>NC_047046.1:82474045-83109045 GCF_011762595.2 Tursiops truncatus | reverse complement strand
TTTACCAAAACAGGAGTGCTCTATATGATTCATTAAAAAGTATGTCTACAAGGGATGGCATCCCATTAACTTATTAGAAAGATAAAGTGTCCTATCCATTGACAATTCAAAGAAACATCACGGAGCCTCCCATAGCCAGCAGTGGAGAAGGGTGATGAGGCCCTTCAGAGCCTGGGTTTCGTTGCTGCTAAGAGATAGCAAGGGTTTAGAGGAATTAAGTCACAGAGGGAATGAGCTGGGGACCTGTTACATGTAGAATAATAAGCTCATGTCACCCCTGCAAATACTCACTCTAATCTTTCATACACGACCGATGTAAAATTTAAAAGTGTGCATAGAAGGTAATTCTTTTTTGACCAAGACATGATCATGATTATGACATTGTGACCATTTCCTGCTTGTCTCTGAAAATGCTTCGAGTAACTTCAACTATCAGCACCAAACAAAAATTGTATCTCTTCCTATGACCCATCCAAATTTCACAGTCGCTCCGAGTCACACTCCGTTGTGCTTTTCTCGTTGAGATAATGATTTAATGCATGTTGTTTCATACTTTAAAGCAGAAATATACAATTTGTTTACCACAAAAATTTGAGCTCACTTCCTTTACTGAAGAAGGTATAATATAATTTGGAATCTTCAACATTGAAGTAGCTAGCATCAATGTTATTTTATACTAGAGGAAAGTTGGTTCCATACAAAGTAAGTGAATATTTAGCTTTTGTTCCTTATCATTCAATAGCTATTATCTAGAGACATGTGGTTCACTTTGCTGCCTGTTGCTTCTTTTTGTCACTGTTTATAAAGGCATTTCAGTGGGCAGAATTGACAACTGAAGAAGGCTTTCAAAGAAATGTTACCCTATTTACCTAACTTGAAAGACATTTGGTAAGTAAAATCATAAAACCTTTTATCTTTCAGAGCTGAGGGGCTCTTATGGGATCCAAGCTCTTTCTCTAAGATAAGGTAGATTGTCAGTTCCTATTTTTATAGTCACTTCCTGAGATTAGTTCAGAAAGTTAGCAGTAAAAAGAAAAGTTTATTAAATTCAAGGTATTTCAGTGATTGTCATATAGTTTATTATTTGATCTCTGAGCCCATATAGACATGATGAATACTGATACGAAAGCTGTAAAAAACTCAGATATGGCAACGAGCTACATTTAGGTTTGAGAGCAGAGTTTCTTTCCATAACAGAAAGAGTTTGACTTGGGAGTGATACAGACTTGATTCTGAATTTCTATTCACAGATGTTTAATTTCAGTTCTCTTACTAAACTTTCATCAAGTTTGTTGCTTCTCCTGCAAAATGGGGGGGGGGGGATTATTCATTTTACATATTTGAGTGATGAGAAATAACCTTCCTTTGGGGAAGAGTATTTCAAAACCCTACTCCCCCCCTCCACTCCCCTGCCCCCCACATAGTCTTGTTCAACATAGAATGGAAACAAATGTAAAGGGAACAGTATTTCAAATGAACAACTTCCTACCCTGTACAAGACTCATTTTACTCAGTTAAAAGAATATCATAGCTGTTATCCTGCAGCTGCTGCCCCATGCCCTCGGCCAAGTAAAGCAGCCTCCGGAAGTTAAACTAAGACCTGATAGGCTGAGTCTTGCTGCCGGAGTAAACAGTGTATTCTGCATTTCCAGAATAGTGATGGATCTAATCTTGTATCTTCAGTGAAGTATCGAGATTATAAATATCCAGGCATGTAGAGCATCTCTTTCCTAAGCTTTTGGTCAGCATCAATAATAACTGGAAGCTCCTCCAGCCTTCTTAATTGTTAGAATCACTCTCCAGTTTTACTTAAAATTATGTATAAGCGGCAGGAAACTATTTCTCTAATGATGAAATGACTTGAAATTGATTTTCCAAAAACACTCAAAGCTGAGAGAGTGGAAAGCATCACTGAACATCTACAGGAATATCTTTAAAAGACCATTGCCTGTTGTATTTTCTAGATTCTTGAGAAAGTATAAGAGAGACCTCTACTGGAGAGAATAAGACATACCTTGTTATCAAATGAGTTCTCTGTTTCAAAGAAATAACACAATTTCCATTGCCCTAAGATTTTATACCATATTCTTTAGAGATCAACATGTTACCATAGTTATAAAGATTCATTTATAAAAATGTGTGGACACCATATGGTCAGTTGTCAGAAGAAGGCTAAGTTTGATTCCAAAGCAGAATACAGGGCTTCCCTGGTGGCGCAGTGGTTGAGAGTCCACCTGCTGACGCAGGGGACACCGGTTCGTGCCCCGGTCCGAGAAGATCCCACTTGCCGCGGAGCAGCTGGGCCCGTGAACCATGGCCGCTGAGCCTGCGCATCCGGAGCCTGTGCCCCGCAACGGGAGAGGCCACAACAGTGAGAGGCCCGCGTACCACAAAAAAAAAAAAAAAAAAAAAAAAAGCAGAATACAGAAACCACTTAGCTAAATCCAACAAGGATATATAACTAACGACTGAATGGTCCATAGCAGAACAAGATGTGAGTTTTGGTCCTGCTCCCGCATTCACTAGAGTAGCTGGGGATGAATAATTCTAAGTGATTGAAAGTCACATAAAACTTAACTGGAGCTCAGCTGCACCAATGACACAGCAAGTCCTACTCAGTATAAAGAAATTTGGAATCATTCCTCATTTAGCTTAACCTGGATATTTGCTGAGGACACTATTAATCTCGAGGACCCCACATTCTAGCAAGTTCTGGCTGCAATTTCGTTAGCTCTGGAAACTGTAACAGAATACCATAGACTGGGGGCTTGATCACAATTTTGGAGACTGGGAAGTCGAAGATCAAGCTTCCAGCTGATTCAGTCCCTGGTGAGGACGGATGCCCTTCCTGGTTTTCAGGCAGAGAGCTTTCTCGCTGCATCCTCATACGGTGGTGAGAAAATACCTGTATCTCTTCCTTCCTTATAAGGACATTAATCCCATCATGATGGCCTCACCCTCATGACTTGATCTAACCATAATTACCTCCCAAAGATTCTACCTCCAAATACTATCACATTGGGGGTTAGGATTTCACTCTGTGAATGTGGGTAGGGAAAAAAACATTAGGGCCATAGTATTCAGACGTTACCCCCATTGTTTGCTGTCATTAACTCAGGCTGACAAACCTTGTTTGTGTATATACTGAACTTAAATCTTTAGAGCCAGAACAAATGCCTTTTAGACCGACATCTCTGGGACTGTGCTAACAGATCCTATTTTCTGGATTTTTAAAGTAGAAATTATGTAAAGACTGAGGAAGATGATAATCTTAGGGGAACAAAGCATGTTCTTTCTTTAAAGTCATTGGCCTCACCTAAAGTAGTTTCATTCATTTTTAATTAAAACTTTTATTAAGATAATTGTAGAGTACATGAAATCAGAAGAAATGATACAATCTCTTGAATAATTTGCCTGGCTTCCCAAATGTAATTTTACAAAACTATATAGAATGTCACAATCAGGATATGGACATTTACTTAGTGAACCAATGTTGTTCAGATTTTCCCAATTATACCTGTACGTATACAAGTATACGTACACTCATTACATCTGCCCAAATTTATTAGAGGTAGTTTCATAAATCTATCATTTCTGACACCAAATAAAGCCATCATAGAGGATGTATAAGTCAAGTTGCCATTTTCAAACATTCATTAATGCTTATTCATTAATTCATTCATCTTGCCAAAGGACAAATACTGCATGATTCTGCTTATATGAAATAAATAAAACAGAAACAGAGTAGAAGGGTGGTCGTCAGGGACTCGGGGGAGGGAAAGCTGGGGAGTTGTTTTTCAATAGGTATAAAGTTTCAGTTATTGATACACCAAATGAATAAGTTCCAGAGCTTGGCTGTACAACACTGTGCCTGTACCTATAGTTAAAAACACTGAACTGTGCACTTAAACATTTGCCAAGGAAGCAGATCGCATGTTAAGTTACCACTTGGTGGTGATGATAGTTTCATGGGGATATGCATATGTCCAAACTCATTAAATTAATATAAACCTTAGGTATGGGCCATTTTAATAAACCATTTTAACCTTAATAAAACAATAAAAACATGATACTGGTTAAGATTGTTAAAAACAGAAGGATAAAGGAGGCTTTAGGTGTTTGGAATACTAAGTAGTCAACAAGGAATACAACTAATTTAAATAAAATGTATTTCCTTCTCTGAAAATTTCACTGGAATGCTTGACGATAAAATGATACGAGTGTTATGTTAAAAACATGAAGATCTGAGATATTATCCTACTTGCAAGTCAGTAAATTATCTTGGGATAGATAGTTATAAATAAATAGATAGAAAGATAGGATAGATAGATAGATAGATGATAGATAGGTAGATAACAGAGTAGTGCACTTTCAGTTGGATGTCTCTGTGGAGGAAAAATGATTCTAGACCCCTGACTTGTCCTTGCCTTTTTCCTCTCATTTATTAATAACTTGAAAATTATATTGTGAGTCTGTTTACCTATTTCTCCTATAACTCAAAGCTGAGTACGAGAGAAGATATGTAGCATAACTGAATACGAAGGCAAATGTACTCAACAACTTTGAACAATAGGGTGAATTTTAAAACATTAAATTTAACAGCCACAAAATAACATTCAGATTTTGGTGTAAAATGTTAACCATTTGAGGAGAAGCCAGGAGGAACTGTAACTCCAAAACGGTGCATGTTGCAAAAGTTGCACGTAACCCCTGCGTGTGACAGTGGTTTGCTGTGGCTCCAGGATCATCTGCTACGTCTTAGACTAAATTAATTGAAGAACAGAATCTGGAAAGAGAATAGCAACTAAAATGTTGATATACTCCGTCCTAGCCACAGGGCATCTGGAACATATTGGTGGATAGATAAGCTGAGGCCATTCAGAAGGCTAATTATCAGGGTGAAACTAAATCCTGTGCAGTGTCAAGAAAATTTGAAAGGATGGTAGGTGTTTAGCCTGAAGGACAGAAGTCTCAGGAACACAGTGCCTCATCGATAAGGATTCTGATTATTTTGTATGTGAATAGGAATAGAAATTATGGAATATAGAGGCTGAATTATTCAAGTTTAAAATAGAGAGGTATTTTCTGAAAATGTTGTCCAAAGGAAAGGTAATTTTTTCCCTTGGAAGATACCATTTATTCAATAAATGTTTACTAAATGTCTGCTATCAAATAAAATTTCCCATAAATTGCTGTATCATATCACTTTTCAATAAATCTAATGCAGGATGAATTTTTGAACAGTTTTAAGGCAGACCTCTGTTTGACCAAGAGCACAAGTGAATAATAAAAGCGACCATTTGTTGAGGTTGAGTGTCTGCTCTCTGTGGGTGCCTTTCTAATTGCTCTACATGTATTTACTCAATTACCCTTCACGACAACCCTATCATCGGTGTGTGTTTCCACTTCGTGCTGGTTCTCCTGTCTCCACACCACCTTCGGTAGCTCTTTATCCACTTTAAAAAGAAAGGTTTGCCTTAGAATTATTGCTTGCATTGGATGTAATGCATCTGTGCCTTAACTATCAACATGTCACAATATTGGTGTAGATCCTGAGAAAATGAGTGGCCTTAATGACTACGGGGCAAATTATTTTACCACTAAAATGAGTCCTAGTTATATGTTTTAAAAATATAGAAGGAGGACTGCTAAAGAATATTTTTAAAGATAAGATAATAGCTCTCATACAATGAAAAATGAATGCATGTCAAAGATTTTAAAAAGTAAACAGTTAAAACTGGCTCAAAAGATAATTCAAAAACAGACATATATAGACAATCAGAGATGCTGAAATTAATGGCTAATTGTTGCAAAACTTGTCAGTATCCTATGTAATGAGTAGATTCATCTCTTCCATGGAATAGAAATCAGTTAACTTAAATTTATATTAAATTTATATAAGCATGTATTTGTCACTTTGAATAAATCGAAACAAAGCTCCTTTATGAGAGTTAAAAATTTAATTTTTTAACACTGTATATGGAAAAACATCTTACGTCCCCGCAATTCCCCATGTATGGCCACGTAGATGCATAAAGAGAGGATAGCTTTAGTTCTACAACTGCGGCCACAGGTGAGAAGTAAACACAGAAGAGCAAAAATAAAAAGTACAGTTCAAATCTCAGAGATATTCTCCTTCCCAGTGGGCTCTGAACTCTTACATGATTTGAGGTCAAAATAACAAATAGAAAAACTAAGAAACTGGATTCTTTGTCACCTTACTTAGAATAGATTTCTATCGTCCATTTACAGATTATCTTCAAATGGTCCAGCATAAAACCAAATCACCCATCATTGTGGCTACCAAGAGAAAAAAAACCATTGGTCACATGCAAACCAGAAACAATCAAACAAACCAAACACATTACATTTAAAAAAAAAAACAAAACCTACAGAAACAGACATTCAGATCTACTGCTCTTTAGAAATCACTCTGGGGCCAAGATGTGCCAGGCTTCACCTGCCTGCGACGTGGCCTCCAGGAACGCCTGTTACCCCTCCTCTGGTGACGCAATCTACCCAGCTCTGACGGAGAATCCACCGGGCGTCTCCAGACTTATTAGAAGCTAACTTTTAAGAAAGTAAAATTGTGACTCTCACACAAGTATAAAATAAACACACCCCCAAGATTATTTAACTCATTGATTGGTGACAAGACCAATAAGATGGGAAAACCATGTCAAAGAACAAACCAAAAGTAGACACACACATATAAACAATCAGGAATGCGGAAATGAATTTGCTAATTGATACAAAACTACTCATCATCCACAGGGCATAAACTGTTGGGGACCATCTCTCCCAAAAAGTGGTATTAATTGAATCTCTACCTAATAAAATGCGTTTGAATATCTATGAAAAATAATCATTAGCATTACTATCAGTTATTTACAACTTAAAGAATTATAAAATAGATCAACTGAAAAACAAAAGGATCGGATAAGCCCTGAGGTCCACTAGACATTCCATGATTTCATGAAAAGAACACAAAGTAATCTTTTTTTTCATTTTGAAGTCTTCTAAGTTTTTTCCTGACATAATTTAATCAAATTGTCATAGGGTAGAGAATTAAAAATGATTTTATATCATAGATCACTCCATGATATTTGGAATATATCTTGAAAGGGGTTCAAAGAAATAAATGACATTGTTAAAGCTCATTCCATTCCTGTCTTTCTGAGACAAGTTTTTAAACAATCTGTAAAAACAATAAAATAGAAATAAAATTGTGCTCAGCCCTACCTCATTCTAGCAAGAGATAGTATTAATACACAGATAAAGAAAATATTTGAAAATAAAAAACCTCATCTATCTCACTGAGATTCATTTCCAATGAAAGTTTGCTTTTTATGTCTAATAATGAATAAGACATAGCCTTTGAAAAAATGTATATTATGATGAAAAATCATAGATACCTCTTAAGATATATGAGAGTGTCCATGATGCCAAAAAGAAAAGTAACAAGGAATAAAAGAACAACAACAACAAAACAATGACGGTCGTAGGTTTCAGTGGTTGTGGATTCATGGGGCCACGTGGCCTGTGAGTGGTGGCAGATAGCTGCCAGCCCACAGGTCAGCAAGCTCAGAAGAAGGAGGGGGTTCGATAACCTTGTGCAGGTACATGGAAGATATGCACCCATCAGCCCCAAAGAGTCTTTAAATCTCTTTCTCCCTAAGGTCCTGTGAGTGGGTCTGCATATCTCTCTCTATGTGTCATACTTAGAGTAGACTTTGTTAACACTTAGTGTGTTTTTCCAAGATTTCCAAGAACACTTTCCCAAGATTACTGTGGTAGCTTAGAGTCTTCCCCCTCGGTACACCATTCTCCATCTTCATCCCAGTACATTCTCCAAAACGCAGCCAGAATACTTTTTTTTTTTTTTTTTTTCCGGTACGCGGGCCTCTCACCGCTGTGGCTTCTCCCGTTGCGGAGCACAGGCTCCGGACGCGCAGGCTCAGCGGCCATGGCTCACGGGCCCAGCCGCTCCGAAGAATACTTTTTTAATGGTTGTCTAGTAAGCTCCTTCCCCTTCTTTTGATTCCCAGGGCTCTTGGCATTAAATCCGCCAGCTCCCCTCTGCCTATGTCTGTAAACAGAAATCTCTAGCATCATTCCGTCTGTCTCTCTCCCTCCCACTTCCCTCCAGCTCACTCCCTTCCTCTCAGTACCCTAAACCATCACACTGACTTCTCCCCTGACCTGTGGTCAAGCTTATTCTCCTCCTGCCCCACCCCCCCCCCCACTTCCTATTCGGCTCCTTCTCATCAAATATCAGATCAAATGCGTCCGCCTCAGGAATTCTTCCCTGACTAGCCAGACTCGATCAAGTTCCCAATTTCACCTTCCCATCACACCCTACATTGACCTTCACTTCATTTATCCATGTTTGTCATAATAAATCCCACAGTTGCGGGATTACTTGATTAACTTCAGTCTCTCTCACTAAACTGTAAATTCCATGAAGACAGGAACCATACACATGTGCACACCATGCTATACCAGCATCTACTTCAGTGTTTAGAATACTTTAACCTTTCAACGTTTTATAAAATACAACGAATGAATATTTTATCAGAACAATCTACATAGGGGAGGAAAGGGTAGAAAGCTTAGAAATATTTGAAGTGTAGAGTTTGTTCCAAGCTTTACTTCCAACAGATAATTCGATGGTAGAAATCTGACCCACAGAAGCAGAATAAAAAGAATGGACGTCCTGTACTCAGCTACTAGTTCAAGTTAAGATTTTGGTGACTTACTTTCCTCTTCAGATTTCCTGTTTCCTCATTTGTAAAATCACTATTAGATTGGCTCTGAATGATACCTTCAAGTTCTGCAGTTCGGTGAAATAAGGGGTGGAAACTTTAATTTTAAACAGTTGTGTAGCATATTCAAACTGATGTAAACAGTGATGATTTGTAGCGGGTAGGGATAGAGAAGTCCTAGAAACCGGCTGCCTATGAGGACAAATGAGTCAGGGCAGAAAAACAAAAAACAGAGAACACATAGAGAAAGTAGCAAAGATTTTGAAGACATGATACCTGTTTTTCATAAAAAAAAATTCAAAGCAGGTGAGGTAGGGCCCAAATCAGGCAAATGGCCCAAAGCGGCTTCCGTAAGTATAAACAAAAGCAAACACGATAAAACAAAAAACAAGCCAATATATAGAAATTCAACTTAAAAATAGTTGCTATAACAATCGTACCCGGAAAGTGATTTATTTTTTTCTCTTTGTTCTGGTAGGATATTTTAGAGTTTAGATAGTACACTGTGAAATAATTTTAAATTCTATTGTCTTAAAAGATATATATATATATATACACATATATAAATGTATACATAACAGATAAGAGGTCATAGTGACCCCAGTAAATGACGTATCCCTTTCCTCTTATCCATGTCTAAAGTAATTCTAACTGCCTCCGCAGTGGTATGAGAATGACATGTCACCAATTACTTAGGACAGCACCCTAAGGGGAAGTATGGTCTTCGGGGGAAGGGAGTAGCTATAATATTTGTCATGTAACCTCAAGCTCCTTTTGGCAATGTAACTTTATGCAATTTCACATTAGATAGATATGCCCTAATGAGTCAAGAAATATTTCCTTTAGTACATTTTTCAATTAATTTTAGGCACAGCTTCAGAGAAAGTTTTGAAGCCACTAGTTGGTCCACAGGGACATTTTACCAATGAAGAGATATCCTCCCTCCCTCTGCCAACACCCTCCCGTCGGCCATATAATAAGGAAGCAGCTGTTTCAAAGATTGAGAACTTTCAAGGTGGAACTTAGTCTTACTGGAGTCTAGGAGAAGTTGTTCAATATCTTTGCAGAAACTGAGACAGCACTGTCCTCTTTAGTGTATGTCAAAGGAGAAAGTAATAAGCGGAAATGTTTGACATCACCCTGTCTGATTGAAGGGAACATGGCCAGCTGATGGCTGAAAGTCCACTGTCCCCTCCAGCTTCTTGATTCTATAAATTCCTTAAGCAAAAAATGGGTTTTCTATGTCAACTTGGGGGGTGATCAAATCGTGTGTGTACCCTGTATGCATTCTGCTTTTGCACTTTTTTTTTTTTTTTTTTTTTTTTGCAGTACACGTGCCTCTCCCATTGCGGAGCACAGGCTCCAGACGCGCAGGCTCAGCGGCCATGGCTCACGGGCCCAGCCGCTCCGCGGCATGTGGGATCTTCCCAGACCGGGGCATGAACCGGCGTCCCCCGCATCGGCAGGCAGACTCCCAACCACTGCGCCACCAGGGAAGCCCTGCTTTTGCACTTTTGCAGATGAGTTATACGAGACTTCTGTGATGTAGCCTAGTAAGAAGTACCTTAATATTTATCAACTAAGCACCAATAATCATTGCTTGGTTATGAAAACGTTATCAAAGCATATTAACGTCACCTTCCCTTTGGGATATCTTGTCATGTAAAATGCTCCCAATTTCTGTGCAGCCTCTTAATAAAAGCATAGACTATAGAGAATGGATAAAGGAAATCGATAGCCAAAGTAAAGGGGACTTGGCTAATTTGGTCATTTCTTACTACTTGGAAGGGGCAGGTGAAAACCGCTCATCAGGGAACAGGTAAAACCAAGAATTCAGGCCCCAGAGGGGTCAAAGAGAACTGGACCACGGAAAAAGAGAGAGAGAGAGAAAGAGACGGAGAAGAGAGATCTCAACAGGAATTGGAGGAGTTAACTAGAGACGAAGTGTTTCTATATAAATGTTTACTACCTTAGTAGTTAGCCAGATGATACATGTTTGTATCTTCGTGTAAGTCTTGCTATAGAACAAAAAATTTGAAAAGACTCACATAGGATGGTACATTTAAGAGGAAAGCAAGGAAAAGTTTCTCCAAAATTTTATTTTCTGTCTTTGAAAAAAGGAATTGAAAGTATGCCTTAATCCCAACCAATAATTTTTTAGAGAGATAGTTTTAGAAAGTAAGTTAGTCTTCATAACCCTTCAAAAGTCCACTGTCTTCACTTCTGTCAGGGAATCAAACTTTTAAATGTTCATGCGTCACAAAGGGCATTATGGAGAAAGAGAACGACAACCTGCAAAATGGGAAACGCTATTTGAAAATTGTATATCTGATAAAGTCTAAGTATCCTAGAGAACTTTTTGCAACTCAGCAACAAAGGAAAATCTGACTGAGACATGGAAAAGGATTTGAATAGAGAATTCCCCAAAGAAGGTGCACAAATTGTTAACAAGCAAATGAAAATGTGTTTTCAGTGGCATTTGTAATTGTTTACTGCAGCATTTTTATGATGGGCATTTTAAAATCTTTCCCAGATAATTCCAATACGTGTATCATCTTGGTGTTAACATCTATGGCGTCTCATTTCTCACGCAAATTGTGATTCTCCTGGTTCTTGGCCTGATGAGTGATTTTCTAATTTATCCTAGAAAGTTTTGATGCTGTATTATGAGGCTCCGAATCTTATGTCATTCTCCTTTTCATCCAGGGGTAGCAGCAGCCCGGGGGGCTGTGCTGATGCGCAGGTTCCTCCCGGGCTTTCATGGTATCACCCCAGCAAATCGAATCATTCTGCCTGCATGGTGGATGGAAATTCAGCTTCACCCTTGGCCCATCTGGAACCTCCCCTTTGAAAATGGAGCGCCGATTAGCACCAGCTCAGTGCCTCTGAGTCGGGTGCGAGCTCAGCTTCCCATTAGGCCACCTGACACCCCGGGAGATGAGAAGGGGAGAGCAAATTGTCCACCAGCCTGACCACCTCGTCCCCCCCTGCCCCCCCAGTGGTGCTGGTTGGCTTGAGGCTCAGCTCTCCACTAGGTCCCCCCTCCAACCCCTGCAGGGCATGGGGTCCTGGGGTGCTGAGTCTCCCTGCTTCACCCGCCTTGTCCAGTCTCATTGATGGTGGTGGGGGTGAGAGGAGCCTCAGTTCACTGTTGGACCCCATCTCTCTATCTCTCTGGGGAATCAGATCACCACCTGCTTCTTCCAGAAGCTGAAGGACCAGCTCCCCACTCAGCCCCCAGTAAAAACCAGCAGAACCCTGCAGAGCCCTCCCAGGTACAAGAGCCCCTCCGTATCTCCTGTTTCTTCTTTTCAGCAAAAGGCTTTAGTCTCCTAGGCCTTCCCTGAGTTTCAACGAGCAGGCTCCAGCCCTTAATAGGACAATAGAGTCACAGGCCTCCGGCTTCCTCCTGAGGGATGTGGGCAACAGCCTGGTACATGTCTTTGAGCTGTTCTGCAGAATCTAACACTCCACCCAGCTGGAGGAGGGTGACTATGTGCTGACCACAAGCATGTAGACCCCAGACTGGTTGGAACCAGAAGGTTGAGATTCCAGAAACATCACCCTATTACCTCACCACCAACCAATCAGAAGAAAGTCACACATCCTGCAGCCCTCACCCCAAATTGAAAACTCTTCCCCGCAAAACAATCGGGGAGTTCGGGTCTTTTGCGCGCGAGCTGCCCGTTCTCCTTGCTTGGCCCTGAATAAACCTTTCTCTGCTCCAGACTCCACCGGTTCAGTTTGTTCGCCTCCCTGTGCGTCAGGCACACGAACTTGGGTCCACAGCCTCACTGTGCGTAGGCACACGAACTTGGGTCCACAACGGTCCTGTTCAGTGAGGCACTCAGGGTGCTGGTACCCGTTTCTGTGGGCAGGTTGGTCATGGGGAGGATCCCCTCTCTTCTCTGCCCCACTAAACCTTAATGGAGGAGAAATGGGGCTTTTCTATTGCTGTCTGGCTGGAATGGGGTAGATATTGCTTAAAAGATTTTCTGTTCTTAGGTCACTCTTTTCTCGATCCTTTAGCTAAGGGAATAATCTTTTCTAGGATGTTTGTCTGTCTCTGTTGGCCATTCTGGATGTATAGTGCCCTGTCTGGGGTATATGGGAGGCATTACAGAAACACAGGGAACTCACCCCCTCTGTTCCTCAAGTCCCAAGGTCCCTACCCACTCTGCCTTCTTTTTTTCTACTTTCAGAGTCTCCTTGTTCCTGTTGGTTGTCTTATGAACAGAATTATTTTAGTTGCAAAAGAGAGGAACCGGGAGGAATGCGGCAGCTCTATCTTTGCCAGAAATGATCAATATGCCTTGAAATAAAATTATGCTCAAATTTTCTGCCCAACTATTGAAAATTAAGTGCACATTTAACAAGTAAAATCCAGTATCAAAAAGGCAGAAACTGACTTGATAAAATGATGTATGGAATAACGTGAGTTATTTATACGGCTCATAAAAACATCATGGAATATATTTACTTTGAAAGCAGTGATGAGATCTCTTCAAAAGCTGAAAAGCCCCACATCTGTGCTTTCTGGTTTCTGTTCACTTACTGGAAACCCTGTCTTTGAGCCAAATCTTTAAGTGTATCTCTCTTTGAGGCTGAGTGGCTGTCAAACTGAGAAGATGCAAGGATGTCTGCTAAGGGGAAAAGGAAAACAAAAATGAGAAAACAAACAAAAAACCAGAGATTAAAACCTTTGGATGCAATGAGACATCTGGGCCGCAGGGCACTGTCCTTGCAGGGAGAATTCCTATTGACTTCTGAGGACATGAGGGATAGGAAAGTTGCCTGTGTGGGAACCTCCAAATGTGTCAGGGTAAACACAGCTATCGAATGAGAAGCCACTTGGCACTCTGAGGAACCAGAGACACAAATATTATTGTGCCTATGGTATGAGTTTGCCTACTTAACTACAACATAGACTCTTTCTTGTGACTGTTTTCTCATAGCCTTTTAATAATTTCTTAATAATCCCAAACATGTTCTCCAAACTTGGACAAAACCTCTTTCAGGGCTTTTCTTGATGATATTCTAATTGATAGATGTCTATTTTTATTTACCATGTATGAGAGATATAAGAAATAACTGGTACCATGTTGAGGGAAGAACCTAAGAGATTAGAGTTTCCAGGGAATAGATTTGAAAGTAGTCATTCTTGAGCCAGTCTGCTAAGATTGGTATACTTGGATCTGCAAGAGGAGGGTGCTCTAAATTATCAATAAGGTTGAATCCTGGATTAGGGGCACACAGCCAGTTCTGCTTTTTGGCCTCTCCATATTGCCATCCCTTGCCTAATTGATAAATTTTATTCCAAAAGCACATTTGATGAGCTTTGCTTTGTCTCATAAATATTCTCTCTTAAGGGCAATTTTCTCACTGCATGTTCTTCTGGTGTGAACTCATTTCTGGATTTGGAATGAGCTAAATTCAATTACATTGTGAGTGAGTTTTTTGGCAGAATATGTTTTGATGAAGAAAAGACATTCTACTTTTCCTATAATTTTCTATTTCAAAGCTAAATTTATTTTTGCTTTTGAGATATGATTATACAGGGGTGATTCACAAAGAAATGAAGAGAGGACACTGTTTCTTCCCTTCCTTCTTTCCGCCCCTTCCTTTGCTTTCTATGTGCTAAACTGGACACTTGACTATATATATATAGTGAAGTGCATGTATTTATATACATATATAAAAATATATATATATGAAGTTGACATGATAGTTTCTTCAAATAATATGTTAAACAACATATACCTTTTAAATTTACTTATTATTATTCTGTTTTTTTGCGGTATGCGGGTCTCTCACTGTTGTGGCCGCTCCCGTTGCAGAGCACAGGATCCGGACGCGCAGGCCCAGCGGCCATGGCTCACGGGCCCAGCCGCTCCGCGGTATGTGGGATCTTCCCGGACCGGGGCACAAACCCGTGTCCCCTGCAACGGCAGGCAGACTCTCAACCACTGCGCCACCAGGGAAGCCCCATATACCTTTTTTTTAAAAAAAAAAAAAAAAAAACCTTCAGATGCTATCAGAGCTCTAGTTTGGTGGTATTGTAATTAAGACCTATTATTATGGAGAGAAACTTGTGTCAAGATTTGACACTAATTTTTGAGATTCACGGTTCCCTAGGTTTGCAGTCTCACGTTTCTTTGCTTCTCTGTGAATGCGCGCTCACCGTGCACACCTGAACCACACTGGTGTACCTGACACAAGACTTCTCTCATGAGCTTTGTTTCATGCGTGTGTTGTCTGTACCTCAAAAGTAACAGGCATGGCTTTCCCCATATTGTCAATCAACCACGCATCACTGGCAAACTGAGGAGAATGAGGTCACATGGGGCCTCCGGTCTGGTTCAAACTTGCCCTTCTTAATGTGACATGTGAAGTATGGGTTTTGTATGCCCTTTCTCTCTGTAAGTGCTTACGGGGGATTGATGTAATCTTCTGCTTGGCTGGGTAGGAACTAGCAAAGCAGGACTCCTTGTCTCACCATGTCAGCCTCTTCAGTTCAAAATTTGGAGATGGCCGCTGACATACTTCTGCTTTTTTTGCTCAAGGTAAAAACAATTTCGCAATCTTCAACCAAAAGTATAGATCTGTCAAGTGTATTGCAGATTCAGACTTTTAAGTGAAAGTTATTATCTTCATTAAATTGCTGGAAGTATAAATTATTTATAAAAGTCTAAAACGAGTTGCAGCTGTGGAAACAAAAAAGTATTATTTCTTCCAAATGACTAACCAGTAATAGAAAACCCAGGGATTTACTAGAATCCTTTGACAGGTGAGTGGTGGTAATACCGGAGGGCTGCCACCAGAGGGAGCTAGTGAATTTCACATGAAGTATTTCCCAAGTAGAAAAGAAGGGAAACTTTCTGTAAAAACAGAGGTTCTAAAATCTTACTTCGATGACTGGATCTCATCCAATGAACTGAAAATCTATAATTGTGTATTGATTTTTTAGTGTGATTTAAGGCTTAAAATATAATTATTTTACACTAATGCCTGTCCCTTCCCTCTCTCTTCCTCCGGAAGTGGCAGAGTAGGGTAAGGATGAAAGTTAAAGGGGAAATTTCCTAGATGCTTGCATATATGAATAAGTGTTTTCACCTTCTGCACTCCACTCACAGCCCCCTCCAAATATTGATCACAAATAGAAAAAAACGCAATATTAATTGCAATATACATCCTGACATCCTGTTTCCAAATCAGATTAAAAATTCATGGTTAACTTCTAGTTGGTTGATGCATTAACTTTGTGTTATTAAAAGAAAATTCTGTCTGTAATCAACTTGCCTTTTTGTGTGAAGAAAATTGGGAGGAGATCCCTGAGAAGGAATTGCAACCCCTTTGTTTTATGTGCCTGTCGGTTTAAGGAGTCCTACCTTTGTATCTGGGCAGGTGAGGGACATTCAGGAATGTGTGTTTGTGCACGTGTGAGGGGGAAATCTGCTAACCTACCTCTGGGAGCTCTCTTCCTGTGTGCATTTATACATTAAGCATTTATACATTTATACATTTATACATTAAGCATGGTCTTGGTCTTGGGTCTTGAGCTTAACTTATGCTTCCCGGAAGAGCTTAGGGCAATAATTATTTCAGATGTTAATTGGGGTTAATGGAGGTGTTCTCTTAACGGACTTTCATTTAACCCAGATTGTGTCTTTATTAAATTTATTTTATTTATTTTTCTATTTCTTCAACATACTGATATTATTCCAGGGACTAGCGCTGCTCCTGGCTAGCTGAGTGCTCTCTACTTTCTGGATTTTAGAATTTCTGCTTCCTGTAGTTAATTTGTGTGCTTACCAACGGATGGTTTTGTTTCTTCAAAACGCCATTTGTAGTGGCTGAGCTTATCAGCTTAATTATGTGATGAAATCAAATGTCACCTAAAGAGACCAGCTGTGAAGGAAAATCTAGAGACTTTTTTTCTGTAAAACTTATGTTGAATAGTTTTGAAAAACTTCATAAGAACGAGTGAAAGAAAAGCCCCATTTATGTATGAATAAACATTTAAAAGTTGAAGAAAACATGCACAAATTCGTCCTGAGGCTGAATCAGATTGCTTCACAATCTCCACACTAAAGAACATGGAACTGAAAGTCATGAAGATGCTGTACTCAAGATAGACTAGACCAGACACCAATAAATGGACTCCAGCTCCAAGGAGCGTCATGAAGATGCTGTACTCAAGATAGACTAGACCAGACGCCAATAAATGGACTCCAACTCAAAGGAGGGTTCTGGCCCTGAATTAACAGGCTGGCAAATAAAAATGCATGTGTGTTTCATGTTCAAATATGATGTGTAACATACATAAGTATCACAGTTTTTGATTCTTCAATTTAAACTGCCTTTTTGATTAATTGATCAACTATCAGACACTTTTGGACTAGAGGCATTAAAATGATAATCATGTTTACTGCCTTTAAATTCCCTGAGACGTTAAAGCCAATAATTAAGGCAGAGAGATGAAGCAAGTCTAAAATGGAACACATATTTGATAAGGACAGCTGTGTACATAGGTGCTGACCCAGGTTAAAAAAGAATCTACCAACACTTCTATTGGAAAAGGCAATCATCAAATTGGTCTAAGATGAATGCGGGGAACTTTCTATCAGGCAAGAAACTGCAGTTTTTCCAGGACCCCAATGTGAGAAATACTGACCGTAACATTACCCAAAAGATAAATTATTGAACAATTGATTCTGTTAATGAGAGTTTTCTCAAATAGGGCAAAATATCAAAATAAACAATAAACTGCTTATTCTTACAGAAGCCAACGTAAACCCCCTGCAGCCAATCATTCAGCGGGTGTGTTACACCATTTATGCCCACCTGTCTTTCTCTGGTCAGTTCAACCTCCCAGCCCCACCATTTCTGTCATTATTTAATTTTGCTAAGTCCCCTTTTATAATTTTTATAAACAAGGTCCTTTTAAACAGTGCAACCTTTCAGTGTGGTATCTGACACGGTTACTAACAGACCCAAATTTATCTTCAGTTTCTCTACAATAGGAAGCCAACAGTAGACAGACCTATGTTCAGTAACTTGTGTTTTATTATTTTACCTTATTTGGAAATGATCTAGATAGTCAACGAAGTTCCATCATTTAATTTAATTTAGCAAAACTCTTAGGGTGTAGATTACCCAAGTGATTTGGGAAACTGTTTAAGTAGATATATAAAACAATGATTGTTTAAAAGTTCACCTAAAAACTCTTATTCGTTTACATCTATTTAATTCATTTGTTCTTAACAATCATACTTAGATTACTCCTGAAGATTTTAGAAGACATTAAAGCAAGTAGCCATCTTATGTATGTATGTACGTAACTGCTGACAAACTTTGTAATAAAGCTAAAGTGCTGATTTGACTTTTCGTACACCTACATAGGACAAAAGTATTATACTTAATGTTGACATTTCTAAAGACACGTCTGTATTAATTAAACCAACAAACGTAAACTGCTTTTATTGACTAAAGATTAATCCTAGACCATGTGAATTTGAAAAGCATTTGGGTTAAGTTGTGTTATACTTTAATTCATATAAGTGATTGTTTTTAAACCAATTAAATAGAGCTCTTTTAGAAATTAATTTTGGTAATACCATCTGGAAGTGTAAAAATACCACATCTGTAATGTACATACGTAAACATACAGACAGACACAAATAGAAATCTTTTAGCTTTCATTTGAAAACTTTAGCCATCAGTCAGGTACATTCATTTTTGATACTTCTGACAAACTTCCCCCAAATCAAAATTTACTACTTTATAAATAACCGTTGGAATAAATTAGTTTCCACTTGCTCGGATGGCTAGAGTATTGCTATTTGTGGAGAAGAATTTTAAGATCTGTATTTGCTCTTGACAAGCAATCTTATGGCGGCTGTGGTGTAGAGTTTGGTGAAGAGAGCCCTTTTGCAGTTTGAATTTTAAAAAAGGTTTCTTTTCTTTTTGTTTTTCCCTTCTCTCTCAGGTGTCTGTGGGCTGTGTTTATACTTCAAAGAGATGGTAAGATTTATAACTTCAAGAGACAGAGAAAGAACACAAGATTTTTTCCCTAAGGGTTTCAGGGTAATTGCTATTTAAAATTTTCTTTTCTTTCTTAAGTACAGGACAGCTTTGTTCCAATATCTTTATGTTTTATAATATCTACAAGCATTTTGAGAATTGGTTTTGGAATTGGTAAAGATAGGTGAGCTTCAACTTGCATCTAGAATTCTACTTCTGGTTTTGTATAGATTTTCAAGACAGAGACAGTTGTTTCTATTAGTCCTTGAACCTTGGCGTCCAGCTGGTCTACTTTCTGATTATTTGTAGGAGGGCAATTCTTAAGAAGGGGAATTTTATGTTGGATTTTTGTCGTAAGTCTAATTTTTCTTCTTTCAACCTGTTAGGGAGGCCCTAAGGCTATAACTGCCACATCATTTTCTTTCCTGCTTTTAACTCGGTCTTCCTTAGGTACCAATGAGACAGCTGTTTGTGATCAGAACTCTCTAAAAATTTTCCTTTCAAATGTAGCCAGTTCAAAAGATCCATCATGAATATTTCTGTTTGTTTGCTTTTATTCAGGCCTCTGCCTAAAGTGTTTTCAGTTATGAATAACTGAAGATGGTTTCTCTAAAAACATCAGGCTACGAGAAATAAAGAAAGTGAGCCCCAAATTATGGATGCTTCTATGTAGTTTTGAGTTCACCCATTTATTCTGTCAATGTTGTAGCTTTTAGAGCTGTTTGAATACACTTCTTTAAACTGAGCATTATACTAGGTAGGGAGGGAAGGAAGAGAAGAGACCCTTACCCAGTATAGAAGACACTAAGACATAAAGCTTTAGGTTAACATTCCTTTAATTTTCCTCCTTATAACTTTCTAACTTCCTGACTTTTTGGTATTTAATTCACAGCATCCTTGATTGTTTAGTATTTCTAATCCATTTGCGCTCTATAGTCCATACTTTTCTAAGCACTGGCTGCATCCTTCAGTAAAACAGAGATGCCTATCCTTTAGGATCTTATGTTCTTACACATAACATCAGTAACTGATGATTAAATCACAGAGTTAGTTAAAGGCTGAAAGGGCTTTGAAAAAAAAAGTAGGGTAGAGGAATGAAGATTTAGAGAAAAGTTTACAATTTTAAATAAAGTAGAGAGAGTAGAACTTATGAGGATGTGCCCTTTAAGCAGACCCGGAAGCAAGAGTGGAAATTAACCAGACAGATGCCTGTGAAGTGAACATTGCATTCATGGGGAACAGAAGAAGCTCAAGACCTGTCATGGGGATTTTCCTGGAATGTTCCAGGCAGAGCAAAGGGACTAGTGTAGGTGCAGTGAGACAAGAACTAAGGAGAAGGAAATGGTAGAGCCAGGTCATCACAGTGTAACCACCCAGTGAAAAGAGCTTGGTTGTTCAGTACAATGAAAAGCAGTGGGGTGACAGAATCTGATATCTGAAAAGATTGTTTTGCCGCAGCTCCTTAAGGAACAGACAATAGAAGAATAGCGTAGAAAGAGCGAGACCTGTTCGAAGTCTTCTGCGTTAGTCTAGGGGAGAGATAATAGTGGCTTGGATTAGCCAGGTACCCATGAGTGAGCCCACATTATTGGGCTCCAGGTACATTTCAAAGACAGAGCCAAAAGGAGTTCCTACTTGTTAGGAAGCAGAATGACAAAGCGCCAAGTATTTTCTAGTTATTCCTTGGCTATAGAGTAGAAATCAGTGAGATGGGTAAAGGATGTGATGAAGGATTTGGTCTTGAGGGAATGCAAGGAAGAATTTACCATCATCAAAGTGAGGAAAGCAGACATTAGAGCAGATATGATGAGAGCGATTAGGATCTCAGTGTGCGCACCTGTCATCTGGGGATGTCTGTTAGACATCCAAGCTGACGTACCATGTTGGCAGTTGGACGTATGAGTCTGGGCTTCAGGAAAGAGTTCAAGGGTTACAATACATGTAAAGCAATTGTCAGCATATAAATGGTATGAGGCCATGAGACGGGATTAAATTACAGGAGGTAAGGATAGAGAAAAGAACCCAAAACGGAACCCTTGACACTCAAATTTAAAGGATTCGGGAAAAAGAGGAGAAACCACAAAAGTGTTCCCAAGAATGAAAATCAATGAAGTAGGAGGAAAATCAGGAGAATATTGTGTCCCGGAACCAAATAAATATGTGAAGGAGGAGGGAGAAATCATCTGTGTCGAATACGCTGATACTCAAGAAAGATGAGGACAAAACCTGGACATGGAATTAGCAATGGCGGAGTCACTGGGACCACGACACGGGCCAGTGCCCTGGGCAGATTCTCATGTATCATGTTATGAAGTCCCAAATCTTTGTTTGGTCTTCTCTCTCTGGAAATGATAAGAGGATGATTTATTTCCTAAATGTGCTATTAACATGTGCAGAGGTCCCTGGTCATCTTCCCATCTGAGGGATGCATACATTTGTCCCTTTGAATTGACTCCTCTACTGATTCTGGATTTGTTTATTTTAGCTGCGGCGTCGGGGGAGAAGCATTGTCATCCTTGAGTTTTTCAAATTCTTTATCTACTCCAGCGAGGAGATCTGAAACTCTTTCTTAAACTAGGTGTATTCTTCTAAAGAGAGAAAAGAAAGATGAGGCATCAGAAACAAATTAAGCTCCCTTAACTGTAGTGTCATATTTTAGGAATAACATGCATTGACATTGTACAGTATGCCTGCTTTGACTAGTTAGAAAATTAATTTAGTAGTTCCCGACTTTGAAACGTACTAGGCAGTGTAGCATATAATTTAGGGGAGAACAGAGAATCCTGATTATTGATACCATTGCTAAAGTATAATACAATGACTGACATAGATAGGAACTCCGTGGATGCCATTAGCAGAACTCTGTGTTGAAAATAATAATAAAAATTCCGCTATTGTTCTTTTATTATAGCATGATACAAATTACTGACCAAAATAAATAATTGCAGTAAGTTTTATGTCAAACCTCAGAAGGTAAGATGAAGCAATTTGGCTATATTCAATGATTCCAATATCATAATTTTATTTGATGAAGAAATAATTCTATGGACAGACTTCCTATCTATGTGTATATCTGTGGTATCAATCCCTTATTATGTAAACATAATTTGGTATTTAGATAATACACACACTGATATTTGTATTCTTATGAATGTTTTCTGGATGCGGGTATAAGTTGCCCAAAAATTTTAGGAAGAAATAACAACAAAGAAAACTTTCCACAGCAAGGTATATCCAAAATGATCGGATATAGAAGTAACAGCCCATAATTTCAGATTCCCGCTGAACCTTGTGGTCAACAGTACCTTCATCCAACTGCTTCCTGTGTATCGCACAGAATGGGAAATCACTGTTCCTTACTTTGGAATTTGCTCTGCATACTTTCAGCATGGCACGAGTATTCTTGGATTTGCAAACATCAAGCCTAAATTACTTTAGGATGCATCGGGCTAAACGTGCAAAAATGTGTGTGTAGCTACCAAAGCCAGTAGGGCTCTGACGTTCACACGTTGTCTTGTCATGTATACCTCGCTGCGGGAACACAGGACAGCAGTAAGGAAACGACGTGTGCCTGAGATCTTTGTGTGCCCATCTCATCCTTATCTCTTAAGTACGTCCCAGAGAATCCTGGTGCCCAATTACTCTAGGCACTGAGGCCCAGAAGTGGAAAACTTTAATTGTTTCTCTAAAGCGAGAAGCCACTTGAACAGCAGAATCAGTTCCAAAGTAATTACTCTTCCTCAGGGTATCCCTATGAGGTTTATCTGGTGTTTAAAAAAAACCCAAAATACAGTCCTTGAACTTTAGGTGGGCCGCGTGAATTGAGGTTCGGAATCCAAAGAACGTTGTTTTCTCTAAGTAATTGCAGGCTGTCTCGTGGGGAAAGCTGAACTACAACTAGAAAAGGAAAATTGTTTCCAGACAGTTTTCACAGTGAACGTGGGTGTATCAGCGAGGAACTTGCATATTGTGTCGCACGCTGGGTGAAGAGAAGAAGTGGACAGAGAGGTAGGGCTTTATCTTTCTATTTAATTTTCGGGGAAAGACGCCTCCGTTGACTAGACTGACGTGTCCTCAGAATGTTAAAATAAATCAATATTAGGCATGACTGTGATTAAATGGCTACGTGTTCACTGAAACCCATCCTCATCTTCCAGAAACTCATAAACAGCCAATAGCAATCATGGACCAGAACGTCATGGCAGACGTGAGGATGGGCACAGATGGAATTAACACCTAAGTGGTAGTCAGAATAAAGTTCCCAGCCCCCAGAATAGACTATATTTCACAAATGTGGTGAAGAGAAGTATTCAGAGGGAAATAAAGGGTTTTAAAAAAAATTTATTGAAGTATAGTTGATTTACAAAATAAAGGTTTTTATGTTTGAGAATTTCTGAGAAAGGAGGTTTGTTCTCTACCCACTGTTGACCAAACTCCTGAGAGACAGTAATGATAAAACCTCTAGATGGGTTTGGGGAAGCCGGGAGCAAGGGATACTACTCTTCTTCCTGGAGAATACCTGGGGAGAAGGTGAAACTCAAGTTATGAAACTGCCCGTGATTTACCCAGGCAGCTAAATCTGAACCAGCTTCACAGATGTTCTCTTGCCTTCGTGTAGAACCATAGGCTGCTTCCCACAAAACCTGGATAAGTGTGTAGGACGTGGGGAGAGAGAGACAAGAGGCCTGCATGTCGATTCTAGTGACGGCTTACAAGCACCTAAGAGGCTCATTGAATGAAGACCAGGTAAGATTGAAGACCAGAAGGTCTCCATGGAAGTCATGATACAGAGACTGACAGTGAGAAGCACATGGTTACTTCCCAGAAAGTCACAGCCACAGGGTTTGGGCAAAACTAAGCCCCTTAGAACTTAGAAGTTATCTATGTGGTATGCCACTTTCTGCTCTCTTTCCTTCTCATCCCTAAAGCTTGGAATATAGCTAAAATGGCTGGAAATCCAGCATCCATCTTGTACCATGAGTTGATCTGAAGGATGAAAACAAACGCTGGGATGGCTCAATGGAACACCCACAGCGTGGTCCTGAATGAGATGTGGGGAACCCTCATAGTAGTTTGCTCACCTCTAGATTTATCTTACACGTGAGGTAAAAATTCCTCTTGTATTTAGCCACCTTACTGTATTTCATTTTTCCTTTAAAGGCGACAGAACCTAAGCTTAATTGGTTGTGGCCATCTCCCCAGTGTCTGCCTACTGGGTCTGAAAGGCATGTCATACAGCTGCTCTCAAATATCTGTTTACAAATCCGGCCCATTCGGTTTTTCGGGGTGTCCCTTATTCCCTGCAGGTCCCTCAGGCTGCCTCCCCGAATTTACCACATCCTGCCCAGAGACACCAAGTTCCACAAAAACAAGCAAAAATTAGGGCATAGTGAGAGCTCGGTTCCTACACTGAGCTCTGGGAAAAAATCTCTGGGAACCAGTTCTGGGGAGAGAGAGAGAGAGAGAGAGGGAGAGCCAGAAGGAGAGAGAGAGACAGAGAGACAGAGAAGAAAGAAACAAGAAAGGAAGAAAGGAAGGAAGAAAGGAAGGAAAGGAAAAAAACTATCCAAGAGCTTATTTTACTAACTGAACTGAAAACTTCGTGTGTGTGTGTCTCTGTGTATGTGTGCGTGTGTTAAAATTCCACCTCTAGATAAAGAAAATTCTAGCAGGTAAGAAATTTAAAGTACATAGTAAGCAAACTAACAAAATACATAGCAATGAGCGTTTGGGGCTTCTGGTTTTGGTTTTTCATTTGGTTTGCTTAATGCAAGGGTATATGTTAGGAGCTGTTTCTTTCCCACAAAGTTTTAAAATCTTAGTGCAGGTCACTCTGCTGTAATACAACTCTGACTATAGACAAAACTATGACGATGCTTGTTTGCACCCATAGGCAATGGCAGAATTGAAGAGAGAAACAGATCTTTCTAACTACCATACCGGGGCTCTTTGTGTTCAATTGTGGCAAGTATTTATTTTTATTCCACGATATTAAGAAGACATGGATCATATTGGTGAAATGGATCCAGCCAGTGGATGAGAAGAAAACACTGTTATCTTGATCATTGCACCGAATGTTGGAGAAGTGGAAGTCCATCTTCAGAGTAAAGGCAGCAGGAGCTTGGGCGGTTGCCCTGCCAACAAGCTGAGAAAGCTCTGTGTTGGAGGATGGAGAACAGGCTGATTTTCACACTTCCGAAGTGTTAAAGCAAAAGTGGGCTTTGTAAGGTTTAGAAAATGCATCTCTTTAAAATGCTGCAAGATAGAAAGTGGAAACCACCCAAATGCCCATCCGCTGGTGAAGGTGGTATATCCATGCAATGATATATCATCCCAGTAAAGGGATGCAGTTCTGATTCACGCTACCGTGTGGATGGACTGTGGAGCCTTTAACCATCACAATGACTTCGACTGTGAGTTTACACTATTCTGTGAACAGACTAAAAACTACGGAACGGTACGAGATTCAATGGGTGAATTTTATGGTGCATAAATGTACTCAATAAAGATACTTAAAAGAGGGGAAAAGTGGACAGAAAATATTTTTAAATAATGCAAGACTAACTTCTTGAAGTAAAAGTCATTTTTCTTCCCATATCAGAAATGAATTGCCTCAAAGCGGTTGTTTGAGTTTGTACCATATGACTCTAAAGCAATCATATAGTTCACCGCATTTAACTATCTAAATTATGCAATCTGGCTAAATCCACGGTGACATGACACAGCAGATATTTTCCTGTGGAACAACAAGCCCATTTTAAAATGACACATCTACAGTTAATTTAATAAGGGTGTTTTTTTTAAGGGATAAGGACCAAAACCCAAGTTAACTTAAATGCGCACAGTGCAGCACAAATGGAAACACATTTATGTAAATTACACATGAATTATTCAGTACTCAGACACCAATCTGATTTTGCATTAAATTATATGGATAGAGGCTCCCCAATCTTGACACAAATTAAACGTTTACAGAGTTTGGCCCTCTCTTCCTCCCTGCCCTGAATGGGGATTAGGGAATGACCTTCACTATACGTAGTTGGGTCTTTCAAGTTTTCCCCAAATGGCAGGCAGTAAACTCTGCTTGAAGCCATTGCTTTAAAGGACTTCAACCAGATATCATTATGTGCATATCTGTAAGTCACCCTTAGGCACCGTGGGGAATGAAAAGAAGCCCCAAACCCTGCCTTCAAAAATCTTAACGTCCGGTAGGAGAGAGGTTATTGACCAATAAGAAGTTAATAAAACTATTATCATAGGATGACCCCTTAGAGGATACCCATGTGGGTCTTCGAGGCAGCTTGGTATTTATCACAGGTCTGAAAATATACACAAGGAGTTAAGTTCAAGTAACATATAAATCCAGTCCTGTTGCCAGCTATGCACAAATGTTGACATGTGCAATTAACTAGTTCTGCTATTCTCCTATTATATCTGTATTTTTAAATCTCTATACTTCCTATCTAGGCCCCAAGCAGCTGAGAAAAAATTTTAGGGTATAATTTCCATTTTTCTTTCACTCTCCAATTTGGATTGACTTACTGTCTGTCCTTAAACTCCTTGCGGTAGATTTGGTCTTAGAAAGAGTAACCAATAGAGGGCAGCAGAGAGGAGTGGTGGTCGGCCCATTGTGGATTCTAGCCCAAACCTCTATTCCTGTACTAATTTCTCACATTGGGAAATCCTGATTTCACTTTTTTTTTTTCTTTATGGTCATTGACACAAATGTTCTAGTTATTTGTCCTTGGGTCCTCTACGTTTGGTGGCATTGCCTCTGTCCACTTGTCCTGTTTTCATATATCATTATGGGGGAGGGGAGCTTCCTCATTTTTTCAAATTATCATTCTTTAGATAATTACATTTCTTCCCATCAGACCTTGGATATGTTCCCATATTTCCATCCCTCTTACCCCTCTCTCCCCATCATGCCAATCTATAGTCTGTTACATCTGTTTTGGTTTCAAAGATTACAGAAAATTATCTTGCACATAAAAAACCTCCCTGATGTTTATTGCAACTTTTAAAATACATATTGAGTGAAGCGGGTGAATTCTGGGCCGACTAACCGTGGTGGAAGTTCTGTGATGTCAAGGTAGCACTGTAAGAAATAAAGTGCAAAAGTAAGTGTAATTTATACATCACTGTGTTACAGCAAAAATTGTGAACCAGGACCCTGGGTGAAGTCTGGATGATGTGGGCTGACAAGGCCCCGACAGTCTAAGGAAAGAAATTAGAAGCCCCTCTGAACTAGGTATTCAATTCTTCACTTTCCTTCAGAGGTTACAGGATACGCTCGGAGCAGCTAGGGCTCCCCTTGAACCAACATGCATCTCGACCATATTCTACCCTTTGAGATTTTGCTGTCTACACTCAGTGATAGTGAGCAAAAGCGGAAGAAAGCTTTCTTATGTCTGAGTTGTTATTTTTGCCCGTTTTTCAAGTCTGCACCAGCCTTTGTGGTCTAGTCCCTCTCACAGGCCAATAGGGATCAATTTTCCAGAAAAGTAACAGCAATTCTGTCTGAAAATTTTTAAGACAGGAGTTGGGGAGGGGAGGTTTGGAACTGATAACCAGATTGCTGGAAAGGGGATAAACGTAAGATATAGAAAGTCCTTATCTCAACATTTCATAGGCAGAACATACACAAAGAGCTAAGACCTTGCTGAGGTTCAAAACTACCAAGGACATTTTCCATCTCTGGGACACAAGGCCAGTGTAGGGACAGAAAACGTGGTGGTTCCTTATCAACCTCTAAGGATGTGAAACAAGTTCCTCTACTAGGAAGCTCAAGCCTTCCCTTATGGGGTGAGAAGCACGGGGACAACTAAAAAGTTAGAGAGCTCGCGTTTCTCAGCCTAGCGTTCACCCCTGGAGGTCCCGGTCACTAAGCCATCGAGGGAGCAAGTGAACAGTGGCCAGAACAGAGCCAGCCTCAGTGCAGCGTGGGGTGCAAAATCGCCCACGGCAGCAGCCCGCGCATCTCCAGAGCCAAGGAGGTGCCCGTCCACGCAGTTCACTGTGGAGATGGTCTAAAATGCGAGGCACCTGTCATGTGTCGCAGAAGTGATAGCTGGGAAGCTGGAAGGCCTTGCCTGTTGACCTTCCTCAACACACTTTGCTTTTGACTGCTTTTAATATATGTTCACTTCTTGGAACAGTTTTTGGAATTCTCTGCATTTGCAAAATCCTTAAAGGACCAACTTAATACAGACTTATGAAATCTGTTCTATATGTAAGACATTCATATAAGACATTCTGTATGTTGTGGATATATTCACACCAGTGTCAAAAATCTACTTACATTACCTTACACGTACAAAGGAAATGCAGTATAACTTTTTAGTATTCTGTCTTTGATTCAGCTCATCCTATAAGCCTCTCCCCAGTGGGTAGTGGAAGAATTAAGACAGTCTCTCAGTCTCTTCCAGTTTTAACAGTTTCCTTTCCATAAATAATCTTCAACTATCTAAGTTCAATTCTTTTTTAGGGATGATATAAATCAAATAACTTGGTCCCCAGTAAACGCTCAGTCTTTCAGAGCTCTGCTTTCACCTTCTCCCCAGATTGAGGTCTGGGTGAAACGCGGGTGTTAATGTGTGCTCATAGCACGTAAAGTGGAGGCAGGAGGGAAATCCTGACCTCTGATTGGTCCTGGGGTGGGTGCCATTATTATGGTCTACTAAGCAGCTCTTCCGCTAGCTTCCCCGAGTTCTGTGGGCATCGTCTGATGAAGACAGTGACTTGGTCAGGACCCAGTAGTCCTTCCTGTTGTGTTGTCCTCCTGCAGGTGACAGCATGTGGTGACAACTCTCATTTGATGTCTGCCCCACAGCTGGCCCAGAAACCTTTTCTTTCTTGTTTATTTTCTCCCTCTGTAGCTAATTGGCACTCAACTGAGAGGACTGTGGGAACTTCAGGATTCTTCCTGCCCCACAGGGGATAGATGGATTCCAGGAGTGCTTTTCCTCTGTCCAGCCAGGCTGTGCTCTCACGTTTCCTGAGATGCTTCTCCATTGACATTGGTGCACAGTCTCCCTGGGATGCTGTCTCCTGCAAGATTCCTAGTGGACAGAGGTTCGACGGGCTTCCTCTTTTTCAGATTTCCATTCCAACGACTTACCTGCAGTGGTGGTTTAGAGCATATCCGCAGACACTTTGACACTCTTTACACAAAAAGTGGTGTTTAACCTCCCATTGCATATGGGTCGTCCTTAGAAACTCTTCTCTAAAGACTTGATACATTACTTTTTAGGCTAGCCAGCCAAGAGGAAACTGTTTCTGCCTCATCTCTTGATCTCTCTCTCTCTCTGTTGATTCCTACTGGTTTTGATCTCTCTCTCTCTCTCTCTCTCTCTCTCTCTCTCTCTCTCCCTCTTCTTCATAAGTCTCTATGTAAGAAGTCCATCTATCTTGAATGTATCAGATTGAGAGATAAGGTGAAGGGACTACACAGAGTTAGACAGAAATACCCGAGGAGCCTCCGACACCCCCCTCCCCAGAGGCTGAAATCCTCCCAGCCTGGCACCAGCCCTGTGACACAGCTATCCTTCCAAAGATTCTAGCCCTCACTAGTGTTGACTCAGCTGATGCAGCGTGGGGCAGAGCCTTCCCATACTGCCGATACAAGTTCTTTTAAGGCATTAGATTTCAGGGTGGTGCCTTACAAACCTGTAGTGACTGGAACACGCCTTCACCTTCCCTTTAGGACTTGAGCTGGAGAGGGAAGGACAAGATCTCTGTTTTCCAACCCTGCTTTCTCTTGATCAGCCTTTCCTTTCCCGACTACCTAAAACCTGAAAGTATAAGCTTTCCATCTCCTCCTCAAGCCTTGCTAAGGTTTTTCCTTCCTAAATTCTGTGATTAGTTCAGCAAAGCCTGCCTCTTGATCCATAAAATGGGAGCTAAAGAACTTCAGAAAAATGTAGTTTTATTTCAACAAAGCTCAGCTTTCAAGATTACTGCCTGGTGCAGGATTCAAAGCAGTCTGTGATTTGAAAGCTGATCTGTGACTCTTCTGTTCAGTACCATGTTCTCCTGCATGAGATCTTTGCATAGCCAAGGAAAAAGAAGGCAATGAGGAAAGGCGACCTAAGGAGGAAATGATGATGTGTCATTTTGTCAAAATTAAAATGGTACCTACTTTAGACAAAGAAGCAGAAAACATATTCCTTGTCTTTGAATAGCTTTTGCGTTATTTCTAGAAGCAAGAAACAGATACAGAAAGTCACACACTCACTCATACACTGAAAGCTCCTTGTATTGTCAGTTTCCAAGTGAGCGACGCAAACAGTGTTTGCATATTCGGTGAGTGAGATCATTTGCGATTGGAGCTATGAAAGATGGTTTCAGGAGGGCAGGACTTGAAATGGTCCCCAAAACCAGACAGACAGAAAAACAGATGAAGAAATAGGAAGGGTGACTAGGCAGGGGAAGCAGGATGAGGTGAGCAGGGACATAGCATCTGGAAAGCAAGACGTATATGCAGAGTAGTGCCGGGCAGAATTTGAGAGAAGTGCTTGTGTACATGTCCAAGGGACTAGAGGAAAATCAGAGCACTGAGTGGTAGTGGGTTAAACCAACAGCTGAGGGATTCAAGCATTATAATCCTTATTGGGGTAATTGGGATCCAGGAAAAGATTTTGAGCAGGAAAATGACATGGACTGAACACAATTTAGAAAAATGATTGATTCTGCCAGTAATGCATGAGATGATTTAGAGTTGTCAAAATGCTGTGAGAATCCACAGGAGACTATGCTGCAATGTATGTAAAGTTCTTAAGGCAGAGAATGGCAGGATGTAATTGTTCGATTAATATTAGTTATTGTTTTCAATGCCACTTTAATTCTGGCTGACATGAATAGGGAAGTTGTATTCTTAAAGAGGGTGGTAATGCATCTGGATTTGAAAAAATGAGTAAAATCTATAAGTAAATAACTAGAGTCTCTATTAAGAAAATATAGTAGCAAGAAAAGAATGGAAACAAGAAAGTGACATGACTGTTGAGATTCTATGTCGGGGTCATTTTGGTTAGATTATCCATTGAGTGCACTCAAATGTAAAATTTTGTTTGGAGACAAATCACTATATGCCGTCAACATTCTGGTAAATAATTTATATAATAATAATAACAGCTTAATATGTGCCACGTACTATAGTGAGCACTTTATATTTTCCCAGTGTAGTCCTCACAATAAACCATGAGATAAGCAGTATCGTTAAGCCGGTACCACAAATTCAGGTTAGTTGCAAACCTAAAAGGTGGTATATTTAGGATTCAAACCTGGCTCTGTCTAATTGAGCCTGAGTTTTACTTATTCTCTTTATATCACTGTAGGTTTTAGTGAGTCCAGGCGGAACCAATAAAGACTTTGGATCAGGAAGGTAATATAAATAAAATTGTAATTTAGGAAGGTTCTGCTGGCTCTGGTGTATTGGATAGATTGATTGGAGTGAAATTAGAATCTGGAGCCCAATGAAGAGGGTTATTACAAGATTCTGTGCAAGTATTGAGGACTTGAACCATGATGGATGTCATAGGATTAGAGATAGATCAAGGGTAGGTACAAACAGGAGACTGGAAATGGAAGACGATGGTGATATTTCAAAGCATAGTAAGATATTGATAGCAATATTCAAAAAAGGAAATACAAGAGGCAAATATGGATTGTGAGAGGCTGGGAGGAAGTGATGGAAAGGAGAGTGGACGACAGTGGATTTGATTTCGAATGTGCCTTAGTTTAAGCTGTTATTTATTACAACGTGGTGGAAATGTGTCAAAAGTTGTTTAAATATAGTCTGGAGCTCAACATGTAGGAATGAGTGTGTGATCTACATATAGCCTTTGAAATGTCTGACAGCATTTGAGGTAAATTGAAGGTATGTAACTTTGGGCTAACAAAATCAACCCAAAGTGGGTGACGTGAGCTATTTTTATTAATGTTTCCCCAAGTTACCCATCTTAGAAGTGATCGTTCAGTGTTTTCATAGAACTAGGTAGTTTTCTAAATCTCAGTAAGAGGGCAGATGTCTTTTCTTATAAGAGCATCTCAACTCCAAATGTGACTAAGTTAACCTAAAGCTGTGTTTTCGGCAATGGGAACAGAGCTAGCACAAGGAAGTATTATAATGCTGAACACCTACCAGGTGACTGGTAGGAAGCTCTGAATCAGGAGATTGGAGAGTGAGGACTTGTCAGTATCACTCCAGTGTCATCTGGCAGGAAGAAAATTCTCTGATGTTAATGAGTGGTCCTCATTATCTTGATAAAAAGTACCATAAAATAAAGAACTGTGATTTGGCCAACGACTACAGCTTGCTATTTCCCTTAAAAATCATTTAACTCCTTTTCCCTTTGCTCTAAGAATAACCTCCTGGTCATTATTTTGTTCCCACCAGGGGGACCTGGCATTGCTTGTCAATCGGCAGTCAAAAATCTCATGAGCCCACAAAAAGGATTTCTTCCTTGGGTTGTGCTTATCTCTGGGAAATTGAAAAAAAAACAAGAGTAAGAAAAATCCGCATAGCAGACCAGGTGCTGGATTTAGAGTGACTATATAGAGAAGCAAATTCCCCTTGAGGCAATTCCTTAAAAAAAAAAATTGGCCATCTCTTCTTATAGCTTTTTTCTTGAAACATGATATAAACATGGTACAGCTACATCTTTGTAGTATGTAAGATTGCCAACGGGATGGGGGTAGAATGAAGAGAGAGAGAGAGAGAGAGAGAGAGAGAGAGAGAGAGAGAGACAGGGAGACAACCTTGGAAAAAACTGGAAGATTGGTAATATAAGGAAATGAAATGCATTGGGATCCATTAAAGGATAGAGAGAAAGTGCAGTTAGGGAGAAGGATGAAAAAGCTATCCCATCCTAGCAGCCAAGGCAAGAAATAGTTTGTAGGTCAAGTGCTGCAGAGGACAATGTTACATAAGGAAAAATAAAATTCATTGAATTTGCGATTAGATGGTTAAGAAAAACATGGTTTGGGTAAACAGTCAGAGACACAGGCTAGATTTTAAAGGCATGTAAGGAGTTGAGGACATAGAGAATTGTGATGGCAGTCAATTCTTTTTCATAAGTCTGATGTACAGAATTAGGTAAAATATGAGACTGGCTTGTGGCTAGAGAGAAGGTTTGCTGGGCTTTTGCCGGAGGGGATTGGCAAGGTATGGTGTGGGGTGGGACAAAGGTCAGCAAGCTGAGCGTGGAAAGTGCAAGCTGATTCTTTCCCGGGGGGTGGATATCCACATTGTTTCCCCAAATAGAAATTGTACTTTACAATTGAGGCTGTTACAGGAAACGGCCTTATTCTGGGAGAATGCTCCTTGAAATTGCATTTTTGAAAGTAGATATCTATAAAATGTTATGACAACCTCTTGAACAAATGTCACATTTTGAACTTTCATAGCCAGTGTTCATATTTCCACAATCTTCCCAATGTCAGGATATTTTATTTTAGCAAATTTTGCATGGTAGAGAATGGAGTGATAAATGTCAGTTTCTTAACTGCATGAAATGGGATTCTCCCCCTATCTCTGTTGCAATGCAGATGAAGCTTGTGCCATTAACTAGGGCTTATCATGAAAGTCCTGGATCATTTGAGTGGCAGCTAAGGATTTTACAAATAGCAGATCAATTCAAGTGCCTTTCTCTGAATCTGACAGCTCTGCATAATCTGACGCTCTTAATGACTCCCTCCTTCTTGAATACACTCTTCCCAGGAATTTTGCTTTCTAACTCGCTGAGTTTCTTTCCCTGAATCTTAACGCTCCTTTTTGTTCTTCTAAAGTGGCTCCACCCAGTGCCTCACCCCTGTTTTGGATTTATGGCAGCTTTCACCCTTTTCTCCCCTCTTTTCTCTAGAGATATTTTCCATCATTATCTCATCCAATCTGATATCTATCACATTTATATGACTTGCTCTTATGTTTTATCAGTGCATTTATTTTGGTGTTTTTTTCTGTACAGCTTCCCAAATTTTATTGCAAAGTCCATCATCACTTCAACATGGACATGTATAAAACTCACCTCTGCCAATATATATAAATACATATATATATGAAAAAAGTATACCATATTTGACCACAAAAATATTAAAGCAAACTACGGTTCAAAAATATCATAAGCAAATGACAAATGAGGAAAAATATTTTTATCAAAAAAAGATTCATTCTTAAGAAGCTCTTATAAACATATTTTTATCAACACCCCAGTAAAAAGATTGGACATGAACTTACAATTTACAAAAAAAGTTAGTAAACAAATAAAAATGATAAATATTCATACTCTTTAGTAATAAAAACGCATGATTTAAACTAAATGAAAGATATTTACTCCCCCAAAATAAGCAAAGCTGAATTAAGATTAATACTCAATGTGGTCAAAATTACAAAGGAACACTATTCTTTAATATAAAATGTTAAAATAATGCAACATTTTCTAAAGGAAAATATGTATTGAGACAAAAATATTTATAACTGTTGACTCAGTATTTCTATAAGTTTCTACTCTAAAGAATAAAATCACATATTTGCATCAAGATTTGGATACAATGATTCCTACCTCAGTAGTACTGCCATCAGTATGCAACATCCCTCCAAAAGCAACATTTGCCATGATCCCACTCTAAATGCTAAGTGGCCAAGGTTTGCCTGCCTGCACTAATGTGGGAAGTTTCATTGTCCACATCATGCTCACATACCCCAAACTGCACTGTCCTATTAATTTCACAAGAGACATAAAACTGGACATAAACCTGAGCAAATGTATGGTAACTCCATCAAAAATCCTAAATTATGTACACGTGTATGCTGACGTGGGTGGCTCCACCATCTCTCTCCTAGCCCATGAGGGAGCTGACCTTGGACAAAGATGCTGTAAGACTGTAGCAGACTTAAAGTGTCTAGACTCTCTAGGAAAAAAAAAAAAAAAGAATGACAATGAAAGTATATGCAAATGTCCAATTATCCCAAATTATTTTGTTTTGGTTCCATAATTTTGAAACATCAGGTCTCTTGTAGAGAGTCAATAGAGTCTATTCAATCATTTTTGTCCACCTGGGTTCCTCTCATTCTGTATAATTAATATGAAGCCTTGGTGGTATCTGTCAGAGTTTATAGTCTGCAGCGTCCTTCATTCTGTGGATGCTGGGCTACACACTTCTCCTATTTCTCTGAAGACATCCTTTGTTACATACACATACACAGATACACACTCTCACACTAGCAGTATAAGCTAAAGATTAGAAAAGTACTAGCTGGTGTCAAAGTAATATTTTTCTAATTAAAGCTACTTTACCTTAAGAAAAAATTTCACATTGACTTTGTTATAAATACATGACAAGGTAATGTCGAGATGCAGTCCTTAAAACTTTCACCCCTTAAATCTTACTTGTGGAATAGCTATGTCTACAAATAATGAGCTGAGTTTGAAACTGAACCTTCAAAATAAAACCCAGGCTCTTGAAATTCTAGCAATCTGGTCTAACAGTGTGCTGTCGAAGCAGAGAACACAGAGGAGTCGTGATCTAGCCAGGAAGCATCAATCAGACATCACGTGCTGGGGAGAAGGCTCCTCTCGCTCTCAAAATTCTCAAAATACCACTGAGTTTTAGTTGCTGGTGCACAATATTGCTTGTTTCTGGGTAGTGGAATACCCTGTTGCTAAATAATGCATTGGTAACTCTATTGATAGAAGTGGATGCTGCTTTGACAGGAAAAGTGTCCAGATTTCCTGTTGTGGCATGGGAGATTAGGTGGCATATGTCATTTGAAAAAAGCCCTGCTAGCACAACATATTTCAGAACTGCTTCTCCCTTGGCAAGTCTAAAATAGACATGTGGGAAATAGCAGATGATTCATGGACCACTTGAAATTTAGTCATAAGCATAAATGTACTAAGACTGTCCAACAGGTCTTCACATTCATCAGCAAGGATAGGGGCTGTAATTGGGTTAATCCTATGAAGTTGGATATAAAAGTGGAATAAAAAGAATGTACTCTTCTCCAGATCTGCAGGAATATATTTTTATTTTCTGTGAGTATTGGAATGACATGGGGGTGGGGTAAGAGATGAAATTTTAGGTTTGAGGGAACTTAAGCATGTATCCTAGAAGAAAGTCGGCTCCTGGAAATTGTGGAACGAAAGACAACAGCAAAAAGATGTGATAATTAAGAATTAAGTGTAATCCAAAGTACTTACAGGTGTTTTCTTAATAATAAGCATTCCTTTAGAACTTACTGGAATCTAAAGACTGTTTTGCAGGTCAGTTTATTTCAAGGGCATTCCTTTTGTTTACATATAGTATGTGTATATAATTGCATATTATACTATATATGTTATTCAGGTGCAACTATCAGAGCCTGCCTCACCCAAAACTTGAGTTTTCTGCAAACCCTCCAAGGTTTGCTATAACAAAGGACTTGCCCTGCTGTTCCCCCACCTGGAATGTTCCTTCTCTTGATCTCAGCTGTCCCATCTCAGCTGCCTTATCCTGACCACCTAGTTCAAGGCACTCCAGTAGTTCTGACTCATTTCCCCTTTTACGTTTGCTTCACTCATAGCACATACCATAATCTGAGATTGTCTTATTTACAATTTGACTTCTATTTGACGTCTTTCTTTCCCATTTCTCTCAGGGAATAAAAGCTCCCTGAAGGTAAGGTCCTGGTCTATCCCCGTCAATCACTGGGGAACCATGGTGCCTGGCAATGGTAGATTCTTAATAAATATGTGTTGACTTCATTGAATGAAGTCTATTTATCGGTGCAAATTTCCCTCGGGAAAATAGCACATAACTTGGGCTCTCACAGAGCCACAGTTATCGTGTTGACAAGTAAAGACTTCCTGTCAGGGCAGCTGTTCATTCAAAAGTGACAAGTAGCACACTGCTGTCACTTTCTATTCACACCAGCCTGGTGCCCGAAAGAACCGCCAGCTGCCAGTGTTGGGCTGAGGCTCGGCTCAGAAAATGGAATCGGAGTCTCAGAATTTTTCATTCACAGTCATCAAATTGACCGCTTAACAATCTGATTCTTGGCAAACTTCTTCTTCAGAGACTAGTCACTGGTAACCATTTCTTACACTATAGATAGATGAGGACCACTTTTTATTTGTTCTATGGCATAATCACTGGACTTTGAGAGGTATACAAGTATTTAAGCTTATCATAAGTGATTTCTGCACTTAAGAAAATAGAAACACAGATAGGACATATAATATTTCACAATTGTTTGTCAGATTTGCTGAGTAAGGTACAAAATTCATGAGAAAAAAAGTTTTCTGGTGATTGGAACCAAGATGGTGGAGTAGAAGCACATGCTCTCACTCCCTCTTGCGGGAACACCAGAATCACAACTAGCTGCTGGACAATCATCGACAGGAAGACACTGGAACTCACCAAAAAAGATACCCCACATCCGAAGACAAAGGAGAAGCCACAATGAGACAGTAGGAGGGGCACAATCAAATTTTGCCACAGCAAAATCAAACCGCATAACTGCTGGGTGGGGGACTCACAGACTGGAGAACACTTATACCACAGAAGCCCACCCACTGGAGTGAAGGTTCTGAGCCCCACATCACGCTTCCCAACCTGGGGGTCTGGCAATGGGAGGAGGAATTCCTAGAGAATCAGACTTTGAAGGCTAGTGGAATTTGATTGCAGGACTTCAGCAGGACTGGGGGAAAAAGAGACTCCACACCTGGTGGGCACACACAAAGTAGTGTGCGCATCGGGACCCAGGGGAAGGAGCAGTGACCCCAGGGGAGACTGAACCAGACCTACCTGCTAATGTTGGAGGGTCTCCTGCAGAGGCGGGGGGTGACTGTGGCTCACCTTGGGGACAAGGACACTGGCAGCAGAAGTTCTGGGAAGTACTCTTTGGTGTGAGCCCTCCCACAGTCTGCCATTAGGCCCACCAAAGAGCCCAGGTAGGCTCCAGTGCTGGGTCTCCTCAGGCCAAACAACAAACAGGGAGTGAACCCAGACCCACCCATCAACAGTCAAGCGGATTAAAGTTTTACTGAGCTCTGCCAACCAGAGCAATACCGAGCTCTACCCACCACAAGTCCCTCCCATCAGGAAACCTGCACAAGCCTCTTAGATAGCCTCATCCTCCAGAGGGCAGACAGCAGAAGCAAGAAGAACTACAATCCTGCAGCCCGTGGAACAAAAACCACATCCGCAGAAAGACAAACAAGATGAAAAGGCAGAGGACTATGCACCAGATGAAGGAACAATATAAAACCTCAGAAAAACAACTAACTGAAGTGGAGATAGGCAACCTTCCAGAAAAAGAATTCAGAAAAATGATAGTGAAGACAATCCAGGACCTCGGAAAAAAATGGAGGCAAAGATCGAGAAGATGCAAGAAATATTTAACAAAGGCCTAGAAGAATTAAAGAACAAACAAAGAGATGAACAATACAATAACTGAAATGAAAACTACACTAGAAGGAATCAATAGCAGAGTAACTGAGGCAGAAGAACAGATAAGTGACCTGTAAGACAGAATGGTGGAATTCACTGCTGCAGAAGAGAATAAAGAAAAAAGAATGAAAAGAAATGAAGACAGCCTAAGAGACCTCTGGGACAACATTAAACACAGCAACATTCGCATTATAGGGGTCCCAGAAGGAGAAGAGAGACAGAAAGGACCAGAGAAAATATTTGAAGAGATTATAGTTGAAAACTTCCCTAACATGGGAAAGGAAATAGCCACCCAAGTCCAGGAAGCTCAGAGAGTCCCAGGCAGGATAAACCCAAGGAGAAACATGCTGAGACACATAGTAATCAAATTGGCAAAAATTAAAGACAAAGAAAAATTATTGAAAGCAGCAAGGGATAAATGACAAATAATATACAAGGGAACTCCCATAAGGTTAACAGCTGATTTCTCAGCAGAAACTCTACAAGCCAGAAGGGATTGGCATGATATACTTAAAGTGATGAAAGGAGAGAATCTACAACCAACATTACTCTACCCAGCAAGGATCTCATTCAGATTCGATGGAGAAATCAAAAGACCCAGCAAGGATCTCATTCAGATTCGATGGAGAAATCAAAACCTTTACAGACAAGCAAAAGCTAAGAGAATTCAGCACCACCAAACCAGCTCTACAACAAATGCTAAAGGAACTTCTCTAAGTGGAAGACACAAGAGTAGAAAAGGGCCTACAAAAACAAACACAAAACAATTAAGAAAATGGTCATAGGAACATACATATTGATAATTACCTTAAATGTGAATGGAATAAATGCTCCAACCAAAAGACACAGGCTTGTTGAATGGATACAAAAACAAGACCCATATATATGCTGCCTACAAGAGAACCACTTCAGACCTAGGGATATATACAGACTGAAAATGAGGGGATGGAAAAAGATATTCCATGCAAATGGAAATCAAAAGAAAGCTGGAGTAGCAATATTCATATCAGATAAAATAGACTTTAAAATAAAGAATGTTATAAGACACAAGGAAGGACACTACAAAATGATCAAGGGATCAATCCAAAAAGAAGATATAACAATTATAAATATATACACACCCAACATAGGAACACCTCAATACATAAGGCAACTGTTAACAGCTGTAAAAGAGGAAATCGACAGTAACAGAATAATAGTGGGGAACTTTAACACCTCACTTAAACCAATAGACAGATAATCCAAAATGAAAATAAATAAGGAAACAGAAGCTTTAAATGACACAGTAGACCAGATAGATTTAATTGATATTTATAGGACATTCCATCCAAAAACAGCAGATTACACTTTCTTCTCAAGTGTGCATGGAACGTTCTCCAGGATAGATCACATCTTGGGTCACAAATCAAGCATCAGTAAATTTAAGAAAACTGAAATCATATCAAGCATCTTTTCTGACCACAACACTATGAGATTAGAAATGCCTTACAGGGGAAAAAACGTAAAAAACACAAACACGTGGAGGCTAAACACTACGTTACTAAATAACTAAGAGATCACTGAAGAAATCAAAGAGGAAATCAAAAAATACCTAGAGACAAATGACAATGAAAACACGACAACCCAAAACCTATGGGATGCAGCAAAAGCAGTTCTAAGAGGGAAGTTTATAGCTATACAAGCCTACCTCAAGAAACAAGAAAAATCTCAAATAAATAATCTAACCTTACACATAAAGGAACTAGAGAAAGAAGAACAAACAAAACCCAAAGTTAGCAGAAGGAAAGAAATCGTAAAGATCAGAGCAGAAATAAATGAAATAGAAACAAAGAAAACAATATAGCAAAGATCAATAAAACTAAAAGCTGGTTCTCTGAGAAGATAAACAAAATTGATTAACCATTAGCCAGACTCACCAAGAAAAAGAGGGAGAGGACTCAAATCAATAAAATTAGAAATGAAAAAGGAGAAGATACAACCGACACCACAGAAATACAAAGCATCCTAAGAGACTACTACAAGCAACTCTATGCCAATAAAATGGACAACCTGGAAGAAACGGACAAATTCTTAGAAAGGTATAACCTTCCAAGACTCAACCAGGAAGAAATAGAAAATATGGACAGACAAAGCACAAGTAATGAAATTGAAACTGTGATTAAAAACCTTCCAACAAACAAAAGCCCAGGACCAGATAGCTTCACAGGTGAATTCTATCAAACATTTAGAGAAGAGCTAACACCTATCCTACTCAAACTCTTCCAAAAAATCGCAGAAGAAAGAAAACTTCCAAACTCATTCTATGAGGCCACCATCACCCTGATGCCAATACCAGACAAAGATACTACAAAAAAAGAAAATTACAGACCAATATCACTGACGAATATAAATGCAAAAATCCTCAACAAAATACTAGCAAACAGAATCCAACAACACATTAAAAGGATCATACACCATGATCAAGTGGCAGTTATCCCAGGGATGCAAGGATTCTTCAATATATGAAAATCAATCAATGTGATACACCATATTAACAAATTGAAGAAGAAAAAAACCATATGATCATCTCAATAGATGCAGAAAAAGCTTTTGACAAAATTCAACACTGATTTATGATAAAACCTCTCCAGAAAGCGGGCATAGAGGGAACCTACCTCAACATAATAAAGGCCATGTACGACAAACCCGCAGCAAACATCATTCTCAACGGTGAAAAACTTAAAGCATTTCCTCTAAGATCAGGAACAAGACAGGGATGTCCACTATCACCGCTATTATTCAGCATAGTTTTGGAAGTCCTAACCACAGCAAACAGAGAAGAAAAAGAAATAAAAGGAATACAAATTGTAAAAGAAGACGTAAAACTGTCACTGTTTTCAGATGACATGATACTATACACAGAGAATCCTAAAGATGCCACCAGAAAACTACTAGAGCTAATCAATGAATTCAGTAAAGTTGCATGATACAAAATTAATGCACAGAAATCTCTTGCATTCCTATACAGTAATGATGAATAATCTGAAAGAGAAATTAAGGAAACACTCCCATTTACCACTGCAACAAAAAGAATAAAATACCTAGGAATAAACCTACCTAGGGAGACAAAAGACTTGTATGCAGAAAACTATAAGACACTGAAAGATATTAAAGATGATACCAACAGATGGAGAGATATACCATGATCTTGGATTGGGAGAATCAATATTGTGAAAATGACTATACTACCCAAAGCAATCTACAGATTCAATGAAATCCCTATCAAATTACCAATGGCATTTTTTACAGAACTAGAATAAAAAATCTTAAAATTTGTATGGAGACAGAAAAGACCCTGAATAGCCAAAGCGGTCTTGAGGGAAAAAAACAGAGCTGGAGGAATCAGACTCCCTGACTTCAGACTATACTACAAAGCTACAGTAATCAAGACAATATGGTACTGGCACAAAAACAGAAACATAGACCAATGGAACAAGACAGAAAGCCCAGAGGTAAAACCACACACCTATGGTCAACTAATCTATGACAATGGAGGCAAGGATATACAATGGAGAAAAGACAGTCTCTTCAATAAGTGGTGCTGGGAAAACTGGACAGCTACACATAAAAGAATGAAATTAGAACACTCCCTAACACCATACACAAAAGTAAACTCAAAATGGATTAGAGACCTAAATGTAACACCGGATGCTATAAAACTCTTAGAGGAAAACATAAGAAGAACACTCTTTGACATAAATCACAGCAAAATCTTTTTTGATCCACCTCCTAGAGTAATGGAAATTTAAAAAAATAAACAATTGGGAGCTAATGAAACTTAAAAGCTTTTGCACAGCAAAGGAAACCATAAACAAGATGAAAAGACAACCCTCAGAATAGGAGAAAATATTTGCAAACAAATCAACGGACAAAGGATTAATCTCCAAAATATATAAACAGCTCATGCTTCTCAGCATTAAAAGAACAAACAACCCAATCCAAAACTGGGCAGAAGAATAGACATTTCTCCAAAGAACACATACAGATGGCCAAGATGCACATGAAAAGCTGCTCAACATCTCTAATTATTAGAGAAATGCAAATCAAAACTACAATGAGGTATCACCTCACACCAGTTAGAATGGGCATCATCACAAAATCTACAAACAACAAGTGCTGGAGAGGGTGTGGAGAAAAGGGAACTCTCTTGCACTGTTGGTGGGAATGTAAAGTGATACAGCCACTATGGAGAACAGTATGGATGTTCCTTAAGAAACTAAAAATAGAGTTACCATATGATCCAGCAATCCCACTACTGGGCATATACCCAGAGAAAACCACAATTCAAAAAGACACATGCACCCTAACGTTCATTGCTGCACTATTTACAATAGCCAGGTCATGGAATCAACCTAAATGCCCATCGATAGATGAATGGATAAAGAAGAAGTGGTACATATATACAATGGAATATTACTCAGCCATAAAAAAGAACGAAATTAGGTCATTTGTTGAGACGTGGATGGATCTAGAGACTGTCATACAGAGTGAAGTAAGTCAGAAAGAGAAAACCAAATATCGTATATTTACGCATATATGTGGAACCTAGAAAAATGGTACAGATGAACCAGTTTGCAGGGCAGAAATTGAGACACAGATGTAGAGAAGAGATGTATGGACACCAAGGGAGGGAACATCGCGGGGGTGGTGGGGTGGTGGTGTGATGAACTGGGCGATTGGGATTAACATGTATACACTGGTGTGTATAAAATTGATGAGTACTAAGAAAATGCTGTATAAAAAAAAAGAAAAACGTATTTATTAAAAAAAATAATAAAAAAATAAAAAAAGTTTTCTGTCCCCCCACTCTGTAACTTTTTGTTGCTTCAATTGTTTTCTCATTGCAATTGTGCTTAATTGCAGTTTTGTTTGTATTAAGCATTGATAATGATCATGTTTTGTTCCCTTAAATGGGGTAAATACTTAAGATACTTCTTCATATATATTGTTCTTCTGCATAACTGAAACCGAAATCTTAAAAGGTGAAAATTCAAGGCCAATTTTATTGTCACAGTAAGAGTGATGAGAGTAAAATTTCAAGTGACTCTTTCATGCCAGGAGTTTACAAGTGTAACTTTGCTCCTTAATCATGTCAGGTAGAAATAATTTCCATTTTACATATGAAAAATCAAAGGTTTTTTTCATGATCTTATTTTGCAATGGAATTTCTTCTAAACTTTTTTTTTTTAACTGTACACAAGTTTCTCAACCTAAGTATGAAACCAGGGGTCTGTTTTTTTATTACTTTTGAAAGAAGTGAGAAGATGAGCTACCCAAAGAATCTGCATTTGCCCACCTATCTGGCGTGTAATAATTAAATTTGTTTCTCATTTTTTTGGCCACATTATATTACCTTACTTTGCTGACTTGTTAAACAATCAGTTCTGCCGTGTTGTATACGTTACTGAATCAGGAAAGAAAAATGCCTGCTTATGTGAAAATAACAGAATGTGAGATCTTTCTTCAAGACCTATTCACCTATGATTTCAATACTTTGGGGAATATATTCTTTAAATAATGCTCTGTCTTGCAAAAGAAAAATATACATATTTGAGTTTGGAAAATGTAAATTATAAATATATTAAATATCACTAGTTATTTCTGATATGAGCCGTTTATTTGGAAACTTCGAAAATGGAGAAAAGAGTGATTTTTCTTTTTAAACAGTGGGCATCTAACTTTAAAAATAAACAACTTAAAAAACAAACAAACAACTTATTTGATTCAAGATAAATCTATGTTTTTTCTCTACATTCCTAATTAAAATAATCTGCAGGTATAATGATATTGTAGTCTTTTCTAGAAACACTTATATTTTCTCATTTGCTTTCTTCTGTTTTCCCATGGATATTCATGAAGATAAATACAAATGGTTACTGACTTCATTTTCTGATATGACAGGACTGAGTATGGTTTGAGATGTTGTTTCTTGCAAATGATAACCTAGGAGTTTATGTTTAAATAGGGTCTTTCCATCAAACCAAGTTAGACTTTTGAGAGATGAATATTTGAGTCTCTGGAGTTTTGAATGATTTTGTTTCTTTGCCCTCTCTAAACTCCTTACTTTGTTTGCCGGTTTTAAAATAATTAAGGTTGATAATTTTCCTGAAAATGTCTGCCATGTATTCTTTTATAAAATCAGTTGGCCTAAGGAAATAAGATGAAAAACAATAATGGAAGGAAAATTATAGCATGCTAACATAGGTATTTGCAACTTTACTTTGAAACATGTAGAAAGTGACTGTCTATAGCACTCACCCTCCCGATGTCCATCCACTTCCTTATCAGCTGTACCTTCCATCCCATCTTGTCTAGAATGAAAGAAAATTTAAAATGAGGCCTTTTTTCCCCGTTCTCCTCCGTTTCATAACCAGCAATTCAATTAGAAGGCTTTAGATGCTCACTAAATTGTTATATAAATATTTGTTCATCAAAGTTAGGGACCTTGGGGTTTTTTAAAAAATTAATTAATTAATTTAAACTTTTCACTTTATATTGGAGTAGAGTTGATTAATAATGTTGTGATAGTTTCAGGTGTACAGCAAAGTGATTCAGTTATACATATACTTGTATCTATTCTTTTTCAAATTCTTTTCCCATTTAGGTTATTACATAATACCGAGCAGATTTCCCTGTGCTATACAGTAGGTCTTTGTTGGTTCACCATTTTAAATATAGCAGTGGGGACATGTCAATCCCAAACTCCCTAACTATGCCTTCCCCCCTCCCTTCCCCTCTGGTAGTGTGAATAAGCCACAGCAAGGGTGTTGGTGCTGATTTTACTTTGAGATCAGGATGAATGCTGCTTGAGTTCAGGTGTACTTTTACTCATTCAACAATTTTCCAGGTAGGAACGCTGTTCAGGAAAATACGGTGATTCACAGATGACTAAGAGACAACTCACGGCCTCAAAAAAGGCACAAGATTAACAACTTAAGCCATGGCAGAAATAGAGGAAAAAAATACCTTTGGTAAATATGGTCAAGAAAGAATTGGCTCATCTAGGAAGGAACCACCACTTGGTTAATATTTCTTGTTCTCCTCAGCTGGACTTCTGAAATCTTTGAGAGCAAATTCTAGGTTCCTGGGAGAGATAAAGAGAGGTTTTCTAGGCTATTTGCTCTGTCACGTCCTGTATCCTAGAGTAAGTGTGAAAATGTATATGAATAAATTGTAAAATTTTATTTGAGGATAACTAAAGGATATTACTTTGTAAAAATATCTTACAGCCACAGGAGGCCACTGTGACTGCAATTATGAATCCCTGAGAACAGCTTGCCTTGCAAAATAACACAAACTACTTTTTAATATACTGCTCTATTGCTCCTCCTCTAGGCTCCAAAGGCACTTGTTTATACCTCTTGTAAAACATTTCTCATGTTACGTTATAAAACATCTATCTGCATATGCATCACATCCCTTGTATTGTAAATCCCTCATGCCCTATTAATTCTTGCATTCCCAGCAAGGATACATTTTATATGGTGCTCAGTCAACATTATATGGGATGAATGAACAAATGAATGAATGAATGGCAGATGGTAGGTTTTAAAAATTAGCTTCAATTACATTATAATTTTAATAATTATGGGGATCTTGTCTAATTTATCTGGGTGCATTCCCTATGTCACATAACACATAGATTGTTTCACACAGTAGGTAAAGAATAAATGATATTTAATTGAATTAAATTACATCATTGACCATAATAGCTGGTTAGTAAAATAGATTGAAAAGGCAGTGAGTACTGTAAATCCTCTCCTACGTTTTCGCATAGATCAGTAGGATCCGATCATACTTTATGTCTCACAAAACCACTGGTTACAGAGTGATGAGGTTCAGGGCAGGCCTCCCCAAAAGATGCCACATTGGCATATGGATTATTTTGAATTACAGTTACTTAAGAAGCAGCTGGTTCAAGAACACTCTGACCTGCCCTTGTCCCCCTGGTAACAGGATATAAACCTCCCATGTGAAAGGTACCCTCCCAGTGCCAGATGGTAGAGGGAGAACTTATCACCTGAGATAGAGGATTTAGGGCTGAGAAGCTGTATAAACAAACCTGTTACTTCTTCACCAACTTACTACCCCACACCCAAACTTCTTTGCATTGTCAATTCCTCATAAATTTATTGTTTCATCTAAAAGATATAAAACTGTCTGCTTTGGTCACTCCATTGTGTCATATTTCTATGAGTTCCCATAAAATTTATTTTTCTCCTGTTAAACTGTCTTATGTTAATTTAATTATTAGACCAGCCAAAGAACCTAGACGATAAGAAAGGAAAATTTTCCTCCCCTGCAAGAGCATCTTAAAAACCCTTATATATTCTGGAAAGATGAACTTAATGTATTAGTCAAATGTTAGTTTAAAATTACAAAAATATACATCTGTTTATGTCTAAATTCTTATTATGCACACAATACAAATATTTCCCTCTTTCACTGTATTTCAGTTTATTGAATTGTTGTTTAGTGTTTGCTTTTTAATTTTTAAATATTTTTAATTGATAGCACTTTAAAGAGAAATTTGTATGACACCACAATAAAAGAAAATAATCTCAAAACAAATTTACTCAGATGTAAATTTACTCAAACTTACTGAAGTGTTATCCTCTAGACACTATTCTCACAGACCTATGTTTAGACACATTTGCCTACTAGGGATGTTTGATGTTTTCAATCTACTAATTGAAAACTTGTTTCTAAATTAGGAACGGAGCAGGATGATAGGAAAAAAGCAAATAGCCTAAATTGGAGATAAGTCTAATTTAAACTCAGAAAGAAATATTCTAGTACTATTAAAATTATCAATCAGATAATGCCATTATTCCCTTAAAATACATAGATAAAATTCTGTAAACTGCCCATTCAAACTACATCACAAAGACATCGTGTAATGCCTAAATTCGTGCAAGTTTGAACTGAATTCCTGAGTGAATTTCACAGGAATATTTTCAGCTCTATTGTTGGTGAGATATTTTGAGATGTGGTATAAGACAGGACTGTCAAGCTTTACGAGGAATGAATTTTTGGCAAATGATGGATGGTCCAGAGATACTAATTCCATGACTTCTAACCCCAGATAAAAAAGCAAGTTGGGATATGTTAGTGTGGTTTTTATTCCCTAATGTCTTTAGTATCATTGATGTGGAGGTGTGGAGAATGACACATTCTGTGTCCCGACACATGTTTCCCAAGTACACACTTCCAGAAAGCACTTTCCGGATATGAAGTGGGTTTTGTAATGAATAATGGAACTAGTTCAGATTAAGAAAAATAGGAAAATATTTTAAAAATATCTACTAGCCTTTCTTATTTAATAACTATAGAATTCCTATGTGATCTGGTTTCAACTTTGTAATTTACAAACCCAAGAAAGTTGAACAAGGATCGTATAATTTGAATCAACACTGGGGATCAAAACAAAATGATACATTTCTTTCAGTTTGTCTCTTTCCTTATTTTCCGAAGCTCAACTGCCATAGATAGCACCTGAGTTGATCTGTTCCCATAAGAAGGCAGGTATGTAGAACTTTCTGGTTGCTAAGAAACAGAAATGCCCATTAAAAAAACTGAGCAGTCTCTTCACTAAAGAAGTTTGCAAAGCATCTAATCTCCCTGTTAGTATGTTTGTGACACAGAGTTCCTCCACAGGAAAGCGTATTTTTACCGACTTCCTTAGAGAGAGGAACTAGTAGCCTATTATTAGACAGGTAACAATTTTTCTTAGTTACTATAAAGATTTTAGTTTTACGGCAGAAACATTTTCATAACTGCTTTTTCTCTTTTGTGCTTGAGAATTCAATAAGGACTATTCCACACAGCATGTATTTATTTATTCTGAAATAAATACAAGTGTCCTAAGTCCTAAACTCCACTGCAGAGCCTGCCTCCTGGGAAAACTGCCGGCCACAAAGACCTTTTTATTTTCTATCTAATGTCAGGACTGACTCCATAATTTGCAGGTTCTCTTGTAAAATGAAAACTCGGGGCATTTTCTTTAAAAATTATTAAGAATTTCAAGATGGCAATGCAGAGCGTTAAACCAAGCATGGGGTCTTCTAAGTGCAGTCCCTGTGTGATGATGCAGGTTCCATACCCACGGAGCCAGCTCTATGTAAGTAGAAATGACAATTTTCATCCAGAATTTAAAGAATATACAATCATACTTCTGATGATTTAGTAGAACAGATAATACAAGATAACAGACAATAATTTTAGAACCATGCAGATAGATTCCTGGTAATAAATAACTGACCCATTTAGTAAAATAATTTGACAAGAAACCTAATTTCATTAATGTCTGTGAAAAATAGATGGGCAATGATTAAGCTATAAATACGTGGAACAGAACAGCTTTTATTTTAAATTTGGACCTTTGAACACTCGTAGCACAAAGACAGTGAAATCACTTAAATTTCTGGAAAAGCTCCGATCTTAAGCAAGCCCACGGGACAGTGGTTCTAACGGGAGAGGCCCTGTCCCAGATGTTTTGCTTGAATTCATTCATTAGTTGTTATCCCATCCCCCATCCTGCCCCACACTTAGGCATTGTCATTCCGATTTTACAGATGAGGAGACTGAGGCAGAGAAAGGTAGGCCAAAGTCATGCAAGTCAGAAATAGTAGTTAGAGCCTGATCAGTGGGAATCTTGATCCAGCATCCCACCTAAGTGCTACACCACACAAAGAAGAAAATCATTCATGAACATAACAGTGGAGAATCCACACAGGCGGTTTACAGACACCTCTCTTAGATTTGCCTGGCTAAAGGTTTATCCACTTTCTGACGGAAAGAGGTTGAAGACGAGTAGCCAAACTATTCCATATAGTGCTTTGATATGTTTTGAGTATATGGACACTCATGTACACCCACTCACAATCCCACGTATGTGGAAGCCCGTTTGAACAGAAGACTAACACAAACTCTGTGCGGTTACCTTTCACAGGACTTATCCATACCCTCTCCATTCATTCACTTATTATCATTATAGAGTCTTTTTTTTTTTTTTTTTTTTTTTTTTTTTTTGCGGTACACGGGCCTCTCACTGTTGCGGCCTCTCCCGTTGCGGAGCACAGGCTCCGGACGCGCAGGCTCAGCGGCCATGGCTCACGGGCCCAGCCGCTCTGCGGCATGTGGGATCTTCCCAGACCGGGGCACGAACCCATGTCCCCTGCATTGGCAGGCGGACTCTCAACCACTGCGCCACCAGGGAAGCCCTCATTATAGAGTCTTAAGTCAAAGCATCTACCTCCTGGCCTCATAGCCTCACGCTGATTGTTACAGATAATTCCTGAGACTTATGGGACAGCAGATGACGTTGGCAACCAGGGTACCAGTGTCCAAAGTGAGGAGACAAAACCAAGAAGCGTAACTCCCCTTTAGGAATAGTATTTGAGCAAGGTATGGTCCTCTCGGGGCCTTCCAAGCAGCAACATCTCCTTACAAAAATAATAATAAACATTACATTACCACAACAAATAATACGATATGAAACTCTTGTATAAATAATGAGTTTTTTTCTAGCTTATTTTCTTTTTTAAAAACCTCCTAGAATAACATCTACTCTGTAGTTTGTGCTATATTACATTTGCTTAAAAAACATTCGAACTAGTATCCAGAGTATATTTATCTGTTCTGCGATGGATCGGCTTTGGGAACGATTTCAGTTTGAGTCTACAAGTGCTGCAATGGGTATTCTTACACATAGCTTTTGGAGGACTGCGGGTATATATTTTTGAATACCCTTTATTTCTACACATTGGAATATTCTACAGTGTGAGAATAAGTCAATGCCAACTGTGTGCAACAAGATGGATGAATCTCACAAAAATAATGTTGGGTGGAAAAAAGCCAGACACAAAAGAGTACAGACTGAATGAGTCCATTCATATCAAGTTGAAACACAAACAAAAAGAGTTGTTAGGAACCGAGATATTGGAGTGAGACAAACGCCTTTGGGTTCAGATTGAGCCACATCAGCCTGGAGGCCTGAGGAGGAGGTCGGAGGAAGCCATAACTCGGTCTCAGTATGTTGTGAGAACTGGTGGTCATCGAAGCAGAGAGTCCCCATTTGCTGATTTGCCTTCCATCTGTCTTTTTCTGGGTCACAAGCCTGATTTCCTTTTTACACATCGAGGATTGATGACTAGTTTTCACACAAGTTTATGGCTAAGAGACATTTTTCTTTGATATCACCAAACTAACTCCCAACTAACTTGACTCAGATATGAAATTCTACCATTACCCATATAATAAATGATGTTTCCCTTCCTTTATGACATTGTCCCCTACTAATGAAAAATTCTCTAAGAGTAGTAACAAATTACAACTTCTCCAGGACAGAGATCATTCTTATTCGTCTTTGTAAGCACAATGCCTTGTACATGCCTTATACCAATTTTTGACTGGAAGAAGTAAAAAAATGAATATCTGCTGAATGTGAGAGAAACTTTCAGTGGTTACATGTTGACATGAATGAATTCTAGATTCTTTCCTCAGAGGTATTTTCTACTGGAGAGACAACAGGAAGAGCTGCTCTCACTGGACCACAAAGTTGGGAAATGATGGTAGGCTGGGAGCTGGGATAAACGACTGAAAATGAAGGCTGAAGATGTAAAAAGAAAGTGTGCTTTCTACACAACTTTGCCCAGGAATGGCCTGAATCTCAATGCATCTAAAACACTATTAAAATAAAAATACAGCAGTTGGTCTAAGAGACAAGAGAATATGTGTTTATTATACCATTCTCAGACTCATTCTTTTATGAACCTATTCATATATTTAAGAAAGAATCAGTGAGTTGGTACCTTGTACCAAGTGTGGGCATAACTGATACAAGAATGAGCAGAAAACAATTATAGTCCATGAACTCCTAGAGCTTGAAATGTAGGTAAAGAGAATTTAAGGAATCGTACAAATAATAATAAAAGTATGAAAGTGGTCAACTCTAAGAAGGAGAGAAACCTGATTTTATGAGAATATATAATGGAGATATCTAATCTAGCAATTCTAAAAAAGAGAAAAAAGAGTCTGAGATCCGAAGCATCCATTGGAAGAGAAAGGTTGTGAGGCATTTTTAGACAAAGGAGAAGAATGTGCAAAAGTCGTGTGGCAGGAAGAACCATGGCATATTTAAGGAACTAAAAAATTTACTGTGGCTGAGAGCACTTCAACATAGGTTGGACAGAAAGATGGAGGGGTATATCCAACACCCCTTGCGGGGTACATGAGTATTTTTTTGTGCTTGTTCTAAGAGAAATGGGAAAATTTTTCAGATTTACATTTTAAAAGAGTATTCTGACTGCTCATAATAAAGAGATTACAGTTGATCAAGAGCGGATGCAGGAAGATGAGAGAAAAGTCTAAGAAGCATGTTTATTTTAAATATATTTATGGGCAAAATAAGCAGAATTTGGTGACGGACTGGATACGAGAAGTGGAAGAGAGGAAGGGGATCATGTCAACTTTTGGGTTTCTGGCTTGGACAGCTGATCAATCACGGTGCAATTCCTAACACCAGGAAATGCAGAAAAAGACAGTAGCTGAGATTAATGAGGAATTCTTGGTTTTGTTTTATCATATTGATTGTGAGATGTTTTGGAGGCACTGAAGTGAAAGTGTCAATGTGTTAACAGCCATTATAACCTCACTAGTCATGTGAGCTCTCAGACTGGATTAATACACCTGGCTCGTTACACTGAATGTTAGATCCTTGAACATACGACCGACATATTTGTGGAATAGCTCATCTAACCAGGATTACTGACTTGAAAATATTATGAAAATATTCAAGATTACAAAAAGTGGAGGCAACAGAATAATGAATTTACATACACTCATCACCCAGATACAACAATTTTCAACATTTTGCCTAATTTGCTTCGTCTCATTTTTTTAATTATTTAAAAATTTTTCTCTGCTGAAACATTTTGAGTGCCATTTACATACTTCATTATATGCCTTTTAAAAACATTCCAGTATCACATCTAATACAAATACCATACCTCATGCAATAAGCCGTAATAAAAGTATCATTCTTAATATAATTAGTGTTAATTCTTTAACGTATTGAATACCAAGTAATAGTAAAATTTCACAGCTACCAAAGTCTTCTTTAGAATGTATTTATTTGACTTAGTTTCCAAAGTCCACACCGTGCCTTTTTATTACGTCTCTTCAGTCTCATTTATTCGACACACTGCACCCACCACAGCTACAACTACTTTTTTTTGGTCACGCCACTGGTGTTTTGCATAAAGTGGGTTGTCTTATAAAATACCTCACATTCTGGATTTGTCAGAATGATTCATTGGGATCATTCAACTGGTTCTGCTGTGTTACTCATAAGGGACAGCTTTTGAGGATTGATAAGGTTCAACATTTTAACAAGAATCCTTTATAGGTGGTGTGATGTGCTTCACTTTACATCACAACAGAAGACAACCAGCGTTCCATTTTCAGTGTTATTCAGATTGTTTTGTGGGTTCAAGTGGTGATAGGTTGACCTCTTTCCTATAAAGCTGACTACGAACTTCTCATGTAATTGCTGGGAGGAGCTCCATAGGACTCAATTTTTATTACATTGTGCACAGTGACCATCTCCTAATCTTATCATTCCTGTCACATGTAATAGGTAGAAATCTTCTGTGAAGAACTTTATCAAATAAATATATATGTTTGGATATCATAAAATACAGTTTATACGGAAAGGGCTTAATGATTGACTTCATCAGTCCAACTTTCAGAGGAAGGCTTCCTATGCTTTACTATTTCCACTGATGCCCCAAATGGTGTTATTGCTGCTGCTGCTCTTTTCTAACAGTTCATGTCTTTATGTCACATTTTGGTGATTTTTGTGATATTTCAAACTTCACTGTTTTTACATGTGTTATGGTGATCTGTGATCAGTAATCTTTGATGTTACTATTGTAATTACATAGGCATTTTTTACCAATAAAGTATTTTTAAATTAAGGCATGTACATTTATTTTAGACATAATGCTATTGCCCATTTAATAAACTACAGTATAGCATAAACATAACTTTTATATGCACTGGGAAACCAAAAATTCGTGTGACTCCCTTTATTGTGATATTCATTTTTTCTTGGTGGTCTAGAACCCACAGTATCTTCGAGGTATGCCTGTAGTTAGTTCTTACAATTTCAGCCAATGAGAGTGTCATCAAGTTGGCTTCTGTGTCCTTAGGTACCATCATTCCATCTGGGACGGCTGCTTAACTTTCTGTCACAATATGCCTCTGTGTCATATTGTGTATTTCCTATGCCAGCGGTCCCCAATATTTTGGGCACCAGGGACTGGTTTCATGGAAGACAATTTTTCCATGGACCCATGTGGGGGGATGGTTCATCAGTAATGTGAGTGATGGGGAGCAGTGGGGAGCAGTGGGGAGCGATGGGGAGTGGTGGGGAGCGATGGGGAGCGGTGGGGAGTGAGGGGGAGCGATGGGGAGCGAGGGGAGCAAGGGGGAGTGATGGGGAGTGAGGGGGAGCGATGGGGAGCAGCAGATGAAGCCTTGCCCACCCGCCCATCACTCACCTCCTGCTGTGCGGCCCAGTTCCTAACAGGGGTTGGGGACCTCTGTCCTATGCCACATTTGGGATCAACACTGGTTCCTTTTAGTGGGGAATGGTATTTAGAAACCACTTTATGCCTGTGAGGGTGCTCATTATTTTTCTATTAGCATTGCTTCTAGACCTTTCTGGAGGACAGAGTTAAGATGTGCATATTTTTGGAAATTCAAAGAAATCATGAGTTCATACAAATATTTTCAACTCAAGTTTAGCACTATTTTTAATTAACATCTTTGATTTCTATATCAGTATATTTTTTCCTACACAAAAAATAGATCACTAATAATCTGAACATCGTTATTGAATTGCCTTATCCTCAGACCTATAATATTGTTTCAAAATAATCTTAAACTATTATTATTGATAATTAGACTAAAGATCAAAGTCTACGTTTAAAATCACATTTAAGATTTTATTTTTGTAGTTCCATTTGTCCTTGCATACATATCATTGTGGATAGAGAGCCTTAGTGTTCCCATTTTATTTAAAATTATTCTTTTCTAAGAATGTTTATTTCACCAGCTTCAACAGTCATTTGTAGGTTTGTTTTCTATTCTTATGTACTGATTTTCTTTCCTTTATTATTTAATTTAATCTTTCAATATGTGATCCATTTAAATTTTTCAAAGTTAAAACAATAAAAGATATATTTAGCAGTATTGTTTCCCTCCCCATCCTCTCATCTGCTATCTACTTTTACTTATAGGTAACAGTTTTTATTAGTTTTTGATTTATCCTTACAATAGTTTTGTAAATATAACCAAATATAAGTACCTATTTCCCTACCCCATTTCTTATACAAAATATAACACATTAATATATGATTTTTCCAAACCAAACTGTAGAAAGGAGTAAGACATACATAGTATGACTAAAAAAAAACTGTTTTCTAAGAAAATGAAGAGAAATATCAATAATTGAAAAGATACAAGGCTGCTACTTCTTACTGGGAAAAGATTCATAGAAATTACCCTTGGATTTATCGATGTAATAAAAACACCAACTGTAAGATTACACGTTTGTTGCTGCTACGTAATAAAACAGCACTGAGTAGAAAACCAAACCTGGAAATTTTTTCAGAACGGCCCAATTTAGGTCTACATCTGTCTGTTTTGGATGAAAACATAAATGTTTACTCTTCTAAACAAACTAAGTTTGCCTTTGAATCAATCATGTGTAAGGCTTGAACAAGTTTCATGCATAAACCAGGCTGTTTGGAACAGAGGCTCCACATGGAAGAGTTGTAAGATTTTTTAAAAAAAGGTATATATAGAAAGCTAAATTTGAGCAAGATTGTAAATTTACTTATATATCACATAAAATAATTAGGATAACCTACTACTTAAAAATTTTCGTAGTTCCCCAGCAACCATTGGAAAGTGGTATAAACAAAGAAATGCTTTAGGAGCAATCATCTACTGATCCTTTTTAGTATGGGTGCAAAGAGGCAAAGTAAATATTTTTTCATCCTAATCCAAGTGTCAGTTGATGGAGATATAGCGCATGTCTTGGGTAGCTACAAGGAAACTTTATGCTTCAGGAACAAGGAAGGTCCCAATTTAGAGAGTGGGAGAGAAGGATTTGACTGCTGACCCCCACGGAGCTTCTCTCCCAGCCCAAGTTACTCTTAAAATTAATTGGACAGAGACTTGGAACAAGTGCTAAATACACAAAGTAGATGTGACACAGCTGGATGTTTTTTTTCAGATTCTAGATCTGCTTGTCATCCCCTCTGACATTCAGACTCCAGGCTGTTATTTCCCAGCAGATTTTGAAGTAAGCTCTGTAGATGAGTTAGAAAATATGCTTTCAAAATTGCTGCCACATCCTTAACAAACGATGGTAAAAACCTGTCTGATAATCAGTAAGATTTCAGGGAGAGAGATTCACCAAAGCACCCTCACTTTCTTGTGATAATTCTCAAGCTGGAAAAAGCAATGTTTGTTTTCTTTAGCTTTCCTAAAACTTTTATCTTTCTAAAGCTGCTTCCAATTACTCTCTGCCCCTACACTGGCTTAATACCAGCCTCTTTTTGTATTTGACAACTTTTCATTAAAGTTTTCTTTTCCGCACATTTAAGTAGTATGTAACCTAAAAAGAAATTATAATATTGCAAGGTGCATTGAGCATTAATTGTCAGGCTGATTTGTCAATATAGATACTTATAAAATTATGTAAGGAAACCATAAACTATCTCACCAAAATTAAACATTCAGAATGATATTAGGGCAAGTCCAAGATGATTATGCAGGAGGTAATTAAGGAGATTGTTTCAATTTAGCTGCTGCAGTAGAGAATGGAGCATCTCAAAGAAGAGGGAGAAAACTTGGGGTTTTATAAAGCAAGGCGGTTATGAGGGAGGAGGGAGATGGGTCTTGCATCAGACTATCTAGGGACAAAGTGGCCCCTTGTGATTAGCCATTTTACTGGAAAAAAAAAAGGGATGGGGGCATTTCTTAACCATCCTTCTTTTCTGAGAGCACAGAGCTCTAATATAGTCCATCTTCTGTCCCCCCTGTTGTCCAAGATGAGTCACTGGACAACGCAGGAAGTCTAAGCACCTCTTAGATACTTCTCATGTGCAAGAGTAACCTATTAAATAAACTTATTATTTCTAACACCTCTCTTTCTACAAGGTGAAAGAACAAATCCGTTGTGGTTTTCCAGGAACCATTTGGGAAATCTCGTAGACAGTTTTGCTCAAAAAAAATTTGTTTTTGCTTTGAGGAAGGCAAAACATCAAACGTTGTCAGATCTGAAGACCTGAATAAGAAAGGATCATAGGTTATTAAGAAATCATAAATGGCTACCTATTTAACAAAAGTGACAACCAAACATTTTAAAAGCAGACATAGAGGGTAAAGATGCTTCGCTCTTTCATAAGTGAGAAACCTTTGTTTTTATAAATAATCTAGGGCATAGTCTCTCATAAATCACAAAAGATTACTCTGGTAGAAAAGAATCTTTGCAGGTAGATTACGCAGAAGGTAAACTTTTATAGCCTCTAAGAACATTTCATTATAACAGAGAAAAAAGCAAATTCTACTTTTGCATCAGTATACAATTTGATACTCAATCTCTTTTTGAAAATCTTACAAATAAATCCACCAAACCTTAGCTGGTTTTGTCAATGGCAACCAAAATTCCCTATCTGAGAATCCTCATTAACTTTCTATATCCATTCAGGTATTGTCCTACACGTCACTTTTTTCTCTTTCTGGAATAACCAGTCATTTCATTTTAGGACAAAACCTTTTTTCCCTTAAGAAAAACTCATCCTATACTTCTTGCATACAAAGGTATACATTTCTGCCACCATTACTACCAGTGGAGTCTCTTTCACATGCATGGATGCTTTAACCACAGTAACTTCTATTCCACAGAGAAAACTGGAAGGTGAATAAATGTGAACTGTCACACACACCAGCCTTCTGCATCGGACTAGCGAAGCTAATGAATAATGTCTCACAACTTTTTATAGCCATAAATACCCCTCACAGTACAACTTCTCAACGTGCAGAACTGAAGCTAATAAGTATACGCTCTCTGTAGCACATAAAAATGAGACAAAATGTATATATACTTAAATTTTTGCTTAGCAATTAATGTGCTAATATTCTAGCTTAGAAATGATGTAGGTATCTAATAAATAACCATTAATTAACTCAATTTAGTCTCAGTCTAAGGTGGGGTAATTTCTTAATCTTGGTTATTTTCTTGGAATACAGAACTCAGGAGAATTTCAATATTATCAGGTACAATACTGCTAAACGTGGAGGAAATTAAAAAGTGAACTCTTCGGGAAACATTCTGGTCCATTTCCACTGTTGATAGTCACCAGGAGTTCTTTGGATTGAAAAATAGGTCATGGGTAGATGAAGAAGAGAGTCAGAGACTTGCAAGATTCACTCTCTCACAGTATTGAAAAACTGCTAAGACTGAACCTTACATTCCAGACAACAACTTGATGGAATACTCAGCCCTTAAGTGGGCTAAGTCTCCTCGTTTCTTTCTGGAATTATTAGTTAGATTTTTATCATTCGTTACATTGTAGACATTCATCTGACCATGAAATAAGTCAATTTATTTTCCTGATCACTTTTCATAGAGAATCATCAAAAACAAAACAAAAAACACTTACCATACGCATTGGGCAATGCAAACTTTCATTTCAATAGCTAATAAAAAACCCCAAATCAATAAGAATCCATTCTATACTTTCTGATCCACATTTTAAAAGATTTTTTTATTTCCTTGAGTTGTTAACTGACGAACAGAAAGCCTATGTGATTTACATGTGCAGTCAAAATAGACTCAGGCCGCTACACCTGCATTATGCTTAAAGATACGCTCTTGTAATGCATAGCGATATTAATTGGAACAGTCCTTGTTAATATAACGTAATTTAAAACCCTGAGTAGATATATTTTTCTGAAACAATTTATGTATATTTTAGCTATCAAGAAAGATTAGCCAACACTATGAAAAAGAGTGATTAAGTAACACGTATTTAACTATATAGTAATTTGTCAAAGACTCAAAAGCACTTTATATTTAACTTCATATTTAATCAGTGATTTGTTTTTGCAGCTGACAACCTAGAATTTTACGTAGGCTATTACTGTGGATATGGTATATGAATATTGTACATTTTAAAATAAACCTTTGGCTCTTTCGAATCAGACATGCAATTCTCAAACCACCAAACCCAATGGTGTAAGTCTTTCCACTTTCCACATAATTTGCTCTCTAATGAAGTCTTAATGTACACCAAAATAAAAAAAAATTGTTATTTGGCCATCTGGTACATTCAACGAATAAAAGAAATCATATCTCAGAATTAATAATCTTACTTGTAAACTTTAACGATCGATCCTCATGTTTAGATACTCAAACACTGTTAGATGGTATATACGAATAGAGAGCGCAAAAATTATTTAAATGTATTATTTATTTTAACTTTGAGATTTAACTTCTCTTGACCTATTTAGGATAAAATGCATAAATAACTTTTAAGCTCAACGCATCTTTTCATTTGGTTACAGAGTGGCTGTTCGTGTCCGAAAGGAACCGGCATCAGTTTCCAGAAAAGCTTATTTATAGTTGACTCAAGTCACTGTGCCTTAGTGGCAGCCAGTTGCGCAGCAAGCTGAGAGATGTAACCAAGGCTATAAAAAATTATGTAACAGGAAAAACATGATCCTGGAGGCCATTTGAAAATCTTGTTGACAGAGAGTAACAGGAGAAGCAGTCTTTCACGAAGGAATTTCAAAACACATAGCTGGGCTAGAGGGATATATTGTCTTAAGAGGCATTTTGAATATAAATTGCATATACTATGAGACACTGAAAAGGAAGACAATAATATGAATCTGGAAGGCAGCAGTGTATAAAAATAAGTCTGACACTCCGTTTCTGGAGTCAACAAGCTTGGGATCTATGAGGCTTTCAAAGCAGTAGATGAGCATTAGCTTGAGGAAAACATGTAAATACATGTGTCCCCAGGGCCCACTGTGGTGATACTGTCCAAACAGGTGATTTTCTGCATTCTGAACAAGCTGAATATCTGTTGAGAGACATTGCTCCCCTGTGCCGTGTCATCTTCGACATTCTCCCACTTACAGCCCCCCTCCTCCTGAGTACACTGTTACTGGGTATTAGGGTACTGTAAGTAAGCATGGCTTTTGTGAAGCCTTGTATTATTAGGGCATGTCACACAAAGGTGGAAATGAGATAGCAGAATAATCTTGCAACAAAATGTGCGAGAAAAATATCCCAGCGGCCAATAATAACTTAAAAATATATTGCGGGATACCAGCGACGTGCCCATCATTGGGAAAGGCAATGATGGTACAGAGTGAAAGGCATCCTTCAGTTCAGCAAGGTATTTATGAAGTCGTTATACTGTGAAAACCACTGGGTGGGGCATCTGAACCTACCAGGAGAGAAAAGGAAGAGCCTTTGTTAAAGAACTTGTTGCAGGCTGCGTGGCACGCCCCCTCAAATCCATGTGTTGGAGTCCTCATCTCTGGGAACTCAGAATGCAACCTTATTTGGAAATAGGGTCACCGTAGATGTAATTAGTTAAGATAAGGTCATACTAGAGAAGGTTGGGCCCTAATTCAGTAGGACTGTCCTTATATAAAGGGGAAATTTGAACACAGAGACACACACAGAAGGAGAACGCCATGTGGACATGAAGACAGAGCTCATGGTGATGCAGCAAAAGCCAAAAGATGCCAAGGATTGCTAGCAAAGCCCTAGAAGCTGAGGAAAAGGCCGGAACTATTTTCCTCTCAGAGTCTTGAGAAGGAACCAACCCTGCTGACACTTTGATTTTGAACTGGGAGCCTCCAGAACTGTGAGAAAATACATTTCTGGTATTTAAGTCCTGCTGGTAGTACTTCAGCCCTAGCAAACTCATTCTGCTTCTGGGAGGAACAGATACAAACGCACCTACATGAGACACAAAACAAGAATACACACCGTGAGAGAAACACAAGCAAAACCACACAGGGTTTTAAAGTTCTGGGTCGGGGTAGGTGGGTGTCGCAGACCAGAAAAGTCTCCACAGAAAAGGGTGACATTTAAACTAAATCTTAAAGCAATTGACAGAATTGGGGCAGGTGAGGGAGTTTTTGACACGAGGAAGACATGACCACAGAAAAATACAGAAAATGTGCATCTCGAGCGAGGGAGATAAGGTCCTAAAGGAAAGCTGGGGCCATCTGCAAAGGCCTTTGAATGTCAGGATGAGAGGCTGATATTAATTTGGGGACAGTGGACTCTTAACGTTCTTTGAATTCACACAGCAAGTGTACGCACACACAAGCACCTGCACCTGCACAGGTATAAATAAGCGATTTGATAATTTAAGTCAGATTTACGGACTCTGAATGTGTTTATTGTGATGATCATGTAGGACTGCCATGCGGGGCAGGGCTTTTCCTATTGGGTTATGTATTGCTTCAAAGGAGTAATATTCTGAAGCTTTTGTGTGTCAAGTATTATTCTAGGTGCTGGGGTCCTAGCAGTGGGCAAAACAGAGGCAGCTTCCTTCATGGAGTTTACCTTCCACTGGAGACACACACACAAAAACAGACATCTGTATATTTGATGTAAATGCTATGAGAAGAAAATTCTAGGTGAAGGAAAGAAGATAATGGGATGTTTAGTTTTAGATAAGGCCATCAGGAAAGTTTCGGAAGGGGAGATATTTGAGCAAAGCCCTACGAAATAAAAGGACAGAGACGTTGGTCTTTTCAGGTACAGGTATCCTAGGGAATAGCTCGTACCGAGACCCTTAGATGGGCATGTGCTTGGTGTTGAAGGAATGGGGCGGGGTGGCCAGTGTGGGTGAAGATGGGACAGAGGAAGTCTTCCAAGACATAGAATAAAAAAAAAAAAAAAAAAAAAAAAAACTCAGAAAAAGCCACAGATAGAGTCCAAAACATTGAGTTCAAAAAGAAAGAAAAATCAGGATGTTACTGGGGAAGGTGTTCGTAGCGGGGAGGACTAGGAGTTTCCTAGTTCAACCACTAAGGCACTGGGTGCGCCTTGGATGAAACCCAGCTGAGGCAGGTGTCACACACAGCAGGGACTTTTGGTGGGCCCGTACATCCCCAGGGAATGACTATAACAGGTGGGTGGGCAGAGGTGGCTGGCCAGCCACACCTTTCCCTCCCTGGACTCCAGCTGTGAGCAACCCAACTTGATGACACGGAAGAGGGGTGGCAGCCTCCCGCAGCCGCTCATGACAAGGATGGCCAGGGAGTGGGAAGACAGTCAACAAGGCAGCACCCCCAAGTCTATTCTGAAATGGGTTAACGCAGGCTGGTCCCCATCTAGCTAAATGAGAGCAACAGGGGGTAATGGGAAGGGCGCTGGTCTGGGAAAGTGGAACGTCTCACGTGAAACTGCTCCATGGCGTGTCCCAGAAGCACTGCTATGTTGCAACTTCTCTTACTTGTACGTGGAGACCATGTCAGGTGGCTTTCTGTAACGGTTTGCTCGGGCAAAGGACCACAGGCTGGGAGACTTAAACATCAGAAATGCATTGTCTCACAGTCTACAGGCTGGAAGCCTGAGATCAAGGTGTCAGTGGTGTTGTTTCTTCCCAGGCAGGCCTCGCTCCTTGGCTCGTAGATGCCACCTTCTCCCTGTGTCCTCGCGTGGTCCTCTGTGTGTGTGTGTGTGTGTGTCTCTGTCCTAGTCTCCCCTTCCTACAAAGACACAGCCGTGCTGGCTTAGGGTCCACCCATACAACCTCGTTTTACCTTAATTACCTCTTTAGAGACACTGTCTTCAAATACAAGTCACATTCAAGGGTCCTGGGGGTCAGGACTTCAACCCATGAATTTGGGGGGGGCTCCCATTCACATTTTCTATTTATGAAAATGCATCCATGTTCTGATAGTTATAAAAAGGTCAGTCAGCTTCCTTCACGGGCTTACGCTCAGGCACAGAACCTTCTTTCCTCCTTCCTGTTCTTCCCGTCGGCCCACACCTGTGCCCCTCACCTGTGAACCAAGCCTCTTGGTCCCCCCACGGTGCACAGGGCTCCTTGCACAGGGACATGGGGAGGAGGATGTCTTCTCATCAGCTTTGCAGGCTTCTCTGACTCACTTTCAGGCTCCACTGACAGCGGACTGGCGGAGCATTCATCAGGAATTTGGAGAAATGTGAGATCCTCAGAATCAGGGCTTGGGGCTTCCCTGGTGGCACAGCGGTTGAGAGTCCGCCTGCCGATGCAGGACACACGGGTTCGTGCCCCGGTCCGGGAAGATCCCACATGCCGCGTAGCGGCTGGGCCCGTGAGCCATGGCTGCTGAGCCTGCGCGTCCGGAGCCTGTGCTCCGCAACGGGAGAGGCCACAACAGTGAGAGGCCCACGTACCGCAAAAAAAAAAAAAAAAAAATCAGGGCTTGTAAAGTGGATCGGTGCAGGTGTGACCACAGCCCGGTGCCTGGCGGCGAGCCTCAGTGCCGGGGACAAGAGAGCAGGTGACAGGCGAGTGCTTCAGAAGGGAGACAGTGGTGCAGGGGGGCCTGAGGGGGAGCAGAAAGAGAGAAGGGCACATATAAAAGGAGAACCGCTGGTTCTTTTATTCTCCCTGCATTCGGTTCCCCAGGAGAAAAGAAAATGGAGGTTAAAACGGAGATTTATACAGTGTTTGAAAAGCTATGGAAGAAAAGAAAGGATTCTTATGAAGGACTTCTCTTTCCAGGATTTGCTTACAAGCAACAAAGCAGTTGCCCGATGAAAAGTAATGTGAGAACCGTTGTTAAAAATTCACCAGGAATATTTCTAAGATATTGCTGCAGTCATACGAGCCTCCGAGGGAAGAAAAATTACAAATATGTCTGGATGGCTCATTTAGGTAAGAGGTTGCAAAGCTTGTTGAAAGAGTTCAGGGAATATGCCCTCAAATACGCCTGAGCTAAATACCCTTCTCTCTGGAAATAAAATAGCTACCAGAAAGGCATCGATTAGACCACTGCTCCACGTGGCTAGAAAAAAACTGTAATATGTTTAATGCTCCCAGTGAAAGTGACAGCATGATTAGGGAATGGAAGGCTGATTAGGGCAATAGACTAAAAAGACAGAATTCAAAACCTGAATTGAAAAGGAGAGAAGGGATTCAATCACCTACTCAGACTTTCAAATTTAGAATCAAAACCAGATCTACACAGGTCCTGTAAGTACTGGTTTAGCTGACAATGCTTTCTGGTGACACACCTATGTGAAATGTCATGGAATGAGGTATAATTAGCATAAAGGAAGCTGTGAGATCTGGGTTTGGTGGTTTGGGGGGTGGAGGTGTCTAGAAGCAAGAGAAAAAGAGCTTTCAACTCTTCTAGTTTTGAGTGACTTGAATGCAAAAGAAGTAGCCATACCTGATCCTACAGGAGAAGGGGAACACTGCTATTCTTTCTCCTTAAAAAAGATGTTAATTATCTGCTCAATGAAAAATGCATACACGTGCCTCTCCAGGTGAGGGACATGTGTCCTCACCCAGGAAATCCTCACAGGGTTTGTATCCATTTGCTGGGGCTTCCATAACAAAACACCACTGATGGGGGCCTTAAGGAACAGAAACCTGTCTCACAGTCTGGAGGCTAGAAGCCCCAAATCAAGGTGCTGTGAGACTCGGTTTTTCTGAGGCCGTGAGGAGAAATCTGCGGCAGGCCTCACTCCTTGGCTGATAGATGGTCATCTTCACGTTCCCATGCCTTTCTCCCTGTTCAAGACTGTGTCCGCATTCCCTTTTCTATAAGGATACTAGTCATATTGGATTAGAGCCCAGTATTGGATTAATGATCTCATCTTAACTTGGTTACCTCTGTAAAGACTCTATTTCTTAGTATGTTCACATTCCAAGGTACTGGGGGTTAGGAATTCAATATATGAATTTGGGGTGGGGAAAACAATTCTACCATGTCACGCAGACCTATCTCGGGCATCCAAGAACACGGGCACTCCTCCCCACTTGCCATGCTGAGCCTCAGCCCATGTCTTCTACAGGACAGAGGTAGTCTGCTGTGTCCTGTTTCTCAAGCTGCTAAGTTTCTTCTATGCTGAAACAGTAAGCCATTTATACCCACTACAAAATAGACTAAAAGCAATCCTGTCCCTTGATTCTAATATCTGAGAGAGAGTTTAGATTTTGTACTCAGATATGTGTCCAAAGTCTCAGTGTCCTCAGAATCATCACTTACGATAGCTTCTGCAGGTGCCCCAGTCAGGACAAATATGTCTGCATCTTCGGGTACACACAGGTGTGTTTACAGGTGAATACCACATCCCCCAAAGAAAAATCCAACAGATTCATATGTAAGAAAATTATGTCTTGCTATATACACTAATAATCGTGGTAATCTATAATTAACTTGTTCTGCATTAATGAATAAGAAAATGCATAAAATTGGTAACAATGGCTTTTGAAGATTATTTGATTGAAACGGTACAATGATTATGAAAATAGTTAGCAACCTAAAAAAAAAAAGCATTAGGATTATACTGGACTGGGCCTTAAAAAACCTGCAAGAGGAAAAGGTGGAAGAAAACATGCCCATTCTGTCTTAAGGCATCCTAAGAATTTATGACATTTTCACCAGTGGGAAGAATCTCAAGGACATAGTGGGAAAAGTGACAGGCAGCATCATTCCAGAGGGACTGGTTGGTTAAGTCCATACAGCCGACTGCATCGGTGCTACAGTGATCGAATGCTGTAATACTTGATCCAAAGAGAATGAGACTGTGATGCTTTAAGGGGGCTTTGCTTTCCGGTTTTCTTGGTAGTGGGTCTGATAAAGAGCAAACATGATAAGCTAGAAAGCTCTGAACTAGTGCATAAGCATCCTTGTTCCACCCACACAGAACACGGATTTGAAGTATGTACGTGTCTTATATAGGTATCATCAATGCCTTTCAGAGACCCGTGGAAAACATTCCCTAAATTCCTATTCTATCTGATGCTCCTTTCTTATCGCTGAGCATGGGTCAGTATGAAATGACATCATTTCCATATGAAAAAAACCCATACTTTTACAAAACTTATAAAAATCTATGAATAAAAATGTATTATTTCATGTTTCAAGCTATTTATTTTATTATTATCTCTAGGCATTTGTTACGAGAGGTAGAAAAAATTTAGTAGAATCCAGTTTGGTTTATATTCTAAACTCGCTTGGCATTGTTAACAGAAGGTCAGTAATTAACTTCCGCATTTTGTTCAGAAGAAATCACGAAGCATCCTACCAAGGCAGGAAGGGTGAAAGTGAAGAATGTGTAGGGTCATAAATTAAATACAAGGATGCCGGTAGCTCCACACCACCTTCAAAAGACACTTTACAGCACCAGAAAAGATGTGCATGTGACAAAGTGGGTAAAGTAATCTCACTTTGCTTGTGAATTAATTTCAGTTAGAAACTTCTTTTGAGAGAGGAAGAAGGAAAAGTTGTTAATTCATTGTGAAAGGTGGGGTCAAGTATTCAGATACGACAAGGACTAGATACAAAATGGGGAGACAAATTCTCCTAGAAATGTTCTCTAATCTGCCGAATTCCTTTCTTCTGTGGCAGGCTTAGGCCTTAAGGATAACGTTTTACCTTGTATTACGGTTAAGTGCATGCCATCCCTCCTTGGTCTAGCCAGACTAAAAAAGATCTCTACACAAAACATGACCGATTAGCTGTGCATCTCCTAAAACACATGTATTCCAACTTACAAAGGTAGCTTCTCCGATGGATAGCTAGCTAGCTAGCTAGCTAAATAGAATAGTTTGAATTATGCAAGACAAATATAATAAAAAACAGTGATCTATTATGGTGTTGTTTACATTATTGCAGAAAGCAAATTCACTAGTCCTCATTTTGTACAAAATAATGAAGAAATTATGGAAGGCTTTTGACCCAAACAAGCAGAGGAATAAAGCAGTGGTTGAATCAGAGCAGGGGAATCATCTGTGGGTCTTTTTTTTTTTTCAATTTGGTTACGTGGGGTCTTAGTTGTGGCAGGTGGGCTCCTTAGTTGCAGCTCACAGGCTGCTCAGTTGTGGCTCGCCAGCTCCTTAGTTGCAGCACGTGGGCTCCTTAGTTGTGGCATGCAAAGTCTTAGTTGCAGCATGCATGTGGGATCCAGTTCTCTGACCAGGGATTGAGCCTGGGCCCCCTGCATTGGGAGCGCGAAGTCCTATCCACTGCACCACCAGGGAAGTCCCTCATCTGTGGGTCTTGTTTAAAAGCAGACTATGATTCAAGGTCCCCGCCCAGGCTTGAAACATGCCTTGAAGCATGCTTTGAGGAGAAGTAAATCAATGTAGATCATTGATTCCCAGATTTGGTTGTTCCTTTTCAGAACTCTGTCTCCTAGCCCCTGTCTTCAAGATGTTGATGCAACTGGTTCGGGATGCAAGCCTACTGTGTGAGTCTATGTGCAGCAAAGTTGGAAAACTACTGGTGTAAATAGTATTCCACCTTTTAGAAAATGGCAAGGATTATTTTTTTAGACAAGGTGAGTCCAGAGATCATTTTTTCCCAAATAATAGCTGAGTCATAAGGACACTCTCAAATACTTATTTCATGTCTTTTTGGGTTTCCCATTGAAACATATTAGATAAAGTATCATTAAATTTTGGTTTTATGAGTTTATTTCCTTGCATGATGCAGTGGATAGATCATTTGGGGTTAGACGTCTTAGCTACTAAAACATTTCAAAGAGATGGTCTGGTAATAAGGCTCTCAGACAAATGACTGGTAAAAGGTCACAGGTGAACTTGAGGGAAGGAAAGCAAATAGTACAATATGAAAAAAATAAATATTATAATTTTTATTAGCAAAAGTCCATTACTCTGAAAAAGGCAAGAGCAGAAAATAATAAAATATGAATGCTTGGATTAGCATTTTAAGGGAATCTTTGAAAGCCTTGCGTGATTCAAGAATGTACAGTGACTACTTTTCACATATTATCTGCAGTGCTGCCTACTTAGTAATTGAGACAGCAAATCCTCTTTTTTAAAAAAATTCACCTAATGAACTAAAACCTGGAATTTCAGAGGTCTGGTTGAAAATTCTGATGACTTTAGTTATTTCAAGTGCTAACGGTCCCATGCCATTGAAGGGATATTTTTATTATTTAGAGATATTGGAGATTTAAATGAGAAGGTTTTGGCACAACCTAAATACAAATTGTAAAGTATGTTACATGTGAAGGAAAATGTAAATAATTAAAGGAAAGACAGGGCAAAGAAAAGAAATGGAACTAATTTATTGAGGTTTCTCCTTGTGGCATGAAACATATGTACAGTTCCCCATTTAATCCTCTCCGTAAGCCTTGAAGACGAGCTTTACTATCATCTACACGTGACGGATCCTTTTGCAACCTCACCCCGGTAAGTGGCAGTGTTCCAATTGGCCTCACTGCACGGAGACGGGGAAACATATAAAGGTGTGTGTACCAGTCAGGGTTCAACCAGAGAAGGAGAAACTGCAGGAGAGACGTATGAAGAGAGTTATTACAGGGAGTCAGTGTATGTGATTAGGAGGCTGTCTAGGCAAGTCCAAAATCCACAGGGCAGGCTGTTAGGAAAGACAGGCTAGAAACTCTGGCAGGAGCTGCAGCTGCAACCCACAGGCAGAATTTCCTCTTCTGGGAAACCTCAGCTCTTCCCTTAAGACCTTTCAACTGATTGAATGAGGACTAGATTCAATCAGTTGAATCATCTAGAATCATCTCCCTTGCATAAACTCAACTGACTGTGGGCTTTAATTTGATCTATAAAAATCTTCACAGCAATACTGAGATCACCATTTGACTGATTGACTGGGGTCTATAGCCTCAATAAGTTGAACTGGCCCCATGGTGTGGGGATGGGGTCTGGGGGAAGGAGAAAACAGGGGTTAAAAGGAGCCTCCACGAAAGCTAGAAATAGATAGAGGTAAGGAAAGAAAAAGAAAAGAATACGGAAAAATATAGAATCGGTTAAAAGAGGGGAAAATATTATTGGAATGGGATAAGCATAGTGAACATATGGGGATGCTGAGAAGAGAGGCCTCCTTCCCTCCAAACCCAGAGCACAGCCTCTGGGCAAACAGCCTTATAGTCAGTCATCCATCCCCTTGTCTTGTCAGTGACCTGATTGATCCCAGAATGTATTTGAAGGAAGAAGTTTAAACACTGAACTGAATAATGTTTCCATGAGATTTGAACTAAGATCTAAAATTAACTCCATGTTGAAGCTGGGGTTGTGATGGCTAAGTTTATGTGTCAGTTTGACCGGCTTAAGGGATGCTCAGATAGCTGGTAAGACATTGTTTCTGGGGGTGTCTGTAAGGATGTTTCTGGAAGATGTTAGCATGTGATTCAGTAACTGAGTAAACAAGATCCACTCTCACCAATGAGCACAGCCCTCATCTGATCCATTGGAAGACACCACGGAACAAGAAGACGGAGGAAGGGCAGATTCTCTCTCTGAGCTGAGGTGTCCATCAGTTCCTGCTCTGGGACATCTGGAGAGCTCCTGGTTCTGGGGGCTTCAGACTCTGGAATTTACAGCACCAGCCCCTTGGGTCTCAGACCTCTGGACCTGCACTAAATTATACCATCAGCTCTCCTCGTACTCCAGCTTTCAGACTGCATTCCATGCCATATCTCAGCTTCCCATGGGGGCCGATTCCTACAATAAATCTTTTCCTATATGTATCTCTACGTACTATTGGTTCTGTTTCTCTGGAGAACTCTAACTTAGCGGGGTGGGGGTGGGGGATTCGGAAGGGCTGTTAATTGTTTTGTCTCATACGACAGAACCAAACAAATCAGTTGCAGCCCGCAGGCAGTCTGTCGTCCAAAGAATAAAGACGAGGACAAGTGGTAGGTTTAGCCCATTTGTGAGGCCTACCATGGTCTGGGGAACATAGAGTGAGGGCATCGTCAGGAAAAAGAACTTGTGAAAAGCGTGAAGCTGACGGCCTGCAGCAGAGAGTGGATGGGAGGAAGGGTCAGTGGCTGGGCTGAGCAAGGCGCTACTGCGTCCCAGCTCCTGCACTCTGGGCAGGAACCCTTCCCCCTCTGCGTGGAGGCTCATTCTTACCATGTAAGGGGTAATCTATGCTTTTCTGGGGCACAGCACTATTCATCAACCCTTTGACATTTCTCTCTCCACTCAACCTTCCCATCAATCTGGGAGAATCCTACGTGGCCGAGGCCCTCCATCCAAAGTCCCCAGCGCTAACCCTACACAATGGAACCCCACGAGAGGTAGTCCATCTACACCCTCACCTTCTGGTCCTTGCCCTCCTTAACTGCCCTTCTGCATCTCCACCACCCCTCTCGACCACACCCTAGACTTTGTCTGCATGTGGAAACCTTTTATGTTTGAAACCTCGAGGTCTAATAAATTGCACTAAGCCTCATGGCCTGGTCTTGCTTCTCTCTTACAACCAGCTCCCCACAGTGTTTCTTTTACTCTCAGGCCTCATGGAGTTCCTTATATCTCGATTCCCCACTTCCTTCACCCTACCAGCTCCGTCTGAATCCATGTCGAGGAACCCAACTCCTTCTTACCCCATCCTCTCTTTCACTCCTGACTTTCTAGAAGCCCACCCTACACACCCCATATCTTGGGATCAAGTTTATAACCTCTTTTCTCCCTTCTCTCTGAATTGTTTTTGTGGCTAAAGTTTGTAATCCCAAATGATCAGTGTTTCGTAGTATTAAAGAAAACAAACTCATATTACCAAAATGTAATTAAGCTCACCTAATCCGTTTGATGGGAAGTCTGGGTCTCTGTGCAAGGCTGGAGAAAAAGGCAGAGCCGTGAACGTTCGTGCAGGGACAGGTGGCTGGGCGGCTCTCAGCCTCTGCACTGCAGGCCACGTCCTTCCCCTCGCTGAGAAGCCTGACCCACTGGGAGCAAGCCTTCTGCTGTCAATCCACACTTCCACCTCTAGGCATATTCCCTGTCGTTTCACGAGTCTCCATGTGTCCCTGATCAGACTGGAAGGCAAACCCCACATTAATGCCCTTGACCCTCTTCCCTCAGATTGCTTCAGAGGCCTTGATTTATCAATCATTCCTTCTTTCTCCAATATCTTCAGCCGTTCTTTTTTCGACTGGCCCTTTCTCCCAGGCTAAATGGGCCCTGATGCAGATGTCCTATGGAATCACAAGTAGTTTATTTCTCCATACGTGAGTCTCTAATTTGATTGATGAGTACATGCTGTGCTTTTAGGAGAAAACCCAGGAAACTCTTCATATAAACAGAATTGAAAGGTTCAAATCTAAATTAAAGTAAGATACATCATCCTTTATATACACATGTAACATAAGTTATCCTAGAGCTCTCCGTGTCAGGATGTGCATTAGCAAAATCACAGGTCAATATTGTGACCTTCTTGTATCCAGCCCTGTGAACTTTTCTGAACTTTTCCTAACTCCATTCTTGTCCAATAATGCCTTTTAAATGTTTATTTAAAAAATGAATGTAACATTCTGGCTTTCATATAGTGAAAGAAATTTTAAGGAGTAAATACACAAAGAACACACTTTGTTAAGAAAGAAATAGAAATTAATAATGACAGAGATTTCAACAATACTGCCACAGAAATTCTCACATAGCTTTGAATTAATTTTTAAAAAATCATGCAAAGCAGTAGTTACATTGGTATTGACTCTGACAGGTTTGTTGGACATCTCTTTTTTATACTTTGTCTTTCTCGCAATGTAATATTTATCATTTCGAATTGAATAAGATATGTAAGCAAGTCAGTCACTGTACTTAGTGTTTCAAAACTTATGTCTAGTTGGGTAGTCAGTATGTCAATCACATGATGACAATTGATTTTAATCCCTTTTTTCTAAAACCCCTGCTGAAGCTCAACACCTGTCTCACTGGCTCTTGGCATATTGATGGTTCCTTTCAAAACATGCATCCTTTCAGCTAAAAATTGGCCAAATATATCAAAGAGCTATCAAACAGAGCAGCAGCTCTTTGACGATGCCGGGAAGCCAGTGCAATAAATAAGTATTCTGTGGGGAAATGATTTGAATTATACAGGATAAATATGACAAACATAGTGATTTATTGGAATATTGTTTACATGCTTTTTAAATTTTATTTTATTGGATTTGTTCTTCATGACTTGTTTTTGCAACCGCTTAACAAGTTAGAAGAGAATACAGGGGTTGAAAACGATAAACTTAGCTTTGAGTCTCAGCAATGCCTGTAATTTAACCCCAGACCAGCTACATTCTACATGCTCACTGAGCTTTAACTTCTTCATAGAGTTACTGGGTCATACATATTAAATCATTCTGTGAAATGTGAAGCACATTCAAATGCAAATAATCATTGTTATTGATGTCAAGCAGAAAGTCAGAGTGGCCTGTATCTTCCACAAATATGCCAAAATTATGGGCTTCTTAAAGTATAAACAGTTTATTATTATTATTTCTTTTAGAAATAGAAGAGAGAGGAAAAAAATAACTTTCCTAACTAATTTCATAGACTTTTTATCTGCTACACTCATAGTTATATATCCTTAATTCACTTTTTTTTTGGCTATAGAAAATAATTATTTGAGAATCAAATGTAATTGTATTAATAACCCTCTGTCTTCCTTTTCTTTTAAATTTTTTTATTTTATTGTGGGCAAAACCTTAATTCACTTTTTAAATGAGCAAAGTGAAGGGGTGATTGATATCTCGTTACATATTTAGCAAACAGCAAAACATGTTAGTGTATTTCAACTTCCGTAGGAATTACATTTAAAAGGTTTCATCTTTCTCTCATATTTTCTATTTATCTTGAAGATATTGCCGCTTGATGCCAAACTGATTTTAGGGGCTACCTCTATAAATCTGAAAAAATGGACAGAAAAATAAATTAAACCCTTGAGTATTTTTGAACTGACACAACTTTATTAAACCTCCATAATATATTGGTTATTTGAATTTTGTTGACGTGCTATTGTCATTTCCGTATACAAAAATGCTTAGCACCGTATCTAATTCTGTGGCTTTTCACACATTGCAACTGGATAGTATGTTCATATAGATATTCTGCAGTTACAGTCTGGACATTTGAGCATTCTAACTTCTCATTTAGATTTTCTTCCTATGCTGTTGCAGAAAAAAAATAGAGTTGAAATAGAATTCCAACTTGAAATCTCAGCAGTAACACCCCCAAAGAACTGTTTCACTTATTTTATGTTGGAGAACTCTCTTAGATAGTTAATGTCTATTTATATGGTAATTGCTCCCCAATATATGTCTACTTTTTCTCCTTTCAGCTAGATTCCATTTTCACTTAATAACATCAGTCACTAACGTCGTGTGTGAAGTACAATGATCTTCATGAATAGTGCTGAACAGATCAATAAAATGTTCAAGTTTAGCTTAAGCCGAATGCTTAACACTTCATGAATTAAAATGAGGTGAGAAAATACTCGCGAATAGTAGGTCATTTCTCTTCTTTCAGTGATTCCTTGGGAAGAGCGGCCCTCATTTGGCAGTAATATTGCCTCTGCTCTGCCCTCTGCCACCTCCAGCAGACCTTTTGGCACCTTCTGAAAAGTTAGGGAAATAATAGTGTTGGTAAAAATATTCATGGCAGTTTCTCATCTTTAGAGCATTGAACTCAAATGTTCCACCCACATCATGTATATTACAGAATAAAAAGGAGAAGAAGAAGAAAAAGAAGAAGAAACAGCCACAATTAACAACATGAAAGAACATGAGAAATAAACAAGAGAGAGAAAAACTACAAATACTTCAAGGTTTTCCTATTCCATTTTTATTAAAAAAATATTTATTGAGCACCTACTATGTCCACGGCAGTCTTTTTATTATTATTCTGGTGATATAGTTGCAAATAAGTTGCCTTATTTGCAACTATATCACCAGAATAATAATAAAAAGACTGCCGTGGACATAGTAGGTGCTCAATAAATATTTTTTCGTCCTCTCATTATGAAGTATGTACAAGCAGCATACACACATGGCCTTTTGGAGGAGGAGGCACCTGAATTGAGAACTGAATGAGAACAAAGAAGCAGCTGTAAATGCATGTAGGAGACCTTTCATAGGTGCAGAGAATGTGTGATCCAAGGCCTTAAATCAGGAACTGGCATTTTGGATGAACAAACAGAAGGCTGCAGTGTCTGGAGAACAGTGAGAGGGAAAAAAGGAAGGTCAGTGAGCTTGGAAAGAGCCATAAACATTGGGCCCTGCAGGTCATGGTAACAAGACTACAAGGAAGTTTCATTCAACAAACAAGAAATATGTTCAAAGCACTTAGCAGAGAATCCTGCACAGAGCAAAAGCTTAATAAACATGAGGCCGCTGGTTTCAGCTCTGTCTGTACGACGCAGTTGCCCCAGTGCAAAGCCTCAGTCCAATCCCAGAGATGAAAATTGACAGGGATGGGAAGGGCTGGGACATGATTCTAACACAAAGCCAAGGCTAAGAAGTACCTCCTTACATTTTATTATAACTATCAGTGGTAAGAAAATCGACTTGGTTCTTTCATAGCCAGGGTTTCTCAGAGATTAATAGAATCCTGGGCCACTTCCATCTTCTGAGGCTTCTGGTATATTAAAAAAAAGAACAAATACCAAAGTAGCATTATAAATCTTGTGATACTTAATTTGTGAGATTAATGTTTTTAAGTCTAAAGAAAGCTAAAATTCAGTGTTTTTTATTCATTCCTTTGGTAAAGCTCTAGTTTTGGTAAAGTTCTGGGAGCAGAAATGGATGCCCCTCACACCCCACCCCATGGCGGAGCAGGAGGGGCGGAGTGCTTGGTTGTATCTGTAGGGTAAGTGTGGGGATGGGTGACAGAAAATCACAGCCTCAGTGGGGAGAACCCAGAAACAGCAGCTGCTGTTGTTTAAGGAGAGTTGCTTCAAAACACCAGGAGAGAGCCCAGGCAGACCAGGTTAGATGACTGGTCTCTCTTCCTCCCCTCTTTTCTGGGGTTTAGTTATGGAATGGTCAGAAAACAAAGCCTGGAAATTCTGAGTTGAGCACACATGGTGCTATGGACTGAATGTTCGTGTCACCCTCAGAATTGGTATTTTGATACCTAAACCCCAATGTAATGGTATTTGGAAGAGGGACTTCGGGGAGATAACTAGGTTTGGGTGAGGTCATGGGGGTGGAGCCCTCATGCTGCGTGGGATTCATGCCCTCACATAAGGGGATGAAGAGCCCAGACCTGTCTCTCTCCAGCATCTGAAGACACAGCTAGAAGATGGCCAACTACAAACCAGGAAGTGGACTCTCACCAGACACTTGATCTGCCAGCGCCTGGATCTTGGACTTTTAGCCTCCAGAACTGTGAGAAATAAATACCTGTCTTTTAAGCCACCCAGTCTATAGGATTTTTGTTATAGCAGCTTGACTTGACTAATACACATGGCACAGAGAGAAAGGCTGCCTGCCCAGCTCTTTGAGGGCCTTGATCAGGTCAGAACCCACCCCATCCTGGCAAGTCCAGTCCCTGCCCAGGAGGTCAGGTTCCGGGTACAGTCTCTACCCTGCCCTGCCCCATGTATCTGAAGATTCCTGCTTAGCTCTCACAGGGGCTGGCAGGAAGGAGGTGGTCCAGGAAACAAAGTGAACATCAGCAGAGGTTGCAAAGCCTTCACGAGAACGAGGCTGAGCTATGAGCAGAGCTCGATTTAACATTTTCAAATAGTTAGACATAGAACGCAAATGTTAGTTGTAGGTCTCAATTAGGTGCTACAACTGTAAGTAAAATTGTGATCTTTTCCTTAAGGACTAATTGTCATCTAACTCTAGATCTCAGGGTTTGACTAGTATTTAAGCTGAGGATGACCACGAATGTCTCCCAGTGTTATGGTTTTTCCAGTTGGGTTTGCACTGGGTATGTGGGGACCCTGCTCTTCAGAGGGTCTTGCACACACCCTCCCACACCCACACCCCCCACACACACACAGATCACGTGCATTTGTTAAAGAACACAAGCAGCTCTTTAACTTGGGGTTCATTGCTCAGCGTTGGAACAGTATCACCCATAGGCATCTTCTCTTCTGGATCTTGTTTTCAGGCCCCAGGAAAAGCTCCTCCACATCTCTTAATGTCATAGAAATAAAATGTTTCTGTTTCCAAACACCATGAAGTCTTAATGGCTAGTGCTTCTCTGACACCTGAGTGAACAAGCCTTAAAGTGCGGAGAAGCTTTAGCGGTGGAAGCAAACCACCATGAGGTTCTCTTCCCCACAAAACCCATGCTGTTCCTTGATGAATCAACACTTCAGGCGATGTCAACCAGAAGACAGCAAAGAGCTTTGGCTTGCAACTCAAGTCATTCATTCACCCCTCTCTCTTCCATCTTCTGAATCTTTCCCAATCTCTCTGTACAATGCAGTTTTGTACTTTCTCTTAAAGCACGTGTACAAATATTCTACACTTTTAGGAAACTTCGTGTCACTGTATTTGCCTAAAGCCTTTCTTAAGTTGGTCAACTCAGTTAAGCAGGCATTTCTGAATCTTTTAAATGATTCTCGTTTTGCTTTATGTGTAAGTTTTGTATTTTGACATTTCATTTTTAATCTCTAAAGTGCCTAAAAGTTTTTGGAAGTAAGAGAGAAATATGTCCTAAATAAATACATGAAATAATCAAATAATTTCAAAGCAGACCTTATGTGATATTGAACTAATTTACCTTATCCTTATCCTTTTCAAAATAAATAAAATATATTTATAATTCCTTAATACTAGTCAAGCTTCATGTAAGACTTAGTCATCCTTATTAAGTAAGATGTGTTTAAACATAAACACACATAAAACAAGGTTGGGTATTAATCAGTTGACAAAAATACTGTGGCCAGAGGCTCACGGGAACCTAAGGCCAATGGGTTCAGTATTTGCTAATTCAGTCTCTGTAATGACTTTATATAGAACATAAGTACTGGGAGTAATGAAAATCAAGTATACCTACAAGCAAGTCCAACAAAAGATGCAAAGAATGTCAGAAACTTTAAAACAATATTAAGGAATTTCAAATAGATATAATAGTTTGAGATATGTACCACGCTCATGTTTTATAAGATTCAGCACTGCAAAAATATCAGATCATCACAAATTGTTGATATAGTTAATAAAATCTCCATTAAAGATAACATTTTAAATGGAGTTTGACAAAATGCTTCTCAAATTTACATGGGAACGCAAAGATCCAAAAATAGCCAAAGCTCTCTTGAAGGAGAAGAATGTGGGAGGACTTGAACTGCCATATATATGAAGCCAAATTCTAAAGCATATGGTCCTGATGCAAGGGTAGACAAAGAGAACAAGGCAAAAATAGACAGCCTTCAAATAGCCCCCTGCATATATTGACACTTGATTTATGACACAAGAAACTCTTCAAAGCACTGGAGGAAAGGTGGTTCCTTCATATGGTGAAATCTCCTCAAAGATTAAAAGGAAAAACCTTGAACTCTATTCCATATCTTTCACAGAAAAATAATTCCATTGGGATTGTAAATATACATGCAACACACACACACACACACATGCACACACACACACACACACACACGAACTAACCAACTAAACAAGCAAGCAGATACTCTTAATTCAATGAATAGAATATCTTCATGATTTCAGAATGAAAAATATATTTAAGCAGAATACTAAAAATACTCACCATAGAGAAAAATACTATAAACTGAATGGCATGAAACCTAAGATCCCTTGTTTATCAAAAGTGAAAAAGGTATTATTTGCAACGCATACAATCACAAAGTGCTGTTTCCAGAATATACAGAGGAATCCTACATTTCAACACGAAAAAGACAGAAAATCCATAAGAAAGTGGGCCAAAAATATAAGCAAGAATAACCAAATATAAACAGATGCAAAGGGAACCACTGAAATGATTCCGCGGTCAGTATACATGTGGAAAGGTGCCTTACCTCACTAGTGACCAGCAGAACAGCCACTGAACAATGATAAAATTCACTATCCAGCCACATGAATGGTTAAAATTCAAACAGCCAGTGGATGGCACAAATGGAAGACCACAAAAATTCTCATATGTGATGGTGGAAGTGTAAATTGTTATATTCATTGAAGAAAATAGGAAATATTGATTAAGTTGAAGATGCTGATGCCCCATGACTCAGCAATTTATTCTTCAGTGTGTACTGTTAAAGAAAAAGTTATTCTGACACATGCTAAGCCAGTAGGGAAGACTTTATTCAAGATTCTTGCAATGGGGTTATGGCAATAGAGGAGAGAGATTGAGCTCAATTCCCAATACAGTAAAGACAGTTGGGTAATTATTGACAACTAGCGGAGGGAGGGGGTCAGTGGATGGAAAATTACCGAGAGGGGACATCAAGGGTAAGGAGATTCTTGCTAAACTGGCAGGCAGACCAAGGACTCAGACATCAAATGTGGGAGGTGAGGAACTTGATTAGATATCAAAGGCGATCAGATTATGAAAGGTGGGGGAATTCTTGCTAAACTGATGAGCAGGATTCCTGTGAAGACTGGGGCGAGGTGGCCAAGACAGGAGTGGGCCAAGGTTGAAGTCTAGTGGAGCAGAGGGTGGAGGAGCCTGCCTGAGGTTTGGTTACGGAGGAGGTCTTTGTCACACCCAACCACAACCTATGCCTGTGTGCTCTAGGGGAGACATCACATGAATGTTCACAGCGTTATTATTCATAAATTCCAAAACAAGCTCAATGTCAATCAACAGCAGCAGAATAAATAAACTGTGGTGTAATTATACAATGTAACACTTCACAGCTTTGAAATGAATGACCTACAATTATACAAAAAACGTGAATGAATCTCAAAAGCATAATGGTTAATGTGAGCAAATGATGGCAGGTAAAAAAAAACCTATGTATGATTCAATCTATATAAAATGAAAAAGTAGGCAAAGCTATACTCTATTATTTAGAGATATAAACTTGGTAGTAAAAAGAAAAGTAACGAACTGATGATATTATACTCAAGTAAGTATCTACTTTTAGGCGATAAGAAGGAGATTATGATAGAAACAAAGCTACAGTGGGTACTGGTTTCCTGGCAATATTCTAGTTCTTGCTTTAGGTTGTGATTATATATATGTTCACTGTGTAGTAACTCAATAAGCTGAATATTTTTTCTTTCATATACTTCTCTGCATGAGTTTATATTTCATAATAAAAAGGATTTAAAAATATATCTGAATGAATTTTTAAGCATTTTTAATAATTATAATAGTGAAAATGGAGTTTTCTGATATTTGTTGGAAGAAACTTTGCCAGTCATTTTTTCATATTAACATCAGAGATATCATTAATTATCGTGTCACCCATATAGTTTTTCTAATTTTTCTCTATGTGTGTATCACTTAACAGTTTTCAAATAAGTAGGTTGTGCTGCTACAGTTGTGCTTCTTGTTGAAAAGGGACAATCAAACTCCTGTCTTCCAGACCAGTAGTTGCTAGAGGCAGAGGGTGGAGGGTTGGAAAAACAGGTGAAGGGGATCCAAAGGCACAAACTTGCAGCCATAACATAAATCAGTCACGGGGATGTAATGTACAGCATGGTGGCTACAGTTCATATTGTGCTGCAAATTTGAAGGTTGCTAAGAAAATAGATCTTAAGAGTTCTCATCACAGCAAAAAATATGTTTTGTAACTAAAAGGGTGACCGACGTTAACTAGACTCATTGGGGTGATCATTTTGCAATGTATACAAATATCAAACTGTTATGTTGTATACCTGAAACTCGTATAGTGTTCTATGTTATTTATATTTTGATTAAAAGCCAAAACAAATTTAAATGGTTTAGAACATTAAAACTCCAGTTTTCATCATTCTCTTCAGGAGTATTAATCATTGACCTATTCCAATTCAAAAATATTTTATTTTCATTATTCGCTGAATCTTACATCTCCTTAATTCAATACTGACTTTGTTAAAATCTTCTGAGACAAACATAATATGACCAGAAATCCTTAGGGCAACCAACCAATGGTTTATACAAATTCCACAGAAGATATTTACCATTTTCTTTAGTAGTGGTTCATAAGAGTACAAAGGCAGTCACAGTATTGTGGCACCAGCCGTACAATTAGTGGTCTGATTCATTGTCGTACTTCTCTTACTCAAAAAAATAAGTAGATATCTACAGGGACAAACATTGTACTACATACTGGGCACAGAAATGAAAAAGTTATAATGCATAAGGATCCGTCTGAAATGGAAAGCTGGGTGACATAGGAGGCCTTGATCTAAGAGAGAGAGTGTCACAGTTTATGGTTAAATTTAACCTTTAAACCACTTTGAAGAAATAAAAGGTGAAGGGTGCTTTCAGGAAGGAAAAAAACAGTTGAACTCCATCAAGATTTTATTTTTATTTCGTGTATTGCAATGGAATATACTTTAGGAGAAGCACATTTTCCTTAAACCTCCACCATTATTGCATTTTCTAGGCAGATGACACATTAAATCATTTTTATAAGAAAGAGGATTGAAAAATCTATGGATTGAGTTCTTCCTGCACTACAGAATAGTAAATACCACAAACCCTCGTAGCTTGGTAACAAGGCTTTTAAAAATTAAAAATGAAAATGGTTTAAATGGAAAACATTAGAAAAGGAGACTAAAATCTAAGGTTTCGCAGGAACAAAAGTTTATAAGCACGCTTAACACAAGGAGAGGACAAGGGTATCCTCGTATATAGAAAAGAGGGTCTTCAACAGTGTAGACAGTTCTTCCAGGCCTCATGGAATGACATTAAGTCATGCTCTGTATGCCTGTTCCCTGGTGTCTCTATTACCTCAATAGAAGTGGGGAATATTTTGTATACATACATCATGTCATCTTTGAATAAAATTTAAGTGTCTTTAAAAACCTAGTAGTGATTTCTTTGCAAATATTTGTAAAGAGAAAATGAATCCCTGGCTGAGTGGGTTTATATGAATTTTTAACATAGTAACACATATGGTAACTTCAGTATTGAAATTTTGAACACTTTAAGATTGCAGTATGCCACATACTTGTCCCTATAACAATATTGCAGGCATTAAAATCTCCAGTTTACAAATGAGTGACCTGAAGCTCCAAAACGTTACCAAGTTGCTAAATCACCCAGCAAGGAAGATGCAGAGCTGATGTAGACACCCAGCTCTGTCTGACAGCAAAGCCCGCATGGTAACTACAAGATTGCAAGACCATAATTTTTGAAGCGTCACACATCATTATTAATCAATGATCAGAACTGGATTTGAAGATGCTTTTAACTTGTTTTGTTCACTTTACATGCTATAAATTGATTGCAACAGTGTTATTCTTAGTGCAAACTATTACAGTATATGTATTCATTATATTCAGAGAAAACATATGCCTTAATAGTTTTTAAATGTGCACTTTCAAGATGGAAATGGAATGAGTTGCGATGAATCCATCTGTTTCGTTACACTAACGTATATCAGAAATAAGATGAACCCAGCAAGTAGCACACCACAGGCTACCTGGGGAGTTTTACAGGCTGGGCTCTAACTCATAGAGCCATTCCACAGGCTGATGTATTTGAGAAATACTAAAGTGCTAATTTAATAAAATATGATGCAGTTATTTAGATATTGGATATTAATGCAATTGTTTTTCTCTATTCCTGAAGCTCATGTTCAAATAAGAGGTTTAGTTGTGGTAAAGAGAGGTCAGCATGGACTTATTCATGATTTAGGCTTTATATTTCCTAAGACCATTGTTTTTTTAAGTCATACAGAATGATACTCTAATACAATTAAAGTATATAGGAAATTAGAGTGAAATGATACTATGACAATAAATTTTCTCTCATGCAGTTACACTTAAAAATATAAGGTCTTATGATTAAAAACTAGAGTATCTTTTTTTAAAGAGAAATCAAAGAAGAAACTCAAATGCTCTAAAGATAACCATTGCTAATAGATTAGTAGATTTATTTTTATTCTTCTTCTATATATTGGTATATTTTTTCATAAGTTTATATAATATTGAAACGGCGTGTTTTTCAGCCAATATTTTATTATAAACATTTCCATTGCTATCAACATTCTTTAATTAACATAACTTTTAATGACTATTTTTAATGGAGTTAGCATAATATGTTAAAGCAATTTCTTTCCGTTATTCCCATTTAAAATTTTTTACATATAATTCTGGGATAAAAATAATTGTACACATGTTACCCTCATTTAAAAAAATTAACACCTTGGTAGTTCTTTAGGTACAGAGTTATTGAGTCAGCAGAAATAATTTGTTTAAAACTCTTGAAGTGTGTTTCTGGGTAATATTCCCAAATCCTGAAAGTGCCTTTAGGAAAAAAAACCACGATATTTATTTTCCTTTCCTCAGATCCCAGTATAGAATCTGGCACAAAATTGGTACTTAATAAAAAGGTTTTTAGAGCAGAACTGACCGGTATTGCTTTGAGAAATGGAACCATTTTACAGTCCTAAGCAGCGCTGAAAATACTATCGTAATAGCATTGAGGATAGTTATTCTAAAACATTTCTAAATTTTAAAACTAGCATTTTCTCATTTCATTCTGCATAAATTTTAACAGTGAAAATGAGCATTTTTATATGTTTATTATCTACTTGTGTTTTCATTGTGATACATATCACTGTGCACTTCTAAAATATTGGCAAAAGTTCAAGTTCAAGTGAATAAACTGTGACCTCTGTTTGGTGCAGCATTTTGGCCTGACGACACTTATGAACTTGAGGTGAAGCTGCTTTACCCATTCTGAGCAAAGCATGCCTGCTCACTTACCTCTTGCTTCCCTCTCACAGGCAATTTCACATCAGGAGGCTCACATTCTGAAAAAAAATAGGGAGCAAATATCTTATTAATAAGTCACATATATAAGGCCATTAGGGGAAATACAGACACAGGAAGCCGCATATAAATACTCCATGATTGTGCCAATAGCTTAGTTAGTTTTAGTTTTAAGTTTTAGTTTTAGTTTTAAGTTAACACATTTTTGTCTGTTTTGTTCTCTAGCGTATACTCAGTTCCTGGCCTATAATATGTTCTCAATAAACATTCTTAGATGAATGACACAACTGACAGACAAAAAAAATTGAAGGATCAGGTTCAGATTTAGGGTGACAAGGCCTGGTGTGTGTTATAATTCAGGAGAAGACTGGTAAATGTCCTGCTTTAGAACCTTCTAGGAACAATGACTCAGATCACCAGTTCTCCTATTCTCTTCCTTATCTCATTTTTCCCAAACCCCAAACTCTACCCCGGCTCCTCTGAAAATTCCAGTCCAAAGTCAGCAAAAGCACCTTTGTCCTCAACCTCTCTGCAGACTGGTCCTTCCCCTTCTAGCTTTCCTGGACTCTTCCAAGGATGCCCCAAAGGCTCTGCTTCCACACAGCCCTCTGAGGTGTGGTGCTCTTCTCTCCCACAGCCCTTTCACTACAGGACCTGCAGGAATGGGCCTGCTTTCTCCTCATTGCTGCTTTCAGATCATACTCCTCTCGTCCTTTCTAAAAACCTGCAGCTTTGAGGCACATCTCTGCAGATTTTGTCAACCGCTACTCTTCATTGTTGCTGTCATGTGTGGATCCCCTACAGATTCTCCGTCATTTCTAGATGTTTTTAGCTCCTGACTCACTACCACTCTGTCCAAAATATCCCTGTCTTACATTTGTAACAATCTGAACGTTCATGTAGATGATCTTTCCGACACCCTAGCCTCAAGGTTTTTGAAATCCTCCCCTCTGATGATCTTATGGTGCACACTACCTAGATCACTCGTTCCCATGGCCATTTCCTGACTTGGACATCACCAGTGAGGATAGACCCTCAATTACCTCAGCAGCATGCGTCCCATTCCTAACCATCACTTCCTAATCCCTTAGCAGCTCAGCTCCAACCATCTTTCAACCCCACCAGGTTCTCAATCTGCTGATCTGATGTCCTCAATGACCTTTCTTGAACTACCTAGGCTAGACCCATGATTACTCAATATAATCACTTCCGTGCATACACTCTCCACTCTCTCACTCTCTCTAGCTTTATTATTGTCACTTGACAACACCAAGGTCTGACTTAATCCACCACATGCTTGCTTGCATTTCTACAGTGAGCATGGCTAAAGAAATGTACCCAACCATGAGGACTGAACTCATCCTTAAAATTTATCACTGGGAACGACAAACTGCTCCTTATATGATGCATGACAACCATTTCCTATTTCATTTACCTTCCCATTCTCTTCTCCTTTCTCCCCAAACTCCAAGCATCACTTTTCCATTTTTATTCTTGGTTTTCTATTCATGGAGGAAATCAGGCTTCAGAATAGAATCTTGCAAACTCCCACTACCATGTCTATTCACTTTCTGGCATCTGCACCCACATGCTTTGTGTCCCTGATGCTCATATAAGTGAACAAACCGTGATCCCATCTAAGGCCACCCCCTCCTTCTGTGCACTAGATTCCATCACCTCCCACGTGCACAGGGATAGATTTCAGCTATCCCCTGCTTTAGACAGAATCGCTTTAATTAATTGTGTTCTTGTCCTCACTCCCCTCTCCAGCTACCACATATTTCTTTTCTCTCTTGGTACCAAAACTCCTCAAAAGGAGTGTCTAAATTATAAAATCGCTAGGAGATAAACAAGGGAGAAAGTCTTAGATAACTTTGGGTTTGGTGATGACTTTTGAGATACTACACCAAAGGGGACCCATGAAAATTAATTAAAATGAAAAAGTTCTGCTGTGAGGGGCATTGTCAAGAGAATGAGAAGACAAGCCACAGACTGGGAGAAAATATTTGCAAAAGACACATCTGATAAGGGACTGTTATCCAAAATGTACAAAGACCACCTAAAACTCAAGAATAAAAAAACTTGATTTAAAAACAGGAAAAAGATCTAAACAGACACCTCACCAAAGAGGATATACAGATGGCAAATAAGCATATGAAAAGATGCTCCACATTCTTTGTCATCAGGGAATTGCAAATGAAAACAACAATGAGATACCACGACACACCTGTTAGGATGGCCAAAATCCAAAACTCTGATAACACCAAGTGCTGACAAGGATGTGGAGCAACAGAAGCTCTCATTCATTTCTGACTGGAATGCGAAATGGTGCAGCCACTTTGGAAGACAGTTTGGCAGTTTCTTATAAAATGAAACACATTCTTACCATACAATCCAGCAATCACATTTCTTGGTATCTGCCTAAAGGAGTTGAAATCTTACATCCTAAGAAAGATCTGCACGTGAATGTTTATAGAAGTTTTATTCATAGTGGTCCAAACTTGGAAGCAACCAAGAAGTCCTTCAGTAAGTGAATGGATAAATAAACTATGGTGCATCCAGACAACTGAATATTATTCAAGACTAAAAAGAAATGAGCTATCAAGCCATGAAAGGACACGGAGGAAATTTAAATGCATCTTACTAAGTGAAAGAAGCCAATCTGAAACATCTGCATACCCTATGACTCCAAGTATACAATTTCCTGGAAAAGGCAAAACTATGGAGACAGTAAAAAAGATCAGTGAGTGCCAGGGCATAGGGAGAGGGCGTAATGAACAGGCAGAGCACAGAGGATTTTTATGGCAGCGAAACACTTCTGTTTGATTCTTATACTCTTTTGCTTAATATTTCACTTTTAATAGGATATTAAGTTTACACTTCATTTGTGACAGATACATCCACCTCCACCCCCCACCAAGATAGTTATTTTCTTGCTAGATACCAGCAACCAAACTTGGATTATAGTTTCCAGCTGCTCTTGCAAGTAGGTAGGGCTGTTTGAGTGGCTTTTAACAATGGAATCTGAGCAGAAGTGACATGTATGTGTCCTTGGTGGGGAAGATGTGCTTGACTCTTTCTTTTGGTTTCATCTTCCAATGATTTATTGAAGACAAGTGTGGCAACTTTACTGAAGATCATAAAACCACAATATAGAGTCTAGGTCTTTGAATTACCTCTTGGAGGAAAGCTCCCTTGCTGAACAAGAACATCTGTTTTAGACTTTCTATGAGAGAAAAGTAAATTTTCTTCATGTTGAAGCCGTTAGGCAGGCATGTTGGAGTTTTTTTGTTAGAGCAGATAGTATTGCCCTAACTAATAAATAATTCTCTAATAAAATCAAATGTCCTCTGTAGAATATGGATGATAAATCTAGCGTGCCATGGAAATTCTTACATAAAATTTTAAAATTTTCATGTAATATTGTGAGTAGAAAAAGCTGGAATATATTCAAAAATATTCATTTTACATCATAAAAGTAAGTTGTATAATTGTCAAAGATCCCTCATTCCTATTCTTTGACATGCCTACTTTCAGAAAATATATTTCTCTTTTGTTTTTCATAGATAATGAAAAACATAATGTATAATTTATGTTTATGTTTTGTAGGAAACTGGTAAAGTTTACTAAATTCAAAAGCTCTGTGGTAATGATATTCTAATAACCGAGTGCTTTTTAAAAAAGCACTTGGGATTTGTTAAGTTTATCTCATTAAAATCAGTAACGTTATTCTAATTCAAGATATCAATTAATTGATTACTGCCATGGACAAATTTAACAAACATTCAGGAAGCGGCATAGATAAATTAGCATTCTAAAACTCTTCAAGTTTCACACTATGGTCAGAACACAATCCTAAATTATTTTTCAATTTTGTGTTTTTCTAACTGCATTTTAAAATATTTTACTCATCATCTTTCACTGCATCATTACTTTAAAATACCAAAGCCACTGTTCTGAAAATATATTCATATATGTGCATAAAACCCTTAAAATTTTTTTCAACCATCCTGTATACACATACACATATATATATATATCCAGTCCTTGTTACTCATGGATTCTGTATTTTTGAATTCATCCTTTTGCTAAAATTTAATTGTAACCTCAAAATAAATATTTGTTGGCTTTTTTGCAGTCATTCACAAACATGCCCAGAGCAGCAAAAAATTTTAGTTACTTTCCCAGCTGAGGCTGCACAAGACAATGCTCTCTTTTCTTACTTCAGTTCTCTGGCTGGAATCAAGCTCCCTTTTTTGTAGGTTTTTGTTAGTGATTTTGCTATTTAAAATGGCCCCCAAGAACAGTGCTCAAGTGTCAACTACTGTTCTGTTAAAAGATAAACTGAGGCATATCACACATGTTAAGAGTTTATTTGAGCAAAAATTGATTTGAGTTGGGCAGTGCCAAACAGGAAGTGGTTAGGAGCACACAAGCGAGAGCTGAAGCAGTGCAAGGATGTTATGCATTGGATGTAGCTTTAAGGCTGGTTAGCTCTTTGTGATTGGTTGTCCTTAGGTTTCAATGCCAAAACCTTGAGACATTTCCCGGATTAGACTTCGGTTTACCTACAGAGGCCACCAGAGCATGAGAGTCCCCTGAGTTTAATGGCCTCCTTGTTTAATTAATTTAAGAGTTCCTAAGCACCGGAAGGCTATGATGTGCCCTTATGGAGAAAATACATGTGTTAGATAAGCTTTTTTCAGGCATGAGTTACAGTGCTGTTGGTTAGAGTTCAATGTTAATGCGTCAACAATAGATATTAAATATCAGTCCCTGAGACGCTTTCAGTGGATCGGTGAGTTTCTCCCTTTCTAGACTACATATCTGAATAAAACTGATTTTTCTTCATGTATTTATTAAAAGTGAAAAAATTTATTGCAATAGATTGATTCCAAAAGCAGATAAAAGAATCTAGCTGTCTTATATTAAACGAGACATTAAAAAGATTTTCAACAATGCAAAACAATACCATTCTTCTCATTAAATTATTTTTTCTTTTGGTAAATACAATTAATTTTGTTAAAATTATGTTTATGTTGTCAGTTTATTTGTTACAAAACATTATTTATGTTAACCTCTAATGGGTTTATCATTATTAAATGGATTAATAAGAATTTTTCTAATATGCTAAATATTGATAAACAGGACCAGTGGCATGCTGGTACTCTGATTCTCTGGGAAGAAAAAGTTCTGATCTGAGGTATTTGACAATTTCCTTGTGATACACACTCCAGTGATGTGCGATGGTAAACAATTAATAACTTGTTCTCTGAGAGAAGTTACAACATAAATGTCTCCATGTACAAGTGACACAACCTTGAAACAACAAATCCTTGAGTTGGAACTTCATTCATTAATATAAATGGCTTTTAAGCTGAATTAACTATTTTTTAATACAAGAAGATTACTTCAATTTTTTTACACTTTTTATAGTACAATGACACACTTTATAATCTTCATTATTAATATTTTTTAAATCAACAAAGCAAAAAATCAAGCCTTACTTTGTAGCATTTGTCAATTGCTGTGGTGTAAATATTCCTTCCATGGCCAATTTCAAGCCACCAAACTATCATCCAACAGGCAGTGATGAAGACATGTTGGACAGCACAACAGGATGTAGTATTTCCACCTTACAGATAGACCAGAAATAACTAACCTCAAAAAAATAGATAACAGAAAGTTGTAGTAAAATGGAGAGTGATGAGTTTTGAGGATTTATTATTTTGGCTTTATTATAAATTATTTTTTGTAAGTATATGCAATTTATTTTTTAATAATGAACCTTTTTAAAAACTGGCTTGCAAAATTCTTGAAACTTTAACAAGCGTCCTTGCCAGCTGGCTCTACCACATACTGAAATACTGGCACCATGGGCATTTTCAAACTAAGAACGTGAGTCACTACATGCAAAGTTGAGTCAACGTCAGAATCAGTTCTAGAGAGTCTGTGCTCTTCCGTTCCAGCACATTCTGGATATGACCTTCATGGAAAGAAACTCACTGGAGCTTCCCTGGTGGTGCAGTGGTTGAGAGTCTGCCTGCCGATGCAGGGGACACAGGTTCGTGCCCCGGTCTGGGAAGATCCCACATGTCGCGGAGCAGCTAGGCCCGTGGGCCATGGCCGCTGTGCCTGCGCATCCGGAGCCTGTGCTCCGCAACGGGAGAGGCCACAACAGTGAGAGGCCCGCGTACCACAAAAAAAAAAAAAAAAAAGAAACTCACTGAAGGTCGCCCATGTCTCTAAGACAGTTAATGATCCCATCCTGAGACCAGCGTTTGAGAACTGCTGAGTTAGTGCCAAGTGAGTGGATTAGCTTTAAGTCTAGAGCCCGGGTGTGGATTGATGATGACCTCCAGAGTTCCTGCAGTTCAGAATTTGATCTGATTAAACACAAGGATGCCATACTTCTGAAATAATGAACCCAAGGGCGTTTGACAGAGGAAGTTAAGTATTCATTAAACAAGTGTTGAGAAGTGGAATAGAAGGTTCTGAGTGAGAAAAGGAGGGGAAGTAAGTTTGTTAAAAAGGACTTGAGATGAGTCCTATTAATTGTAATACTTTTACTAGAGTCTTCCATCTCTGCATGACAATGTTTATTTCTTAGGTTGACGTTAACTTGTGCAATGGATAAACGTGAGGGCAAAATGTAATTGCAATGTGTGATTGCAACTGCTTTCTAACTTATTATCACAAGAGAGGTCTTTTGTTCTGCTAAACAGTTGAGATGTTTGATATACAAAATGGGTCTAAAGGAAGCCTGAGGAGACTTGAGATGCCAGACTCCTCCGCAGCACAGAGACTTTGAATTCCGAAAATAATCCAGGAGGAAGAGATTGAGAAGAATACGAGGAAGAGGGACAAGAAGAAATGATCTCAGAAGCTTGGGACCATGTGGCCCAAAGCATAAGGATGTGGAATGCTCAATATGAAATTGCCTTGTCCATGTCTCTTGCCACTCTTCTCTATTCTACACCTTCAGATTCCTTGCACACATGTCTGTGCATGTGTGTCTTCTCACATGCTTGGCTGTGTGTATAGAGATGCAGCAGGAAGTGGCTTGCCAGAGGCTGGTAACTCAGATAACAGTGGTGAGATGACTCATAATTGAAATAACAATTCCGTAAGGGCAAGAATTTGGAAGAAGAGGTGACTGCTAAAAAATAAGCTTCTAAAGAATTCACAAAAATTTTAGGAAAACTTTGAACTTCCATAGAATATGAAATGGACATTTTTGGAGGGAATTCGTTTTTCAGTCTCCAGAAGCAGAGATAGCCTAATTTAAAGACAGTCACACTTTGACATCTCTCATGTCTTAGTCCATTCTGGCTGCTAAAACATCACTGAATAGGTGGCTTATCCACAACAAATGTTCCTGAGTTCTGGAAACTGGAGGTGCAGGATCAGGGCTTCCCAGTTCATAGGTCCCATACAGGATAAATCCAAAGACAAACACTCCAAGACACATATTATTCAAACTATCAAAAATTAAATACAAAGAAAAAATATTAAAAGCAGTAAGGGAAAAACAACAAATAACAAAGAAGAGAATCTCCATAAGGTTAACAGCTGATCTTTCAGCAGAAACTCTGCAAGCCAGAAGGGAGTGGCGGGACATATTTAAAGTAATAAAGGGGAAAATCCTACAACCAAGATTACTCTACCCAGCAGAGATCTCATTCAGATTTGATGGAGAAATTAAAACCTTTACAGACAAGCAAAAGCTAAGAGAATTCAGCACCACCAAACCACCTTTACAACAAATGCTAAAGGAACTTCTCTAGGCAGGAAACACAAGAGAAGGAAAAGACCTACAATAACAAACCCAAAACAATTAAGAAAATGGTAATAGGAGCATACATATTGATAATTACCTTAAATGTAAATGGATTAAATGCTCCAACCAAAACACATAGACTGGCTGAATGGATAGAAAAATAAGACCTGTATATATGCTGTCTACAAGAGACCCATTTCAGACCTAGGGGCACATACAGACTGAATGTGAGGGGGTGGAAGAAGATATTCCATGCAAATGGAAATCAAAAGAAAGCTGGAGTAACAATTCTCATATCAGAAAATATAAACTATAAAACAAAGACTATTACAAGAGACAAAGAAGCACACTACATAATGATCAAGGGATCAATCCAAGAAGAAGATATAACAATTGTAAATATTTATGCACCCAACATAGGAGCACCTCAATATATAAGGCAAACATGAACAGTCATAAAAGGGGAAATCAACAGTAACACAATCACAGTAGGGGACTTTAACACCCCACTTTCACCAATGGACAGATCATGCAAAATGAAAATAAATATGGAAACACAAGCTTTAAATGATACATTAAACAAGATGGACTTAATTGATATTTATAGGACATTCCATTCAAGAGAATACACATCCTTCTTAAGTGCTCATGGAACATTCTCTAGGATAGATCGTATCTTGGGTCACAAATCAAGCCTTGGTAAATTTAAGAAAATTGGAATCGTATCAAGTATCTTCTCCGACCACAACGCTATGAGACTAGATATCAATTACAGAAAAAAATCTGTAAAAAATACAAAAACATAGAGGCTAAACAATACACTACTTAATAACCAAGGGAATCACTGAAGAAATCAAAGAGGAAATCAAACAATACCTAGAAACAAATGACAATGAAAACACGACAACCCGAAACCTATGGGATGCAGCAAAAGCAGTTCTGAGAGGGAAGTTTATAGCAATACAATCCTAACTTAAGAAACAAGAAACGTCTCAAATAAACAACCTAACCTTACACCTAAAGCAATTAGAGAAAGAAAAACAAGAAAACCCCAAAGGTAGCAGGAGGAAAGAAGTCATAAAGATCACATCAAAAATAAATGAAAAAGAAATGAAGGAGACTATAGCAAACATCAATAAAAGTAAAAACAGGTTCTTTGAGAAGATAAACAAAATTGATAAACCTTTAGCCAGACTCATCAAGAAAAAAAGGGAGAAGACTCAAATCAATAGAATTAGAAATGAAAAAGGAGAAATAACAACTGACACTGCAGAAATACAAAGAATCATGAGAGATTACTACAAGCAACTATATGCCAATAAAATGGACAACCTGGAAGAAATGGACACATTCTTAGAAATGTACAACCTTCCAAGACTGAACCAGGAAGAAATAGAAAATATGAACAGACCAATCACAAGCACTGAAGTTGAAACTGTGACTAAAAATCTTCCAACAAACAAAAGCCCAGGACCAGATGGCTTCACAGGCGAATTCTATCAAACATTTAGAGAAGAGCTAACACCTGTCCTTCTCAAACTCTTCCAAAATATAGCAGAGGGAGGAACACTCCCAAATTCATTCTATGAGGCCACAATCACCCTGAGACCAAAACCAGAAAAAGATGTCACAAAGAAAGAAAACTACAGGCCAACATCACTAATGAACATAGATGCAAAAATCCTCAACAATATACTAGCAAGCAGAATCCAGCAACACATTAAAAAGATCATACACCATGATCAAGTGGGGTTTATCCCAGGAATGCAAGGATTCTTCAATATACGCAAATCAATCAATGTGATACACCACATTAACAAATTGAAGGAGAAAAAACATATGATCATCTCAATAGATGCAGAGAAAGCTTCTGACAAAATTCAACACCCATTTAAAAACCCTTTAGAAAGTAGGCACAGAGGGAACTTACCTCAAAATAATAAAGTCTGTATCTGACAAGCCCACAGCCAACATCGTCCTCAATGGTGAAAAACTGAAACCATTTCCACTAAGATCAGGAACAAGACAAGGCTGCCCACTCTCACCACTATTATTCAACATAGTTTTGGAAGTTTTAGCTACAGCAATCAGAGAAGAAAAAGAAATAAAAGGAATCCAAATGGGAAAAGAAGAAGTAAACTGTCACTGTTTGCAGATGACATGATACTATACATAGAGAATCCTAAAGATGCTACCAGAAAACTACTAGAGCTAATCAATGAATTTGGTAAAGTAGCAGGATACAAAATTAATGCACAGAACTCTCTGGCATTCCTATACACTAATGGTGAAAAATCTGAAAGTGAAAGTAAGAAAATACTCCCATTTACCATTGCAACAAAAAGAATAAAATATCTGGGAATAAACCTACCTAGGAGACAAAAGACCTGTATGCAGAAAATTGTAAGACACTGATGAAAGAAATTAAAGATGTTACAAATAGATGGAGAGATATACCATGTTCTTGGATTGGAAGAATCAACATTGTGAAAATGACTATACTACCCAAAGCAATCTACAGATTCAATGCAATCCTTATCAAACTACCATTGACATTTTTCACAGAACTAGAACAAAAAATCTCACAATTTGTATGGAAGCACAAAAGACCCTGAATAGGCAAAACAATCTTGAGAAAGAAAAACAGAGCTGGAGGAATCAGGATCCCTGACTTCAGACTGTACTACAAAGCTACAGTAATCAAGACAGTATAGTACTGGCACAAAAACAGATATATAGATCAATGGAACAGGATAGAAATCCCAGAGATAAACCCATGCACATATGGTCACCTTATCTTTGATAAAGGAGGCAAGAATATACAGTGGAGAAATACAGCTTCTTCAATAAGTGCTGCTGGGAAAACTGTATAGCTACATGTAAAGGAATGTAATTAGAACACTCCCTAACACCATACACAAACAGAAACTCAAAATGGATTAGAGACCTAAATCTAAGACCGAACACTGTAAAACTCTTAGAGGAAAACATAGGAAGAACACTTTTTGACATAAATCACAGCAAAATCTTTTTGATCCACCTCCTAGAGTAATGGAAATAAAAACAAAAATAAACAAATGGGACCTAATGAAACTTCAAAGCTTTTGCATAGCAAAGGAAACCATAAACAAGACAAAAGGACAACCCTCAGAATGGGAGAAAATATTTGCAAACGAATCAATTGACAAAGGATTAATCTCCAAAATATATAAACGGCTCATGCAGCTCAGCATTAAAAAAACAAACAACCCAATCCAAAAATGGGCAGAAGACCCAAATAGACATTTCTCCAAAGAAGATATACAGATGGCCAAGAAGCATATGAAAAGCTGCTCAGCATCACTAATTATTAGAGAAATGCAAATCAAAACTACAATGTGGTATCACCTCACACCAGTTAGAATTGGCATCATCAGAAAATCTATAGACAACAAATGCTGGAGAGGGTGTGGAGAAAAGGGAACTCTCTTGCACTGTTGGTGGGAATGTAAATTGATATAGCCACTATGGAGAACAGTATGGGGGTTCCTTAAAAAAATAAAAGTAGAACTACCATAGGACAGCAATCCCACTACTGGGCATATACCCTGAGAAAATCATAATTTAAAAAGAGTCATGTACCACAATGTTCATTGCATCTCTATTTACAATAGCCAGGACATGGAAGCAACCTAAGTGTCCATCAACAGACGAATGGATAAAGAAGATGTGGCACATATATACAATGGAATATTACTCAGCCATAAAAAGAAACGAAATTGAGTTATTTGTAGTGAGGTGGATGCACCTAGCGTCTGTCATACAGAGTGAAGTAAGTCAGAAAGAGAAACACAAATACCGTATGCTAACACACATATATGGAATCTAAAAAAAAAAAAAGAAATGGTCATGAAGAACCTAGCGGCAAGATGGGAATAAAGATGCAGACCTACTAGAGAATGGACTTGAGGAGGGGGAGGGGGAAGGGTTAGCTGGGACAAAGTGAGAGAGTGGCATGGACACATATACATTACCAAATGTAAAATCGATAGCTAGTGGGAAGCAGCCACATAGCACAGGGAGATCAGCTCGGTGCTTTGTGACCACCTAGAGGGGTGGGATAGGGAGGGTGGGAGGGAGGGAGATGCAAGAGGGAAGAGATATGGGGATATATGTATATGTATAACTGATTCACTTTGTTATAAAGCAGACATTAAGACACCATTGTAAGGCAATTATACTCCAATAAAGATGTTAAAAAAAAAAGCGACAGTCACACTTCGACATCCTTCATGTCTTAGTCCGTTCAGGCTGCTAAAACACCACCGACTGGGTGGCTTATCCATAGCAAATGTTTCTGAGTTCTGGAAACTGGAGGTGCAGGATCAGGGCTTCCCAGTTCATAGGTCGCACCTTCCTGCTGTGTCCTCACGTGGTGGAAGGGCCAATGAGCTCGGAGGGGTATCTTTGAAAAGGGCACTATCCCATTCATGAGGCTCCACCCTCATGACCCATCCCCTCCCAACAGCTCCATCTCTTCATCCCATCACATTGAGCAGTAGGATTTCAACACAGGGGTTTGGAGGGACAGGAATATTGAAGCCATAACACCCTGGTTCAGGAGCGTCTTCTACTAACCTTTCAAAGCTCGTAGAGTAGTGACTCATTACATTGGTCTGGTCTGATGGTTCTTTTTTGTTTGTTTGTTTGTGTTACCCCACCACTCGGCTTGCAGGACCTTAGTTCCCCCACCAGGGATCTAAGCCGGGCCCCCTACAGTGGAAGCATGAAGCCCTAACCACTGTACCACCAGGGAATTCCCAAGGTTTGATGAAAATTTGACCATTCGATAGACTAACTTAACTGAGGAAATTTAATCTGTGCTTATTGCACCTTTTTGGCTTCCTGTTTCAAAATGTAAATCTAGTTTTATTCAATTGCAGTTTAATCTCTGGATTCATAGTCCATGTTCATTATTTTCTAAAGCTGAGTGTATGTTTGCATGTGCGTAGGTATAGGTACATCTATGTCTACATCTAAGTTTATGTAACTATCTGTAAGAGTGCTCATTTTAATGTGAGGTTTCCCTAAATATTAAGACAAACACTTTACAATGGTATCACCTACACTACTAGTCACACATCGTTTGCCAAAATAAGAAAGAAATCCTAAATTCAATGTCCTAGAAGCAACTTGCTTTCAATTTCCTGTAATTTAAAACTAGCAACGGCCAGCAGGTGTAACCAAGTACATTTCAACTGTCAGACAGTTTCAGAGAGAGAAATAAAATCACTAAGGTAACCAGCTTCTAAAAAACCCTGTGAATCGTGAAGGCATTTTCACATAACGTCAAACCTAAATTATACTTGGAAGACTAAAATTTTAAACTGCCTCCTTAAAAGTAGGATTCATTTTCCACTATTGTCTGTTTCCCAAGGCTGTAAATATGTATTTAGCATTTGTGCTATATTGGCTTCTTTTTAAACCCAAAATAAAAACAAAATAGTGAGATGAAAAAAATATTTCACTGTTCTTGTAGCAAAGCTAGTCAAAGAAAGGTCCCAAAACACGTCAGTCAAATTATGTCAAATGTGTCCCTGGCCACTTTAATACAATAAGTGACATACTGAGAATTGATGATTAAATGGAAAATTTGAACCGTATCTTTATCCTGGGGGAGAGAAAATATTGTATCTCAATTCATATGCTTTCTTTTTCTGCCTCTATGATTGCGTTCCTCAGCTAGAGACGTACTGTGTCCTCTTCATAACCATTACTCAATTCTATTTGTGTTCCTGCATCTTCTACACGGCCATCGTCCAGCCCAGCCATGCTCGTCACACACCGTATCAGTCCTCACCTATCACACACACACACTCAATTTATCTGATGCATAGCTTGTTTCAGATAGCTGTCATCTGTTGTAAATGAAGTCCCAAATGTTGCCTTGCTGACTGTTCCCTACAGATAGTACCAGGCATGTCAAACAAGTAATGCAATTGTACAGTGATGTGACTTCCTTCCGTTTGTAACCATACCACGGGCAGAAGGAACTGTACCCTGACGATGGGTTTGGTGACTCGGCACTGCAGACCACCTGCCAAATTTCACAAAAATATCCCTTGTGTCTTAGGACACCATTTATTTCCCCCAAACTGATGGATAATAATAATTCCTGGGAGCCTCCAGAGCATTTTGAGATGAATGTTTATGTACTTTTAAGCCTTCATGCTAATGCACAAGTTGCTGCTGCATGGACAGAGGGGAAATTGTGAATGAAACAAGCAATTTGTTCTACTTTCCATATTCAACTGACAGAAGAGAAGGCCCTTTTCTAATGTTTTTCTCTGTCATGGACTGCTGAGAAGTAATGCAGACAATGATGGTGGTGGCATGATAATTTTCTGCAGCTTTCTGAAGCTTGCCAGTTGCAAAATTACTCCTGGTGCAAGTTAATAAATAATGTATGCACTGTTAATAGATTCAAATTCTTAAGTTCCTGTTAGAGAGAGACTGTGCGAAATCATCAGAGAAGTGCTGTATTAAATTGGAATGGGTAGGAGGAAGAGAGAGAGGTTGAGACAGAGAGAAAAAAGGAGAGAGGAAGAAAACTGAACATGTGTTCAAGTCACAGACGCTATTTTTACTGTAAAAACCTAAAGCTAATAAATTTTAAGCAATCAGAAAATTTTGTTCCAGGCCTTGAATATTTTTATATAACATTAAATATTTATATTTATATAATTTATGTTTAAATTCCCTTCCAGTTTGAAAATTAATATCTCATATTCCCAATAACTTTATGAAAATTAATTCCAAATATCTGATTTCTTTGTTTTGCTTCCTGATACTGACGTCTAGACTACGTTTTTTTTTAACTTAATGGAAATACAACATTTATATATACATAATATATATATACACACACGTATATATATCTCATAAATATCTGTATCTGACTTTCATCTCAATACCACTTAAACCTATTACGCGATGTTATACACAGTAATTGCGTCTTTTTTAAAACTTTCATAATATAAACCTTCATGTTGTATACAGGTCTACTTACAGGGATCAGCAAACTTTCTCTATAAAAGACCAGATAGTAAATAGTTTAGGCTTTGCAGCCGTGTTGTCTGTGTCACAATCACTCAGCTCTGCCACTGTAGTGAAATCAGAAGGTGATTGATAAACGAGTCAGGGTGACTGTGTTTCATATCTGGGTCATAGTTTGCCATCTCCTGTCCTAAGGAAAACGTAACCTGATACAAATTATTGGAATACAAATTATTCCAAATTTCTCCTATAATCCCCCAGGCTATTGCAACGTTTTTTGAAGGCTCTGGAAGTTCTCCACTGGCTGAAAAAGCATGTCACATATTGTACGTTAGAGGCACAAAGACTGCCCCACCCTCTTCGTGGTGCACGTGGTAGCTTGCTCGGGTACCTGCTAGAACAGACAGGAGTCCTTTCCCCTCCTGCACAGGTGGTCGCTCTCCATGGCAGGTTTGCATTCCCAGTGCAGGAGGGCACCCGGCACCCATCCTCCTTAGGCAGGATGGGTGGAGGGTAGCTGCATGTGTGTGCACACAACCCTTTGGCTTCTGAAGAACAACGGCTTTGTTAGGTGCTGCCAGTGAGACGGGGGCACAGTTGGGAGCTGGAAGAATAAGCATCATACGCTGTCTCTTCTCTGTTCAATGAGCTCCTTCCTGGGTTCAGCGTGGAGAGCTGATACTATTATCCCCATGGAGAAAAGGACCAAAATGATAGATATGTGATCAATGAACATATAAAAAATTAACAAATGCCACAGAAGAGAGTGCCTTAGACTGACTACAAATCAAGGTGCTTTGTATCTTTCTTTTAACAACCTTTCAATACACTTGTTTGATTTCAGCAATACGAGGAGACAGCATTTTAAGACGACTTTTCATCTCCTATATCATGGGAAGTGCCCTTTCAAAGTCTAAACAAAATAATGTCATCTGTGTCTGTGTGTCACCCAGCTTGGCATTATGCTCCAAAGAGTCAAATGGATCTGTTAACCTTCGATGCCACTTTGGATCCAGGCTGGTGGCTGTGATGAAAGTTTCTTCCTTCAAATGATTTTCAAACACACACCCAAACCCACGGTGACCAAGTGCCCCATCCTCTTGTCCTTCATGTTACCCTCTCCTGTGATGATGAAGGAAGGATTTTTAAATTTAAATATTCAATAATGAGTTATATTTTATATTAAAATGGAAGCAAACCATAAACACACGAACACTATCAAATCCAAAACAGCACCCCCCTAGGGTGTATGGTCTGAGTGTCTCCCTGCTTCTCAGATTTGTTGAATGCTCATTTCACCCGGTCCAGGCGGGCTGCAGGAAAATGAACTTGCAAATCACCAAGAGAATTGGTTAGTGCCCCACTGCTGATTGTGTTGCACAAAATATCTAGTGTAATGCTGAGTGAACACCCAGAGCAATCGCATCAAAAACTCTTAACCTCGCTACCCAGGGAGAACCGGTGGGCTGTGGGATGACTCACTGCTTCAGACTGCACTTTATAGCTTTGATTTCTACTGATACTTTAAAATTAATTAATTAGTTTATTTTTGGCTGCATTGGGTCTTCATTGCTGCGCGTGGGCTTTCTCTAGTTGCGGCGAGCGGGGGCTAGTCTTCGTTGCAGTGCACGGGCTTCTCATTGTGGTGGCTTCTCTTGTTGTGGAGCATGGGCTCTAGGCTCATGGGCTTCAGTAGTTGTGGCTCTCAGGCTCAGCAGTTGTGGCATGCGGGCTCAGTAGTTGTGGCTTGCAAGCTCTAGAGCACAGGCTCAGTAGTTGTGGAGCACAGGCTTAGTTGCTCCACAGCATGTGAAATCTTCCCAGACCAGGGCTGGAATCCATGTCCCCTGCATTGGCAGGCAGATTCTTAACCACTGTGCCACCAGGGAAGTCCTTCTACTGATGTTTTAAAACATTGTATATACGATAACGTGAGAAAATATTTGTAAGATTACCTAGAAGTTAACTTCTGATCCTGGAGCGGTCCTTGCTTCTCTTATCTATCCTTTGCTGCAATTCTTGCTCTCCTCTCTTGCTCCTTTGGACAGCTGTATTGCCACAGTGTAGGGGTAATGAAACAACAGGACCAGCTGCTGGAGTAAATGGAGCAGAATCCTTGCACATCCTCCCGTGAGAACATCTGCGAGTTTGGGAGGTCCCCACGATAACCCTCAGGTTGAAGGAACTAGGCAAAGCTGTTATACTCACAGTTACAGTGTATTACAGTTAAGGCATATAGATTATAATCAGCAGAGGAAACAGTGTGTAGGACAGGCCAGGAGAGACCAGGCATGGGGATCCCAGTCGTCCTGTCCCAGGGAAGTTAGGCCAACAGTGATTATGTGTCATAGCAGTGACGTGTGACAACACTCAAGGAGTATTGCCAGCTGGGGACACTCACCCACTCACCGCTGTCCAGAGATTTTATTGCGGGTCAGTCACATGCACATAACTGGCCCCCCACGTGGCTGATCTTAGTCTCCAGCTGCTCCAGATGTCACACTGATACCACCTGGCCAAGGCCCCCCCATAGAACACACTGTTAGCATAGATCTCTCCATGAGGATGCTAAAAGTTGTAGGCATCCCACATTCCTTAGGGAAGTCCTGGATGGTGACTTCTTTATCGCTCAGCTCCTCTAGGCACCATTCACTGCCACGTTTCATGCAATCTGTTCATTTTTTAAACTGAAGTATAGTTAATTTACAATGTTGTGTTAGTTTCTGACGTACAGCAAAGTGATACACATCAGTGATTCAGATATACAAATTATTCTTTTTTCGGATTCTTTTCCATTATAGGTTATTATAAATTTTTGAATATAGTTCCCTGTGCTATAGAGTAGGACCTTGTTGTTTGTCTATTTTATATATAATAGTGTGTACCTGTTAATCACAAACTCCTAATGTATCCCTCCCCCACCTTTCCCCTTTGGTAGGATTGTTTTCTACGTCTGTGCGTCTGTTTCTGTTTTGTAAATAAGTTCATTTATGTCCTTTTTTAGATTCCACAAATAAGTGATCTCATATGATATTTCTTTTTTTCTGTCTGACTTACTTCACTTAGTATGATGATCTCCAAGTCCATCCATATTGCTGCAAATGGCATTATTTCATTCTTTTTACAGCTGAGTAGTATTCCGTTGTATATACGTACCACATCTTCTTTATCCATTTATCTGTCAATGGACACTTATGCAACCCTTTCATTTTTGCCACTGCTTCATCCTTGAATAACCAGTAGAAGATTAGAATCTCTCTGCTCTTCACACGGACTCTCATTCTTACATTTTCCTCTCATTTTCATTTAGTTTGAATTTATTTTAGAAAAGAACAAAGATGGATTTAAAAATCAAATTAAAATAAAGCAAAGGGGGATGCACTATAGTTGTCATATTTTTATTTGTCTACATGGCAAACAAAGATAAGGGTCCCACTGGAAATATTATAGGATAGAAAATAATATACTTTCCTTCTTCAATAACTCTCTAGATGTCAATACAAGAAGGCCAAACATTTCGGGTTTTATGAGTGTAGTGTGAAAGCATACATCCGTATACCATTTGGTTCATTATCTCATATCCTTAATTATAACTCTTGGTTTTAGGATTTCTTTCTGATGCCTGCTTGTTGTCCCAAGTCTTTCATTATGGTTCTGCACCTTCAGCTTACAAAGCACTCAGAATCTATCCATCAATAATTTTTTGCAAGGAATACCTTCATTTCCCTTTGGTCTTACAGGAAGTAGTCTCAGTAGTAAAGTTTTTTCATTATTGAACAACTCCCATGCACCTATACTGCTGTGCAGTAGAAACAGTGATAGAAATGGACTTTTTAATGCTGAGTAATTACTACCTCTTCCTCAAGCCCACACCAAAATTACAGCAAATGGGCCTTTAAATCACGAGGAATTTTCTCTTTTTTTCCCCCTTTAATTCTTTTAAAGATAATAGTAACTTTTAGCTATGACTAATTGAAGTTCATATGCATGGGGTAAGACATTCTCTGATATAGAAGTAGAAAACCGCTAACGATAAGACGACGTTTAGAATTTCAGATCCGCCATTTTCTAGCTAGATAAGGTATTTTCCCTGGATGCTTTCTTTTTCCTTCTTGTCTGAATAATTACCATCAGTATAAGAATTCCAAAGTTATTAGCTTGTTAAAAAGATTAAATTAGATCCAGCCACTAGAGTCTAGGTTATGCTGCAGTACTCAACAACTCCAAACTTTAGTATCTTATAACACAAACACCTGTTTCTCCCTCATGCTACTTGCAGATGGTAGTTAGTTACGGTTTCTGTTCCATATCTCCTTGCCAGTGACCCGGGTGATGGAGCAGCTGCCATCCCAAACACTACGAGTTGCTGTGGTAGAGGCGAATAGCTCAGTTCTGGGAAGTTTTTTTACCAGCCAAAAGCCACTGAAACAACACACACTTCATGTACCTGTTCTCCTGAAGCAGCACTGCTCCACTCAATTACAAGGGGCTCCAAAGTGCAAACTCCCCTTGGGAAGGATTTAGTGACCGAGTTACTGACTCCATCCCTAAGTCAGATATTTATCTAGATCATTGCTGAGCTCATAGTAAGGAATCACTGAAGTTTAGTATCATGGTTATTACTTTGCCACAAGACTATGAAGTAGTCACATTGCTGGCCTTTCAGCTCCTCTGAAGAGGGAGGGATTTCTAAGGAGTTGCTGTTACTTAATTTTACATTTGAGTTTAAACGACTTTAAAAATGCCCATGATAAATAAAAAGGAAAGAGATTATTTAATATAATGTGAAATGTGGTTTCACATTTTGTAAAAATAAGATTATACATCCCCTGCCCCGACACTCGCGCGCACACGCACACTCAAATGTTCCTAGTGACTTTCTCTGATCTGTTCCCCCCACCAAAAAAAAATAACTAGTTTCCTTCAACTGATTACGTTAAACAACCATTAAAAAATTTTTGAATACAAATTGAAGCGGTTGTGTGACATTCTGTGAGTTCTCCGGTCGCCAGCCCCCTCCTAACAGGACATATTCAGAGCAAAGTACTCCCCATTTTAGACACAACCCCACGCCTTTAGCTCTTTGCATAGCTGATAGTCAAGGATTAAGGGAAAGCAAATGCCCTTTTGGACCTTTTATGTTTTCTCTTTTTAAGCAGTAGTGAGGAGTGGTTGCAGTGGTGAGAGATGAGCCTTCATACCTTTTTTTTCTTTTTTTAAAAATTTAACCTTTATTCCGGCTTTGCCTGACATTTTAGCTGAAGAGTAATCAGAGATCGCATTTAAGGTTTCGTCACGGAAGTTCTTTCGTCTGAATTTCCCATTTTATTTTCTTTGAGGCATTTAATTTTGCTCAGTTGGTGAGTTATTTAAGCTCAAATTCCTGTATTCCAGTCTTCTCATTTAATATACCCAGGTTAATAGGAACAACCATTTAATATGTACCACTTTTAAGTAGTAATTCTGAACTCTGACAATCCCATTTCTTGAGATTTAAAAGGAAAGGGAACAATGGTCTCACTTAAAGTAAGTAGAAATCATCCTCCTGAAAGTCTCTCTTTTTTTTTTCACAATTATTGTTTTGATTTGGTCAGAAGTCCCAAAGGCTGGCAAAGGAGTTTACTTTTATCTTCAAAATTACTCTTATCACTTTCTTCTGAACATCTGCGAGGTAAATCAGGCATAATAGAGTTCAAATTTTATAGTACATTTCAAATTGACTGCTTTCATCACAGCCAGACCAAAATAAGAAGAGCGTCATGGGGCTTCCCTGGTGGCGCAGTGGTTGAGAGTCCGCCTGCCGATGCAGGGGACACGGGTTCGTGCCCCGGTCCTGGAAGACCCCACATGCCGCGAAGCAGCTAGGCCCGTGAGCCATGGCCGCTGAGCCTGTGCGTCCGGAGCCTGTGCTCCGCAACGGGAGAGGCCGCAGCAGTGAGAGGCCCGCGTACCGCAAAAAAAAAAAAAGAAGAGCGTCATGAAAACAACAAATATTAAGAGTATTCTGATTTTCACTCCCTTTAACAGTATTAGTCATGTAATACTCTAAGGATTATGAAGAATAAATTATAAAAGAGATTATGTGATTAGTTATTAATTCTTTCCCTGCAGGATTGAGAACCAAAGGATACTATAATATCTCCTCATTATAGAAATATGCACTTCCCTAGTAATATAATCAATTCTCATTGAGGCATGGTAGTGAAGGATAGGCATAAAGCTGAAAAATGAATCTGACAGTTGTTTTCAAATCTCCTTTTAGCCAAGTGTTTCAAATCTCTCCCAGTCCATGCCTTTTATTAGAGTTTATAACATCAATCGGAATTAATAGTGTGATTTTTTGCGGGTCAATTTACATTTTCTGTTTAGCTTTCTAAACTTGAATTGTGGACTGCAGTCTTGTTCTGCGTTCATCACTCCATTGCATCCCATAGTTTTCTTGCGGTTAGATTATATAGCTACCAAGTGATAAATTAGCTGTTGCTACTAAAATGATATGAAGATTTGTTTGAGCTTTCTATCACTAAAATATATTTTACACTCATTTATCTATTAATATTACACTTTTATTGAGTGAGCATTAACATACACATAACATACACAGTAGCAAATTAAAAAATACAGAAGCACATAGGATTAAGTAACACTAATAATATAATTTCCTGCCTGACACCTTCCTAATGCCTGAATGCCTGTCATCACCTTTTTCAAAACAATTTTTGTCTTCTCCCCCTTCCTCTTATGATTTCCCAAAGTCTAAACAATATGATTTACTGTCTATTCATAAACTTATCAACTTTATTCAATGTCTATTGATTTCCTGCTGAAAAGATGGGGATTTAGCTCAATAACAATAGCCCCCTCTATTTTTCCTCTGACAATCAATGTTTAAAAGAAACGTATTATTTTAATTATATCATTTGTTGCTTTTATCCCTGGAAATGATGTATTCTTTTTCCATAATTTTAGTGAGCATCACAACATATTTTATGAAAAATGAGATCATAAGTGTCACAGTTTGGGAGTTTCACTTGTGGTTTTTTTTTTTTTCCCATTATCAAACTGATGGCATCATATTATGAAAAGGTTGTTTCAAACCACACATTTCAGCAAGAAGTTTGTTGATTTTTTATAAATTTTGAGAAGAAATATAAAGTATTAGATATCTGTATGATAGCTTAATTTAAATCTCTTTCTTCTATTAAAAAATCACTTTCTCTGGGGGACATGTTAATAAGCGGTGAGATTCAGAAACACTGAGAGAACAGTACAGACAAAAGGGAAACACAAGGCTAAGAGAACAAGGAACTGGAGAACAAGCTTAATAACAGAAAACAAAACAAAACAAAACCCAGTAGTTGACTTTTCTACATGAAAGATCAGCACAATTGTACTATCATGAGAAAGTTGACCTCCTAACTTTAACGCTTCACTTGAGCTTTCTTGCTGTATAAAGTGAGTCAGGAGATGAGGACAATTTATTTCTTTAATGAAATAAACAGCAGTACTAATGAACGGTAACCTATATGATTAATACGTGCTTTACATATACTATGGTACTCATATAATTTCACGTTACGTACATATCTATAAATCTCAGTAATTGGTACACTATTAACTGTTGAGTATTTTTTCATTCTTGTTTCTACAAAACCTACACCACACCTGTGTATAAGGTTAGTGACCTCAGCATCAGTACTGCTCTGTGAAGATGTGCAGACTCAGATGAAGGTGTGCACCTGAAGGGCACACGTAAGTGTCGACCTTCCATTTCTGAAAGCTTTGTCAAATTATCAGTCTGCCCCTTCTGCTCAATTCTATTTCAGGTAAGAGTTATATTTTTCAGAAATACAAAGGCTCACAAACAGAAGCGCAGTATTAAAGCAATTTCCAGTCTTCTGTTTGCACATCGGTGTATCCTGGACCAGGCTACCAAAATCTGAAACCTCCCTGCCAAAAAAAAAGAAAACAAGCAAACAAAAACCCAAAATCTCTTCCATAGTATTTTTCTTGGTGGGTTAATAAAAAAAATTATCTTAACCTCTGAATTTTTTCTTTACTTATTTAAATAATTTTGCCCATGAGTCATTTCTGAAAGTGCACATGAAGACGTATGAGAGAATTACCTAAAATTGCTATTTAACAAGCAGCAGGTTCAATTTATCAATATGCAAATAGAAGTAGAATTCCCAACAAGCAAAGGTGCGTGTTAGATGTGTTGAAAAATCACAAAACAAAAGAAGTTACAGTACCTGTTTGCGAAGAATTTACAGTTTGTTGGTCGGCAAGACACGTAGATAACTAATCTTAGTGCAGGACTCACACGTAAGCACCCTCAGAGAGATGTGAACAAGACAATAAGAATATCACCATACATCATTTTAGGGAACTATTTAATGCATGGAAATAGATCATGAAATATATTAGGATTAGTCCAACATTGAAAAACTATTCTGTGCAGAACATCTTAACATTATGAATTAAACCAAAACTTAATCTAATTCTCAATATATACTGAAAGCTTCCTAAAGGCACATAGAGGATTTGGAAAAAAAAAAACAAAACTGTTTTTTAAAATAGTTTTTTGTTTAAAAATCTATTTTTGTTAAAAAAACACTACTTTTTTTAAAACTATTTTTTTTTAAAAACACCTCTCTGTTAAGTAACACAGTTTATGTTACGCTATTTTGCATGATATGAACTTTTTGTTTCAGTATTTTTGAAAGCTAGTAAAAATATGTCCAGTTGCTTAGGGTTCAGAATCTAGGAAATTTAATATGAACATCCCTTCACTAATGGAAGTGCTTATGCTTCTTTTCTCGAAGCTTGTTTTCCGCATGACCCCACCCGACAATGTCAGCTCTCAAACTTAACTATGTCTCCATCCTCTGATCTCTCAGCACTGAAGAGAAATCGGCGCTTTTCCTGACTTTTTGCATTTTGACTCATTAAGTGTCTATGCTTATGGTTTCCTCCAGAGAAATGATAACAGTATAATATGTGCCTGAGAAATAATAGAAATTTAACAAATATTTGTGCTTATTGAAAATGATGAGGATGCTAAAGGGAAATCTATATACTTTCTTGCAGATTATTAGGAGGAATCAGAACAAGGATTTATCAAATATCAATCTAGCCAACCTGCCAAGGGATGCATTTGTCCCACATTTTGCTTATTTTAAAGTTAATTTTTAACTTGCAGACTTTCTGGTAGTCAGTCAACAGAGCCCCCATCTCATATAAAGAAGATTTTTATATTATAACTGGGAGAACATTTGCTTTTGTATCTGTTCACCAGTTCTTAGTAGATCCTAGTATTAACCCCAGTCTCCCCTTGACCTTTGCTACCAGGAACCATAATATCTTTGACTCAGGAGACAGAGGGCTCCTACACATTTCACAGAAACCCATCAGAAAACTCTTATCCCTAGGTGGATGTTTGTCTAGTGCTTTGCAGACGAGCTGAAACCCCTTTTGTGATATTGATGGAGTAACTCCTGGTAGTACCATCTTAATCAGGACTAGGAACAAACAGTCCCTGGCTGTGAATTAAAAACGCATTTAGAAAGCTGTCTCTCCTCTTTCTCAGTTATCTTTAAGCCGTCTTGCCAGAGTTGAGCTTTTAGGAAAGCAAAAAGTATCTTGTATAAGATTTTAACACAAACACGTTTTCTTTTCTTTTTGAAATAATGTGTATAGAATACAGCACATCAGACTTGAAAAAACAGCCTCGGCGAACAATAAGGAAATGTAACAGCTGTAAATCACACCATTGGATACTGACTTCCAAGTTTATTATATGATCCCAGGCCATCTCTGGATGTGAGTTTAACTTCTTCTACTTAACCATATTCTGCTCATAAATGTCTTAACAGTACACCTTCAACATATTTTTCAGGTGCTGATTAATTCCCTATAAGAATAGAGAAATAGATATTTGCTACTCTGAGTGTCGTCTGCAGGAGAGTTGCCCTCAGCTGTGAGCTCGTTAGATATGTAGAATTTCAGGTCCCACCCAAGGCTTTGTGGTTTCGAATTTACATTTTGCACAGTATTTCCGGGTGATCCACGTGTTCATCACAGTTTGGGAATCATGGGCACGTATGACTCCCTTCCTTAATTTTATTTCCCTCTTTTCCTACATGAATCTGCTATTACTATACACCCGCATAGCCTGGGTCAGTTATGTTGAAGAAAGTAAATGAGGAAGGTGGGCAGGGGGCAGCGATGGACCACAGACGCCGTGTGTACATGATCAGAACCAGAATTCAGTGGCTGGTGGCTCACCGCTTGCTCAAATGACGGGGCAGCACATCATTCACTTTCAGGCAGAGAAACATTTCTTAAATATATTTGTTCCTGCACTCTGATCTCTGTGCAGAAGATAACCATATTTCTCTGAAAAACTTCTGATGAGCATAAAATGGCTTTCATAGTGGATTACATCACAAGAACAGCTCCCAAGCGATAACCAGAGGTTCTTAGCTTGGGCAAGGTGCAACTCAGTGAAACAGTAGGCTTCACGTGATTCAGTATTAAAACACAAGAGTCCTATGAACGCTCACTTCATATGTACTTAAGATGCTCTATTTCCAAAGAATAGTCTCAGGATGGACAGTTAATATCAAGCATGGAATAATTAGTTATTGCTACCAAATAGTTTCTGAAACAACCACCAAAAGGCTGTATTCAGGTCTAGGCCATGTTTGAGTTACATTTCCTCTGTGTTGGGCTTAAATATTCCCCCCACACAGTCCAGTTCACTGCAGCTACACGATAGAGAGACCTCCTGATTCTCAGGTCGCTGAGGCGATGGAAGGTGGGTTAGCCTAGGTAGGCTAGGAGATGGTGAGGAGTCACTAAGGTATCTGCTGACTCCGGATCACCACAGTCAGGTCTCACAGCTCCTACAAACAGAACCTACCAGATGGTTCTTCCCTAAACTCCCAACTTTTCACTCCTTTAATTCCAACAGATCCTGTGATTTGTTGCTTTCTGAGGATGTAAACATGTCCTCTGGTAGGCACAAATAGCTTCTATCTTAAATGACAATTTGAAAATAAAACATATTTCAGAAGCCAAAATGGTTATATGCCTAGTATTCTTAAAAAGGGTTTAAAGATAGCTCCAGAAATTTTGGACTTAATTTGAACAATTACAAATACAACATGCTTTTCTAATTTATTCTTACAGGGGAACATTTGAGAGGGAAATACACAGTGAGCCATCACCTCATAGAAAATTTCCAAAAGTACAAGGGAGCAACCAGTTGGTTTTTTTTTCTTACACATGCACGTTCTTATGTTGAAATTGGTTTCTAGGTAAAAATATATGATTTATGTCTCAAAATGTTCTGACTATAATGAGCCTTGAAAACACACATGTAGCTCATTCTAAAAGGAGAGTCACACAATTATACTATAAGAAAGAGCTTTTAAATAAACTAAAAAAAATCAGGAAATGATTTAGCTACATGTTAATGATTCTTTGCTACTTTCTGAACCAATAGAATTTTTTTTTTTAGCAAGAGTTTGCAGAAGAAAGTTTCACCTAGCAATACTGTGTATCTTTTATTGAGAAATAAGAGTTGACGAAAGGCGTCCTTGTTTATAAAGATTTCAGTTTTGATAGAATTACAATGACTGCCATTAGGCACTTGACCCAATTTGGTAAAGCAATAGAGACATTTCCTATCATAAAATAGAATAAATTAGATATTAGGATTATGTAAGACAATGAGACATAGCTGAAAAGAATCCAGATAAATTGTTTCTTTTCCGACCAATAGTTTCTGTGTCTACTGGTGTACCGTATTTCAAATATTAGAAGTCCATTAAGTTACTAACTTGCCTTGTATACTAAGGCTAAGATATACCTTGTTAAGAATTAAAGAGCAGGGCTTCCCTGGTGGCGCAGTGGTTGAGAGTCCGCCTGCCGATGCAGGGTTCGTGTCCCGGTCCGGGTAGATCCCACATGCCGCGGAGCGGCTGGGCCCGTGAGCCATGGCCACTGAGCCTGCGCTTCCGGAGCCTGTGCTCCGCAATGGGAGAGGCCACAACAGTGAGAGGCCCGCGTACCGCAAAAACAAAAAAAAAACAAACAAACAAAAAAATCAAGGAGCATGAAGCATTGGCGTAACAAGGAAATAGACTACTTCATATATTTTCAATAACTTTGCCTCATAAAGTCTCATAAACCTTAATATTTACCCCCAAATAGATAACTAGACTATTTTTTTTAAGTTTAAAGGGCATTCTAGAACCATAAAAAGTATCCTTTTATAATGTTATAAGTTCATTTTGTAACATTGGAAAAATAGTATCACATTGTGGCCAAATGTTGCTCTGTATTTTATCGGTTTGCTAATAAAAGTAAAATAAAAACTTATATTTTTGAAGAATCTTTATTGAATGTTGAAATGAATGTCAGAAAAAATAGCGGGTATATGGTCTTTAACAGTTCAGTATGCTCTTTGAATGGCAGAGGTAATTTGTTTAGTGTAATATGACCCCATAATGCAAACAGTTTTAACTGACTTGAATTCAGCTAACCTGGGATTTCTGTCAACAAATTTTTAGCTAAGTTGACCAAATTATTATGATTTTTAGTAATTTCAGTCAAATATTACAAACCAGGTGCTTATATAGACTAACTTTTCTTGGTCTTCCTGTTGAACTGAATTAGAGCTGGCTTCAAGTTTTAAAGACCTTCACTTATTTTGGTAATTCATCAGATGGAAGTGTCTACATAACACTGAGCATTTACACTTTAGCACGTATAACTTGAGGAGTGTGTAATATTTAGAATTATTTTCCACATCTTAATAATGTTCTAGAATAGCATTATGCCACACTGGAAATATAGTTACTAATAATTTTAGAAAATTATATTTTTACTAAAGTAAGTAAAAATAGAACTACCATGTGTGATCCAGCAATCCCACTCCTGGGTATATGTCCAAATAAAATGAAATCAGTATCTCGAAGAGATACCTGCACCCCCATGTTCATGCAGCATTACTCACAATTGCCAAAATATGGAAACAACGTAAGTGTCCTTCAACAGATGAATGGATAAAGAAAATGTGGTATTTATACACAAGGGAATATTATTCAGCCATAAAAAGAAAGAAATACTACCATTTGTGACAAAATGGATGAATCTGGAGGACCTTAGGCTAAGTGAAATAAACCAGACAAAGTCAAAACTATATATGTGGAATCTTAAAAACAAAACGAAACAAAAACAAAGCTGATTTCATAGAAACAGAAAATAGAATGGTAGTTAACATGGGCTGGGAGGAGATGGGGTGATGTACGTCAAAGGGTACACATTTTCAGTATAAAATGAACAAGTTCTGAGGATCTAATTTACAGCATGGTGACTATAGCTAATAATACAGTTTTGTATACTTAAAGGTGCGGAAAGTAGATATTAAGCGTTCTCATCACGTAAATAAGAAAGAGGAAACTGTGTTAACTACGTGAGGTGATGGCTGTATTAAGTATCTTGATGTTGGTCATCATTCCACCATGGATATGTGTATCCAATCATCACATTGTACACTTTAAATACATACAATTATATTTGTCAATTATTCCCTAATAAAGTTAAATTTAAAAAATACTTTTTGTTTATTAATGCTTATATATTTATGTTTTAAAGTATGTATATAGCTTTCACATCCAATATTATGAAATATATAGCATATCATATTTATCACATATTTATCTAGGATAAAATCATAAATATCATGCCTTAGTTTAAATAAGCAAGAAAAGACTACATTGCATGCTAAAGATGTTTTTCAGTGATGGGTTCTATCCAAAGAAAACAAATTTAAGCTCTATTAGAAATAAATACTTAGTATAAATGAAAGGAAGGGATCTTGAATTACCTTAGCCTCCCCCTCTCAATTTTTTTTTTTTTTAACAATAGAATACCTTCCTCTTAGGCTCTAGGTGACCATGTGTCTACTACAGGGTGATCGTGGGCGTTAAACTGTATGTTATATTCTAGATAAAGAAAATAGTGCGCTAACACATAACAGATGCTCAATCAATGGTTGATATTTTTATTGTCGATGGGGATGTCCCTACACTTAAGAGCATAGAGTCTACTGTTACAGTGCTAATGACAACAGTTTCTAGTAACAAGGAAATAAAATAGAAAAGGTAATCCCTGTGATAACTAGAAAACGTTTTCACTTTTAAATTTTAGTTATATTCTGAAAGTCTTTCTAAGCAATAATGGACTAAAATTCCATCACAAAGAGACAAGCTAAATGTCTCCTTATAGACAGAACAATCGTTCGATCAGTGAATAAATAATGTTCCATTTCTATATCAATCTGCTACTTTCACAATTATTAACTTCCTTCTAAAAATAATTTCAAGCCTAAATTTAAACCTAACCTGTTTTTCCCATCATATAAGAATACTTATTGCTTTAATTCCATAATTAAGTCCCCTATATAAAGTTTTACTTTTTATACAAGTTAGACATTTTTGTTGCCTCATAGAAAAGAGGTTTGGTTTTATTCCCTCCAAAGGTGATGATCATGTGTGTTTGCATTTGCATTAGTCAAATGAAATGCTTATAGCGTAACATTTAAGAACTGCTTAATAGAGATGTTATTTAAAGATGTATAGATATGTGAGAGGTACTGTTACTTATTAGCACCCCCAGATTGGTCTAATTTTCAGTCTAAGCTCACAGTTCTTTCATAAATCTGGAGTCCCTTGCGATTCACGTTTGCACGCAAATCCGTGTTCTCTGTGATGGAAGGATAGAGTTGTGCTTATTTTGACAATAAGAGATCGTGAAATTGATGCAACGTTGGAATAAAAATAGGAGAGTAAGAATCAACAATTTCCACTGTGTTAAACTCATACAAATGGAACAAAATATGGTGGCTTCGAAAACGTTTCCTGACAAAGTCCAATACATCTGACCAGCATGTTATAAAAATGTTGAAGCAAAGTACTTCGTTTTCAGCGAATATCCTTTGGGGGAGAATAGATTGGCGGGGGCTATTTTGTCCTATTTTGCATGTTAAGTAGAAAACATTTGGCTCAGAAGTTCTTTTAATCACATTTTTACTACCATACTAAATACCTTGTCTCAGGTAATAATATGCAGTTCCGTTTTCACTTTGCCCCTGTCTTCCTACGCATCTATTTCGGCGGAACTGATGTGAAGTCAATTTCATCTCGCGCTCTTAGAGATGAGGCCTTGGCAGTTCTAACGAGGGAGAGGAGCCATGCCCCAGCCTATGGGAACAAAGGCCTTGAAAACCCCCTACCTGCAAAGCCCCACGTTATGGGCTGGGACCACAGCCCTGGCTGAAATCTTCAAACGAAAGAGGGTTAGGTGTGAAGTCTGTTGGAATAAGCTATACGTTCATTCTATTCTTCTGAACAGCACTGGCCCACTTACAGTTTATTTCTGAATAGCCTATCAGCAAAGGCATACTAAGCAAGTCAAAGGACTAAGTTTTTTTTTTTTAAACGACGTCTTTAGAGGTCGGGTTACAAAGAGAGTGTCCATTTAAATATTGTCTTTGTTTAAGGGCTGCATGGACTGTACAGCCCAGTGGTCCTTGCAAAGGTTTTGAAGACAATGATACGCAACGATAACCTGACTGCGGCATAAATCATCCTGGCAGAGTGGTTAGAACAGTGAAGATCTGCAAAAGCAAGGGTGCGGCTTCATTCTCTCAGGGGCAGGGCACCGAAGGAGACCGGAAAGATCGTTTCCTGTTGCTACATTTTTGCAGAGGCCCGGACTGCTTTGGGGGGTCCAAGAGGACCATCAGCGAGCCTTACCCGTGTCCGCGGGACTCCCCGGCTCTCCCCGAGCCCGCTGGCCCGCAGCCCGCGGCAGGGAGGCTCCAGCGCCCGTAGGTGGCGCCCCACGCCCGTGCTTGCGCTTCTCGTCCGCGCTGGGGGCGCAGCTCGGAAACCCGGCGCGCGTCCCCGGGGGGTTAGAGCTTAGAGCAGGCATTTTAATAACTAAGCGCTCGAGTGTCAGCGCGCCCCACCAGCCCCCCAGGTTCAGAGGAGCAGAAGCAGAAACCCAGGCGGAGGCGCCCCTCTAATCCCTGCCCAAACCTGGCATTTCCCAAACTGGAGGTCCCGGAACCCCAGCTTTCACATCACTAAGATCCCAAGATTTTTCTCTTCATCCCAGTCCTCGTTTTTTTTTTTTTTTTTTAAGAAAACTGCTTTTCCCACTAATTATGAAAGTGATCACGCTATTCAGGATTAAGACTTGGAGGGAATTTGGAAAAGAAAAGAAAGAATCGAGAAGAGGCGCGACCGGCGCTCTTGAGGTCGCCTAATTTCTGTAAGAGAGGCGTCTGGGAGGATTTCGCGCCGGGTGTTCGGGTGAGAGCGGGACCGGGGCGGTCCTCAGGGCGTCCGCGGCGCTCGGCGGTGCGGTCCGGAGGCCGGGACCGAGGGGGGGCGGCGGAGAGACGCAGCAGCAGGCGCGAGGGCGCCTCCGAGGCTGCGGGCCCGGGTGCGGTGCAGACGCGGGGCGGGACGCGCGGGGCGGAGCGGGGCGCGAAACGCGCCGGTGCGGTGCGCGGGCCGGCGCGGGAAAGCGGCAGGGCGGGGCGGCGCGGTTATTGGCCAAACGCCGGGAGAAGGGGTCGCGCTCGGTGTCTCCTCCCGCCAGCTCCCGCTCATCTTCTCCGAGCAGAACAAGTTCACGGACCGCGGTGCTCGCCCATCATGGATGTTCCAGGTAACCCAACCCGGCCCTGCCCTCCGCGATCGGCGCGTTAACTGCATTCGTGCGTCTGTCTCAATGAGGACCATCGCGGGTCTGCGTCTGGGCGGAGAGAGAGCGGGAGAGAACATCGAGATCATTTTGTTCAGGGGCTGAGGAGGGAGGCTTCCCGTCGGGAAACAACTTGTCTCTTCTTATAGGGACTATTTAGGCAGTTGGCTGAGTTGTTCGGAGGCTGCGGGCGGTGAGGGGAGAGGTTTGTTTGCTTTTTGTTTCTCGCCTGGGTATGGGAGATACATGTCTAGTTTAGAGGGGGAAGAAGGGGCCCGGTTACAAGTGCAGACAGGCGCGTAAGTTGGCAGAAAGCTGCAGAGGCTGCCTCCTGGCCGGGAGGAGAAGAGCCCGGAGTCCGGAAACAAAAGCTGCACGATAAGCCAAGCTCGGGGTTCCCACCGCTGGAATCCTCTGGTCCTGCGCCAGAGAGAGGGATCCGAGGGGCTTCTCCAAAGGGGCTCGCTGCTGGCAGGGGGGGGCGCTGGAAGTGGATGTTCGGTTTTAGGATTTTTCTCTCTCTTCTTTTCTGGTTTTTGTTTTTCCTCTTACTCTTATTCGCCCGAAGGAGCTTACTGGGGATTTGTTCTTGGGGTGGAAAACGGATAAGATCCTCACTAAATGGATCGCTTTAAGAAAAAAAAAAGTCTCTAGGTCGGAGAAATAGAGGATGAATGAAAGTGAAAGCAGAGAAGGGAAAAAGGTTTCTTGGTGTGGCTTTAGAGAAAATGCCTCTGAAATTAAAGCCATTAAGGCTTAGTGGATCTTTTTCTTTGCCTGTGGCTTAAGCCCTCCTTTGCCTTGGGCTGAATGGGCCGGGGTGGCGTTGACCGCGTCTCCGCGGGTGACCGGCCATGTCCTTATGGCCGAGGCCCTGCGGAATTACGGGTCCCTTACCTGACCGCGCCCCCGGCGCGCGCCGCCCGAGAGCCTTCGGGGATGCCCTGGCCAGTGAGCCCCGGCGTTTCTCGGGACCTGTGTGCCAGTCGGGCTCTCCGGGGAGCAGTGCGAGGCACCGAGGGGGTGGTCTCCAGGGAGGGGGCCCGAACGCCGCAGGGACCTGCTCGCCGCGCCTCCTCCGCACGCAGCTTCACCTCCCTGTCTCAGGGTTTGGGTTCTTTGCCCTGACAGGTCCGCTGGCGCCTTTCTTCTGAGGACGACCCCGGCCTTGACCATCGGCGCAGGGGACCGAGGCCAGAGGAGGCTACTCACGGCCCCGCGCGTTCCCGCGCGCCCTCCCGCCCTCGCCGCGCCCCCGCGCGCCGCCCCCCGCAGCCCGGATGCCGGCGCCCGGCCGGGGCCCCCGCGGGCCGCCGCTGACCATGCCTGGGCGCCGGGGGGCGCTGCGCGAGCCGGCCGCCTGCGGCTCCAGCCTGGGGGCGGCGCTGGCCCTGCTGCTGCTGCTGCTGCCCGCCGGCTGCCCCGTGCGGGCTCAGAATGACACGGAGCCCATCGTGCTGGAGGGCAAGTGCCTGGTGGTGTGCGACTCCAGCCCGTCGGCGGACGGCGCCGTCACCTCCTCCCTGGGCATCTCCGTGCGCTCCGGCAGCGCCAAGGTGGCCTTCTCCGCCACGCGGAGCACCAACCACGAGCCGTCCGAGATGAGCAACCGCACCATGACCATCTACTTCGACCAGGTCAGCCGGCCGGCCTGCCCCTCGCCTCCCGCCTTGGGTGGGGAGGGCGGGGGGCCTGGGGGGTCGCCGGCTTCCGGGACGTGGAGTTCCAGGCTCCCCCCTCCTCTCTGCCCTTTCTCCCTTCTCCAGCAAGCTCTCCTTTTCACACTGTAGCTTTTTTAGAACTAATCAGCTGAGTTGGCACTGGGGTGACTGAGAGTCCTGTAAAAGCTAGGCGTCCCGGAGAGCCAAGAGCGCTGAAATAGATTTCCCGAAAGGACAGTGAACGTTTTGCTTTTCGCTGGGATGGGGGCCGTCCTTTGTGGTGGATGGCCTTCTGTCACCCCACTGGCCACTTAGGGACCGAGCGCATTTAAACTCTCCCCGCTCAGCCCGCGGGTTCTCCGAGGGTCTCAGCCGAGGCTCCGAAAATGTGTACCTACTGCTTATTTTGGAAAGGACTGGGGAGAGGATGCCTGTCTTCAGAAAAATAAGGGGGGGAGAGTGGGGGGAGGAAATAGCAGGTATAGTTATAGATAAACAAAACCAAACCGAGTGTGGTTATATGAATGTCATTACGGTAAATACAATATATACAACGTATCATAAAACGCAGATCGATGTATATGAAGAAAACACAAAATGAAGAGCCATGACTTAAGTTGCTCCAGCCACTCAACTTCTCCCACTGGCTTCAAAGCAGAAGGGTCTGCATATGATCAGGCTTTGGCAACGCCTTCTCTGGGTTACTGCTGCCCAGGGTTAGAGGTCTCCACCTTCCTCTGGTGTCTTCCCTCCCCACCTTGGTTTCTGTTGCTTTTTGGAAGCAAACAGGAAACATTAGAGTGGTTTCCAAACTTCACCTCACCATTCCATTCCTTGTGCCAAAGTGCTTCCCACACAGGGAGCTCGGGCTTACTGAGCACACTTGATTGGGTTCCTTTCTCTCTGTTAACCAACTCGCATGCCTGAGTGGTGACACATCTGCACACACCAAAGCCTCTTCTTAGGCCAGCGTCTTTATTTGCTTTAATCCTTGTTAAGGATTATGTACTTGAAATTTGGGGAGGGGTGTGTACGGGGCGTGTCTCTCTTTAATCTGTTTTTTTCTTCCGAGACATACATGTCTTTAATTTAATTATGTCCAACTAAAGCAGGCAGTGAATTCGTTTTCACAGCATTTTTACATCTGCCCTTTCATTAGGGTGTCAAAAAAAACCCTCTGTGACGTAGGCAGGCTAAGTAGTAGTAGGATTCTAATTTTATAGATGAGCAAACTATGACAGGGCAGATTAAGTGATGCTTCTCTGGTTCCCCAGTTAGGGAGTAAGTGAAACTTGCTTTTCTGGGGCTGGTGGGTGTTCTTCCGTCTACAGCAAGGCCCCGAATTTACCAGTTTCCTGAATTAGAAATGGAGGTGCGAGAGTTGAGGCCGTTGAGTTGGGAGAAGCAGCGCTGAGGGCTTGGAGAGGGGAGGCTTTGTTCTCTTCTCAAGCCTTGTCAGGCAGACAGGAACACAGCCTCGGAGGCACCTCCTGAAGCACATCGCCTTTAACGATAGAGCCCGAGTGTCTCTGAGCCCTGCAGTCGAGGGGCTGAAGTACTGCTTGGAGCTCCTTGAAGAAGCTGGTGTGGCGCAGTCCCCAGCCATCCCAGCAGTCATCAGTGGCACCCTGCCCGTTGCTCTGGGAGCCGTGTGTGATCCATCTGTAATGAGTGTGTACAAAATAACAGCAAAGGGTGTGAGGTTGAAATTTATTTTCTGAACAGATGACAGGGTCTCTAATCTAGGATTCTGTTGTTGCTGGCTGTTCATTTTAAAAGCTGAGAACACCAGGCGGGCCATTTTATTATTTTAATTGAGTTGTGCATGTGTGTGTGAGGAGGAATGGGGACAGGTCCAGACAGAGGGGCCATATTCCGCCTTGAATATCTGAAAGGGAATCTGTTCATAATGGGGGGACCCTCCACTCTCCAAGTTCTGCTTATGACATCCTGACAGTCTCATCCGTCTTTTACTTGAGAAATAGCACCTGGAGGGTCACGTGACTTTGTATCTCGTGGCTCATCTTGTCGTTATTCTCGCACCTTGCGGAGTTCCCACCGTGTGAGCTAAGGGTGTCCGAGCTGCCTTTCCACTCTCCCTTTAGTTGTCCAAGCTTATTTGCATGACATCATAGCTCAGCTTAGAGAGCAGACACCTCATGTGGAGTAAAGTGAGGGGAAATGGGCGCAGCCAGTGTTTATGGAGTGTGGTCTTTCACCCAGCAGCCTTTATTGAGCACCTACTGTGTGCTGCCGGCGGGGAGGGGCATGCCTGGGGCTGGGAAACAGAGAGGAAACCTCACACGGTAGGTCTGTTCTCTCCTAAAGCACACAAAGCTCGTCCCAAGCTTTATCTGACAGAAGTTATCTCACTGAGTTGGCCTCTTACGCCACAGCCCTTTCCCCGCCCATTCAGGACGGAGCTCTGTTTTGGTCCACGCCTCACGTTCAAGTCCCCAGAATCCCACGGACCTCTGAACAGACTCAGTGTGTCTACCGAGCTGATCGTCTTCCCCTGCTTTCTCTCAGCCCTGCCCACAGCAGCCACAATTTGCATCCACGTTTCCAACGCATAAATAAAATATACTCTAAAGCCATCCTTTTGAATTACGATCCATTAGCATCCTTCGGAAATCAATTCCTCGGCAGGACGTTGCGCTCCGGGGCTGCTTCCTTCCTGGGGCGGCCTGGGCGCCCTGAGCAGGTGCTGCGGTGGTGCTTCAGCTCCTAAAGGGGGCGGGTGGGGGTGATTTTGTGAGTCTGACTGAAACACACGCTGAGGAGGGGCTTGCTCTGTGTGTGCTGTATGCCCTCTTCTTTTCCAGGTCTTAGTAAATATTGGCAACCATTTCGATCTCGCCTCCAGTATATTTGTAGCCCCGAGAAAAGGGATTTATAGCTTCAGCTTCCACGTGGTCAAAGTGTACAACAGACAAACCATCCAGGTGGGTCGCTCTGACAGCTGGACACTTTCGGCTGTGGATGAATAGTCACACCGTCTGCGAGGCAGGGAGGACCAGGGACGGGGGTCACGGGGGCCTGGACACCAGCTGAGTCCTCTGGGTCAGGACCCCGCACGGGTCCAGGTCCATGGCCAGGGTGGGGAGGGGGGGGGAGATGAGAACAAGTGGATGGGATGGGGTCCATCGTGGTCAGCTGAGCTTTATATCCTCTGCCTCGCAGGTCAGCTTAATGCAGAACGGCTACCCGGTGATCTCCGCCTTCGCAGGGGACCAGGACGTCACCAGAGAAGCTGCCAGCAACGGTGTCCTGCTGCTGATGGAAAGGGAGGACAAAGTCCACCTCAAACTGGAGAGGGGCAACCTCATGGGAGGCTGGAAGTACTCCACATTCTCGGGCTTCTTGGTTTTCCCTCTATGAACGCAGAATCCCCGCCCCGCCCTGCCCCGCCGAGGATGGGGAAGTTGCCACCTGGACGCAGGAGTTCACCCTTCCTAACACCCCGAACTTGCCAGAACAGGACAGCTTGTTTCTAGCCTCCTTCGTCGGACTGTTGTGGTCGAAGCGTGATCGCCTTCGGAACCTCCAGTGTTTTCTTTGAATGTTGACCATGCCTCTCTGCAACCTGACCTCTAATTAGTTTTAGATGACAGCGTCTGAAGGAGAAATGAAATGACAGATCTGAGCAATCTGTACCTGCGATTGGAAAGTCGATACGGGATGTTATCACTGGGACCACTGACTTCTCTTCTTTGTTTGTACCTGGTACCGCTGCCCCCGGAATGGCCCGCAGGCTGCAGGCTGGGCTCACAGCGAGAGCCCTGCCAGTCACCACCGCCCGACAGTCCTTGAAACGTGTTCTCTGTGTGTCTGTTCAGCCTTAAGAAAAAGAATGGCTTCGCTTTCATGCCGTTTTCCTCCCCACTCCGGGTGGATGGGAGCACGCGGGAGGGGGAAGGGAACATTGTGTTAAGAAGTGCTTTATCCGGAGAAGCAAATTTTGCGCCATTGGACTGCCAGTTTTGTTTTGTATTGTGTGTGTGTGTGTGTGTGTGTGTGTGTGTGTGTGTGTGTGTGTGTGTGTGTGTGTGTTTCTCCCCAAGAAACTACTTTCCTTCCCACACACAGCTCTCCGTCCACACCCCTGCTCTGATCTTTTGTGCTGGGGTGAGGAGAGAAAAATGTGTGTTGAATTCCTGGATGAGACCAAACAAGACAAAACAAAAAATAACTGTGTATTTTGTTTTGGAGGAGACCAAACCAAACAAAAGGTACCTGTAGAGCAAAGTGAAAATGACAGACGGACGTTTCTGCTTATTCTTTCGAAGAGATTCTCTCAGAGGCACCTTTGGAACTAACAACCTGGATTTTTTTTTTTTTTAATTCACATTCTGGAATACTTTAAGAGACTGATGTTCCTGGGTGGCCTGAATCATGTCAGATTGGCATGGAAGCTGTGATGACCAAGTCCCCGATCACATGGTTTCTTTGCTGAGCACACCTGGGTCTTCCAGGCAGCATGTTTTTGTTCAGCTGGATCCACTTCTGGGTGAGCGCACCGCGATCAGGCGCCTCAGAGTCGACGGGACCAACCGGTTCTTCCCCATCAGGATCCTCTTCTGACCCACCAAGGCCAGAGGGTGTTGACAATCCCCTGGGAGCGCCTGGTGGGAGGCCACCTGGAAATCGCAGTGGTTGAAGGTGTCGGCAGAGGTGCCCTAGAAGCAGTTTCCCAAATCCTTGTTGTTTGGCGCCTTGTACAACAATATTATTAAAACACAGCTGAGAGTTGATGGGTGCAGGATTCGTACGCCAAGGAAACGGCACTGATCCCAAAGCAATCAAAGAAGAAACCTCAAACTGGATGTTAATTTGTCCTTTGTGTAACAATGTAACCAAAATATTGATGCTAAAACGTCATAATTTAAGATGCAGAATAAATGGGTTTGATGTCTGACTTGGTTTCTCCCTCCACCTCGCCTCCCAACTCTCAAAATGTGTGTAAGGAAAGGCCAAGGATCAAGGGCGTGGGGAAATTAAACCCATACTGTTTACTCTTTAGAAAATACACAGAAAAACACACAGCGACAGAGGCAGATCTAGCTTTGGGTCCAGATGTATACTGCACCCTTAAAAATCTATTTTTCACACAGAAAGATTTGGGGGGAGGTATTATGTGAAAAAGAGCATTAAAAAGGTTTGGTGGAGAGGCAAGCTGCTTTTCTCACATTTAATCTTTGATGTAGTACAAGATCCAATCCAATATTTCAATCAGAGAACACAGATACACAAGAAACTGACCTTTGATGATCGCATCAGGTGTTTCTAAGATGTGTGTGAGGATGGGTTTCATTTTCAAATAAGAAATGCAGTGGGGATTCTACACATGAAAACGTAAGGTTGGGCCAAGGGTGTAAGTTTTACTGGCCTTAGGTGCACAACAGGATGCAGAATTTAATTGAGTCAAAATGCTGTTACATTTTGTAAGGGAAAAAAAGGATCAAAAATCATCAACCGGAAAGCATTTGGGATATTTTGGCTCTGTGAGTAGAAGACATACTCCTGACAAGAGCATTATTTATTAATGCTGGTAACATACACAGCAGGATCATAGCTAAGATTTTTCTCTATTTTATTGCCCTTAGCTATTTAGTCCTCTTTCCCTCATTTCCTCAACCTTATGTTCAATTTAAAACAAAGAGCAAACAGTCCTCAGTGAGAGACAGTATAGCACGTCTGAGACTGAAAGACGTATGAGAAGTTGTTATTTTTTATTGCTTACTAATTTGTAACAGACATTTCTTCGTAGTTCTAAATGTATTACATATAGGTTGTCATTTGGGTGTGCTGTCTAATAATAAGTTACTAAATTGAGCTATCTAAAAATAAGTATGTTTCAGGAGTTGATTTTATATTAGGAAGGAAAACTTTATCACTTTTTTTTTTTTTTTAAACGGATGCCAGAAACTACATTAGGAAGAAGCCAGGACATTAGTGCTTCTAAAGTTGTTGGTCATCTTCTGTTGCTCCTGCCAAGGTTCTGTTTGGCTAAGGAACTTTGAGGGAGATGAAGCTCTTGTGTAAGGTCTATAAAAATATATAGGTCAGATCAAAATTTGAAATATATCTTTAATTGGGAAAAAAGGGACGTCTATATTTGAAGCCCAATTTGAGCAGCCCCATCTCTGAGCCGCAGTTCCCCCATCTGTAGAGTGAGGAAAACAGCCCTGCACCTTCTGCCCATCCCCCCAAGGCTAATATGAGAATCACACAGAAATGTCAGGACTACAGGGAACCATGGTGGAAAAAGGTAGGGAGAGTGTTTCTTGTAAATCAGATTTTTTCAACAGGCAATTTATAAAAGAATATTTAAAATGAACACCCAACAGGACATTTTAATGTGAAAAGTAAATGTCCATATTCTCAAATAGCCTTTCAAAATTACAGCACTGTATTGAAGTCTCATTTGATTTTTAGAAACATATCAAAATGTACACATTTTCATATTAATTTAATTCTCAGTTATGTGATTTGACTATCGTTTGTGGCTCAAGCCAACCTTTCTGTTCAAATATGTAACCGACATTTTATAAAAATGTATAATTAACATTTGAACACAAGTAAAAGATGAGGTTCCAATATTACGACATTATAACAGTGAGTTGCTCTAGTTGATAAATGTTAATGCTACTAAACTGTAAATGCTTTGAAAACAATACTAGTTTTTAACTTAAAATATATTCTAATGTGAAACACAATCCTGATGATTCAACTCTAGGTCCTGAGAAACTGTTTAGCACCTGTAATTCCTGAGCCTTTATTTGCATCCTTATGTTTCTGATTTGTGGATTCATGTATAATGAAATTCTTTACATTTTCAAAGGTTATGCTTTACTGTGGCTGCCCAGAGCAAAGCTGATAAAAACCTGTTGAATATTAGAACGAAAACTCATGGAATCCTATAGAGATTACATAGATTTACTTATTTGGAAAAAATATTTCAAGCTAAATCTAGTTATTTCATGCATCAGAAGAGTTAGAAAAGTTACACAAAGCAAACCAAAACTTTTACTGAATACTTAATTTTGTTTGTACTATCTCCTTGACATCTGATAAAGGAACTTGTTATCATTTCACATTCATACTAACTATTACATATATACGGTTTGCCTGTAAATACATGCACATATGCACCGGATTTTTAGCATAATGATAAAAGTAAAATACATACACTGGCTACATTCTCCTGGAATCTAGAAATATGTGAGAGGAAAAATTGATGAATCACTTTATACGAGCAAAACAAAAGCATGGGTTGCTTCAGCATGCCTCATACATGGCACAGGGACAAAGAATCGTCTAGCAATTTGTGACCCTATAATTTTGCAGTCTTTTATAAGGAAATTAATATTGCAGTAAGAATGTTGCTGTAAATAAGTAGTTAATGTTTATATTTCTACAGAATAGAAAGCCTATAACAATCTACCGTATAGATACACTTGAATGAAAGGCTCTGTTACATTATATTTAAGATGGTGTAAATAAATGATGGAACTCATAGAAGCAGGTTACATTGAATCACTCTAAACGGTTTACTGTGTACTCTGTAAAAACACTTATAAGAAATGTAAAACTAGATGAACCATACAACTACAGTGAGTTCTTACCCTTCTGCCTTGCTTGTGTAGTTCACTTGTCATTGGGACTCTATTTCTAAAGCTGGCGCTTGGCTACTACAGTGGGGTATTACAAACATATTTTTTTTTTTTTGCGGTACGCGGGCCTCTCACCGTTGTGGCCTCTCCCCGTTGCGGAGCACAGGCTCCGGACGCGCAGGCTCAGTAATTGTGGCTCACGGGGCTAGTTGCACCGTGGCATGTGGGATCTTCCCAGACCAGGGCTCGAACCCGTGTCCCCTGCATCGGCAGGCGGACTCTCAACCGCTGCGCCACCAGGGAAGCCCCTACAAACATTTTTAAAATTTAAGATCAGAGGCTATAAATTCTTGTGAGGTTCTTAAAGTTAATTTTCTTGATATTTAAGGAGCAAGCACACCAAATATACTGAAGTGAGTTAAACAACAATTTCCATTTTGGTTTTATGGTTTTAGACATTTTGTGCTCTGATTTTTTTTTTTGAACGATACACTGTGAAGACGTTAACTGATGATGGCCATGTTCCTCTGTCAAATCTGTTTATGTATTTGCCTAGATTTTTAAAACATAATTTTTGCAGATCGATTCACCAAAAAGTATGTTTATTGCTCTTGTGGATGGAGGTCTACGATTAATTCACGTTTAGATATTTTAAAAGTGTGTATGTTACACAGCTGTCCATGGTGTGACTGGGCAGATTCAGCCTTCACTCACCCCCTGAAAGAAGAAAAAAAAAAGTCTTCTCAAAGTTCCTTTAAAGTAGACCCAATGAATATGAACTTAAAAAAAAAAATGGCATGCGTGTGTCTGTATAATAACATTATACCAGAACGTGAACTCTAAGTAAATGAGCTTTCCTTCCATTCCCAAACCCAGTAGGGTAACTTGAAATGTGTAAGGGCAAAAGCCATGAGGTTTTAATAGGAGCTCTGTTTTATCTTCCTAAGCGGATTTTGCTGTGGATTTCCATCACCAGAATCACTTCAGTGTCTATAGCGTCATAAATCATCATCTTCATCAGCTCACCCACATACACTCTTTGTGTAGTGTAAATGAGCTCCTCGACAACTTAATTTGGAAAAGAAATCTTCATTCCCTCTTCTGAACGCCTACGGCAAGACTCCCCAGGGTTAGAATGCCGCTTCGCCCTGGAGCTGTCCTAACAGGATGGAAGCTACTTATTAATGAGCCATTCCAGTCTTGAGACCTGACTAGCACTGCCTTTAACTTGGATTAGTGTTTCTTCACATTCCAGGAATGCTGATTTCTTTTTAAAAATTCATTTTAAGTGGCAAAAAAAAATTCTTTGTGTTGAATGTTGGCATACATTGGAATGTGGAACTCGGGTGTTTTGCCTAAGTATCACTTTATTCGTTTGAAAATACTTTTATCAATCTCTTATGCTTTCAAAGTCCTGTGGGATATATAGCACCCTAATGTTTCCTTGGCTTTGTATTATAAAAGAGCATTTATTGTGATTCTCGTTCATTGTTATTATAGAACTGACTCAAGAATAATGTCTAAAGTGTAACTAAATTAACCGAAAAAGATTGGCAAATTCTCCTTATTACTAAAATTCCTCATTTGCCTTATTTTTACATGGATCTTAAAGATTCCTCCCAGCTTAAAATTAACATTTATCTTTGAATTTCTAACTCCTTTTTTTCCCCACAACCATGTAACTATCAGATCATAAATAGTATAGCTCCAGAGAGAAGTTTATCACTGAACAACAAATTTAGGACATGACCATGGGATACTGTCTTTTTTCACATTGCTGAGCATCACGTCGAGATGTCATATAGTATTATTCTGGAATTGTCAACGGTTAGTGGAAAGAGCAATTATATTACTTATTTACTTATTACTTATTACTTATTTACTTATTACTTATTATTATATTACTTATAAAAAATGATCTGTTCTTTTGAGAACAGGGTGTAGATATTTCCTTTTCATTCCAAAACATTTGCAGATTGCTGCCTAGGGGCCACTGCGTTTAGGGATAATGATAGAAAAATAAAGACATAGTCGGTATATGCCAAGAGCTTATAGTCCTTGTTGGAAATGGTGTTCAAAAGTAGCCTGGAGGAGAGCCAGTTAAACTGCTGGTGACGGCGCGTCTGAGGTGGGTGTGGGAGGAAACTTAGAGATGTGAATGCATATTTACTAAAGTTAATAATGTAATTTACATTTTTCACATAGGAAGCAGAGGGTGTGAGCTTGGCATTGGCACTGAATACTGAGCATCAGTTGATCTCCCAATTAAAAGGTCCCCCCATCACCTCTCCTCCCTTGGTGAACATGGTTGGATATTTGACAGACCAATGGCAGTCTAGTACTCATGAACTAATCGTGGAGGTATGAAAGTGACACAGGGCCAGATGCAGGGAATTTCCATTGTTTTAACACATTCAGTGAAGATTAAATTATCACAGCCCTTTTTACAGTTGCATTTCTGCTTTCCTCATGTGGTGCATTTCTTGGGAGAGCAGAAGTCACGCTAAGATTACTCAAATCCTCGGAAGACAGGGATTAAGCAGGATACAAGCAAGGCATGATGTTAAGTCTCTCTTAAACAGACTAGATGGGCCACCTCGCCCTTCAGCATGTTTTATAAGCTATTAACTTAAGGAATAAAGGTCTAGCTTAATAAGAAACAAAAGATAAACACAAGACCAAATGGCTCTGGTAGCAAACATGAATTCTCTATGTTTTACTTCTACAAACACACACATATGTATGTTCCTGTGTGTGTGAACTTTGAAATAAATAAATATTTATAGTCCAAGCTTACCCACTGTCAAAATGCCTTCCGGGTGTCTCTAGTTATGTCATCAGTGAAAACTCACTTTCATATAAGAGGAAGGTGATGGACCAAGGTACCTTTGTCTGGGTACATAGAGTCACTTCTACTAACTTCTTACTTCAGTAATTTGGTCTATCTATCATATTTCATTCCTTGTATTCAATCACCGGAATATATTTCACCAGAAGGTAGACATTACATCTGGTCTCCCTGACAGACAGAGATTGAGAACTGTTAAGAATAATTAAGCCATCTGGTGCTATAAATCCAACAGAAAGTTATGATCAATGGATCATGGCCTAATCTGCTTTTCATCCATTGCATCTAAATTACCTTGGCACAAAAGGATGAGGGAGCTGGATTTTTAAAGAAAATGGCCACATCTCCCCAGTCATTAGCTGGCAAAAGCACGCATGCATCAGACTGTGATAATTAGAGGAGGCTTATTCTCCCCTAAGGCCTATTGCTTTCGATGCTTCATTTTTCCTTTTTTTAAAATGTCTCAGAATGTACTGCACCAAACAGCGAATGGCATGCAACTTTTACTTAAGATTCTTACCTATTCCTGAGTATGTTCATGAGAAGAAATTATTACTAACATAAACTTTTTATCTTAATGGAGAACTGAAATGAACCTAAATTAATTTTGCTATATCTTCTTGCAGAATTGCAGAAACATTTGTTTCAGGAAAAACTCCCCAATAGATGGTGCTGCTGTGATTTAAACCATTGCATAATTAGTATGCAAAAAAGCTCCAGAGAGAGGCCTCTGGGAATTCCCTTACATCAAGTTATAGAAAGACAAACATGTGGCTTTATTTTTGCTAAATGCACATTGACTTAATGGTATAGTTTGAAAACTTCGGAAAGATGTCTCGGTGTTTTGAGGTCAAGAAATTACTTCTTGGGTCCAATATTCCTATCTCAAATATTTTTTGAAACATACCACAACAAAACTGAGTGATGCAAGAGGATGAGCTGAATGACCTTCCAAATTTCTTTCCCCATCATGCTTCAAGGGTCTGCTAGTTAAATAAATAATATGAGGATTATAATACAGATGAAAAAATGGAGTCCTTTCATATTTAAGGGAAAAAAATTGCAGGTGCAGGAATTGTATCGGCAGAATGATGCTGCCACTGTTGTTAACGGTCATGCTTAATACGCTAACCCTTGTCACAGAAACAGAAATATAGATCAATGGAACAGGATAGAAAGCCCAGAGATAAGCCCATGCACATATGGTCACCTTATCTTTGATAAAGGAGGCAAGGATATACAATGGAGAAAAGACAGCCTCTTCAATAGTGGCACTGGGAAAACTGGACAGCTACATGTTAAAGAATGAAATTAGAACACTCCCTAACACCATGCACAGAAATAAACTCAAAATAGATTAAAGGCCTAAATGTAAGGCCAGACACTATAAAACTCTTAGAGGAAAACATAGGCAGAACACTCTATGACATAAATCACAGCAAGATCCTTTTTGACCCACCTCCTGGAGAAATGGAAATAAAAACAAAAATAAACAAATGGGACCTAATGAAACTTCAAAGCTTTTGCACAGCAAAGGAAATCATAAACAAGAGGAAAAGAAAACCCTCAGAATGGGAGAAAATATTTGCAAACGAAGCAACTGACAAAGGATTAATCTCCAAAATATACAAGCAGCTGGTGCAGCTCAATATCAAAAAACAAACAACCGAATCCAAAAATGGGCAGAAGACCCAAATAGACATTTCTCCAAAGAAGATATACAGATTGCCAACAAACACATGAAACATCAACATCACTAATCATTAGAGAAATGCAAATCAAAACTGCAATGAGGTATCACCTCACACCAGTCCGAATGGCCATCATCAAAAAATCTACAAACAATAAATGCTGGAGAGGGTGTGGAGAAAAGGGAACCCTCTTGCACTGTTGCTGGGAATGTAAATTGATACAGCCAGTATGGAGAACAGTATGGAGGTTCCTTAAAAAAATAAAAACAGAACTACCATACAACCCAGCAATCCCACTACTGGGCATATACCCTGAGAAAACCGTAATTCAAAAAGAGTCATGTACCACAATGTTCCTTGCAGCACTATTTACAATAGCCAGGACATGGAAGCAACCTAAGTGTCCACCGACAGATGAATGGGTAAAGAAGATGAGGCACATATATCCGATGGGATACTACTCAGCCATAAAAAGAAACGAAATTGGGTCATCTGTAGTGAGGTGGATGGACCTAGAGTCTGTCATACAGAGTGAAGTAAATCGAAAAGCGAAAAACAAATACCGTGTGCTAACACATATGTATGGAATCCTAAAAAAAAACAAAAAACAATGGTTCTGAAGAACCTAGGGGCAGGACAGGAAAAAAGACGCAGACGTAGGGAATGGACTTGAGGACACGTGGAGGGGGAAGGGTAAGCTGGGACAAAGTGAGAGAGTGGCATTGACATATATACACTACCAAATGTAAAACAGATAGCTAGTGGGAAGCAGCCGCATAGCACAGGGAGATCAGCTCGGTGCTTTGTGATCACCTAGAGGGGCGGGATAGGGAGGGTGGGAGGGAGACGCAAGAGGGAGGGGATATGGGGATATACGTATAGGTATAGCTGATTCACTTTGTGATACAGCAAAAACTAACACACCATTGTAAGGCAATTATACTCCAATAAAGATGTTTAAAAAAATATGCTAACTCTTTGCACACGGGAGACACTGTGTTGAGTGCTTTACGGTTATCTTTCCATTTCTTTATCATGATAACCCTACAGAGTAGACACTCTCATTATTACCATTTTACAGAGGATGAGAATAACATTTAAAGCAATTAAATGACGTGGTCAAGGTCTCATAGCAAATGAATCTCAGAGGTAGGATTCCCATCTTGGACTTTCTAAGTTCAGAACCAATTCTCTAAACTATGATTTTATACTGCATCTCAGAACGAGAGCTAAAGTGCGAAAGTCATTTTGTTACATAAGACATCTATGTACGCTGTGATTAATCATAAGTGTTTGCATCACAGTTATTTCAGTAAAATACATTGTGTTTTTTAAAAAGGACAATTTAGCTTTGCACCCTGCAAACATAAAAATTGGTTTATTGTAATCATAAGAGAAATATTGCAACAGCTGCTGTAAATTGATTCTCATATCAGAAACGCCAACGTTTGGGCTCTTGTGATGTTTAGTCATCATTCCCAGGCAGAAAATGATAATGGAAACTTTTCTTTCCTTTTTCTTGCCAGAACTCCTTGTAAACATGAATGCAAAATACTCAAACATATAAATACAAATAGCTCATTTTCCCAACAAGACCGCATATTTTATAAAGGACACAGGTCACTCTCTCTTAGGAATTCTAGAGTCAAAACTGAGACATCAAGCACAAGAGGAAAATAAGCTATGCTCGTACTGAGCTACTTGTCCTAAAGCTGTTCATGGGGGTTTAAGCTTAACCTCTGGGTGGAGAAATCTCCTAGAGGCTGGAGTCAGGGAGTTCTTAAGAGATTAGATCTCTTGCCTGGAAAGCACACTTAGCAAAATTAAAACTAATTAAACAAAATTAAAGGGGGATTTTTCGAGATGGTAAGTCATTCGGTTGCATTAAATGTATTTGCTATGTTCTAACCAGAGGAAATATATTTTCAAGTTAGATAATAAAGAGACAAAACAAAAGTTGTCTCCAAATGTTTTTCTGAGAATATTACTTTTATTTTTTGTTACCTCTCATTATGTCTTTTTTACAAAACATGTTAACTTAAAGATTGTGGACATAGGAAAAGCTTACATTTGGTACTATTACATCTAAATTTACTCCTAAAACTTTTTACTAATATATATTTTCATAATATTTTAAAGAGGATAAAGAGTTTTTACTTTTTTGTGTTTGTTTCCTGAATGCACTTTTTGTAAAAATCAAAACAAACAACAAAAGTGTCACATTCCTATTCAAAATGGTAAGGCAAAATTTACCTTTAACAACTTTTTACTTGTTTAAAATAAGAGCCTTGGTCTTAGTGGGGAATTAGGTGTGTATATTCAGAAGTGGTACCTATTTGTGTAACAGTATTTGTCTGGGTTCTTGGTTTGGCTCTACTACCAGGCAGAAAGCCTTAAAAAGACCCTTCATTACTTCGTACAACTAAAAATAAGGTAGATTAGCCAAAAGAATAACGATTACATATAACGAGGTTTTATAGTACCTTTCAGTGAGATAAGGTATTTAAGTGTAATTTCAAATTCACATAAGATAAATTTAGATTTTGATAACTTAAGGTTTTTTCATCAGAGATATTGATAATTCTCTATTGATTACTTGCGATGGTTTAGTTCAAATTACATGTTATAGAGTTAAGCTTATTGGCCTGGGAGATAATCAATGTTACTTCATAGCAGTGTTACTGTGAAGAGCGTGTAGCTGTGGTTTATTGATAGCATTTTGGCAGTAGAGAGGTTTATCCTGCCAGCCCTGGTGGTTATGCCTTTAGGTAGAAAACAAGAGTTCCTATAACACCCTAGCACATGATGCATCTTGTCAGGCTTTAGCCACCAAAGCTGATGGGGCAGGGCCGCCACGTTCGCGTCCTCTAGCAGCTGTGACATTTTCCTTCTTGCATAGTTTGAGAAACTGCATCATATTTTCACGGCACTAGCTTTCCCTCCAAGAATATACATATTAGAATTAAAATAACACTTGTTCATTAGACTCAAATATATGGAAAATATATCCGGGCATATAGATTGTGATAATGATGGTATGGAAATTTAAGTGTACACATGAATAGGATGGATGGATAGATGGATAGATTAATAATAGATAAAAGATAGATGAAAAGATAGATACTTTATATATATAGTTGTTTGAAAGTGACACAGACTCTCTCTCAATGGAACTTTAGGCAGGCTCTCTAAGCCCTCTTTTAAACTTGGTCTTGACCTTGGGCCTTGTCCTCAAGCCAGCCTAGCCCACTTGTAGCACGAATCCCGCTAAGTCCCTTTAAAAAGAGCACCTGACCCGTCGAGCGCTCCCAGGCGTCGAGCGCCCTGGATGGCGATGTGCTGAAGCAGGATTTTTATTCCTAAGATTCTGAGTATACTCTCAAGGCTGCGTTAGAGTCTCAGGTCTGCTGTTGGGGAAGAATCTTCCTGGGTGGAAGTCTTGGCTATTTAGAGTGGAGATTTTCCCTCTGACTCTTGAGGGGCAAATTCCTGCCTCTTGTGAAGACTCTGACTTAGCAGCTGGGTTACAGGAGTCCCAGCCTTCTGTTCAGAAGGCACAGGGGCTGGGTTAGAGTCCCAGCCATCTTTGTTTGCCAAGTACCATTCGTTAAGAACAGGGGAGCTTCTAGGTTGACTGAAACCCCTACTGAAAATCCTGTCTGCAATGCTTCTGAGATCTCATTTCCAATTCTTCCTGACATATGCTCCACCCCTAGACACAAATTCTGTCAGCTCCCTTTCTTATTGGCATGATTTTATTAAGGTTAAGTTGGAACTTCATTGGCTTCTCTGGGAAACAAATCTCCCCAAACAGGCTGCTCTCAGACCTCTCCCTTCTTATCACCTCTGCCCTTCCTTCCCTCTTTCACCAGCTTTGATGTTCCCTTCAGCTCCCATGACTCCTTTGATATGGGAAGGGTCTCAAGTCCTCACCTCCTCCATCCCTTTGTGCCCTCCCCGCCCCCCCCCCCCCCCCCCGCCAGATTCTCCCTGCCCACTTTGGCCCCCAACTCCCCATGGTCACTTGAACTTTGGACACCCTGCCCCCTCCTCCAACAGGAATGCTCAGGGAACTTGGGACCCCCAAAGCCACTACCTGTCAGGGCAAATGAAAATCTTAAAAGTTTCCTCCACAAATATTGATAAAATCCTGAGCCCTCAGACTGAGCAGGTAAACTTACTTGTGCCATCTGCCGGATACACAATTCAAATGAGAATATAAAGTACAGCAAAAACAAGAGTCAACTATTTTATAGAAGCCGGTGTGTTCTGTACGACTGTTACTTGACTCATGACTAAAATTTTAAAATGAAAGCTATAAAGTCTCTTTTTGCATCTGAATGTTTGTATATGATTATGTATGTATATATGCATGTAACGTACTACATATGTGACATTTTTCTGCATCTGATGATATTTCCAAATTAATTCATAAAATCCTATAAAGGAACTCTATTCAAATTGGCTTAGAGATAAAATAGCCCTTATATAAATTAAATATTCCCAACATTCCCAGATACACAGAAACTAACCCAAAATTTTTTTAAGTTCACATCATTTGAGTGAATTGTTGATAAATAAGACTAGTTTCGCAATATTGGTTTAATAAAAATGAGTATGTCTTCTGAGTTATCAGAATTAAAGATAATATGAGCATAAACTTTTTCTACTTGGGATTATTCGTGAAATAATGTAATATTATATCTATTAGATATTTAAGATTAAATAAATTACAAATTCAACCTAAGAACAAATATACAATAAAGATACAGAAGAAATGAATTACTTCGTGCATATCAAGTATGGAAGTAAAACAAAACACCCATGTATTTAACTTCTCTTAGGGTTTTTTGTTTTTGTTCTTGTTTTTGTTGTTGTTGTTGTTGTTTTCTCATGGGATACTTGCCTAATGGGCATGAATGTGCATGTGCTATAAAAATAGTTAACAGGGAAATAACTTGAGGTGATGGCTAGCTTTGTTTGTTATAATACGTCTGCCTGAAAATAGGTTTCAACATCTTTCTGGCAATTTGTAACCTCAGAGTTATGCTAAGTTAAGTAATAGATAGTCAATAATTTCTAAGTTAAATAACCTACTGAAACATTAATTTTTTTAAATTTTTAAATATTTTTCAGTCTTTTTGCAGATTATATTTCTTTACAAGTTGAAACATTAATTATTAAACCTAAATTTAAGTTTTTACACTTTTGGTTTCTTATTTCATATGGTGTAGAGAGGCTAAATATATTCAAGTCTGCTAATAAACACGTTCTTCTGTCACACTGGAAATTAAAGAGGAATAAAATTTGCTAGTCTGCTACAGAAGGCTGATATGTGACAGACAATTCCCAGCTGATTACTTCCTAGTTTTTTTCTGTAAAAAAGGAAACGTTACGACCAGTTAAAAATACAATTGATATAAGAAAATAAAACTACTGGAAATAATAAAGGTGAAGGGAAATGACATTGTCTACAAAACATGCATAGTGTGTAGGATGTGTTTCTGTTACGGAAAAAGGAGTAATTTTGTTCTAAAGTAAAAAGGAGAAAATAAAGGACAAAAACCGCAAATATATGAAGAGTTATAGGTAGTCTGAGAAAAAGGAATCTTGGAAAAGGAATCATATCTTGTGAGATCAAAACTGGATAAGACTGAATGGATTTATTTATAAGGTTTTTTAGGGACTTTGGTATTAATAGTACATAAATGCAAAACTAAAATATGTTTTTTTTTCTCTTAGAACAACAAATGTTCTTTGATTATGGTCTGCTCTTGATAAGAGATTGTAAAAGTTAGTTTTTGTTTGTTTACCTTTTTAAGTAATCCTTCAACACAGAGAGTCTGTCTTATCAGAATAACTTCCTGTGCTTTATGTTGACTTCGTTATTTAAGAGAATCGAGTCTTCTCATCTATTTTTAAATGAGTGAAGTTTTTGTTTTGTCTTGTTTTTTATGATTACATTACTCCTCCTGTTTACTTTGGAATTATTTTATTGTTACTTTGGTTAAGTAGGTAGCCAAGTATTTTTCAGTGACCTAGGATCTTATCTATTCAAATGTTCAAACCTTTTGACAAGTTCGATATTTTGCCTTCCCCCCCAAATCAAATCCTAAATGAACTCTTCTTGATCTCAAACTGACTTTGAGATTTCCCAGAGGGCCCCTGGAAAATCTCAGATTTGCCTTTTCATCTTGCAAAAGGAGTAACTACATTTATTTGCTATGTTCAATTGCATGAAAATCATTGTCAAATAAGAAGAGATGCTTAACATTTGCAGGGGTAAATGTTATTAATATAAGTGTTTCAAAAACTATATGAAGTTCATAGACATTTGTCTATACTCCTGCTCTCTGTGGTATGTCCTGGTATAGTGTTGTCAGTCACAATTCCAGTTATTATTTTAAAATGTTTTATGCTGCAGAAATAACCACATTTCCTTGTCAAATGAATTCTCATCAGATCATTAACCATAGACATTCAAAGTCTTTGTCATCCACAGATACGTTTTTTGTTTCTGTTTTTGTTTTTTTACTCTGATTCTTCTCCAAAGGTGTTTGCAATTAGCTACAGAGTGCTTTGTCTTCAATGAAAAGGGACTGTTTCAGAAACCCATGGAGAGGATTATGACAGATACTCTGGGGTACAGACTTCGGATGGCTTTGCTTCAATAAATCTGAAACCATATTACAGACTGAGTAAGGACTTCCAGAACTCATGTGGAGAAGCTGACAAGTTCATAAAACTGCTAAGACAAGAGGAAGCAGAGCAAAGATTAATTACATGGGACTGAATGAACTGATGAAGAATGATAATGATTTTACAGCTTTTGTTTGGAACAGCGCTGGTTCTTCAGTGTTCTATTTTCTGCATATAAGGAGCCCTTCTCTCCTTTCTCTTAAGCTATCTACAACTCTTGACAATTTAGTAGATTATACTTTTGTATACAGGGATGAAATGTTGATCTTTTTCTTCCTGCTTGATCCCTCCAGAATTTGAGTGTTCTAATTTTCATGGCAAAGTAAATATTTCCATAATTTCAATGAGTCTGTTCTCCTTATAACAGGACATAGTTGGAAAAATTGGGGTCTTAGCCAAGGCTTGGAATGAACGGTTATATTTGAGGGTGATGTGCATAGAATCAGCTATGGCCAGACAGCTTTGAGGAACTCCAGTTAACTTTATGGAGCCAATGCTTAAAAAGCCCCCTTGGAAAAAACATCCTGGCACCTGGATTATAGGGTTCCCAACTTTACAAGTGACTAAGGAAGGTCACTTCCTGGCAGGCCCAGGAAACTTAGGCTATCTTGGGGACCTCAAGAAGAGAGGAGTTCACCTAAATCTATAAGTACTGCAGGTGAAGTCAGATGGTGAGGTCTTGTGTAGGTGTTCTAGCCAAGAGAGGCTTTGTAAAGTCTAATCTGTGATTCCGTAAACTTAAAAACCCTCTGAGGTCAGTTACCATTCTTGCTGCACTTACGTAAAAAATCAGGCCAAATTTAAGGATGCCAGATTTATTTTGTTAACTTTGGTTATCTTTGGCCAAAAAGAGAGATGACTGCAGAGGACAGAGGAAGGACTTGGTGACCAACGATGAGAGGTTTTGGATTTGAATGACAAGCAAAACAATGGTACCTGTGACAGGATCAGAGAAATCAGGAATGTAGTGTGATTCATACCACCATAAAATTTATTCTGTTTAATGAAAATCTACTGTACTTCTGATTTAGTTAAGCTCCGATTTGTGAAAGAGGCATCTCTAATGGGTGGCAAATTCATTTATAGTGTAACTTAGGGGGAGTCAAGGATGGGATACTTTATCTGTGTTTTTCTCCATGAAGCACTCCAAATGAACAAATTTCATCTGTCAAGACTGGTTCCTTTTAAATTAATGGGTACATTTAGTGGGTTTTGTTATTTTGCATCTAACGAATCAGTTCTTTAGATCCAAAATGTAAAACTGAATCTGTTGCAATGATTTAATATTCCTTGTCACATCTAAGTTGATGTTTGATTCACTGATTCATGGTACTGATTGTGATCCCCAGTCTTGGAACTAGAGAATGACAAAATGTCATGCAATATATTATACTTAGGACACATATGGAGAACATAGTTAATTTCCAACATTAAAATGTTTTTTATGTCTTAACTGTCATAGTCATGCCTGTAGTTTTCCTCCATGTTTTTCAGATTCTAAAGCTGCTTCAGACTCTACCCCAAAGGTGTTACAATAAAACTAGGAGATTTGTTTTGTTGGCTTTTATATTAAAATTCTGTCACTCAGAAGCTGATTAATATCACTAGTGAAAATGACCAGCATTGAATGAAATCTTACCATGTACCAGGTGCCATTCTAAGTGTTTAAGTCATCTTACATCTTGTTATGAGCCCCGTACTATCACTTTCTGGAATCTATTGCAGACACAACTGGAGCACAGAGGTCCGTCAGCTTGTTTGTGATCCTACTGCTAGCCATCCTGGCCAAGGTTTGAGTCCACACAGACTGGCTTGTGATCCATAAGGTTATAGATTATGGCATTATTCCCTGCTGGGAGCTAGCCTCAGAAAATTTCAATAAGGGCTGAAAGCTTCTTTCTCTAATTGACTCTTGCGGTCAGATGCCTATCTTGCAAAAGTTTTCCTTTTCACTCCATAAATCAATTATTTATTACCTTTGTAAGTTAAATATATCTGAAATTAAAATTAATTTATAAATTGAATAATATTTTTTAGCCAAGTATTAAATCCCAGCACTGAAGTGCTTATCTTGAGGACTTAATATATTTGCCAACCAGACTCAAATCATTTATTCCAAAAGCAAGAGAATAGTTGCTCGGGAGATACCACATAGGGGAAGAATAAGGGGAAATATACTGGAAGGCAAATAAACTATTTAGTAAGTGTGACATGGCAGATGTGACTCTACATACACAGATAAAATAAGAGTAACCAGGTGGGGAAGACATTTAAGTGCTTGGTCAAGAACAAGGTCATGCATTTCTAAAGTACTGAATGTTAGTGATTGTCTGACTCGGACTTGTATTAAAACCATACCTTTTGGATCTTCATTTTTATCACTATTTTATCATTCTGGAAGTGTCTTCAAATTCAAGGCGTGGCACTGAAGACTCTGCCATTCTCAGTGTTTTGAAAAAGTCGTTCATTATTTTCATGAGCCTGATATGGCCTCATACGATAGCTACTAGGGGTTTTTTGTTAATTTCACAGCAAGCTGAGACCTGTTAGCTCAAAAGCCTGCAAGCTTCAAACTCACATTTTTACACATTAAATTGTTTTCAAACTGCACCAAATTAGCAGTTTTTTGGCCACTCTGTGGCTGCTTGCTTTGCATATCCTATGAAACAACACCCAGCATCTGCTGGTGTTGATAAGACAATCTTGTGCTTATAGGACCCAAGCAGCTCCTGTCCTTCAGAGCTCTCCAAGCAGAGATTCCCCGCTGTGCTGCGGTGTCACCTAGACTTAAGCCCAGTCTCTGAGCCCCAGCTCCCCCAGAAGTTCCCTTGCCCACCCTCCTCCCCCTCTGAATGCTTATAATCCTCTGCACAGTCACACGGTAGGAGGGACCTCCCCTCTCCTACAACCTGATTAAGTAACACCTAATAAACTTGTGTGTTACTGCATCTCTTGGTCATGTCTCTTCCTTTGTCAGCCTCCAAAGGCCCCTACTTCCCCACAGTGGCTCAAGTCCTAGAGAAGAGATTCACTTGGCCAGGTGTCACTCTCTGTGCTTCAGCTGCTATCAGGAATCCCAGTTATGACCAACTGTCAGGATGGTTTTTTTTTTTTTTTTGTCTTAAATTTAATCTGAAAAATTTCTTGGAGTAACTGGTAAACTAGGACAACAAATCTTTCATCTCCAGACCTCTGGGTGTCCACTTGATGAAAATAAGTCCCACTTCACCTCTCTTTTTTAAAAAACTGATGTGGGTAAGAAGGAAGCTAGTGTGTAAGATGGTCTGCAGACAATCTCTGGCTACAGTGGCAGATCCACTGGGCGATGTGCAGGTCGCCAGTGGTTCTCACCCTGTCATGTTGCTCCCCGTCAGAATGATTCACAATGTTTTCTAGAAGCACTGAAGCCATTTATCTGACAGTCACCTCTGTGGATAAAAAGGACACATATAGTGCATTTCAGTGAACTCCAGAGACATCTATTACATTTGGGATTTGCAGTCTGTTTTTGGATTGATGGTTAGCCACTTTGTTAAAAAGCAAATTCCTTGCAAATACTTACCCTTTTGGTAATGTCAATTAACAGGGATGCAAAGAACATTTGGATTTTTAAACATCCATTTCTAGATTAGTTAAATGAGATCAGGAGTCAGGAGGACAGTCTACAGTATAATAGAGCAAAAGATGCATGTTAAATGGCAAATGTGCTAGTTTGCAGGCAATTATGAGGTTGGGAGACCAAACATATGACATCTGTATTCAACAGGTGACTCCCATAGGGCTTGTTTTAGATGTACAGTGCCCAAATGCCCACATTATTTACTACAGCCTGCTCAGCAACTAAGGGTAATTTTAGCACGTGATAATTCTAAGATACTTTCTTCCCTATCTTCCTTATCTTGCTTTGTAAGAAATCTGTCCTGATTTTCTTAAATGCATTTAACACTTAGGTAGGTAAGCCTTAGTTAGTATCATGAGGTGTTAATGGCTCACCTAATTAGACGATATATCATCAGAGCCCTGGGCTATGTTTTTCTGTAAAGAAACCTTCTTTTTTTGCACATGACTTTATGTTTTTCCGGATTTGCAAAAAATACGAGCAAACAATACTCTAACAAACAAATGTCGCAATTTATTACATGTTAATGATATGCCGGCCTCTGTGCCAGTGGCTCCACTTGTATTATTTCTAATGATGGGATATCGTGGAATGGACTAAAGTATGATTTTATGTATTTGAGGAGTTTGAAATTAATTAGGGACATATTGGATGATGTATGACATCAAAGTGTGAATCGCAATTATTGATATCAGTGACCTTTTATTAGCAATTTGTATTACTATGGAGCAAACAAAGAAACATGTTGGAACCCTGCACACGTAAGCACCCTCAGTTATATATGTACGAGTATATATTTCAATTATCATTGTATGAACCGCAAATGTATTCTCGATATGGAAAGCACAAGGGAACATATTCTATTTAATCTCTACAGCACATACAGTGATTTGCCTTTCTTCAAAAAATTATGGATTACCATGAATGAACAAATAAAGAAAAAGGGAGTATTTTATTTAGTATTTATATAATGTATGACTTGACATCAGTAAAATTTAGAAATATGTTTGCTAACTTAAAAATACGTGAACTGATCACTTTTCTCTGTGTAAAAGTTGAATTCCTCTTTTAACTGTTTGACCTTGCACATCGTCAATTTTAATGACATTTGACTCAATTATAAATCAAGGCATCAAATTTTTAATTAAAATAATACATTGTAAATTGAGTCATGATGTTTATTCTGAGGCACTACAAAAAAGTATGAAGGTCTTTGCCCAAAATATTTATCTAATTCGGTGTTACTCTTATAATACGAGTATTTCAACGGGTCATCACTTAAATTTTCTACCACATAGTTTCTAAATGTAGACTTTGTTAACTGTAATAATTTGTGAACCAAAAGACTGTGATCATGCCACTTGTATTTATTTATTTATTGTATTAAAATATTAAAGTATAAACTACTAACTTACTGTGCTTTTCACCTTAAACCGGTAATTTGGTTATTTGTTTAACAAACTCCTTTTGCCATAGTCAGCTTTAATTTCCTTTTTTTAACGTATGAAGATTCAGTAAAGTTTCATTTGAAAAGACACTATTATACCTAGTGTATGTGATACACTAAAATGTATTTAAATTTAACCCCCAGCTTAGCCAATTATTATACATAATATTTTATATGCATTATATCATTGAAAGTTGATGTATAGGATGAAGAAACTGAGAAAAGAAGAAATAACCGATCACTAACCTCTTAGGCTGTATTAGAAAGAATGTCAACATGCTTTTTTTAGTAGATTTGAGAAAGGAGTGGGAAGTAATAGGAAAAAAAAAATAACAAAATTGCCCCAAATGGCAGGGTCCTGGAAGAAGATGATGCGCCATTAGGCTAAAATTTCCTCCGTTTATCTCAACATCTCTGCTAATGCTTTGTTTAGAATTTTGATGGGTAAAGAGAAGAAGGGAGTGATTTGAGACTTTGGTTTGCCCCTGTCACTGTGCCTTTATCGCAGCTTATGGGTGAGAGAAAGATGAGCAGGAATCACATGGAAAATGTCCTCATTCCAACGCTCTACAAAAAGTAAGTATATGATGTCGTGGAACGCATCTAATCAAAATGTATACAGCTCTGCTAGTTGCTAAAGGAACCAGTACAGGTAGTGAAGGCAGAGTCTTTACCCTTTTAAGGCGGAACAAAAGCACAGAAGAGAGTCGAATGGAAGCTCAAGCCAGTGCCTGAGCAAGCTGAGAAGGATCATCAGTTAGTGCAACGGGGTCTTAGAAAAAGGTCAATGTGATCTGGAGAAGTTATCAGGACTTTACAAAAGCAATGATTTTCTGTCCTTTTCCCCCAAGTAAAAACATCACTATTTTAGGGGAGAAAAAAGAAAAGCCAGGCTAAGCCTGGAAACGATGGCATGGAAATTATAATGGTCTGGGTCTTACAATATTATTTGATCTTTTTCCCCTTAGGAAAGGGAAGTGAGCTTATCCAGTAAAGTTCGAGCTTAAGGCTGAGAAGATGTTCAAAGAAAGAAGGAAGAAATAAGACAGAGCAGAAGACAACACGAAACAAAAAGACCAGTCAAGCCAGCATCAAGTGGGTGAAGCAGGTACTGGAGTAAACACATCATCTTAGTTCATTTGCTACTTTTCACCCCTTCCCAACTATACTCTGCGATTAGTTCCTGGCTTGGGACCCAGCAGGAGGGGATATGGCTTACCGCCCACAGAGAGGTGGGCAAAGGTCAGAGGTCAGAGGTGAGCTGAAGGAGATCTTAGAAAGGAGACCTTTCTAAGATCTCCATCGTGCACTTATCTTTATATAATCCACTAATATTTATTAGCCAGGGAATTCCTTAAAGCAATCACGGCTCTTTTAAGAAATTCAAGGAGAAAGAAAAGGATATATAAAACTCTACAAAGAAAAAAGTAAAAACCAGAGACAACAAAGCAAGGAATTCTATTTTCTTTCCCTTTTTACATTTTTTTTTCTATATGACTTTGTTTTACTTGTATCCTAAGCATGTTTTTTGCCCCAGCGATCTACAAATATGTACACGCAGGCACACACACACACACACACACAGAGGACTTAGGAAATTAGGTCATAAGTGCATTCGTATATCATTTAAATAGGACATATGTCAAAAACAAGATAAGCTTCCATAACCAGCAATTACCTATGGATATTCTGAGCTGAACAATGCTGAGGGCATTGTGGAATTTACAAACTCCATTCATAGGTGTCCTTTTAGAAGGAAGGGCATGCAATTAGCCTCTCAGAAGTTTTAGAAAAGAGGACTTATATAGACCAAAATGGCTAAGCTGTGAGATAAATTAGTTAGTTCTAAATGAACTGGAAAAATACTGGTTGATACCTTTATTACAAGGGTATACTACACAGAGAAGAGAAAGTCGGTTATGATAAGGTGGCACGATTTAGGCCTTGAGGAGCGATTGTACAATGAACTTAAAATAAAACCAAAACTTTGATTTTAAATACATTATGTTCACACTTGGGGAGGTATTTTTTTTTCTTTTCCTGTTTTTCTCTCCAGCTAGTAGTTGTTTTGAGAAATTTTATTCAGTAGTTTTTTTCTGGATCACAGTTCACTCCTGAGGGATTATTTTCTTTTTGTCTTTATCTGTGCACTTCAATGATTGTATTAGTGACTCAATAGAACTTTATATAACGGTATTTATTGTCTTAGTTTTAAACAAACTTGGAATATTTTTCATTGAACAAGTTTGTCTTTTAATATGACAAGAGGCTTGAAAACGTTCATAAAACCTAATTTAGGATATGATATAATCGAAGACAAGAAGAAATGAACCTAACAGAAGTCTTTTTCAAGAAAATTGTATCATATATTGAAGGTATTGTGTTCTCATTTGAAAGCTGAGAGAGGGAGAGGGAGAGAGAGAGAGAGAGAGAGAGAGAGAGAGAGAGAGAGAGAGAGATTGTTTGATAAAGACAACCAAAGGAATTATCACTTTACTGCTAATATGATCACCTTACCGCTAAAACTCGAATAAAAAGAATAATGTTCTTTTGTTAAAATATTTCATCAAATATGCCACCCAGAACCTAACTCCAGTGAATGCTGAAATGCTGACTTTAGGTGATATTGTGGAACTTTTCAATTAGGTCCTGGAACTATACCATTACCCAGCAGTGCAAATTGTTCATTCATCATATTCTTAGGAAACAAAGAGCTACAACTGGCGTGAACACTGGAATCTGGAAGAACTGTTAGGACCTGCTTATCTCTTGTGGGTAGTACACTCTAATTTTAACGATATCTTTCGTTTCAGGCTACAGAAATTCACGGCTGATGTGCCAAATATTTTAATTTTTTTTTCATGATATATATTTCCTCATGCTTTCTCTAATGTTGTTTTCTGCTTTGGAGAAGAACAGGTTCTCATGTAGAATTTAAAGTGATGTTAAATAAGATGTAGGGATGTGTGGAAATAGCGGAGCACGTGAAGCTTAGAAACCTCGAACACCAGCTCCATCAGGCACTGATATTCTGCATGTGGGCAGTTATTCCAACCTCGCTCTGCTTCATTTATTAATGAAGAGCGTTAATACAATGTTCCCTGCACAGGGTGTAGTGATCAAATAGAGATGAATCGTAAATCAATAATTTACAAAAATGTGGCTTCATTAACTGAAGCAACACACAAACACTTGTTGTTTTATGGACAAACTAAGGGAAAACATCTATTGTTGTCAGCCCAGGATAGCAGATTCCTTGCTTTCGTTTTTTCATCTCCATCCACTTCTACCTCAATCACTTACTTAAGTGTGACCTAACACTGCTCCACTTGAGAAACTTCTTGAAACTGAAATTCCCCATTTTACCTCCAATGTTCCGTTCCTTTTTACATCTTCCATTTCCTCTGCCTTTTGTTCTCCTTGCTATCTGAACTTTCTCAGTGAAAATTGACAGCTCATGTTCTAGCTTCTTCTGCCTCTCTGTACAGCCATGTCTTTATTTCTCGCATGGGCTCTCCTGAAATTCCTGTCTTGCTAATTATCAGCCCTGGGTAACTGGACTCTCCATTTTCTCTGTTCCCATATTATTCATCACTGAATACAGCCACAGGCACCACTAACGTTTGCAGAATTCTTTTGTACAGATATGAAATACACATATACAGCTGATTTCATCTTTACAATAGCTCACAGGAATCACACAACACACATATTTTCTTCAACAGATAAATCTCTGAGAATTCTAAGTACCTTGAATAAATTCACAGTCAATAAACAATGCCTCCAGAATTTAAACAGAAGTCTTCTTACTGAGTTCCAATGCTCTGTGACTTTATATTGCTGTGGTGGTGGAATCATGGAAGGTTCATATGAATTAATCTTTAAGGAGTCTCAGCTGGGCTGTTGTACAATCTCTGTTTTTTTTTTTTCCAAAATTGCCATTCTAAACCTCTAAATCCTTAAACGCACAATCTCACTCCACTTTCACTCTTTAGTTGACTTAACTTCTGTGTTTTTTCTTAGCTCAAGCAAATTCAAGTGAATTAATTACCCATCCCTTAACTGAAAACCTCTCTGCATCTTTATTCTTTCCCATATTTTCTCTCCTATAGATCATAATCTATAATTCTCTTCTTCTGTTCCTAACATCAGCTTCTCCAAGAGTTCTTTTCTTCTGATGGAACCTTAATCCTCAGTTCATTGATTTATTATTCTTTTTCTCAATTACATACGCACTCTTTTATAGATTCTGCCTCCTAACATGTCCCTCATCCTTTCACGTGACCCTTCAAGCTGCGCTTTCACTAGAGGTGGTTCAGAACTGGTCCCTCTTATCTCACCCCTGTTTCATAGAATGAACTCACGACGCACACTGTTCTATTTACCTGGATCAGAAAGTGACACTGTCTCTCATCGATGTAACTCCTTTATATCGGGAAGAACATTTATTCATCTTTGTATTACTTGGAGGATTGAGCACAGGGCCAAAAACAAAATAAATGGTGAATAAAACGTCTTGACTTGAAGAAAATTTCTAGTTCTGAGTTGACAATTGTTTCGACATTAAGGTTCAAACATATTTTGGAAAACTTGCACAAAATATTTTAAAGATGTGATGATATTAACATATTTTCTAACTAAGCATATTCAAAGTTTATAGTAACTTTTTTCACACACTTAGAGCACCCTAATGGTCCTCAGTGCTCTGATACAGTTTCCAGAGTTGTCAGTAATTGCTATCTACACCTTTAACCATTATTTTGCTTAACACACACACACACACACACACACACACACACACACACGCAAACCAAGGTGAATGGCAAAGTTCTCTAGATGAATTTATTACTCATTTAATTGGAATATTTCTTTTAATACAAATAAGGCATGCAATATTGTTCTGAGAATTGAGATAAATTAACCACTGGATAAATACTGCAGGATCTATCACTTTCCTGGTGTAAGAATTCTTCTTGAGGCTGGAGAGACAGGAGCAAGGACACTGATTTTGTGCTCTGAAATAGTCATAATCATCAGTGAGTCAGAGGATCCATTACTCGGAAAGCCTGTGTACCACAGAGGTCCAGAACACAGACTTTGGAATCATGTGGCTTGAGTTCAAATCCCAGTTTTGCCATGGCATAGCTCTGTGACTTGAGGTAAGTTACACAGTGTCTCTGTGCAGTATATGCTGATAGCACCTACCTTGTAAGGTGGTTGGGAGAACCACTGAAAGCACTTCCTGCCTGGCACCTAGTAAGGACAAGCTCTGCTCTTAGGATTTAGAAAGAGTTCCATTGGATAAGTATCAACGGATAATGCATTACCTTGTTGGACCAAGGCTTTAATTAGAAAAGATGCATTTGCAGAATGATGTTCCCAATTAAAATGAAGGAAAATTATTCTTTCCTGGAAGCCATTTATAATGTAAAATTCATGACTGTGTATTTTAAAGAGGCAAGAATATAAATCACAAAATATGGATCCCCAACTACTTTTAAAATATTTTATTACCTGATTATAAATTGTACCTTTTAGGGAAAATTCATAAATTCAAGATAAGCACTTAAAAGAAATATATATAGCCACCTATATAATCCCTACACATAGCTTTGTTAAAATGTTAGTAGATGTCTTTTCCAGTATTTTTCCATAACAATATTTTAATCGGATTATTTTTTCCAAAAAATAATCCGATTAAAATAATCATAATTAAGCAGTAATAATACAATACTATCAATCATTGGTTACTTCCTGCATTCCACTTATGGTGCTATACTGTTTATATATAATCAGCTCATGTTTTTTTTTTCCCAGCAATTCAATTAACTTCATATTATCATCATTATTTTATAAACAAAGAAACTGAAACTCAGGAAGGTTAGATAATTTGCCAAAGGTCTCCAACCCAACATGTGATGTTACTGGGACTCCATCTAACACCTGACTGACTCCAAACTCCTTGTATATTAAAAGAAACATCTTACGAAGCTGAAATCATAGATTTCCTCCAGATGTATAAAAACATGGCAAATCTAAATTTTAGAAAGGATTATGGGAGACTGTCTATAACATTGGGATCTGGGCCACATTCTTTTACTCCTATTCATTTTAATAATGAACATGATAAGTGATATGTTTTGCTAAATAAAGCCACTCCAGAAATTGTATACTTCATAATGCAGTTGCGAAGAATACTGAAAAATCAGACACTGTTTTAATGTTCATAACATAGGTAGTGTTTAAAATAATTTATTTTTTTTCTTATGGAAGAGTAATACTATGATTGCATAAAGGCTAACACTACCTTAGAAGAAAACAAGCCTATCTATTCCCAAGTTTATCACCATCTCTATGTGGTCACATACATAAAATTTCATGTTTCAGTGTGGTCATTTTGACTCTTTTGCTGTTTCATTCTAGCTCGAAGCAAAAGAATTTCCCATCCTTTAAATCTGCTGTTTTGCAGCTGACGTTTCTAAATACTCTGCACATTACAAAAGGTCATCAGAGAGACGCCTTATAATGGTTTTAATATCTTCATATAACGCTACATGGAGCATTTGGTCACTCTAAGTACAAAATGGAGGCTAGCAGGGTGGCCAATACGATTGTTTTGGAAATAAGTTGTGAATAAAGGAGATGTCGGGAAGAAGAGAATGTAGGTAGTGCTGACTGACAGAACGTTTCTTAGGTTATTAGAGCAGTGCTATATTTTGGGAAGAGGATTTCATAAACCCAGAGCAGAATGTTGATGTTTATAAATTGTCTTCCTGATTTCTTATGAAATCTTATGATACTGCTTCCATGACTACCATTCTTATACATATTTGATTACTTTATATTATAATTTACAACTCAAGTGTGTACGACTCAACAGCAGTAGCTGAGCTAGAATCGAGCAGCTTTATAGCTTTTATTGGCCCTCGGCACAAGTAATAAAACTCTAGCTTTAAGTACCACTGGGGTTTATAGAATGAAGACAGCTGCATTATTATATTCAAATGTTCCTCCGTGTAATAAATATAACTGACAGTAGTGCATGACTTTCTTCATGAAAAATACGTTGATAGCAATATAGTCTTAAATACTGAAGAAACTGCCGATTAAAGTTTTAGGTGCCTAGTTACCATCGAAATGCCCAACAGATGTCCATATTAACAGTTTAGTGCTGGGTATTCCTAATAAAAGTCTTAGTAAAGGTTATTTTTGAAATACCCATGAAAACACCGTATTAACCTCCCATTTCTTTTAATAGTGTTTCTTGTTTATTATTCTAATATGTTCTTTGGGGTAATGTGGATGTTTGAATGTTACAAGTTTGAATAAGTTTTCTATAATGATGTTTAGGGTCTCTGGATTTTAGTGTCATCTAAGTAGTGTAGAATATTTTTTTCCCCTGAATCTGTGGGATTATTTTGAAGAGGCACAGATGCTCTGTCATACCCTAATATTAGGGTGGCCAGCTGTCTGGGTTTGCCTGCGTCCGAAGATTTTTCTGGTACAGGAATTATCTGGGCAAGTTCCAGCAAACCAGTGTTTTCGTCTTTCTGTAGATGGAAACACTGTAAAAGTGGAAGGCAATGGCTAAAAGGAGAAGAGTTTTCAACTAATATTTTCCTCATCCAGATCTTCTCAAATCAATCTTATACACACGATCTTCCAAAACTGTTTAGGACAGTGTGGAATTCCTATCCATTTCCTTTTCATGTTGTGAAAGATGAAAACTATGTAGAGATACAAGTTGGTACTAGCATCTCACTTTACCTTTTGTCAGCCATTAATACATCAAATGCTGTCAACCAATCAACCAAACAAAACTTACTACATAAGTAATTTGTTAATATTTCACATTAAAATGCAGTCCTTCAAATAATCAGACACACTTATGGTTAACACACTATTTTATCATGGACTGTATATCTATCACATCAACGAGAAGGAAGTTGTTTGCCATCTATAAACACTCCCTCAAATGTTATTCTGTAATGCCCATTTGTTTGGATTTGGAATAGATCGCATCCTTTTCCATGAAAAACACTATAGCCATGGCTACCCACACATCTTTTCTGAGAATTGTAGCATCTACCTTGAGGCCATTAAAATAAATATTTGTATTTTAGATGATGGTGATGTGATGATCATGGTAAATTATTATCATATCTCAAACATGGCCTGGATAAAGTGATATAAGACTTTATGTAATTAGAATTAATATGTATTTTTGACTCTTAGTTTATTCTTGCTCAATGTGTACTCCTTTTATTTTTTGAAAAGCAATTAATTTTCCTTTGGACGTTAAAGGTAGCAATAAATTGTTTAGTTCCTCTCTAGTACATACCAGAGAGATTCTCTCTTCTTTGAGGATTTGCAAGGTAGAGGGCTCCTTTTGGTTTTGATTGTGTCTTTTACATATTTCAGAGACTATTTACACACTGAGTTATTATACTTGATTAATTACTAGCTCTTTTGCTTCTTCAGCAGAAGGATTTGACTAATTCCTTTTTATAATGGAATAATTACTCAATAACTGTATATGAGAACATATAGCTAATAGTGTATACCTAAGAGTCTAGAAGAAATACTGAGCACAGGCTCAGTAGTTATGGTGCACAGGTTTAGTTGCTCCATGGCATGTGGGATCTTCCCGGACCAGGGCTCGAACCCATGTCCCCTGCATTGGCAGGCGGATTCTTAACCACTGCACCACCAGACAAGTTTCCTTCTCTGTGTTTTTAATGATGTTCTCAAATAGAAGAACCAAAGACAATGGACAGAAATTCCCCAAACCGTGCCTCCGAATTATCGCTCTGAATCCTTACCTCATTATACAGCCTACTCTATTAACTCAAGAGGCTAGGCGAATTTCATTCCTGTTGGGTTAGTCAGCCCCCTACTAATCACTTCTCCAAACAGTTTGCTGGTTACTGGAAGAATGAATACGCCCCTGATCTTAGCTGTGTCATCCAAGTGCATGCTGTATTGTCTTCTTCACACTTGGAGCCGGGCAAGTAATTTTTCCTGGCATTGTGGGTTTTTATAAGAGGGGTCAACAACGGCCCAGGAGAACACCTGCCTAAGACAAAGGATGTTTCAACACACAATGTCTTTCTTCCTTAGATAATCTCATAATTTAGACAGTACTAGCATTGCAGTACTTCTTCAAGATGAGCCTAGAGAACACCTGCCTAAGACAGAGGATGTTTCAACACACAATGTCTGTCTTCCTTAGATAATCTCATAATTTAGACAGTACTAGCATTGCAGTACTTCTTCAAGATGAGCCTAGAGAACACCTGCCTAAGACAGAGGATGTTTCAACACACAGTGTCTGTCTTCCTTAGATAATCTCATAATCTAGACAGTACTAGCATTGCAGTACTTCTTCAAGATGAGCCTAGAGTGTTGGCTCAAGCCTCGCAGCTTCACGAGTGGCTCTGATTTTCCAATCAAGTGCTTTTATGTTGTCATCTAAACACCTTGGAGGCCCGGAGTCAGCTGTCTTCGGAGTAGGAGAGCGGCATTCTGTCCACTGTGCTTGTAATTAATTATTGTTTCAATAAGAGAACACTTACCATTAACTGACTGTAACACCATCAGTTGGTTTCAAGGGAAGCCAATCACCTCCTACGTGGGTGGGCCTTGTTCAGTCAGTTGAGGGCCTGAAGAGCAAAGACTGGGGTTTCCCAAAGAAGAAGCAAAATTTGCCTCAAGTCTGCAACCTAGAAATCCTGACTGAATTTCCAGCCTGCCGGCCTGCCCTGCAGATTTCAGACTCAAGACTGTAATATCAACTCTTCCCTGAATTTCCAGTCTCCCAACTTGCCACAGTCGAATGAGCCAAATTCATTAAAGTCTCTCTCTTTCTCCACCCCTGCCCCAACCTACCTTCTCTCTCTCCTCTTCTCTTCTTATAAGGACACCAGTCATACTGGATTAGGGCCCAACCCTATTACCTCATTCAACCTTAATTACCTCTTTAAAGTCTCTTTCTCTGACTAAAGTCACATTCTGAGGTGCTGGGGAATTAGAACTTCCATGTATGAATTTTGAAGGAACACCGTTCAGCCCATAACACCCTTTTTCACATAACAGTTACACAGACTCACTTAATAACATACCCAAAGCCATCAAGGAATTGTAAGACATAGAATAGAAATCCAGGGATGTTGTCACCAGTACATACACTCTTAATGTCTATGAATAAAAGTATCGAAAGCAATACCTTATGATCATGGAATTTAAATCGTCCTTGATGTTTGGAAATCCTCAGAAACTAATTTCAAGTTGGTAGGTTATTTTCAAAGTCTGAAATGTGGTATGTCTCAAAATAGGTTACGATTGCATTTGACATACAGTATTTCTTAAGACTAGACCCTGTCATAAATCACATCACAACTCCTATGTACTGGATGAGTGGAAGATTCCCTGCCCACAATTTATTTAACATCTAGAGACTCTGCCGAGTGAAGCCCCCCATCTTTGTTAGTGACCTTCTCCTCGGCACCTTTTTGGTTTCTAAGTGTGTCTGGTGTCCAGTGTGCCTTGGTAGTCAGCTCCTTTCAACTTGAATAATTACAGAAACACGGTGCCCTGGAAGCAGCCTGTGTACGCATGTGTATGACTCTGCATTGTGGGCGAACTGAACTTAGGTGCCTGATCCTCCAGTTATGTCCACATCATGAGGTACAGTAAAAGAATTTGGAAATCTTTTAATATACTCTCTTTACTCTAAAGAAATAAAAAAACAGTAATCCCTTTTCATTTCACAGCATTGAGCTCAGGACCACAGCCACTATTACTTTCTTTTCCTAGAATAATAATGGATGGGAAGAACAAACGTATCTGCAATCATACAGTACCAGACACAAATGTAAACCAGTAAATAAGTTTACAGAGTTTGCGACTGAAATTTGACAACAAAACTTTTTTTTTGGTTATACCCACAATTCAGCCAAACTTTCTTGTACATAAAATGAGATACATAACTAAACTAATAAACTAATACAGTTCTGTTGCATGTGGATGGAGGTATCCACTACTGAGTTCCCTGGATCACCTAACTGCGTTACCAGAAAAATACATAAGTGTATTTTGAGGCATAATACATGTAGGATACATGCAATAAAAGGACAAAAATATGCTTTTTGCTGTCAATTAAATATAGTCAGTAAAGCTCTCATGTTTGAAACCAAGATAAATGCATATTTATTCTTAATAACTGCATGACTACTACTAATGTACATGGGAGAGGAAGTAATTATCTTTCACATTTCTGATCTTGAAAATAGAAATTGCTATATTCTAATTCTATTTATATTTCTGTCCACAGATGTGTGTGGTGTGTGTGTGTGTATGTGTTGATGCAGGTGTGTAGAAATGGAAGGAGGAGTAACAGAAGATGTCTGTGTATAAAATCAAGAGGAAGGTAAGCGATGGTACCAGAAGTTTGCTATGCGTGTCTATGCTTTTGCAAGGTTCCTACTGGGCACCACCAACTACAGATTTCTCAGTTACTGCTGGCAATAACTAGTGCTCTCTGACATATTAGTCACCGTATGCTCCACTTATTAAAAATTAAACGACACACCATTTATTCAGGATTTTTAAACGTTTTGTTCTAAGTAAATTATTTCCTAAGATGTATCTTCTACTATGTGTGAGAGAATAAGCAGTGATCTCTATGAGATGCTCAAGGCTGCCTTAAGCATCAGCTTCTGGTGGAGAAGTTAAATCAAGAGAAACATGTACTGTATCTACGTATGCAATATACTAACTCATTAGCAAGTTGAGAACCTTGACAGGATGTATGTTAATTAGTTTATTAATTAACTCTGCCTAGAAACAATAGCTCTTTTGCTTGACATTTCCTGCCAGTATGTTCCTGGACTTTTTACCAACAAGAGGGATTTTCAATCCAGGCTTCACAAATCTTAGTTACAAGAATACGAACTTATTCTACACAGATGTTATAAAAATTAAATGAGATTATACATGAAAATTGCTCAGCAGTGGGTTGTAAATATAAAATAAGCGTTAGCTATTATAAGTTGACAGATGGTATCTATGGCACAGGATTAAAAATATTAAGTTTTTTGGTCTTAATGATTGGCTAATATATAGTGTATTCATCCACAATTACTGAGCACCTATTATATAGAAGTACTGTGCTATTTACAGAGAAGAGCATAAAGCTTTGCAATCTACAGCCTTTTCATAAGCGCCTCTAAAGGTAAGGGTGACCTGACAATGACAATTATCACTGAGCTCCATCACTGAGTGATGACTGTTTCAGCCTCTGTGGCTGATTTGACGGATGGATAATCTTGAGACCAACACCATGCGGTATCCATCAAACTGCATCCATGTACCTACTCCTAAGTGCATAGGAGGACCACATTTCCCACTGTCCCTTGTTAGCTTGGGCCATGACTGGATTCCGGTCAATGAGATGTGGGTGGAAATGGTCCAAGCCCCCAAAGCCTGGCCCATAAAATCATCTCCCTCACAGGACCCCCTGCGCTCCAGCCACCACACCATGACCTTAGAAGCCACATACACCAGGGAGCAGTTCCAACATGATGAGCCCCTCCTGACATGTACTGAATTTACATGAGTGAGAAATAAGCCTGGATTTCTGTGAGGTCACCGAGATTCCTGTGCTCATCTGTTGCCACGGGATACCGAGGTTCCCAAGGTCTAATTCCCAGACCAGCAGGACTTGTGTCATCTGCATTCTTGTTAAAATGCACATGAATCCCAGACTAATACCTATACCTGTCCTTTCTCTCTACTCTGTGCACTTGCTTCTTTGTGTTTTTTTTTTTTTTTTTTGCGGTACGCGGGCCTCTCACTGCTGTGGCCTCTCCCGTTGCGGAGCACAGGCTCCGGACGCACAGCCTCAGCGGCCATGGCTCACGGGCCCAGCCGCTCCGTGGCATGTGGGATCTTCCCGGACCGGGGCACGAACCCGTGTCCCCTGCATCGGCAGGCGGACTCTCAACCACTGTGCCACCAGGGAAGCCCTGTACTTGCTTCTTAAAGCACTTTTTGATCTAAAATAAAGCTTTACTTATTCAATGTAAGAAAAATGATTCAAGGTATTAATTATACGTTACAAAGAAAATTGATGCCATACCTGTATTAAATGTATCCTAATTACCTATCAAATGGAAAAAATACTTCATGTGATGTGAAAAAATACTTTCACATCCCAAAGATCACGATAGCATCCTTTTTCTCCTCTTAATAATTACAGCTGTGGTGTGTTTTCCTTTCTTTTTTTTTTGAACTTTTGATTTTGATTTTATTTATTTTTTTATACAGCAGTCCTTATTAGTTATCTATTTTATACATATTAGTGTATATATGTCAATCCCAATCTCCCAATTCATCCCACCACCACCACCACCCCCCGCCACTTTCCCCCCTTGGTTTTTCATCAGCTTTCAGAAATGGACCATCAGTATGGTTCAATAATAAATCAAAGTTAGGGTCTTTTTCATTTCATTAAAAGCTGTGTGCTGTTGGAACAATTTCATCACGGAAATGTAACAGATTCGTCTTGCTAAAGGACAGTTAGGTATCATGATAAGCATGTACTCTGGGCTAGGTTATCTGGGATCAAACCCATACATACTTTCCTATGTAGGGTATTTAAACTCCTCTGTTTCATTCTCTTTATTGACAAAATTGGGATATTAATAACACTCACAAGTTTGCTATGGGATTAAATGCTAGCAGATATAAAGTACCAAGAAAAATGCCTATCACTTACTTCTATGTAAGTATTGAAATCAGGGAATCAGACTAGCTTTTCTGAAATAACTCTATAGATTCCAAAGAACACATTTGGAAAATATTTCAAAAGTTTATTGCAAAAATGAAATCTCACTTATAGACAGTTTTGTGTTTTGCAGACACATGTGATGTGATTCTATTGATATGTTTAAAGCACCTCAGACCCTCATTTTATAAAGATTTAGGGAAAAAAGTTTTGTGCTTCAAATTATGTCAACAAACATATAGAACAAATATTTTAGCCTTAAAATCATTAGAATTCTTTCAAATGAATCAAACCTTATTCCTTGCATAGAATCAGCACATACTCAAAATATTTGTATGTGAGTATTACTCATGAATTATATGTAAAGAAAATCTTAGTCTTTTTGAGGTTGATTTTCATGGAAATACCTCCAGGAGATTGGAGCTGAGAGGTGGAGAAAACTTGGCTCCTTATGAAATCAGAGTCCCTGAAGTGTCCTGCCCTGAAGCGGTCCCTACCTGTGGACTTCTACTTATAACACATTTCCTTCTTGCATAAGCAAGTTGAAGTGAGATTCCTAATTACTTGAAGCAAAGGTTCTCTAACCAACATAAAAGTGATGTCCACTGATGATGTTTGCATCCGGGAATTTTTTGGTATATGTAAGGTCAAGTTTACGAAAACAATATGCCAGTGAATACTTTCAATCCATTGTAAAACAGCATAAAACAAAACAACAACAAAAACTGACATCTTGACTCATTCATTATTTAGAATGCTGGTAATAATAAAACATTAATTTTTAATTTTATATATGAAGATGGTATTCTCAGTGCTTTACAAGAAGTATCTTATTTAATCCTTACAACATGAGGAAGTATAGGCTCTTATTAATCTAGTCTTATAGTTGAAAAATTTGTAGTTGACAAAAGTAAGTATTAATGGTGCTATCAGAATTCTAGCTGAGGCTGTCTGATTAAATTACATAAGCAAAACCACTAGGATATACTGATTCTTCTTTGGAGTAATGATATATTTAAGGTTCATTAATTTAAAGTTTTAAAAATCTTATGACAAAGTTTGTCTTTTTTAAGCAAATGTCATCAGCTACATTTGCAAAGTTAATTGGTGGCCTTTTAACCAAAGGAAATTGACATAAGTAGATACTAACTCCAAAAAGTGTCCCTCCTAAAAAAGAACATCAGATTGGATGCAAACATATTAAATAATATTATTTGGTGGCTATGTAATTGCTATGTGCCCTTTCAAGCATTTCACACATACTATTCTGTTCAATGCTTGAAAGACATATAGAGGCAGGTGCTATTATTATTCCCATTTCGTGGATAAGAAGACCAAGGTGCTGAGACATGGAGTCACTTGCCCAATTTCCCAAAATCGGTAAGTGGATGAGTCTGGATTTCCACTGGCGTCAACCTCCATAAGGGGTGCTCAGCCCCTAGGTTTTCTACCTCGCATATTTGTTTATCAAAAGAAAGATATATTTACCTCTAAATATGTCCTTTTGCCCTGATTCCTAAATTTATAATTTCATATTTATAAATGACTTACTATAAATTTAAAATGGGATAGAACTACCTAAGTTACTTTGCATTGGCAAAAATAAGTGATATGGGACTTCCCTGGTGGCGCAGTGGTTGAGAGTCCGCCTGCCGATGCAGGGGACACGGGTTCGTGCCCCGGTCCGGGAAGATCCCACATGCCGCGGAGCGGCTAGGCCCGTGAGCCATGGCCGCTGAGCCTGCGCGTCCGGAGCCTGTGCTCCGCAACGGGGAGAGGCCACAACAGTGAGAGGCCCGCGTACCGCAAGGAAAAAAAAAAAAAAAAAAAAAGTGAAGCTTTGGGAGAGGCATTCAGGCAGGGGTAGTTTTACCAAACTGAATTACCAAACTGAATAAGCTGAACCATATTCTTTTTACAGTTCTAAGTGTTTCCATAGATCTATTATCTTAATGACAAATTTTGTTTGCTTGCTTACTCTGGTGATTTGGAAACAGAATGTTCTGGAAGGTTCATGCACTTAGTGTTCTGTCTACAGAACCACGCCTCGGTTCACAGCATTTTAACGTTCAAAAATGTTACATACAGTTAGTGTTTTCATTTCCCACACCGTAGCACAGACATCATCTCTGCTTTACAGAAGACAATATAGTAAAAATACATTTTGTTCAATTTTTTTTAATGTCAATGCATTTTACTAAGTGTTAGCAGAGTAAGGTGTCTGTCAGGTTCAGTTTGGAGTAATTTCTATGCAGTCTCATGACAAATTGATGGCATATTAGTTTGTGATTTACATGAATACCTTCTAAAATGTCAGTCGTGCGTCCTGGTGCCAAGGGAGAAATGTGGATTGCATTTCAGGTATAAGAAGTTTAGCCAATACAGATTTGGAAAAATTGGTGTAGAGCAGTGGCTCTCTGTTTTGGCTGCATTTTAGATGTGGACAGCTTTCAAAACTACCCCTGCCTGAATGCCTGTCCCAAAGCTTCTGATTCGGAGCCATCCCTGGGCTTTGGGACTGTTAAAAGCTGTGTGGAATTTGATGTGAAGCCAAGGCTGAGAATCGCTCCTGTAGAATAACTAGATAGGAGATAAATGCCTCCCTTGAAAGGGAGCCACCCCCAAATGGCTCGGTCATTAACATTCAATAACAGTCAAACTAAGACGTCTAAACATCAATACAAACTTGCTAATATGAAACCCAATCTTTAATTAAATAAATTGCAGGGGATTCATAATGCAGGAGAACAAAACCACAAAATTTTGTTTCCTTCCAGATTCATGGAACAAATGTGAAAAAAATAATAGACGAACTTGGGTAAAAAGAGCAAAATATAAAGAGTAGAATAATTTCAGTGTCTTTTACCATTATGTGCGACTTTTGAGTTTTCAAGTGAAACTCATTGGCAGGAGGTTATTTTGCTGTTAATTTCCTGCTGTCAAAACATGCTGTAAGGAGACCCCCAGAAGCCAAAGTCCTGCTTCAGGAAAGAGGTCTCTTCCCTATGTACTCATCTCCCTAACTCTCCCTACTCCTGTTTCTCCTGATGGATGACTCATCAGGAGAAGGAAGGAGAATGCTATCGAAATTGAAGGAATGCTGGCCTGACCACGTTCGGGTGGGCCAGTCTCCAACTGAAGGAGTCTGTGCCTTTGTTTCTGCCCAAAGAATAAATGTAGGTGCCCCAGCAGATATGGGGAGCGAAAAAGAGTTTCCTGGGAAGACGTATAACGGGGGCAGACTCCTCAAGGCCCTTCGGTCTCTCCTCATCAGTGTCTTCTTTCTCTGTAATGTCAAGACACAGGTTCCAGCAGACAAGTGACGGACTGGAGCGGACATTGTTCCTAGAAGTTCATGTGCATATATTCTGATATCCTGCACTATTCTTCCTTGTGAACATGCACTCCAAACAAATGTCTTTAATCCCTGTGCTTTGACTATATCCTTCTTCTTTCTTATCCTTGTGCCTCTTGTGACACTATTTTCTTCCTCATCTGGAAATAACCAACTAGGCCAAATTTCTTCTTGCTGAAGCCATTCTGTTTCTTCTAAGATTTCTTCTCATTAACCCTTAAGCACACGTTTTTCTATAGCTTTCAAATCGTGACCTTCTTCTTTCTGGCATCACTTGTGGTTTTACTGTTTTTAATTTGAATGTTTATGGGTTTTTTTTCTCCCCAGATAGACTGGAAGCATCTTGGCTGCAGAAAGCATACAGCATGCTTGACGTCACCACCAACAGCTCTCAAATCCCACTCCTGGTATATCTCTTGGTACATAAGGTCACTAAGAAAAGTCTAGTCAGTGCAGAGCGTAGGGCTTGTACAAACATACAAGGGCAGACAACATGCACCCACCTGCCAAGGCAGCTTTTAAACCATCGGATTGAAGATTACTAGCAAGAAGGTGCACTCTGACCCCAGGCATCCATTCATTCTGGGACCATTCAGAGACCTAGCAGGCAGGACACTCGATTCTGGGGAAGGGACCCCACCTCTCAGCCTGTGGGGAATGTGAACTGCTTGAGTAAAGAAGCATGAGACCCTCTCCTGATGGGATCAGCGCTGGGATGTGACAGCACCATAAAGGGGCAGAGCCTTCCCTCCGGTCCTGACCTGCTGGATTCGGCCTGCGGTGCCATGGGAGGCTCCCATGCTACTAAGAGAGACTGGGTCACAATCGCCCCGCCATGTCAGCTCAGCATCCTTCTGTGGAAGTAGAACATGGCTGTGGACTGGGGTCAGTCTTGGTGGCGATAATGATTGTTTACTAACACTGGGCTTTAAGTCAATTTCTAGGGGCATTTGTAGGAGGGAAGCTCCTTTCCTCAGACACTTTCCTACGTACATAAGATCCGTCTTGTATAAGATAGAGCTTCTCTCATGTTTATTATGTTAATCATGTGAAATTGCTGACACTTGACCTTTTTTTGACCTACAAAATTCCAGGTTATAGGCTTAAATCTATTGCTTAGAGAAAATATGCACATTTATACATGTAGTGTCAAATGCCACAAAAGCTTTAAAATATAATAGAAAAATCACTGAAAAATATGTTATTAATATGTTATTAATATATTTCAAACTTGGAATGATAGTCTCTGATATGCTAGAGACATGTCAAATATGTTTTCCCTCCATTTAGATTAACTTTAACACAATCTCTTTTAAGACATTTTCTTTTCATATCAAAGCTCCCTGAAACATCCTCAGTTTCCTCCTCAAGGACATGGACCTAATATTCTGGGAAATGTAGAGATCGTATACGAACTCCTCTTTTGTTTGCATGCCTGAAAACCCCACAATAATCCGTGAATAAAATTCTGATATTTGCTCTCTGTGTCTGATCATTTCCCAACAAAGGCACATTAAAACCACAGCTCGTAGCAGTGAGCTAAAACACCTTCGACGATGCCACTAAGAGTAGCGTCCCCACTGCAAGCCTTCTCTTTGCCCATCGACTATTTTTTTGTCTCATTTGGGTCAAAGGCACCTAATATTGAAGTGAGTCTTTTAAACTGACAATACTGAATGACATTTACTATCAATATTATTCTAAGTAGCCTTTCCCTGATTAGATTTGATTTCTAACAGTGTTGACTAGGAATTCCCTTAAAGTCTTTAAAATTTGGGTGTTGAATGGGAGATCTAAGTCTGGGGCTGAGAAAACTCTGCTAATAGACCTTGGCTGAATAAGTAAGTTTGGTATCTGGATTTTTGTGGTTCAGTGTATGCGTCTTACACTACATAATTGTTGAAATATCTGTTAGCCCAAGATATTTGCCCATAACCCAGATAGTAAGGTAAGACATACAACACCCAGCATATTATACAAAACAATTATCATTCGTTTTTTGGTATATACAGATCAGTCTTTTGTGTGCACATGTACATCATTCTCTATATTTAAAGAACACGTTGCTTTCTATACTTTTCCACTCGTATTTCCTTGATCCTTGAGAATTCCCAGATCCCTGACTTTCAAGCCATTTGTTAATAGTTGTCTCCGTATTGTCACTTTTATGGATACTATGATAATCTGATTGATTGCAAATTTTCTCTTTTATGAGTAAAGTGGTGATAAACTTACTTGCACACAAATATTTTATTTTCTCAGAAAAATATCACACTCCTGTAAGTTGAATGATCAGGTCAAATGATATGATCATAAAATTAATTTATGTAACAAAATGTAATTAGCCACAGTGAAACTTCCAAAAACTAGAGTTCTTTAAACCTGCATTCTGTAGCCACAATGAAATACAGTTAAAAATCAACAATAATAGCAACAACTAAATGTTTTAACCATTTTTGAATTAAGGAGAAAAAGAATCTTATAAAAAGGCTGGAAATTACCAAAATGAGAACACACTTTGTAATGCCTATGAAATGTGATTTCAACTATATTTTATTATTTAGAAAACAATTTTATTACATAAAAGCATTTAAAATGAATACAAGGTTTAAGAAATAGAAAAATGAAAATAGTGTTAAACTGAAAAATGGAGGTAATTGATAACAATGGCAGCTAAAATCCATAAATAAAAATAGAACTGATAGTAAAACTAAATGCTGACTCTTTGAAAATAAAATAGTTTTGGGTTTGGTGATGACTTTTTAGATACAACACCAAATGTGTGATCCAGGAAAGAAAAACTTATAAGCTGGATTTCATTAAAATTAAAAAAAAAAATTCTGCAATGCAAAAGACATTGCTAATACAATGAAAGACAAGCCACAGACTGGGAGAAAATATTTGCAAAAGATAGATCAGATAAGAGACTATTTTCCAAAGCACAAAAATGACTCTTTAAAATTCAAAGATAGGAAGACAGACAAGTCTATTAAAAAATGGGACAAAGACCTTAGCAGACCTCTTACCAAAGAAGAGAAACAGACAGCAAACAAGCATATGAAAATATGCAACACGTCATATGTCATCAGAGAAAAGCAAATTAAAAACACAATGATGTGCCACTACACACCTATGAGAATGGCCAACCAGAACACTGCCTACAACAAATGCTGGTGAGGATGTGGAACCGCAGGAACTCTTTTTTTTTTTTTTGCGGTACGCGGGCCTCTCCCGTTGGGGCCCCTCCCGTTGCGGAGCACAGGCTCCGGACGCACAGGCTCAGCGGCCATGGCTCACGGGCCTAGCTGCTTCGCGGCATGTGGGGTCTTCCAGGACCGGGGCACGAACCCGTGTCTCCTGCATCGGCAGGCGGGCTCTCAACCACTGCGCCACCAGGGAAGCCCCACAGAGGAGATTTAAGGCAGTAAAATTACTCTGTATCATACTATAATGGTGGAAACATGTCATTATACTTTGTCCAAACCTACAGAATATACAAGAATGATATAAACAAAATCCAGAATCTTAAATTTTAATAGAAAATGATATAGCATGATCATTCATTTTAGTCCTTGGTTATCTGGATAAGCCAATTCTACCTTCTGTTTGTTTCATTTTGTTTTGTGTGAGAAGCCTCCCCTTCGAGTTTGTAACAGGTGTTCTCAGGCTCACCCACAAAAACATTTTTCAAGAATAACACATCATTGCCTTTTCAGTTTTTGCAGGCAAATGTTAACGGCACCAAAATATACTAAGTAAACTTTTCACTAAAAACGACTGAAAAGGAAAACTTAGTGTCCTACTAATTTCTCACTGTGTGGAGGTGGGTTCAGGCAATTCGTGGTTTCCAGAACCTTAAAAGTTCTTAACCCTTGGTCTTTCTACTGATAGTTCTAACTTAAAGCCTTTCATGATTCTGTAAATTCAGAAAAGTTCACTTTCTTCAATTCCTGAGCCCAGACACTTTTCATTGTAAGAGCTCAGCAGATGCTGAGGATTCAGATTTGTGGGCACAGAGTGGGAGAAGGTGTAGATTTATTTATAGAAGCTGTTGAATGAACATTTCTAGTACCCTATTACACGGTTGCTGACCGGAACTATTAAAATTATACAGGAAACCAAATATAATGGCCAGTCTGAGAACGTAAAATTTTCTCCCCTCTTTCAGTCTGAAATTCAATTTTACTCTGGCTTCGTCCTGATGTCTTTAATACCAGCTGAGGTGGGAGCAGGATATTAGTGGTTTCCATTGCCTCAAAGCACCTCACCATCGCTCTGGCTGTTTCTGGGATAAAGCCTTTGGGACACCTCATGCAGAAGAGAGGTGGAGCCCCTCTGAAATAGTCAGGGCTCACATCAGTCTCTTTCTGTTACACAGGCTTCTCCTTATTCTCAGAGGAGTCCTGGTACAACAGATAAGGTTGGAGATCTCCCGAAGTGAGAATTTCCTGGACCCACCTCACCTCCTTCCTAGATTTGCCTCAGGAAAGTCCAAGAATTAGAATGATTATTACTGATGAAGTGCTGATTCATTGGCCAACGAGCTTTGCTCATTTTTTTCATGGCAATTCATAATGATAGATATAGACTTTGTTACATTCTTAAGTCAAGTTAATTTACAGGTTTGGGGCTACTTAAGGATTCCTATAAATTAGTTAGAAATGTAGAATCTTCTAATCATGTTGTAAATGTATCACGAATAAATATCTTGTTGATCAACACTTAGCTCCCCTCACAGGTTATATGGGTCCCAGGCCTCTGAGCATTTTTTTGAGATTTTAGGTAATATAAGGTATACCTTTTTAAAACACAAGACTATATTTCTTGCAGTATGTGCTGAAACCACTCCACTTAATGTCACATCCAATAGCTAAAGTACTGAAGTAGTAACACATGAAGACACAGTCTTTAGAAAGGTTTGTCCATCTTGATTTAATAGAAAGTAAAGTACAGGAAACGAGGGACAAATTCCTTCAAAGAACAATTTACCTTTGTAAATTCTTTCTTTTTTTATTTGATGGAACTAATCGCTTTAACTCTGGGCTTTATACTTCAGAGGTCCTGTCAATATCAAAATAACAAAATACAAGTCACTAACTTTCTTTTAAGTTTATTGGAGGGACAACTGTAAAGGTCTTTTGTTCACACACACTGATGTAACAATGAAAATAGCCTTTTGCTTGCTACTTTCTTTGTGGTAAGTTTACATAGCATTTACCAATAGAGTGACTTTACTTGTGGAGCCATTTCTTTGGCAATCAAACCAATGTAATTGAATACTCCTCCAAGGAATTCTGTCAGTCTTTATTACTAAGTAATTAGCCCACAATGTAATATTAAATATTTTAAAAATAGGCCACATTATTTCATGTTTAGGACTTAAATTAAAAATAATAATACGCAGGGCTTCCCTTGTGGCGCAGTGGTTGAGAGTCCACCTGCCGATTCAGGGGACACGGGTTCGTGCCCCGGTCCGGGAAGATCCCACGTGCCGCGCAGCGGCTGGGCCCGTGAGCCATGGCCGCTGAGCCTGCGCGTCCGGAGCCTGTGCTCCGCAACAGGAGAGGCCACAACGGTGAGAGGCCTGCGTACCGCAAAAAAAAAAAAAAAAAAAAATAATAATAATACGCAGAAGGAAATGTGTGAAGAAAACAGTCACAGTCCTAAATTAAATTCTGTTATGAGGTTTTATTTTTTTAAGCATAGAGTAAATTTTGCATTTATTGCAGAAGAAAATATGTATTGTTCTTTAAGAATAGTATATACCTTCTGTGAGTACCATTTATAAAATCTAATAAACTCCTCTGTGGTACCTGTAAATCAGCATAAACTTGACATCACTGCAAAAGGTTGATATGATTTTGCATAACTTGAAGAATATTTAGATCAATCCCTGGGCATTATTTGTTGTAATTTGTGCACTTTCTGTAGATATGTGGTATTCAAATCAGTAATCAACTTGAAAAAAAGTCACCTTTCTTTCAAAAAGTCACCTTTACATCATTGGAATGAAGGAATATGAATTGTCTATTTATTTACCAGTAAACCATTTATCCAGCATACTGCTTCAAAAGGAAAATCATTTGAATTCATTTTTGTCTTTTAATTATAAGTAATTATTTATAATATGTACGGTTTTATCAATCCTTTTGTAATAGGAAGCTGAAGCTGATAGTTACTGTCAGCTCAGAACATTTCTAAATTTCTAAATCTAATATTGACGTCCTTCAATGGGTTTTAACTTCGGTTTGGGCTTTGTGTGATGCCAAAGAACAAGGAAGATTTCTTTAACCGAACATGCAAACAGTCTAAACAAAAAGTAATAATTTTATTATAAGCAGATGATTTATTTGGCCCAATTACATCATATTGGCAACTTGTGTTACTAACACTTTTCACACTCAGTCCTTCAAGTGGCCCCATTTCCCCTCTTCTCTTTCCTCTAAATCAGGAGGAAAATGGAAAAACTACCAGCCATCTGAGGACCAAGGTGGAGCAACTGACTCTATGCCCAAAGAAAGGGCACAGCTAGAAGTGGAAGAGGAGCACAGGTTTGGAGGCCAGTTCATGTAGGCACAGGGGGAGGGGAGGCGCAAGGTGCAAGGAGATGGGAAAATCCAGCCAAGTTCAACTAGGACTCGTTTTGGCTGTTTGCTAGCCAGTGGTGTGTCAGTGGACAGACCCAAGATAAAGCAACTACTCAGAACCTAACTAACCAACTGTACAGACTTTTGGACTGAAATGGCTTAATGACGTCTACTCTTGACACCTGTGAAAGAACCCGATTATCCTTCCACCCGGATAATGATTGGTTTGGTAGCCAGGCCATCACAGCATCCCTCAAAAATGCTTCTGTGGTGTGTGCAGGGATGGTTTATACTTTTGTCAAGAGGAAGTGGACGTGAGCTTGACTTGGGAGAGAGAGTCTTATCCGAGGATGTGTTTGTCAGAGCCAGTAATGTTCAGATTTCTGCTCATGATTGAGAGGCTTCACTAAGAAGCTTGCAGAAAGGTAGAAGTGAGGTTTCCTATTCACCAGTGAGGCTGCTGGCAGCTGGGTGTCTGCCCACAGTGACCTTCTTCACCATCAATCCATAGGAACAATGATGTCACAAAACCACCACAAGCACTTCCCTGTATCAGAATCAATGCACAACCTTGGCCTCTAACTTCTATAAATCTACCCCTTACTAGCAGATCCCAGAAATATAAATGTGGGACTCAGAGAGTTCTGGAAAACCCACCCATAAAATAGGAGCGATTTATAAGAAATAAAATCAGCCTTCCCAGAGTCTCAGTGATACACTTTCCCATCACTATAGTCTATGATCTCTGTAGCTTTGCGCTTATTAGAGATGAGTTTCTCCCTTGGTAAAGCTGGGAATCTGCAGATCTCACGCTCTCCACATTTCGGAGCAGGGCAGGTCTCTCTAACCAACTTGCAGTGGTCAAGTCCCAGCTCTACTAGTTACTTGCTACCTGTCTTTAGTTAATTAATTTGTGTCTCAACTCAGCTTTAAAATGGATATCGGGTTACTCTCCTAATTACTATGTTATGAGGATTAAATTCGATAATCTTCTCAAGCCTTAGAAAAGCACTTGCCATTTAGTAAGACCTAAAAAAAAAAACCTCAATATGTATTATCCTGCCAATACTGTGTCCCTTTTCAGTTAAGAAGGAATGGCAATGGCTTGCATAGCTCTTGTCTGGGGGACAGAAGATGCTCTGTAGGATGGAAATGGGCAGTTAATATTCTTACTTTCAATCCCTTGATGCCAGACAGATGTCAGTTCTAGCCCCTAGGAAATATTCTGGAAATGTCAACTCTGCAAGATTTCTGTGTTGTTACCCACATTAGTCCAGTACTAAGCTCATCACAACGATTTTCTTCAACTACTTCAGTTATTTGAGGAGAAAAAGCCACCCACCTTCTACTATTTCCCATCCCCCACTCCAAAAAAAACCTCTTGGTAATGGAGAAACTAATTAAATTAGAATTTTATATGACTATTTTTGCTAGTTACTATATTCATTAATCAAACTAAATGTGAGGGGGAAGAGAGGAAATCAGGGATAAATGTTTGAACCAAAGATGAATGGGAGGTGGTGTAGCTGATGACGGGAAATTCAATCCAGGCGTTATTAGGGGTGATGCGGGTCCGGTTATCTAGAAGCGGCAAAGACAAAGAGTCCTAGTGGTAGAAAAGCTGTTTCAGAAAATAATGATAATAAATTAAAAAAACTTCTACCTAAGATTATTGATGGAGAAACTGTATTCTCAAGAGAAACAGAGATTTTGGTTAAAATAAGAAAGTTAAGGGAATGTTCATATAAATGGAAGCACACACTGTGTGGTCCTTTGGGACTGGCTTCTCTCACTCAGCATAATCTTTTCAAAGCTCTTCTATGTTGTATGTCTCAGTACTTTCATCTCTCTGTTCCTCAGCTGATGGACATTGGGCTGTTTCTACTTACTGGCTACTAGGAGTAAACCTACTATGAATACTTGTGTATGGGCTGTTGTATGGGCATATATTTTTGTTTTGTCTTGAGTATGCACCCAGAAGTGAACTTGCTGAGTCATAATGGTAAGTCTACGATCATCATTTTAAGGAACTTCTATTTTCCAGAGTTGCTGTACCATTTTGTATTCCCACTAGCAATGTACGGGAGGATCCAATTTCTCAAAATCTTCAACGCTTTTTTTTTTTTTTTTTTTGCGGTACGCGGGCCTCTCACTGTTGTGGCCTCTCCCGTTGCGGAGCAACAGGCTCCGGACGCGCAGGCTCAGCGGCCATGGCTCACGGGCCCAGCCGCTCCGCGGCACGTGGGATCTTCCCGGACCGGGGCACGAACCTGCGTCCCCTGCATCGGCAGGCGGACTCTCAACCACTGCGCCAGCGGGGAAGCCCTGGAATAGTTTTTTTTGAATGTCGAAATATCTACTTATATTTTTACTTGTGAAATATTAATGAAAATATAAGCTGGGTATGTTGGAGTCTGAGCGAATACTGTTTCTCTGCTGCGAGCCTGCACATTGACACATAATTGGCAAGAAACCAACCAAAGCTAGTTTCAGGGGATGCCTGGCTGGCCCTTCCCTACCTGTGCCTCTGTGGACAGACCCAAGGCCCTGTGCTCATCTCACAGTTCCAGCTGTGCTCTTTTTGGCATAGATTCAGCTTCTCCTTGGTGCTCAGAGGGTTGGGTAAAATTTCTTCACACATCTTCTGGTTCCAATCCATCTGCTATGTGATTCTAAGCGCCACTTAAAACCACAGATCTATAATTATCTCCAAACTCATCAAGTTGTACACAGTAAATATGCACAGCTTTTATATGTCAATCACACCTCAATAAAGAGATTAAAACATCATGCAGGCCGCTTTACTAGATAGTAGGGAATTAAAACACCATCTGAAATCCCCGTTATCAGGATCCCCTGGGATTCGTTGTCATCATTCTCATTCTTGATCTCATCAGTTCCTCATAGATCCTGACATTGTTCACTCAGCCTTAATCCGTCCCTGTTTTCAGGTGGTAACCCAGACAGAGCTGGTTGGCTTTGTTTGTGTCCTGGTATGACTTATTGATCAAACGCACAAGCACTCTTTGCAAGAGAATCTCTTAATCCCCACAGACAGCAGATTTTAGATTCATATTAATAAATAGAAATATTTTCCCAATGGCAAGTGAACCCACGGAAAAAAGAAACTTCTTAAGTTCCTCACAAGAACTAATTACCAATTATTTTGACTCCCCAATTATTACTATTAATTTTTACTGTTAATTTTTAAAATCATTTTTATAAACACAAGAATAATGTCCAGGACTGAGATCTCCTAAGATTTCTTTGGATTCAATCCTATTTCAAAAGTTCAAGATTAACAGCTAGTTTTGGTGGTTTTGTCATATCAATTGTTAGTAGTAAACGGACTTTTGTTTCCACTCCCAACACACACAAACTTACACATTTATACTGTCACTATTATTACTGCTACACATATATACACACATACTTCATATGTAATTAAGTCCTCTGAAAAAAAGACAGCTGTTCTAATAAACATAGAGCATTGTATTTCTTATGTATACACATTAAAATATTAATTATTATAAGCTTAGTTTAAAAGAATGGTTTGGTACTGTAAAGAGATACACCTACAATTAAAGAAAAATGACATTCCACCCAAAAAAATGCTGACTTGGCTTATTGTCAAGAAGTCAAACATGACTCAGTTGCACAGGGAAGTGATATTATGTTGTTCATATATCAGCATTATTTATCAATATTTCTAATTCATGTCTTCAAATGATAATGATTACAGAGACACATCTTTCTCTTCAAAATATTTTTTTCAGGTCCCTGATAACATGTTTATTTGGTGTCACACTTGAAATGAACATGTTATAATTGAATATTGTGAACAGAAAAATCTCAACAATTCTAGTTGTAATTGGCAGATGAGTCATTTAGTGGATTCATTAGAACTGAATGAAACTTAAGAATTTGAGACATTTACTAATATAATTAACAAAATTCTTTACATTAGATGATATTGTAAAAATATGAAAATATAAAACTGTATCAAAATGTTATAGAAATAAATAATTTGACAGCAAATTAGTTTTGATGTTTTCCTAAAGTCGCATTTACTTTCCTTTCCTTTGTAATTTACTAACCCAAGGTGAACTTTACACCGAGGATACAGGACTCATCAGAAGGGGAGTCGGTAATGTGCTTCTGTAGTTGATTAGGAGTTGTTTTGGGGGCTTGTTTTCCTGCCCCAGGAGAATCAGTTCTGTGGTTGTCATTTTAGGATATAATCGCTCTCCTTGTAAGCAATACTCGCTGACTGTATTAATAAGGTGTGCTATTGATAGATATGCAATGGACCTACAATGGCTGTCACTTTCCATTGCAACCTCAAATCCCATTCCTTTATTAGTGCTATTATTTCCCAGCTATTGATTTAGTCTCAGATAACTCTGGTTTGGGCAGAACCACTACATATTACTTTGATTTTGAGTACTACTAGATGTTCGATATTACTGAGTATGTGTAACACAGAACCCATCTGTAAGAGCCATGCTGGATCTGGGCAAAAGCAGAAAATTCCAAAACGCTTGCATTACTTAAAAGGTGATGGTTCGTTGTTGAAGTTTTGAGTGTGATATCTCCAGTTAACAGAATCATGGAGCAATGAATTCTAATCCTGCAGAGGACGTTTCATGGGTGTCTGCTACATTCCAGCCCCTCTCCTTATGTCAACTCAACTGGACCTCCCAACAATCCTATGAGCTTGGAATTTCTAGATGGGTTTAATGCTCAAAGAAACTTGCCTTAAAGCAGAGATCGTGGGGGGTGGAGTTGGATTTGAAGTCCAGTCTGCTTCCCAAGTCTCTGATGCAATCCTACCCCTCTTCCCCCGCCAACCTTCTATTGATAATTATCACGATCGTCATCATCATCATAACCACTATTTGAGTATACGTTTTATTTCAGCTTTCTGCATATAACGTTTTGCATATACTGTCTATTTCAACAATCACACAGACTATATAAACGCCAGCTATTTCAATCTTCTGCACAATTCCAGAGGGAAATTTTCACTCAAAAAATAACGCTACATCTTAGGTGGTACCAGCTTTTGCCTTCTGGAAGCCCAGACCCAGTGATCTGTAGTAATGGGCCTGTCTTCACTTTGCAGAAAGGCCAACAGACGTGCAGAACGCTTAATCAATGGCTTGTTTCACACACCTAGGAAATGGTGACCCTGAATTTTAAGGGCTGGGTTCTTAACTTGAACGCCACTTGCAGACAACTGTTTTGTCTTAATTTCCCTTTACTGCTGTAACAAATCACTGTAAATATAGTGGCTTAAAAATTTATTATCTGACGTTTCTGGAGGTCAGAAGTCTAAAATGGGAGAGCTGGGCTGCATCACTTCTGGAGTCTCTAGGGGAGAATCTGTTTCCTTGTCTTTTCCGGCCCCTAGATGTCTAATGGCCCCATGTCATTGTAACCTCCGCCTCTGGGCTCACATTTGACTCCGCTCCTCCTATTTCCCTCTTTCCCTTCTAAGGACCTTTGCGATCCATTGGGCCCACTCTGACCATCAGCTGAATCTCGCCATTTCAAGGCCAGCTGATTCGCAGCCCGCATTCCATCTGCAACTTTAATTCCTCTTTGCCGTGGAACATACCATTTTCACATGTTCAGGTAGGCATCTTGATGGGGCCGTTTTTCTGCATACCACAGATTCCTAGTTACACGGAGATGTACTTGATTTCATGATTAGTTCACAAATGAATGGAGCCAGACTGGTTGGGGTTGAATTCTAGCTCTACCACTTACGAGTTGTGCATCCCTAAACATATTGGTGAACCTCTCTGTTCCTCAGTTCTCTCTTCTGTAAAATAGACATAACACCCCCATCTTCCTCTCAGATCGAGGAGGAATACAGTGACTGAGTATTTGTAAAACATTTTAAATAGTATCCGGTACTTAGTAAGTGCTATATAATTCTTAGTTAAAAAAATAAGAATAATTCCTCTACTGATGAGCTGCAAATGCAAGGCATCAGTATTACTTAAGCCACATAAATATTTGATTGTATCGATCTGAGACAGATACATATAATTATAAGCTTTAGGTAATGATTAAACTATGTACGACTTTTCAATTCCCGATTTAAATCTAACAATAAAAAAACAATGCCTACCTACAAGGAGGAACTATGGTTATTCAATTTAGGAAGATATACAGCTTGTCAGGAAGACCAGGAGGAATGGGAGACCTAATAAGATTTTCTGCCTGAGGCAAGGCTTCTGTCCTAGAAACCAGGAACCATGCCCCTGAGAGCAGGAAGCAGCTCTAGGAGATGATTCATTTGACTGCCTATCCCGTAATAATAAGCAAGCAAAGTTCCCATCCTCCCAGAAACCAGACCAGCTTCCCGCTTCACACACAAGGGGATATTGCTGGGGGCAGGGCAGTGTGTGTGGGAGTCCCATGTCACCTTCCTCACTGGCACCAAATACACACACACACACACACACCACACACACATTCCGCACAGGTCTCTATGCACGGTGGAAGGAGGAAAGCAGGAAACCTGGGGGAATCAGAATTGCTGGGGAGACTATATACTTCTCCAAATTCTCAGAAATTGAATTAGGAAGACCACCTCTCCTGCAGGAGAATGATCCCTCGATGACTCTGTTCCACCCGCAGTGGAATTGGACATGTGACCCCCTTCTTTCCCTCCTTTAGATGTTCCAGAGACTCGCTCTGTAAGCTCTGTGGTGTGTCCAAATTAGTGAGTAGATTTAAAATCATATAGCTCCCTGCTCCCTACCTCAAACCCACTTTCTAGATATCTGCTGAGAACTGCAGCGAGAGAAAGCATCATTCAGTAATTCGTTTTCTTAAATAGAAGTGTGATAGAGAGGAAAAGACATTGGAGGTGGAATAAGCCTGGGTTGTGAACCCAACTGTCACATTCTAACAAGGTGACCTTGGATAGGATACGTGATTCAAAACCTTGAGTCCGAATTTCCTATGTGTCTAGAGGAGAAAATAATACCCAGCATGCAGATTTATTATGGATTTAGAGCTCATCTATATAAAATGCCTATAACAGGGTCAGGGGTGTAAACACACAAAATATGTCATCTACTATTAAAAGAGTGGAAAAGAAATCCTTGAGTGAAAGTAGTCATTGACCAATCTTTAACAATGGCAACTGGCCTAGTGTGTGTGATATGTGTAATTCCACCCACATATATATATAATTAGATATATGCTATCAGTCTAACGAATATGATAATAGTTTCTAATAGGTGGCTTCTGGGTATTCTTTTTACTAATGCACAATATACACGAGAGGGTCAAGGTACTTTATCTTGGTTTTTATGATTCCACAACATTCCATCTATGTAGTGAACCCTAAATGTGTTATGCAAGATTTTATCTGTTTATGAATTTTCTAGGAAAGCATCTCTAGCATTTATTAAGTTATCAGTGATAACTTTTACATGCCGACCAACTTCTAAGACTCCTAACACTGGCCTAGATCCTTTTATATAGCAAATAGACATTTTAGAAACAGGTATAGAAGAACATTCAAAGATAAATTTGGCCTTGAGTCAAAATTAGCCTTAGAATAAAATTCCAGAATGACATTATATTAGAGTTAAAAGGAACCATTGAAGAAGCAAATCCAGAGAAATAAATGGACTGATCTAAGTGGACAGCTAGTGATCAGCACAGCTAACGTCGGAATTCAGGTTGTCAGAATCCTGGTCCCAAAGTTTTCTACTTCTTTTTGGTGTATATCTCCAAAGACGGACCCAGATACCTGTGAAAAATGACTATGGTCTCAGAAAAAAGTGTGAATACATTCTTTTAACAGTACCTATAAAAACAGCTGCTATCATACAGCAAGCATAAGGAAGATTGTGGATGTCTAGCAAATTAACACTTGACAATTTAAAGTGCCAACCCGTGCTAATTTCATTTACCGTAGTACTGTAAATGGTGTAGGTATTTGGCAGGCTAGGACTTAATACCATCTGGCCTGAAAAATTTATGATTCATTTACACAGCTAGACTTTTTTAAAGTTTTATTTTGTTTTTGGATAGAGAACGCACTTGAATGCTGGTTTGAAGGGCAGTGACGTGAGGCTTTTCAAATTTGATCATCACACTTTTATACAGGGCAACTGGAGGTTTTTTTCTGGGAGTATATGTGACTATCATAATTTTTGGTGAGCACTAATATTTGCAACAGGGATAAACTACGAAAATATTCAATATTAATCTGCTGTCTTCTGGTTTTCCTTTTCTCTATATGTTTTCATTCAACCCTCCACTCTGGCTAAATCATGAAACTTATTGTCACAGGGAATGAGAGAAACATTCCATTTGGGCCACAGATGCTGTTTATGAACCCTGAGTATCAATTCTGACTCGTGTTTAAATAAGAGAAGAGTTTCTCTTTGGGCTGAGAGGCATTTCTCAACAATCATGTTTTCCGTTCAGTGGTAGATATGGAGGTTTGGATAACAGAGTGCAAGTGTAGGTCCCATTAGTCTTGGAAATTTAGGATGAAAAATGTAGGAGGTGGAAAGTCACTTCTTGCAGTTTTAGACTGTTTTACACTAAAATGAGTGGACCTAAGGAATTAAAAGGGGTGAAACTAAGAAGCCCATCCATGAGATCACATAAGCTCTTACCCTTCCTCTTATAGACCCAGACACCATATTGGAAGGGAGCACAATGTATTCGAGGTGGCTGAAGGCTTGGACCTGGACATGTATGGAATATAAATTAAATACCTAAAGAAACATATATACATTTAAATACTTCTAATTATTGACTAGGAGCAAGATTACTGGGTTAGACTAACTACACATAGACAAAGGTAGGTATAGATAGATAGTATATAGATTTGCCCCTCACCCTAGGGAGACAGAGAGATAATTAGGATGATTAAATTGTAGAAAGAAAAATAAAGCTCATTGTTTTTATACAACTAAGAATAGCTCAAGTAACTATTCAAAACCACAAAATAGCTATCCTTTATTGAGGAATTATTTGGAAGGATGGTTTGTCCTAGGTATCTTGTATACATTATTTCACTTGATATCAACAATTACTCAATGAGATTAATATTATCATGTGTTAAAGCTGACTTCAAATACCTATAAAAAATGCCAAGATCTATTACGCAGAATGTGCCCTTGGTAAAAAAAAAAAGTGACATTTATTTGCCTTTAGTGACCTTCCCCTTGTGACATCACTAGTCATTGACTTTGAACTCATTCAGACAGGCGAGCAGAAAGTATCCCCAGATTAGCCAGAAATACCAGATGCCATTCTTGTCTTTTTTTCTGATTGACATTAAATACTTCTATCTTCAGTAACTTTCCCTGAGAATGCTGCACTTAGATTTGAAAAATACGTTAAAAAAATATTACTTATACCAGATAATATATTTCTTTTATCACAGTTTTCCTGAATGAATCATTCAAACAGAATTGAACACAACAGGAATCTCAGCAGAGGAAGAAATGTTTGTACAAGGGGGATATCCCGGCACACTTCAAAATACTCCAACTCAGTCTTGTCTGCCTGACTTTCAGTTTAACCTTAGACTAGCTCTATTTCTCAGAACTTGGGATGCAGTTTATGATATAATAGAAAGACAACTTTATTTTCTAGGAAATCTCTTGGACAAAAGCTCTATAAAATGCTCACTGCAAACTCTCCACTTATCATCATTATACGTGTGCTCAATTATTTATATAACAGAACATTTCTCCTCAATCTCTTTCCATTTAATCCATCATGAAACGATTTTAAGATGATCTTTTGGTCCATTTGGCTGGAGCACACATGTGTGACGATGCTAGCTCCCCATCAAGGGATGATCAAGATTTTGCCTAGGGAAGAAAACTTTTCATGAAGTGAATTCCAAGATTAAGAACAAAAGAGAGTATCATAAATTAATATAACAAGTTCTATGTTTTGATACTTAGTTAAAGGATGAAAATGTATATCCGTGAATATAAATTTACAAACATGTATGGAGATGCATACATTTTGGTAGCTTCCTCTTCACCCTGTTGGGGAAGGAGGGATTACTGCCATAGGGTTATGGGAACCACCGGATACATGACAATGACCCTGGACACATGAGACTGAAGGTAGCTTATGAGTCACATATATTCATAGCCCAGGAGAGCAGGGCACTACACGGTCTGTAGGATCACACAGGGGTTGCACTCAGGAACAGAGTGAACAAGCAGAAATGGTGGCAGGTAGACTCTGTAGTTACAATAGGGTGAGGTGGTCCCTGGTTCCCAGAAGACAAGATTGCCCTGTCTGAATAATTCTGTGGGTTGTCAGGCAATTGAACCCACTACTTAGGGATAAGCAGGCACTATAATTGGTTTCCGTGGCAAGGATTGGCTAGGAGACCTTTCCTGTGAGTAGAGAGGGCAATGTAACTTGTGGTTGGGCCATTTCAAGCCCTCCCCCCAACCGAGTTTTCCCCAGATATCAAAGCACACATCTTATCAGGCCTCGATTTCAAGCCTCACACCACAGCACGGTATAGGTACACACAGACACACACGGGCACAAACAGGCTTCGTTGCCTTATCTCATGGTCTTGCTTATTTGTTTCTCTTTCCACCTACGGCAACCAAAAATCACACCAAATTTTGTTAAACTTGGTTGCGAAATAATTAGTTACGTCTGGACGCTGCTAAATCATAGACAGCAGGTATTTTCATGTTATTCTAAGTTTTACACATTTTGTTACATCGTAAGCATTGGGTTAACGTTGTTTACAAACACGGGAGAAAATGCCAGGAAAAAATATCTTTATCATTTAATTTCATTATTTGACATAATTTTGCAGTAAAATTTGATCTGAGGGAATGTCTCAAGAGGGTTCTAACTAGATACTATGATTTTACTCTTTCATTCTCCAAAGAACTTTTTTGGAGGATGTGTCCAAATGCTGATGACGCATTTGGCCTCTGCTATACCACAAAGGTAAGGGGCCCTATTTTCTAGCAAAGGGCGTGACTCCAGGGCCAGTGCAAAGTCACGTCCAGCTCCAAAAAGCAAGGAATTTTCAACAGGCACACATGGAGGCTTAAAAAAGTAGTGAGATAGGACCAGCCCCTTGGTTAATTCTAGACAATATCAAATCAGGAGTGTGGTGGACTGAACGTACAGCTTACAAAATCTAAAAGCATACCTGTTTGGAAAGACAAACCTTATGCCATCGCTTACATGTGGAATCTAAAAAAATGGCACAGAATAACTTATTTACAAAACAGAAGTAGAGTCACAGATGTAAAGAATAAACTTACGGTTACTGGGGGGAAAGGGGTGGGGAGGCATAAACTGGGAGACTGGGATTTACACACACTACTATATATGAAATAGATAATTAATAGGACCTACTGTAGCGCGCAGGAAACTCCCCTCAATACTCTGTAATGACCTATATGGGAAAAGAATCTAAAAAGTAGTGGACATATGTATACGTATAACTCATTCACTTTGCTGTACAGCAGAAATTAACACAACATTGTAAATCAACTATACTCCAATAAAAAAAAATAAAAGAGTTCCTGTTCACCAAGCTCACTGGCAGCACATACAGTGTTAAAAAAAAAACTATTTCAGAAATAATATAAAGCCATGCTGAATCTTGACACATGGGAGCATTGAGACAGAGGAAGGAGGTTAGATGAGTACCCAGAGGGATTTTCTTGACTAGAGCTGCAAGGAAGCCTAAAATATTCCATTTCTCTCCAGCCCCCAGAAAGCTGTAAGAGGAATACCTCATCATAATTTTATGAAAATGAAGATTATTTTTCTTTGTTTTAAAAAAAGCAGAGTCAAGCTCTTTTCTTTAGCTACAGCCCTGTCGTGGAGGTTTAGATCCTAGCGATGGCATCTAAGTGAGCGTGTATAGCTGCCATCCTAATTAATGGCTATCCTATTTAACCTACCCTACAGCACTAGGGTAAAACCTGATTAAAAAGGGTGCCCTGAAGGCTATGAGGTTGGTTCACTGTTGGACCAGGAGAGAACGTTTCAAAAGTACAACTCTAGTTGGAAACTCTTCTAGTGTCTCATAATTGAAATATGGAAATTGATCGCATAGGGGACAGAGAAATTATATTTGATTACCAAGTGCAGCAGCATTTCCATGAGAGAAAATCCATAAAATCTCCTGGACCAGAGGTGCTCTGGTGCCAGTATGACCTGCCAACATTTGAGTACCTCTGAAGGATCGTGGACCATAATCTATACATACACCAGGTCCACAAAGTCTCTGAAGGTTCGCGGACCATGATCCATACATACACCAGGTCCACAAAAGTCTCTGAAGGTTCGCGGACCATGATCCATACATACACCAGGTCCACAAAAGTCTCTGAAGGTTCGCGGACCATGATCTATACATACACCAGGTCCACAAAAGTCTCTGAAGGTTCGCGGACCATGATCCATACATACACCAGGTCCACAAAAGTCTCTGAAGGTTCGTGGACCATGATCCATACATACACCAGGTCCACAAAAGTCTCTGAAGGTTCGCGGACCATGATCCATACATACACCAGGTCCACAAAAGTCTCTGAAGGTTCGCGGACCATGATCCATACATACACCAGGTCCACAAAAGTCTCTGAAGGTTCGCGGACCATGATCCATACATACACCAGGTCCACAAAAGTCTCTGAAGGTTCGCGGACCATGATCCATACATACACCAGGTCCACAAAAGTCTCTGAAGGTTCGCGGACCATGATCTATACATACACCAGGTCCACAAAAGTCTCTGAAGGTTCGCGGACCATGATCTATACATACACCAGGTCCACAAAAGTCTCTGAAGGTTCGCGGACCATGATCTATACATACACCAGGTCCACAAAAGTCTCTGAAGGTTCGTGGACCATGATCTATACATACACCAGGTCCACAAAAGTCTCTGAAGGTTCGTGGACCATAATCTATACATACACCAGGTCCACAAAAGTCTCTGCTAACATTCAGAATTATCTTCTTCAGAACCAATTTTACTCTAAGAAACTCTCAGGCAGGTAAGGCAAGTGAGGTCTCTGTGAAGTTTGCTTGACGTCACTTTCTAGGGCTTCCTCAGAAACCCAGGCTCGGATACGGCTCTTCAGGACATTTTCTGTTCTTAACTAACTAACTATGAAAGAAGGAGCATTTGAGCACCCAGTGGCATGTACACAGGGAAAAGCGTGTTGAAATTAAGAAGATACTGTAATAGCAGTTGACAGTGGAAGATGGCAAGGACCACCGGGGACCTTGGAGTAGAGAGGCTGCCATTGACTAGGTTTGGAGGGCTATCTGGATATCAAAATATTGGATTTTTATTCATTTGTTATTCTTTCGATAATGCCCTGGTGAGCCCTTACTATGTCAACGGACTTGTTGATGTAGTTCAAAAGTATCTTTGCCATGAAAGTTGGATCTGCACATTTCTTGACTGTGGTGCATCACCACGGGCGTACGCCTATGTCCAATCTCATCCAATTGCGTACAATAAATATGTGCAGGTTTTGTGTATCAATTATACCTCAATAAGGCTATAATATACATAAAAGATTCCATGCATACAATAAACCATCCATGGTTTATTGTAGAATAAATAATTATTCTGTGTTCTATTCTGACTCAGGCAGACACATAAAGATTATTAACTTAAATTTTATATTTTGGAGTAAAAGGTGAGAGAAAAAGATAAGCCCTTGTGTGATCAAGTAAAGGACTGAGAGTATGATATATGCTAAAACACTTATTTTCCAGAACAACAATGATTATGTCTTCAGTGACTAAGATTTTTTGTTATTTTTGTTTGTTCTTTTAGGTTTTTTTTGGCTGTGCTGCACGTCTTGTGGGATCTTACTTCCCCACCAGGGATCCAACCCGTGCCCCCTGCAGCGGAAGCACAGAATCCTAACCACTAGATTGCCAGGGAATTCCCTCAATGACTAAGATTTTGTTTCTATGATGAAGAAATCACATCTGTCCTACTCATCCTATGAGAAGGTGGTAATGAGACTTTAAATTAGAAGATTTTTGTTAAAAGTGTTTTGAAATTATAAATGGTAATATTCATAAAATATATTATTATTACATATTATTAAAATTGGAAAAATGGTTTTCCTTAAATCTTATCAAAGTTTCTATTTTATTGAGTGCTGCAATGAACATTGGGGTGCATGTGTCTTTTTATTTATTTATTTTTATTATTTCATTTATTTATTTGTTGAGATATTGAAACATTTTTTATTAAGGCATTGTAAGATTATAAATTCTTCCCAAAGTTACTTGAGAATTGGAACAGTTGCTGCAATGATTAGAGTAATAAATTTTATATGCACAAATGAATATGCTTTAAGTATATAAAATGAATATATAACAAAAAACACTAACGTCCTCTCTTTTGCATTCTTGTTAGTTAAATAATTTCAAGTAGTTCAAAGATAAATTGGGCTACATGAAAACAAAATATATGGGACCACCATAGAAAGAAACCACATCACAATACAGTCATCAAAACATTTTTTAAAACATGGTAATGTTTATTATAATACAGTTATCAAAAATATTTTGGTAACTGTACTGCAATACAATTTATTTCTATGGTAATTCCACACACCCTGCCCTCATGCAGCCCAATTTATATATTTTTTCTTTTGACAGTCTTGCTTTTGCTGTTCTAATTACTTTTTAACATTTTTATTGGAGTATAATTGCTTTACAACCTTGTGTTAGTTTCTGCTGCATAACAAAGTGAATCAGCTATACGTATACATATATTCCATATCCCCTCCCTCTTGGTCTCTCTCCCACCCTCTCTATCTCACCCCTCTAGGTGGTCACAAAGCAGCAAGCTAATCTCCCCGTGTGATGCAGCTGCTTCCCACTAGCTATGGATTTTATATTTGGTAGTGTATATATGTCAGTGCTACTCACACACTTCGTCCCAGCCCATGTCTGCAAGACCATTCTCTAAGTCTGCATCTTTATTCCTGTCCCGCCCTTAGGTTCATCAGAACCATTTTTTTTAAGGTTCCATAAATAAGTGTTAGCATACAGTATTTGTTTTTCTCTTTCTGACTTACTTCACTCTGTTTGACAGACTCTAAGTCCATCCACCTCATTACAAATAACTCAATTTCATTTTTTATGGCTGAGTAGTATTCCATTGCACATATGTGCCACATCTTCTTTATCCATTCATCTGTCGATGGACACTTAGGTTGCTTCCATGTCCTGGCTATTGTAAATAGTGCTGCAAGGAACATTCTGGTACATGACTCTTTTTGAATTATGGTTTTCTCAGTGTATATGCCTAGTAGTGGGATTACTGGGTCATATGGTAGTTCTGTTTTTAGCTTTTTAAGGAACCTCCATACTCTTTTCCATAGTGGCTGTATCAATTTACATTCCCACCAACAGTGCAGGAGGGTTCCTTTTTCTCCACACCTTCTCCAGCATTTATTGTTTGTAGATTTTTTGATGATGGCCATTCTGACCGGTGTGAGGTGATACCTCATTGCAGTTTTGATTTGCATTTCTCTAATGATTAGTGATGTTGAGCATTCTTTCATGTGTTTGTTGGCCATCTGTATATCTTCTCTGGAGAAACGTCTATTTAGGTCTTCTGCCCAGTTTTTGATTGGGCTGTTTGTTTTTTTGATATTGAGCTGCATGAGCTGTTTGAATATTTTGGAGTTAATCCCTTTTCTGTTGCTTCATTTGCAAATATTTTCTTCCATTCTGAGGGTTGTCTTTTTATCTGTTTATGGTTTCCTTTGCTCAGCAAACGCTTTTAGGTTTAATTAAGTCCCATCTGTTTCTTCTTGTTTTTAACTTCATTACTCTATGAGGTGGGTCAAAATGACCTTGCTGTGATTTATGTCAAAGAGCATTCTGCCTATGTTTTCCTCTAAGAGTTTTTTTGTGTCTGGTCTTACATTTAGGTCTTTAATCCATTTTGCGTTTATTTTTGTGTATGGTGTTAGGGAGTATTCTAATTTCATTCTTTTATGTAGCTGTGAATTTACTGAGATAATGCCAAGTTTGAAGTGTATGAGGGACAGAAAATGGGGCAGAGTGGTAAGGGGTGAGGTCAGAGAAGTAGGTAGGGCTCCACTGTCTGGAGCTCTGCAGGTTGGGTTAAGGGGATTGATTTTATTCAGGGTGTGATTTGAATACACAGGAGCACAGGAGCCTGGAAGTGATATAATGCGACTTAGGTTTTATCAGATCAATGTGGCTGGTCAATGCACTATAAAGTAATAGGGTGTAAAGTATCAGTGGTGGAGGCAGGGAAACCTGTTAGGAGGCAGTAAGCTTGTTGAGGCTGGAGTGATGACATCAGGGTTTCTTGAAGGAGTGCTCATGGATTGCAGTGGGATGTGAGAGAAATGCAGGAATGACACCAGAGCTGTGTGTTTTGCACGTGGAAGGGCGATGAGGCCATGCAGAAGCTTGTTGGAGGGGTAGAGTTCAAGACTGCTCTGGTTAGGATTCAGTCGCAGATGACAGAGGCCATTCTGGCTGGTCCCTGCAGAGACGGATGTCATAACTGGCATTAGGTAACAGACAAAAGCTTCAGCAGGGTTTGAGGATCAACATTCATGCTGAGCTTTCTGGGAAAATGCCCCACTCTTAGCATCGCTCTTCCTTTGCCAGGACTGAAGAAGAGCCACTGCCATTGAGGAAAGCCATGGGATCAGGAGCCTGTGTGCTCTGTCATGAACTGTGACTGTATATACATCATATAACTCCATTCCCAACCTAAGCCTGTGCAAGGAGATCTGATGGGCAGAGCTTGAATTCCATAAGGAAGACTGCCTGTAAGGAAGTTTTGACAAGTTAGTTGCAGCTTCGCAGCCTTCACGGTGCAGAAGAGTATATCATGAAAAGGATTGCAAAGGATATAGAACAAGGTAACCAACAATGCAGTAGGGGACGGAGCCATGTGTCTTAGACGTATTAAATATAGGCTGCCTGTGTGACATACTTGGGAGGATACTGAGTAGTATAATAGATGGCAAACTATTGAAGGCTGGAACTTGTGGAAGGAATCGTGAATGAGAGATGAAAGGTAAGCATCATCAGTATATGGGTGGTACGTAAAGCTGGGATGTACTGAGATCACCCAGGGAATGAATACAGATAGAAAAGAGGATAAGGCCATGTGTCATTGAGAGGTCAGAGGGAGATGCTCAAAAGAGGCTAAGAAAGAGAGGTAAGTGGGACAGAAGGAAATGGGGAGAAGATGGAATCCTGCAAAGCAAGCAGAAATGATTTGAAGAAGGAGGTGTGATCACTCATACAGAATGACTGGGAATTTCATGCTATATCAACAAAGCCTTGAACATAATATTTGGCTAGACAAGTCCTATTTCAGTCTGAGGAGACTGAATAAATAAAGAATGGGAGACGAGGAACTGGAAACAGTGAGTATAAACAACACTTTAGGGAAATCTCACTACATGCATTTGAGATTAGGAAAACCATCTGAACTAGCTTTTAGCTGGAGGGGGACAGAGGACCAAAGGGACAACCTAAAAAATTAATAATAAGCAATATTTCACACTTTCACAGAGATCTCTTTCACTGAGCAAGAGAGATCCAACAACTTTGGGAGTAAAATTAATTATCATCCAAAGTAGAACAGGCTGTGTGTATGTGTGTGTGTATATATATATATATATATATATATATATATACACACACACACACACACACACACATATAATTTATATATACAATTATATATATAATTTATTATGCTATTGCAATGATTATTTATACTTTTTTCTTGGTATGAAAGTATTTATTATAGTTTAAAACAAATAAATCATATTATAGGGAAAATAATAAAGTCCAGTTATATTTTCTCTCTATAATTTACTTTTTTGGAAATAAATCACTGAGAACTGTATGTCCAGATTAGCCTGCCAATGACTCAGCTTACTTTGCTGTCATGCCCAAACATGGCAAACGCTTTAAGTTTTGTTTCAAACTTGGATTTGAATCTGATGAATGCACTTTCAATTTTTGACATCTGTGACTCTTGGGAAGTTACCCAACTTCTCAGATCGTTAATGTATTTCTGTAAAAATGGAGATGGTAATATCTGTCTCACAGCATTGTTGTTAGAGCCAGTGCACTAATAAATTGTTGTGAAAACTCTCCATGGTGGTGAAAAGAGAGGAGAAAGAGTAAGGCAGCATGATACGCCGCAAACATGTGCATTGGTTTGAATCCTAACTCTGCATGTGCATGTGCATTGGTTTGAATCCTAACTCTGTCTCATAACTAGTTTGTGAGCTGTAAGTTATTCTTAATGTGCAAACTGTAGTGAAAGGGGTAACTTCACAGGGTGCTCGTGAAGGTAAAATAAGATAATAGGTGTGAAACTCATTGTATAAAGTAGAACAACTTCTATTTTTCTAATGATGTCCCTTTAACTATGTTGCACAATAAACTTGGAATAGTTTGGTTCTGTAAATGCAGAGAGGTTTGCTTCATGGTTGACAAGGATAATGGGAGGAGGGTGAGATCCTTCTAAATTATCCACCAATGTTTGCCCAAACATTCTCTGCTGCTTCAAAACTAATTTTCCATAGCTTATCCCTCATTAGATTGGTAGACTGCCTTTTCCCGACTCCCATTGCCCCTCCTCCCCCCAGCAGGAGGTTGAATTAAGAGAACTATGGATGTTCCCCAAAACAGTGGTTTATGAGAAAGAAACTGTGAGCCAACAAGAATGATAAAAGTCAATATATGTATGTGTATAACTGATTCACTTTGCTGTACAGCAGAAAGTAACAGAACATTGGAAATTAACTATACTCCAATAAAAATGTTTAAAAAAATAAAAATAAGGCAACAAAAGCCAATATAAATAAGCATCTACTGTGTTTTAGGCTGCGATGGAAGTAGTGAAAATAATGGTTTTATCTCACGTTGTTGTAGAAATTCTTCTACTACCCAAGGCTGGGCCCTGCAGAGTTGTCCCTTTTGGCACCTGGACCCTGGCTACTGGCTTGGAGGGAAAAGTCAAGTATGCATATCTCGGGCCATGATCAGCCTGTTAGCCTTGCCGAGTGAAAACTACACCAGATAAAGTTAAACACGTAACAATAGGGGAACAATAGGGGAGAGAGATTAATCCCACCTCCTCTGAAACAAAAGTCTCCAAGAAAGAGGAGGTAAGGGACCCATATAAGGAAGAAACTTGTCTAAAGATTAGTCAAGCTGAGGGGAACATTAAGGCGATCTGGTCAGCCTTGTGGTCTTGAATAATGAAACCTGCAGGGGGCCTTGATAGTATGCAGTGTGGCTGGAAAACTCAACAGATTATATAAAAAGAGAATTGAGAGAGCTTGTCATTCATCGTTTGTCACAATACAGCATCCCCTACATTATTTCTCTCTACAAAGTAGCCCTCCTGCCCATGCTAGCATCAATACCAACTCTAGGAGCCATAGAAGTAGACCTTATGCTAAGCCTTAATATTAACCCAATAGATTGGCTGAGTAAATCATCTTCAGCATGCATATATGTTTTCCAAGTCTTTCCAAACACGCCAAATGTTGGATGGGCCCCTTTGAGGACATTATCACAGCCCTGACCCCCCTCAGCACTGAGTGAATCGGCTTCAGGTCAGAGCACTCAGGGCAGTTTGTCCTCATCTTTACCAGCATTCTGCTCTGGTGCTTTTAGAGGTTGATGTTCTGGATGACAGAGGCCATGTCTAGTGCATACATGTCTGAAGCCCCCAGTGCAGTGTGGGGTGTGGGACACCAGTAAGCACTCAGTTCCTTTGTGAGGGCTTGTGCAGCGTTGGAAGGATACCGCTCTTGTGGACTGAGTTGTATCCCTCCCGCACCCTCACCCCAATTTATTTATATGTTGAAACCCTGTCCCCCAGTGTGACTCTATTTGGAGACAGGGCCTTTAAAGAGGTAATTAAGGTTAAATGAAATCATAAAGGTGGGGCCCTAACCCAATATGACTGGTGTCCTTATAAGAAGAGAAAAAGGCCCCAGGGATGCGCACACAGAGAAGTACCATCTGAGTACAGAGCAAGTAAGTGTCCTACAACCACAGCCAAGGAGAGAATCCTCAGGTGAGACCAGCCACCTCTGCCGACGCGTTGAGCTTGCATTTCCAGTCCCCAGAACTGCGAGAAAATAAATTTCTGTTGTTTAAGCTACCCAGTCTGTGATCTCTTATGGCAGTCTAAGCAAACAGATACAACCACCTTTGTTATTAGAGAGACTTGGATTTCAGTACTAGTTCTGCCGATGGACTAGCTGCACCTAATTTAACCTCTCTAAGCTCTGATGTCCTGTTTTGTCAAATAGCAATATTTCCTCTCCTGGAAGAATGTGGAGAAGATGAAATTAAAATATTAATATTTTATCAAAATATTAATAAATAATACTTACTTTAATAAATATTATTTATAAAATTTAAATAAAATAACATAAATATTTATTTTAATATTATTTAATAATATTATGTGTTCATAGTTTTTAACATAATAAGTGCTCTGAACACTGAGATTATTTTATTCATCAAAATTGTTTTGCCAGATGAATGAGAACAAGACCATGATCAAGACATTATATACACACACACACACACACACACACACACACTCACACACACACACACATACACAGTTTTTTTTTCCTCCCTAGTAAATATACTTTTATTATGCCAAATAAAGTTTTTTCTTTGCTCCAGAGATTTTTTTCTCTAAGTTGGTTTACCGCACTTCAAAAACCATAAGGTAAATTTACAAACAGGTACCTGCTTCCACAAGACACTCTCAGTGGTAATTTGGGAAGGAAAATGCTGGCTAAAATGACAATGATCCTGATGCGTGATGGCAGGTCTAAAAGACCAGGACCACAAATTGATTCAGGTATGGCTTCCACGTTAATGGCTGTTCGCTTACTCAGGTCATAGACAATAAATTCAGTGGTGTGACTGGTGACCTCACAGTAGATGCCTTGACCAGTCTGGAGCTGATGTTTTATTCATGTTTAAGTCAAGTGCTTTTTAAAAATGAAAAAAATAGCAGAAAATTTGCTTGAAATTATCCATCATTTAAATCTAAGCCCTTCTAAAGTTTTCTATTTTTGAAGTGATTTTGCTATTCAAAGAATGATAGGGAATTACAGTCATGCAGCTTATTTGTTGTCAATTAATTCTAAGCAGGTTCTTTTTCATAGTTACGGGTGAGATGTATAACTGGGTTATGTATGCAAGCCGTTGCTTAATTTACCTGCTAAAGGGCGGCTTAAAATTCTCCTCACTGGATCTGTTTGAAAAATGTGATTCAAAATTAATCTAATAGTTAAATACAACTAGTAACTCAAAATAAAATGCAATTTAGCATGACGCTATTCTAGTCAGATTTAACCACAGGAGATTAAATAAAAGGAAGACTGATCAGCTTGGGTTTAGTAGCATTATAGACAGTTAATCACTCTATCCCTCTGCTACCTGTGCCCGTGCAAGGCAGCAGAAGATAGAGAGATAAGTATAATTTGAACTATTAAAAAGTATTAAATGCCTTCGAGTGTAGGAAAGACAAAAACATTAATAATGGGTAATAATGGGTTTCTTGATTTTGTTTCCTATTTTTGCATCTAAAATTTTCTTAGTAATATTTATGCAGTCTTGAAAAACCATTTGTTGACAGTTTAGTTTTCAGTAAAGAAAAACACTAACATCAAAGAGAATTATGGGATGATTTCCTGTAGGTTTGCCAATAATCCAGTGTTATTCTGGGATCTCTAGACTCAGAGGAAGACATAGGCACTCGGTGAAGCAAATAGCTCAATTCCCTGGCAACTGAGCGACAGGTAATAGATTACAGAACTCTTTGCAATATCAGAAGACAGGTCCCAACGAACATGGTAAAAATGGAGTATGTCTTGTTTTATACTTCACACTTACATATTTTAATTTTTCTTTGAAAGGTAACCAGCTCATTTGCAACTGTTCATGGGTATCGCAGAACACAGGAATGCAGCTGCTTCGTTATTTTTACTGAATCCAAACATTTAAACTAAGTTGATGCTTAAATTTTTGCCCTCCTGGACATCTTGCTCAATTTAAATACTGTGAATTGAGGATTGTTCTTACTGTGATAAACTATGTACGGCACATTACATGAGGACATTGTTAGTAGCAGTGTAGCATCAGCATAATTTCGTTCATATGTCCACCACGAAGCATAGCAAAGGCAAATAGAACCATGTTAGAAAACTTTAAAAAAAAGTAAAATGTATCAGAGTTAATTAATTGTATTTCTAAAATGAGGTTATGATGATATGATGTATATTGATTTGCAGGTTTGTTTAGCATAGAACATAAACTTGCTTTAAGGAAGGAAGTAGCTTAACATTGACATATTGTGTCCTCAAAATCAATATATCATTGACCAAGTTTTCTTGGGGAAAAAGCTGCATAAGGCTTTTTTTCTCTGGAAGTTTACAATCTTGACAAATTGAAGAGCAAGAGACTATGATGTAAAGAGTTATATTTTATGCTCCTATGAAAAGCTAATAAAACCCTTTCAAATAACCCTGTCTGATAATAGACCTTGAATGTTGGTTGTAGAGCTACTTATTTCTAGTTGGGCTCTTCCAGCTTTTATGCAAATTCCTTTAGTCTCCTAGCTTTTCCCATGATAATGTTTTGAGTTAAGATCTAAATAATGTCACATTTATTATCCACATAATGACTCCATTTGATAGTGCTTGATTTCATTAGCTTGGTGCCGTCTTAAGGACTTATTTATAATGGTATTTCCCCTTCTACATATAACACTTTCTTCAGAAATATTGATATCATTATATCTGTTCAGACAAAATATTGTTAAAATAAAATTGGAGAAATGAAACAAACAGGTCCAATTTTGTGAAAATAAACTTTCAAGTGAAGTGATAATGCCAATTATTTTATTAGGAAGAAACTTTTCTGACGGAAATGATGAGGTGCCTCCCATGACACTCTACTACTTGCCAAAGTACAGGAACAATGTCATTGGAAAATCCACCATGTTGAGGGACATGGTGGGGACAGAGATGTAGCAGAGAGAACGCCGGTCTTCAAGAAATGTGAAATCTGATAATTAATATATAGTAGCAACAACAGCTACATGAAGACAAAATATCAATATTTAAAATAATAAGGCATACTTGACAGAGAAAGATAAATATCATATGCTATCACTTATATGTGGAATCTCAAAAATGATGTAAATGAACTTATTTACGAAACAGAAAGAGACTCACAGACATAGAAAACACACTTATGGTTACCAAAGGGGGAAAAGGGGAGAGGGATAAATTAAGACTTTGGGATTAACAGATACACACTACTATATATAAAATAGATAAACAAGGACCTACTGTACAGCACAGGGAACTATATTTAATATCTTATAATAACCTATAATGGAAAAGAATCTGAAAAATAATGTATACATGTATATGTATGTACACATACATAGCTGAATCACTTTGCTGTACACCTGAAACTAACACAGCATTGTAAATCAACTAGACTTTAATAAAAAAAAAAAACACATACTACCTACAGAAAATTTCACAAAATTGATGAGTATCTTAACATCATTATTTTACAGACAACATTTCACAGATTTGAAAATGTCACTTCAAGCTATGTGGAACAGGGATGACTTCTGGGGAATGTGGGTTAATTATTAGTGTTTCTTCATGACTTAGATTGACCTTAGTGCAGAGAACAGAATGGACAAGGCAGGTAGAATGGTTCTGAGAGGGAAGTGTGCAGTACGAATAGAGAATGAACATCTCTTTGACATGAGGGGGGCTCAGGTGGAGGAGACATGTCTGGGCAGGTAGATTGGGACCCACCATGAAAGACAATAAGCATCCATCCAACAAGTACACAATCTCATTCTGCAGAAAACAGGGAACTACTGACTGTGTTATAGTAGAGCTTCATAAACTGTGGGCATCTGTCTACACATGGTGGTAGCACGACGAATGCTATTTGAGTCACAGGAGGTAGGAGGATAATTTAGAAAACGATTACACTCTATTAAAAGTTACAACACTGTCTTGACATTTTTATTTTCTAATTATGTTTATCTTTATAGTAAAGTGCAATAGTTTGTTTTACCTTTTAACGTACAGTAAAATTTAAGCACTCTCTTCATAAATGGTTACAGAGAAATTCATGATATGATACTCTTTTTTTCATACTGTGCTGAAAAAACTCTACATGAAACGATGAAAAAATAGCGAAAACAGTCTATTTTAACTTGTGAACTGCATTAAACAGAGACACTGAAATTCATTATTTATGTGCAATGTCTTTGGCCACGGGCACAAAGCAGGTCACGGTTTCAAGACCTGCTGTGAATTGTATTAAAATATTTACCAAATACAATGGCCATACAAGGCATGTCCTGGGAGAGAATAAACTACCTTTCCAGATTATTCATTTTAGAGTGACTGATGTAAAACATCTATTAAAAGGTGAATATTCTCATAAAATCCCTGGATGTTTGGTGTGGTAGGCAGAATAATAGCCCCTGGAAGACGTCCACATCCTAATTCCCAGAACCTGCGAATGCGCCATGTTGCTTGGTGAGGGGGAATTGAGGTTGCAGATGGAATAAAAGTTACTAATTAGCTGATTTTAAAATAGGAAGATTGGCCGGGATTATTCGGGGTGGGGGGCCCAGTGTAATCACAGGAGCTTTTAAATTTGGAAAAATGTGACAGGAGAGTGGAACCTCAGAGAGAAATGTGACATCGGAAAAAGGGGGAGATGCTAGCTTAAGATGGAGGAAGAGGACCACGGGTCAAGGCATGTGGTCACTCCCTAAAAGCTAGAAAGGGGAAGGGAAGAAATTCTCCCCTTGACCCTGCATAAGAAAGGAATGTAGCCCTGCACAACCTGGGTTTTAGCGCAATAGACCCATGTCTGATTCTGAACTATACACTGTAAGATGATAAAAGTGTGTAGTTTAATCCACTAGATTTATCGTAATTGGTTATGGCAGTGATAGAAAACTGATACAGTTGGTAAATATTTTTATTGGGACATATTTTTAAATCCAAAACACTCCCCTCTGGAACTGTTGAATTTTCCAAGATATTTCTTGGAGAGATGGGAACAATTTTCCAACATTCTAGTAACATGACTTCTTGGAATTAAAAATGGATTCTTTCAAGAACAACTAAATAAACAATTCCTAGTTATTAGATCAGATTAAGTTTTTTTATTTTGAAAAATAATTTTCAATTCATTGTTATAGCTGTGGACAACTCTGTTTTAAAAATCTGTGTAAAAACATAAACGATTTAAGTAACAAAGAGGCATCTGAGAGAAGATTTTAGCTGGTCTTCACAGTGCAGAGAACTAAGAAATTTAAAGTTTTGCCTTCTGTCTCTTGGAAATATACTTACATCTGGCCATCCTTCACACCAGTGTTACTACATATAAAGTTAATACCATCCCTATTCTTTCAAATAAAAGTGTTACATTGTATGAATTCATTAAACTCTCCATTTCCCATTGGCTTTGAGACTTTTAAAAATTTCTAGTTTAAACAATACTGGTAACTAACTATAACATCCACTTAGGAATAACGAAGACAGAAGCTATTTATCTCTTTCTTTTGATAAACACAGAAGTCTTCGCCAACGTGTCGCTAGTAACCATTGCAGAGGCTGCCTCATTAGACTGTTGACTATCTTACAGCCCCGTTTGGTTCTGTGAGATCTTTTATGTCCTTGAAACGTACCCGCTAAAAAATTACCTGCACTAAGATATATACCAGATGCAGAAGGGCACCTTGGGATGAATGCATCATAGACCAGAATTCATCGCAGCCTGACAGTGTCTTTATTTTGCTCACCTGCTCACGCGGAGCCCACCTGTGGCTCTCTGGCCTCCGTGTGCAAGCTGTTTGGGAGACTTCCAAGATTAAAGCTGCGTTAGATATTTCTTCTTTCAGATAAGCCTTTTGATTTTTTTTCCCATCACTATTAGAGTCCGGATCCTAATCTCAATTCCTTTTACTGTTTTTCCATCTTTCTTTTCAAAAAAATCTGCTTCAGGGCTCCAAAGAGAAGACCAACCATTGCAACTTAAATATCCTTTTTTCTAAGAGGATCAGTGTGGAAATGACATTGCTGTGCTTTCCTCCACTCTGGACACTTTCACGCAAGGATCCTGAGGCACTTTGACTCGCTTTCCTAGTATTGCTTCAGAGGAAATGAGGACTTAAAAAGGAATCAATTGAAATCACTCTAAAGCGTGATCCTTTCTGTGGAGAGTGGTCTCGGAAACACAATAGCAGTTTACAGATATTGTTTTTTGTCCAGAGTATTTTAGAATTGAGATTTGTTTAAAGGATTAATGCATTCATCCCCCAAATATTTTTATCCCGTACTTAGTGTATTCTAGGCTCTCTACCAGGGAATAGGTACAATCACTGTCCTTACACATCATACAGTGTAAAGCTCTGGGTGTCAAACTTGATACGCATCAGACTCCCCTGGGGGGCTTGTTAACAGGACAGACTACTGGGTCCGACTCACAGCCTTTCTGATGCAGTAGGTCTGGAACAGGAGTGGGAAGATGCCAGTGGTCTTTGAGAACCACTGGATGGATAATTGTATATTCTACAGTGATTGTATATTTCAGTATGTGGTCAGATCAAATGCAAATGCTCTCTTAAGGAAGGAAGGAGGGGAAAAAAAGAAGAGCATGTGAGCAAGGTCACATTTGAGCCTGTTCGTTTTCAAAAGCATCTTGGAAGGTTGAAACCGAGTGTGGAAAACCATCAGATTCACCAAGGCAACAAAATTCCAGAGGACGGAAAAGGATTGAAAGTTAAAATCAGGTTGGGATATTGCTGGCTATTGGACTTTAGGGGAGGCTAAGAGAAAATTTAGAGTAAATAATCAAGGGCAGGGGCTTCCCCGGTGGCATGGTGGTTAAGAACCCACCTGCCAATGCAGGGGACAGGGGTTCGAGCCCTGATCGGGGAAGATCCCACATGTCACACAGCAGCTAAGCCCGTGTGCCGCAACTACTGAGCCTGCGATCTAGAGCCCGCGAGCCACAACTACTGAGTCCACATGCCTAGAGCCCCTGCTCAGCAACAAGAGGAGCCACCGCAATGAGAAGCCCGCGCACCACAACGAAGAGTAACCCCTGCTCACTGCAACTAGAGAAAGCCCGCGTAGCAATGAAGACCCAACGCAGCCAAAAATAGATAAATAAAAAATAATAATAATCAAGGGCAGTTTATTGGTATTATTTGGATTTAAAAATTAATTTAAGGTCAATTAAATCTACAGATACTTGTTTTGCCTCTGATTGGGCAGACGTAAAGGGAAGAAGGAGATGCAAATACAGATCGTACTTCACCGTTTCGCCTTTGGCTCATCTTTTGTTGAAAGATATATGGATCTTACAAAAATTAATTCCCTTTATAGTGACATATTTATATTTCTCTGAAAGATTTACTCAGAGGGGTGCTGGTAAATATTTGATAACTGGCAGGGTTTTCAGGGTGAAGAGGAGGCCCTCTTTCATAGTGTTTGCCCAGAGCCAATTTTAAGTTATCAATGTTTTAAAATCTAGCTCTCCCCAAGTTCTTGAAAATTAAACAATTAACTGTTGTGATCCATCCTAAATTGGCTGCAGATCAAGCATTACTCTGAAGTTGTGTACTTAGCTGTTACCTTTGAACTTCCCTTCACTGCATTCCTGTTGTTCATTCAACTGTTTCTTGGGGTCCACACTTTTCCTCTTTTCCATTGACATCTTTGTTTTTGCTTTACCATCTCCACAATAAACTTCCTCAGAAAGGTCATGCGTTAAGTATTCTCCTTTTTTGTACACCTGAAAAACTGTATTTGATCCTGACATTGAATTACAGTGTGGCTGAACAGGCAATTGTAGATTATTTACACTCTCCTCATTAAATTGAAGGGAGTTATTCCTTGACTTTCAGCACACCGTGTTGCTTGTGAGAAGTCTGACGCTTCCCTGTTTTGGTCATTGGTTTTATTTAATATTGCTGTTGTTATTGTTGTTTTCTTTCTGAAAACTGGTAGAATTGTCCTTATGTTCTCAGTTTTATGTGAATATGCGCTAGAGATTCTTTTGGTTTAGATAGAGCCTTTACATCCTCTCATCTTTTTGACCGTAACACTTTAAAGATTAGAGGGCAACTATTTTTTTAGAACGCCACTCCTTTTGGGTTTCTCAGATGTGTTCTCATGATTAGATTCAGGTTATACACCTTTGGCAGGAATATCACAGGGTATGAGTGATACGGTGTTCTTTTCACGACAAGATTTCCTTTTGTGCCGTTACTTACTGGTGTCACTTTGATGGCTTGATTAAGGTGGTATCTACAAGGTGACTTTGCTGTGAAGTTACTCTTTTACCCTTTGTAATTAAATATGTATTTTACGGGGAGGTAATGTGAAACTCTGTTAATATTCCATTTCTTATGAAACTGTCAATCTCTTTATATCAATATGGACTCAGATTCTTATTTTATTCATCAAGCATAATCAAATATTATTGTATATTTGGATGCCCAAATTTTAGGAGATATGGTTAAGCTGTTTGGGGTATCAGTTTTACACACTGCCATCATTCTACGAGCACATCCTTGCTCTCTGGCTGATACGAGTCTCCTCTTGAACTTTTTTTGTACCCTTTCTATAACTGGTCATTTTTACAAGGATTCCTGGTTCCTTTTAGTGGGGAATGGTATGGAGAGGGCCAAGATCAGAGGGCTAGGTGTGTGTTGCTATTGGTTTTTCCCTGTTCCTAAGCATCTAAGTACGTAATTGTGCACTGAATTTCAGTTCGTTGTGAGAAGGAGTGGGTGAATAGGAAAACTTCCTCGGGAAGGTCATGAGATAAAAAAACTTTCCTCAGGATTTGTATTTATTTGAGATGGAGCAGTTATCAAACTATATGTTTTAAGAAAGTCATAATGTTCTCCCAGCACTGAAAGAATGGATGTTTACATTTATTAAATATCTCACTCTGTATTCACATATTGGTCTCTATTCAAAAATATTTCTGCTATATAGATATTCATAAATATCTCTGAATTTGTAAAGTCCAACCTTTAAAAAAAGACAAAAGTCCAACCTTTAAATAAAGACAAAAATATAGGCATCAGAATAAAGTATGCTGCTTTTAAACATCTTGACTCATTCAGTGAATGGGAGTACCTATTGGTTTGTTATGGTTTAGTTTTATACATAAATGGGAAATCCGCAATGGCTAGAAAAGGTATTTTAAACAAACAAGCATTTTTCTTTGCTACCCAACAGATGTTTGTTAATATAGATGTAAATTCTTTTTAGCTTACTTTCACCAATCAAATAAGAAAATAAATAAAATACTCTCTGTTTATCCTTATATAGTCAGTACTCTCAATATATGTATTTTTTGGTAGCATAGAAACATTGAATGCAGATATTTATTCAAGCATCCAGAAATATTGTGTGGTCTCGGTCAATTTCTAATCAAATTGTTGATTTAAGCATAATTATGGCCATTTAAATACATATAAGGCCTTAGAAGATCGTGGAAAATGAAATACCTATTTAAAGCCATAAATCAAACAGAATGAGCATAAGCGAGTCACTAGGTTTTCCGTCATCCCTGATCTATCAGTAAACTATCAGTAAACTATCTCCCTTTGTTTTCAGCCTCTGAGGATGTTCACACTCAAGAAACTACTCGTGGAATTTCAAAGTTATTCAAAGTCAGTAGATTATGAATTGAATCTTTCTTACTTCCTTTAACCACAGAATTTAAACTGTTTTCTATTCCCACAGAGAGAGACACACCTTTCTATCTGTTCACAATGTGATTTCACGTGAAATGGAACCACACAGAAGTGAAGGTGGGTATTCTTCATCCCTTCTTCTCCTCGAGCCCTGAACTGTATCTTATTTCCTTGGAGTGAAATGAATAAATAGCTCTTTTACTAACCCCCCCAAGTCCCTTTCTTGATCACTGCTCCAATCTAGGCCCAGTGGAATTTCCTAATACACACTGATTTTGCTGAGCATGTCGTTATTTTATTCATTGATCGATTGATTTAATTTAGCTACTTTCTTAACTGTGATTTACAAACAGTCACCAATGTACGTTTCTTTTGTATATGTAATCAAATAGACTAACATCTTATTGGAAAAATAAATTAGAATTTGCAATTTAGTACAAGTCTGTTAGCTTTGTTGTTATTAATTATTTTAGTTTCAAAGAGCTCTCAGCATATTAGTCTCCCTAATTTCAGGCACTTTTTCTGGAAAATAGGAGCTTGGACAGGTACAAGTTTGAATTATGGAAAAACATTATTTCTAACAGGAGGCCAATATAAGTTTCTACCATGTAACTTATTTTTAAATATCATTAAAAGTTTTTATTTCTATAGAAGTATCTTTTCTTTTTATAGCTAGAATATAGACACAACATTTGTAAAGACAGATATTTAATTGTTGTAATGAAAAGTTGTTGAATAAATGGAAGTAAGGGATAGATTTTTCTCTTGGCTTTCACCTGGGGTCATGAGATAGAGAACAATTTTTTAGGTATAAAGTAATAACCATTAAATTCAATTTGATAGATTTACCTAAATTTATGTGAATTCCCTGGTGGTCCAATGGTTAGGACTCTGTGCTTTCACTGATGGGGCCTGGGTTCAATCCCTAGTGGGAGAACTAAGACCCCACAAGCTGCATGGCATGGCCAAAAAAAAAAAAAATAGATTTACCTAAATTTATTTATTTCCATTTCCAGCAGAGTGTATAACAGAAACAAGTACTTCAGTACAGAATTCATAGTAGCTGTTCTACCTAAGTAATTAGTTCTACCTAATTACGTTTGTTAGGTTCCCAAATATTTATATATTAACTTGAAATGTGGATGAGAAACATCCCATTATAACTAGAAAAGCTGACCAACGAACACACAAATATACATTCCCCATAGAACTCAGACAGAATTAACTGTTTCTTTCTCTTTTTAGTCTGAAGTTTACAAAGGATTCTCATATCTTGAAATTTGCATTTTGGAAGAAATGCTTTTAAAATTCAGATATTTATACATATATCATATCATTAGTCATGTAGCTGGTTTGTTTTTTAAGTAATGGGAGAGTATGGCTTCTTTAGACATAAGAATGTATGAACATTCAAGCAATAATTGTCACTACCTACCTTTATAGCCATTTTTTTTTTTTTTTTAGCGATTACTTACAAAGAATTTGGCCTAGCAGAAAACGTGTTTTAAATTACTGTCATTTTTCAGTTTGAATGTAATAACTTTCTAGCGAACACTATAGATGCAATGTTTTATTCAACTGTCATAGGAATGTATCTACTGTGTGTACATTTAAAATATAAGCAGGGAGCTTCCCTGGTGGCGCAGTGGTTGAGAATCTGCCTGCCAATGCAGGAGACACGGGTTCGAGCCCTGGTCTGGGAAGATCCCACATGCCGTGGAGCTACCAGGCCCGTGAGCCACAACTACTGAGCCTGCGCGTCTGGAGCCTGTGCCCCTCAACAAGAGAGGCCGTGACAGTGAAAGGCCCGCGCGCCGCGATGAAGAGTGGCTCCCGCTTGCCGCAACTAGAGGAAGCCCTTGCACAAAAAAAACGAAGACCCAACACAGCCAAAAAAATAAAAATAAAATAAAATAAAAACATAAGCAGTATGTAAATTATATAAACAGAAAAAAATATGGTTTTAGCCCTAGTATTAAATACTTTTGCAGTCTAACCCAGGAAACAATTGTGATTTTTCGACTCAGAAAAAAATTATAAAAAATCTAAGTAAAATAGTTTCATGTTCTACTTTATATTTCCTCTTAATCATGGCCAACAGTCATTTGATTTACATATACATACATGGGGAAGGGCTAACATATATTTTAATAGTGACTATTCACATAACATATGTGGATATAACTGTCCTAAAGGAGAAGTTGTTAAACATGAGAAAGTGATTTACAACAGTCATTAAACCATAGACTAGATTAGCAACGAATGCCAAATGGACTGTTTCTTGTGATATTTCAAAGTAGAATTGTTGCCACAGAACTTGGCTGGATAAAGATTTATCTTTCTAAGAAACTGAGGTTTGATCGGAAAATTTCTTAAGGCTATTTTCAATATTAGCAATCCATTAATACTAGCTCAAATTATTTTTCAGTTCTTGAGAAAGCTGCCCTTTACATTTTAATTGAAGCCAGTTTATTAAATTCTGCAAGTTTAGAACTTGAATGTCTACTTGCTATTGACATAGGCCTCCATTTCTGTTTCATATGGATTCCATACGCTTCTGCCAACAATCACTAGAGGTGTTCTTCGAAAATATCGTTGATGCTTATCTGCACCCCTGGCTGATACACATCTCTTCTGCCTGCATTGTGTGGCTCCTCCTCTTGTCCCAGAAGGGCAGTGAGACCTGTAGTTCCTTAGCTGGAGTTAGGTACAGAGCTGCACTAAGCTCACAGGCACATCTCCACCCACCTCTGTCGCAGAACACAGTCAATGCCTCACATTGTTTTGTTGGCCCTAAGCTGATAATCATTTACATGGATGTTATTTCAGGCAACCCCCAAAACTTGTAAAATAGTTATCAGTGATTTTAAGCGGAAGTGGATACACGCCTTCTACAGTGGTCCCTCCATATCTGAGGGCTCTGCATCTATAGATTCAACCAATCGCGTATCAAAAATATTCAGGGGAGAAAAAGTTTCAGAAAGTTCCCAAAAGCAAAACTTGAATTTGCCCCTCCTGACAGCTATTTACATAGCATTTATTTTGTATTTACAACTATTTACTATTTACATTGTATTAGGTACCACAAGTAATCGAGAGATTACTGAAATATACAGGAAGATGTGAGTAGGTTATATTGAGTGAAAAAAAATGCACAATCTAAAAGTTGAGAATTAATGTTTTATCTGGCAGACAAAACTGAGGACGTAAGCTCTGAGGGACGGTTCCAAAGAGGCAAGAGAGAAGCCAGGATATACAGGGTGTTTTGCAACAAAGACCAGGTAGTTGGAATGTCAAAAGATTACTGTTAATTAAGGAAAACCAGACATCTTAATTTAAGGAATTTAGCACTTTTCTATATATGGGAAGATGCAAGAGTCTGGGTTCGTTGAAATCATTCCTTTGATATGCACCTTAGCATCTAGGGCTAGTATCCGGTGCTTTCCCAGCCTGTGTTCCCTCAGGGCTCACCTTCAGGGGTGGCTTCATGTCTGCAACATTCTTTATTTACTGATCTGGCAGGCACTATTTTTCATTCACAGTTGTATGCAAATTTTATGCCATAAGGGACTTGAGTATCCACAAATTTCGGTATCTGCAGGGGTCCTGGAGTCAATACCCAGTGGATACTGAGGGATGTGACTGTATTTTAAACTTCGAAGAAAATACCTTTTTTTTTTTTTGGATTTTTTACTTTGAAATTGTTTTAAAAGTTTAAAAGGAATGACACTACAGTTTTGCTCTCCTGTACTGTATTGATAAGGGTGATGGCTAAGTTAAGTTAAATAAAAATCTTGAGAGTCCTATGGGAATCATTTTTTTGAAAATTTCTAATGGTATTTTAAGAGTGGTTAAAATATTCATTTATATTTCAGTAAAGGTATATAGTGGCAGGTATAACGTTTCTCTTTACAAATGTGAAGCCTGGTGTTGATAATATAAAACATCTTAACCCAGTGATGAGCTGGTAAACCAACCACCCCTTGGAGTGGGAAAGGGAGCCCCTGATTTGTAGCATTTGCTGATTACCATGGTGCAAATACTTCCACTAGGACTAATTTGAAGCTAATGACACGCCAATTAGCATTCACTAGGTACAGAGTTGTGAAAAGAAGCACAGCAGCAAGGAATTCTACAGCACTTCTATCTCATAGGCGTAAATACCTTCAGGAGTATAGTTATTTAATAGTAAAATGTGTTTAGTGATGATTTTGCATATTAACTTTGTTTTAGTATAATTTATTTAATTGTAAGTTTATGTAATTTAATTTTCAAAATATCTGTGTTTAATAACTGGTTCACAAAATTCCTGAAATTTTAACAATCAGCCCTCATAACTAGTCCAAGCCACCCAGCAAACAGGTTCTAACCACCCCATGGGGCTTCTTTGGAGAGATTCTGAAAACAATGGAGCATCATTCTGAGAGGTTAATTCAGGAAATTGTGTGTCTGTAAACAACAGACCCAGTGATCTGGCGGGTGGCGCACACGGAGGAGAATGTTTTATCTCATCCTTGGAGATTGTGTACGTGTGGAAATTGTATAGAGCAGTTTAAAACCAACAGCCAGAGCTCCTAAAAGAACACAATAGAAAAACCTATCCAAAGGCATGTCTTTCAAAGACGACCATTTCTTTCTTGCCTTTAACATTTAAGGAGCCATCCCTCTGGGCTTGTTTTTGTCGGTTTATGTCAAACTGCTTTTCCCCAAACTTTTGTGTTCACCACTGCACTCTTATAATACCTCCCTATACTGACTGGCAGTGGTTATTACCTTTTATACGAAAGCGCTGTGTTGAAAGCCAGTTATGAGTTCCTGTCCCAGTGGAGCATATGATGAAGTTGAAGCAGGCTGTCGTCCAAAGCTGCATTATAGCCTCAGACGGGGAACACAAAAGTGCCACGGTTTATTGATAGAGTCATAGCTGCAGTTCTGCTGACAAATTTGATGTCCTTTTTGCTAGGTTTCTAATATTTTAAGAAATCTTTCTGGAAGCATGTCATCCCATTAAGTCATGTGGAATGGAGATGATGACTTAGATTTCTAGTTGTTTATTCTGATAATCTGCACAGAATCTAAACGTTAGAGTAAAACCAAACAATTAGACGGAAATGTAGGTCCGTATTAAATCGACAGAATGTAACAGTAGCAAACACCTAGTTGTGTCAAACTCATCATTAATAATTTTAATAGAAAGGATTTTTCCAGTTAAAAAATTCATTGTCTGAATAGTGCATGTATTCTCAAAAGTCAGTAATTATTTCATAAGTTCCTGGGGCAGAAATCAAGAGACAAGGAGTTAAAAGAATACATTTTGTTTTGTTTTGTTTTGCTTTCTGCTGACAAGTAGATTGATGCATTGCCACGCCTAAGTGACATAGTTACTATTCAAAAGTACTTTTTAGCTTGGCTTGATGTCTGCCACTCCATAGCAAAACTTGTGTGGAAAAAACTCTTTTTGACATTATAATGCTATTTTAAATAGTGCTGGTATCTCCCAGGAAACTGAAAATTCGTTCCATTTAGCACTTCCTTATGCTCTATTTTTATTCATTCTTTAAATTGTCATTATATCTTATTATAAGATTAGAAATTCTTGTGATATCAAAAAGAAAGACTCAAACTTCACAGAGGAAGTAAGATAAATATGAGGTTAACAGTGTGGCCAAGATTGACTATGGCTGACGACCGTGTAGGAAATTTACTGGTTTTACATTCTTTTTTTCCCCTTCATTGTATAATTAGCCAGTGACTGGAAAAAAGAGGATTGAAATATGATAGAAAACATTTTTTTTCTCAGAAAGCACAGCTCTTTTGCTAATGTTACATACGCTTCATTTTCCTCCTCCTTTTTTTCTTTTTATACAGTACTATTTCAGTACCTGTTTTTCTTTTTTTTAAAGTTTTTATTTAATTTTTATTTTATTTTTGGCTGCGTTGGGTCTTCGTTGCTGTGCGCGGGCTTTTTCTCTAGTTGCGGTGAGCGGGGGCTACTCTTTACTATTATGGTGCACAGGCTTCTCACTGCGGTGGCTTCTCTTGTAGTGGAGCACGGGCTCTAGGCACGTGGGCTCAGTAGTTGTGACTCGCAGACTCCAGAGCACAGGCTCAGTAGTTGTGGTGCACGGGCTTAGTTGCTCCACGGCATGTGGGATCTTCCCAGACCAGGGCTCAAACTCGTGTCCCCTGCATTGGCAAGCGGATTCCCAACCACTTTGCCACCAGGGAAGTCCCTCCTCCTCTCTTTTAACCCAACCAAATTATAGTTCTTTTTTTTTTTTTTTTTGCAGTACACGGGCCTCTCACTGTTGTGGCCTCTCCCATTGCGGAGCACAGGCTCCGGACGCGCAGGCTCAGCGGCCATGGCTCACGGGCCCAGCCGCTCCGCGGCACGTGGGATCTTCCCGGACCGGGACACGAACCCGTGTTCCCTGCACCGGCAGGCAGACTCTCAACCACTGCGCCACCAGGGAAGCCCAAATTATAGTTCTTACACCCAGTTATGGTTAGAAACAAAACTGATGGTATGGAAAAAAAATACACTTGATTTTCTTAATTTATGTGTACTCACAGATTTCTTGGCATTGTCTGTTTATGCTTCTAGGAGTTCACACCTCAGTGCCATGAAATAAGTTTTAAATCAGTGAAGGTTTCTTATTAATATATTCTACTTTGTAGTCAGAATTGAAGACTTGGCAGTGATGGAAAGTTAAGATTCCTCACTGGTAACCAACTCCCCAGTTATATTTGACACCAACACAAAAGGTTGTTCTCAGTGAAAGTTATTTAAAAGCAGGTAAAAATAAACCCAGTTTAAAACTTAGGGGAAATGGAGATAATAAAAATATCATGTTTTGTACAGTTTAAATTTGATTTCATTTTCAAAATAAAATTTATTGGAACATTCTAAAGAAAAGTGGCACACCATACACGGCGCTGTATCAAACAGGCAAGGTTTGCGTTGAGTTCATTTTGTAAACTTTGTAAATTAGAAGGGAAGAGGGGAGTGTTTTATAAAACGATCCTTACATTATTACTTTTTATTTATTTTGTTATTGCCATGGTTTTATGCTAGGCAAGAATTTTGCATCACTGAAGTACATATAATAATGCAACTAAATGGTAAAGGTGCTTTGCTGGTAACAACCTAGAAGGATGAGATAATAATCCTCAAAGAGTGACACAGTCTGTATATAATTTATATTCTGTCTACTTCCAGAATATTGACGTTGCCTTCACACACGTAAAGAAAATGTAAAATCAGACATTTCAAGATAAAAACAGAATAGATAGCAAGCTTATTAAATGAAGAATTTTTCCTGGAGTTTTGACACCTAATGCAAAAATCAGTGAATTCAATTCAGTACATTTATGAACCGGGTATGTAAAAAGAATAACGATAGGCATTTCAAATGGTACAAAGGTGAGTAATGTAGAGTCATTTTTATTATTTGAAACCAAAGGCGGGTTTACCTGTACAGTAAAACTTTTCTGAAACCTTAATGTTGGTGCCTTGGTATATAGGATACTGGGTGTTTGCCAATCACTTCTATTATAGCCAGGTAAAAAGGCACAAATATTTTGAAATTTATTATTGCTTGTATAGTTGTTTCTTAATAACATCTGTTGGATAAATTGGTGAATAGGTAAGTGCTTGGATGACTCATGTAAATGTGTATGTATATTCGTATGCATAGAATATCTTCATTAAATTTGATGACAAAATATTGAGCTGATGTTCTATGGAAGCTCAGATAATATATTCAAATATTTTTTAAACTTAAAAATATAGAAATGATTCTTATAGAAATGTGGAAAAATAAATATTTTACCTGCCCATTAAATTGCTTCTCTGAAATGTGGCATAGGCAAGCCTTAGTAGGCATTAACCGAAAATATATTAATGACTGAAGTATCGATCTATGTCAGTAAGCTGTATTGATACATTTTAGTACCTTACACAAATAAAGTTATGATATACACGTGTTCACATAGATTGAAGGTTGGCTATGGTTTTGCCCTGGGCCCTTCTAAAGGTGAAGATGGAGCAACCGTCTGGAACACTCCATGTCATTTCAGAAGAGAAGAGATCAAATGGAACCAAGGCTCTGCCTGAAAGTGCCAGCCTTTCCACATACACCTCAGTTGGACTTAAAACATACCTGGGCATCTTTAGATGACTAAGCCTGTGGTGACTGATGTGTCAGGGAGCTTTCAAAATAGCGAAATAGTGTTTCCATAAAGACATAAACGTGAGCAGTACTAGGATGTAGGTTTGTACTGGAGGGTGCAATAAATGTGTCTAGAAAAGGATGGCAGAAACCAGAACATAAGTATATGCACGTGTGTCATGAAAATATTTGGTCTTCGCTTTAATGTAATGGCACGCCACGGAAAAGCTGTGACAAGGGGGTCATTAACAATGTTTTATAGTTTAGAAATAACAGTCTTTTATCATGTATAAAGATTGATTGGAGAGGAGAAGGCTATAGACACAAAGATGACCTCAAGTTTCCGGCCAACCCGGAAGTTCTCTTCCTTATAAGCTTTACGGTTTGGCTCAGGTATCTACTGGGAACCAGAAAGTGGTTTTTCCTCTCAAGTGTATTGGGCATATCTTCAGTTTAGTGGCCATTGCAATCATATATTGCTCTTTCAATTCCTATCCTGGAGAGCTGCTCAGATCAATAGAATTTCAAAGGTCATAAGTAACAAGTGCTGAGTGCATAAACAAAATTAGAAGGGATAGTTTTGTCTTGCTGCTGGTCAACATCAGAATTGGAAGACGCCCTTAAGGTAACCGAAAAGAGAAGAGAGTTTTTCAGTTGATGTCAGTTTAAATCAAATGAACATGAAATAAAAGAAGAAACCCATGCAAGCTTTGTGAGCAGTAGAATGATTTAAATGCTGGTTACTTGGATTATTATTTTTTCTGTTCTCATTTTTCCCATGGTCATAACAAAAATTAAAAATTAATGTGCAAACTTCTCTTTGGCAAATGAGCTTCATTTTTTTAGTATCTTGGAAAGATAGTAACGGAAATAATGTCATCAAATTTCGATGTGTATATATTTTTAATTTAGAAATTCTTTTGTCAACTGTCCACGATTTTATGCTTAGATGTCTAAAGGTTCGCATTAAGAGTGCGTTAAGCATTGTGAATCACATTTAATTTTTATCTTCTATCATGCTACATAATGAAAGCAGAAAAATAATCAGAATACACATTGCTTACATTACCATTCTGTGTACATGGTTTTGAAATTTCACCTTGGCAATAAGGCCACTCACCACTGAATGCCAGAAGAAAAATGAAGTTAATGTTGTTCCTAACTTGTGATTTCTGAGTAGAGTTCCAAATCACTATCTCATAGAGCTATAAATTCATAACTCACACACACATGTGGGACAGTGTTTTCAATATCTTGGATCTGTGTATTGTAAATTCGAATTACATATTGCAAATCAAGCTACTTAAGGTTATTAAGAAGTGAAGGAAAGCAGGTTTGTCTTGAGTTTACAAGGACTAATGGATTGGCCCGCACAAATTACAGGTAGCACAACGTCTATTTACCTGTAAAGACTGTAAATCTTTCCTTGCGTGATTTGATTTGTAGATATTCTTGACAAATAAGATATTCTTGATCATTTCGTTATTCAAACTAAACAAAGTTATGTAAAATAAAATGTGTATAGAATAGGGCACATATAAGTGTATTTCCTTCACATATATGTACATCGATACAGATATTACTTTAATTAAAAAGTTTTAAAATAATGATTTTTAATTTGTATTTCTTATTGATTTCCCATTACATCATGCTTTTTTCCTATTTATTTCTCTAGTACCTTTCTTTCTTTTTTTTTTTTTTTGCGGTACGCGGGCCTCTCACTGCTGTCTAGTACCTTTCTTATGTATTTTTTTCCTCTGCTTTCTTTTCACTTTCTCAGTCCTAGTCTACTGTAATATAGTAGAGCATTAAAAAAGCAGGATAAGTACATTTACAGCTTTCTTACTGCTGCCCTCAGGGTGCTATGAATGCACAAACTGGATATAATTGAGACGCACATTAACTTACCTTCTGTTGTACAGGAAGAACAGAAGCAGTCTGTTAATATGCGCTCTATTGAAACTCTTAACTTAGGGGATGAGAATTAGCTTGCAGTAGTCATTTGCTAAGCACCTGGGAAAATTGCAAGCTTCATTTCTTGCAACGTGGAATATGATTAAAAAGGGAATATATTATTATCATGGGCACCATTAAAAAATGTGTAGACAGCATTCTATGATGTTAAAATGGAAATTGGAAGTTGCGCTCAAATGTTGGAGATGCTGCATGTTAATTACCGTCTACCACAGTGCACAGCAAGTGCAATTCAATTATTTGCTTTGTCAAGCAATATTTTGATTAACCTGAATTTTAATTTGGTGCATCTAGTGTTTTTCATATTGTGATAAAACAGTGGAATGGTATGTCACCCTGCCAAGAGCTCTCTGAAACCACCGGAAATGTATTCCCTACCATAGGAATCCACATTTAAATCTAGGTATCAAACATTTCTCAAATTTAGGGAAATTCTTTTTACATAGCATATAGGGAGTTAGTTTTTAAAAATCTATTCAGCACTGTAGTGTTACACTAGGTGCTCATAATAACTTTTCTTCTTTCCAGCAAATTTTTGAAGTACGCATCACTGTGCCTGTGTCTGATTTGAAGAAACTCTAGCCGAGAGAGGATGAATGATGTACACAGGTGATTCAGTTCTTAGTGAAGTCAAAGATTAAACTGAGGCTTCCCTTTGTCCAAAACCCAAGCTCTGGGAGACACTACCTCCCTGGATTTTAAATCTTATTTGCTAACTTTGGGATTTTGGAGGAAGAGCCTGGATATCTCCTGTTTAAGTTTACAGTATTTCCCCACAACCTCGGACAATATAAGTAATATACTGCAAAAGCAGCACTCATTTGCAACCTGGGCCTCACGTTTGGGTAATCATTTTAATGGTTAGTGAATAAATGACCTTTTATTTGCCAACTACTCAGTTTTATTTAAAGTCAGCAGCCACATCTGACAAAACATCTGATTGCTTGGCTTCTGGTCCAAATTAGCTGCATGAAAATGGTAATGAGCTGTCCTGTCTTAGTTTGGTCCATTAATTCTGTTACAGAGAGTACACAAGCATGTACTTTTAAATCTAACTGGGATATTCAAAATGATGCGCAAGACAAATTTTCTAGTCATCCTTTCAACTCAAAACTGGTTTTGAGCATCTACCAATTATCTCCCAAACTGTGCTTGGCTATAGAGATAAAATGATGGACATAATTTTTTTTAACAGAAGTCAATGGTTTAGTTGTGTAAACAGATGTACAAATGGTCCATAATGTAAAAGTACTATTAAGGGTATGAGAGAAGACAGAACAAAACACTAATTGACCACAGAGGAGAGACTCAGTAATTCCACCTGAGGGAGTACAGGAAGCTGAAGAGAAGAATGGGGTCAGACAGTGGAGAAGGGGTTTTGTGCAGAGAGAAGGTTCAGGAAGTTAGGGAGCAGCTGCTAGATGGCAAAATGGCTTATTTCCTGTGGGGAGGAGCAGGGCACTTCGAGAGAGACATAGTATATACACTTATACCAAATACCTAAACTACTCATGCCTACACATGTATCAATAACACGTGTCTTGGTTTTCTCCATTTGTCTCTCTAGATATGTTACTTTTTATACATACAACAAACCCAAAAAATGTGTGTGTGTGCGCACATGACCACATGTACGTTTACTTAAAATCACGAATAGTACTGATTCTTTAAAATTAAGCATAAAAAATTTATTGAAATATAATATCTTAATTCTACATTTCTTAACAGGATCCTAGGTATGTAATTTTTTTAGGGGAATGTAAACCTAGAATCAATTGTTTTTCCATTAGTAAACTTCAAACTGGCAAAGTTTTAATGCAAAAGCATAATTTTTTTAAATTTTATTTTTTTTTATACAGCAGGTTCTTATTAGTCATCAATTTTATACACATCAGTGTATACATGTTAATTACAATCACCCAATTCAGCACACCACCATCCACACCCCCCGCCACTTTCCCCCCTTGGTGTCCATACATTTGTTCTCTACATCTGTGTCTCAACTTCTGCCCTGCAAACTGGTTCATCTGTACCATTTTTCTAGGTTCCACATATATGCACTAATATACGATATTTGTTTTTCTCTTTCTGACTTACTTCAATCTTTATGACAGTCTCTAGATCCATCCACGTCTCTACAAATAACCCAATTTCGTTCCTTTTTATGGCTCAGTAATATGCCATTGTATATATGTACCACATCTTCTTTATCCATTCATCTGTCGATGGGCATTTAGGTTGCTTCCATGACCTGGCTATTGGAAATAGTGAGGCAATGAACATTGGGGTGCATGTGTCTTTTTGAATTATGGTTTTCTCTGGGTATATGCTCAGTAGTGGGATTGCTGGATCATATAGTAATAAGATTTTTAGCTTTTTAAGGAACCTCCATACTGTTCTCCATAGTGGCTGTATCAGTGTACATTCCCACCAACAGTGCAAGAGGGTTCCTTTTTCTCCACACCCTCTCCAGCATTTGTTGTTTGTAGATTTTCTGATGATGCCCATTCTAACTGGTGTGAGGTGATACCTCATTGTGGTTTTGATTTGCATTTCTCTAATGATTAGTGATGTTGAGCATCCTTTCATGTGTTTGTTGGCAATCTGTATCTCTTCTTTGGAGAAATGTCTATTTAGGTCTTCTGCCCATTTTTGGATTCGGTTGTTTGTTTCTTTAATATTGAGCTGCATGAGCTGTTTATATATTTTGGAGATTAATCCTTTGTCCATTGATTCGTTTGCAAATATTTTCTCCCATTCTGAGGGTTGCCTTTTTGTCTTGTTTATGGTTCCCTTTGCTGTGCAAAAGCTTTGAAGTTTCATTAGGTCCCATTTGTTTATTTTTGTTTTTATTTCCAGTACTCTAGGAGGTGGATCAAAAGAGATTTTGCTGTGATTTATGTCAAAGAGTGTTCTTCCTATGTTTTCCTCTAAGACTTTTATAGTGTCTGGTCTTACATTTAGGTCTCTAATCCATTTTAAGTTTATTTTTGTGAATGGTGTTAGGGAGCATTCTTACTTCATTCTTTTACATGTAGCTGTCCAGTTTTTCCAGCACCACTTATTGAAGATACTGTCTTTTTCCCATTGTATATCCTTGCCTCCATTGTCATAGATTAGTTGACCATAGGTGCATGGGTTTATCTCTGGGCTTTCTATCTTGTTCCATTGATCTATGTTTCTGTTTTTGTGCCAGTACCATACTGTCTTGATACTGTAGCTTTGTAGTATAGTCTGAAGTCAGGGAGTCTGATTCCTCCAGCTCCACTTTTTTCCCTCAAGACTGCTTTGGCTATTCAGGGTCTTTTGTGTCTCCATATAAATTTTAAGATTTTTTGTTCTAGTTCTGTAAAAATTGCCATTGGTAATTTGATAGGGATTGCATTGAATCTGTAGATTGCTTTGAGTAGCATAGTCATTTTCACAACATTTATTGTTCCACTCCAAGAACATGGTATATCTCTCCATCTGTTGGTATCATCTTTAATTTCTTTCATCAGTGTCTTATAGTTTTCTGCATACAGGTCTTTTGTCTCCTTAGGTAGGTTTATTCCTAGGTATTTTATTCTTTTTATTGCAATGGTAAATGGGAGTGTTTCCTTAATTTCTCTTTCAGATTTTTCATCATTTGTATATAGGAATGCAAGAGATTTCTGGGCGTTAATTTTGTATTCTGCAATTTTACCAAATTCATTGATTAGCTCTAGTAGTTTTCCCGTGGCATCTTTAGGATTCTCTATGTGTAGTATCATGTCATCTGCAAACAGTGACAGTTTTACTTCTTCTTTTCTAATTTGTATTCCTTTTATTTCTTTTTCTTCTCTGATTGCCGTGGCTAGGACTTCCAAAACTATGTTGAACAATAAGTGGTAAGAGTGGACATCCTTGTCTTGTTCCTGATCTTAGAGGAAATGCTTTCAGTTTTTCACCATTGAGAATGATGTTGGCTCTGGGTTTGTCATATATGGCCTTTATTATGTTGAGGTAGGTTCCCTCTATGCCCACTTTCTGAAGAGTTTTTATCATAAATGGGTGTTGAATTTAGTCAAAAGCTTTTTCTGGATCTACTGAGATGATCATATGGTTTTTCTTCTTCAGTTTGTTAATATGGTGTATCACATGGATGGATTTGCATATACTGAAGAATCCTTCCATCCCTGGGATAAATCCCACTTGATCATGGTGTATGATCCTTTTAATGTGTTGTTGGATTCTGTTTGCTAGTATTTTGTTGAAGATTTTTGCTTCTATATTCATCAGTGATATTGGTGTGTAATTTTCTTTTTTTGTAGTATCTTTGCCTGGTTTTGATATCAGGGTGATGGTGGCCTCATAGAATGAGTTTGGGAGTGTTCCTACCTCCACAATTTTGTGGAAGAGTTTGAGAAGGATGGGTGTTAGTGCTTCTCTAAATGTTTGATAGAATTCACCTCTGAAGCCATCTGGTCCTGGACTTTTATTTGTTGGAAGATTTTTAATCACAGCTTCACTTTCATTACTTGTGACTGGTCTGCTCATATTTTCTGTTTCAAAAGCATAATATTTTTGAAAGACAAAAAGATATAGATTGGCTTATTTGAAAATTAACCAATAAGTGAGTCATTCTTATTTTATCTGCTGGTGATAGTCTCTAGAGCAACTCTTATCCCAGTTTAATAATCTTACATAAAGCAACTGTTTAAAAGTAAATGATTTAAACCACTAAAATTTCACTTACAGTGCATAGATATCTTTATTTCTATTTATCTACCATCTATCTATTTTTGCTAAATATTTTACAAAAATTATAATTACTCTGTCATTAAGAAATATTTACATCTATCACTTTGGATTTATCATTAAAATGTACTCTTCAATGCAAGGGTAAAATTAGGAAGGGAATAGGCAGCAAAAGTTATTCAGATGTCAAATTGTAAATAAGAATTACAAATTTCTTAAAAATGTCAAAGTATATTTGAATAATATAATGATTTAGCACTAATGAGTTACAGCATTTATTATGTTAATAATAAGCTTATTGACATCATACTTTGTATATTCTATGACTTAATGAATAATTATTATTTGTTTACTACCTTTTATTGAAAGCTCTTTTTTCTTAAAAAAGTAAGTTCTTATATGTAGGAGCGGGAGGAGACCTTCAAGATGGCAGAAGAGTAAGACGTGGAGATCACCTTCCTCCCCACAAATACATCAGAAATACATCTACATGTGAAACAACTCCTACAGAACACCTATTCAATGCTGGCAGAAGACCTCAGACTTCCCAAAATGCAAGAAACTCCCCAAGTACCTGGGTAGGGCAAAAGCAAAAAGAAAAAGCAGACACAAAAGAATAAGGATGGGACCTGTGGAGGAGGAAAACTTTCCACACACTAGGAAGCCCCTTCGTGGGCGGAGACTGCGGGGGGCGGAGCTTTGGAGCCATGGAGGAGACCACAGCCACTGGGGTGCGGAGGGCAAAGCAAAGAGATTCCCGCACAAAAGATTGCTGCCAACCAGCATTCACCAGCCTGCGAGACTTGTCTGCTCACCCGCCGGGGCGGGCGGAGCCTGGGAGCTGAGGCTCCAGCTTCGGAGGTCGGATCCCAGGGAGAGGACTGGGGTTGTCGGCGTGAACACAGCATGAAGGGGGCTAGTGCGCCACGGCTAGCCAGGAGGGAGTGCGGGAAAAAATCTGGAGCTGCCGAAGAGGCAAGAGACAATTGTTTAGGGGTGTGCTAGGAGAGAGGATTCAGAGCACCTCCTATATGAGCTCCAGAGATGGGCGCAAGCTGCAGCTATCAGTGTGGACACCAGAGACGGGCATGAAACACTAAGGCTGCTGCTGCAGCCACCAAGAAGCCTGTGTGCAAGCACAGGTCACTATCCACACCTCACCTCCTGGGAGCCTGTGCAGCCCACCACTGCCAGGGTCCCGTGATCCAGGGACAACTTCCCCGGGAGAACAAAAGGCACGCCTCAGGCTGGTGCATCATGCTGGCCTCTACTGCTGGAGGCTCACCCCGCACTCTGTGCCCCTCCCTCCCCCTGGCCTGAGTGAGCCAGAGCCCCCAATCAGCTGCTCCTTTAACATTGTCTTGTTGGCGTGGGGAACAGATGCCCTCAGGTGACCTACACGCAGAGGCGGGTCCAAATCCAAAGCTGAGCCCCAGGAGCTGTGAGAACAAAGAAGAGAAAGGGAAATCTCTCCCAGCTGCCTCAGGAGCAGCGGATTAAAGCTCCACAATCAACTTGATGCACCTGCATCTCTGGAACACCTGAATAGACAACGAATCATCCCAAAATTGAGGCAGTGGACATTGGGAGCAACTGTAGACTTGGAGTTTGCTTTCTGCATCTAATTTATTTCTGGTTTTCTGTTTCTCTTAGTTTAGTATCTAGAGTTTATTAACATTGGTAGATTTGTTTACTGATTTGGTTGCTTTCTTCCTTTTTTTAAATATATAGATATACATGTATTTTTTTACTTTTTCTTTTTTTGTGAGTGTGTATGTGTATGCTTCTTTGTGTGATTTTGTCTCTATAGGTTTGCTTTTCCATCTGTCCTAGGATTCTGTCTGTCCTTTTATTTATTTAAGTTTTTAGAATAGTTTTTAGCACTTGTTATCATTGGTGGATTTGTTTTTTGGTTTGGTTGCTCTCCTCTTTCTTTCTTTTCTTTTTTTATTATTTTATAAATTTTTAATAATTAAAATTTTTTTCAAATAACTTCACTTTATTTTATTTATTTTTTCTTTCTTTCTTTCTTTTTCTCCCTTTCCTTCTGAGCCGTGTGGCTGACAGGGTCTTTGTGCTCAGGCCTTGGTGTCAGGCCTGAGCCTCTTAGGTGGCAGAGCCGAGTTCAGGACACTGGTCCACCAGGGACCTCATGTTCCACATAATATCAAACTGCAAAAGGTCTCCCAGAGATCTCCATGTCAATGCAAAGACCCAGCTCCCCTCAACGACCAGAAAGCTACAGTGCTGGAAACCCTATGCCAAACAACTAGCAAGACAGACACACAACCCCAGCCAGCAGCAGAAAAGTTGCCTAAAATCATAGTAAGTTCACACCACCGGACGTGGTCCTGCCCACCAGAAAGACAAGATTCAGCCTCATCCACCAGAACACAGGCACCAGTTCCCTCCACCAAGAAGCCTACACAACCCACTGAACCAACCTTACCCTCTGGGGGCAGAGAAGACAGAGAAACACAGAGCAGATGAAGGAGCAAGGTAAAAACCCACCAGACTAGACTAATGAAGAGGAAATAGGCAGTCTACCTGAAAAAGCATCCAGAGAAATGACAGTAAAGATGATCCAAAATTGTGTAAATAGAATAGAGAAAATAGAAGAAACGTTTAGCAAGGCAAGGACCTAGAAGAACTAAAGGGCAAACAAACAATGATGAACAACACAACAAATGAAACTAAAAATTCTCTAGAAGGAATCAATAGCAGAATAACTGAGGCAGAAGAACGGATAAGTGACCTGGAAGATAAAATAGTGGAAATAACTACCACAGAGCAGAATAAAGAAAAAAGAATGAAAAGAATTGAGGTCAGGCTCCGAGACACCTGGGACAACATTAAAAGCATCAACATTCAAATTATAGGGGTTCCAGAAGAAGAGAAAAAGAAAGGGACTGAGAAAATATTTGAAGAGACTATAGCTGAAAACGGCTGTAATATGGGAAAGGAAATACTCAATCAAGTCCAGGAAGCACAGAGAGTCCCATACAGGATAAACCCAAGGAGAAACACTCCAAGACACATATTAATCAAACTATCAAAAATTAAATACAAAGAAAAAATATTAAAAGCAGCAAGGGAAAATGAACAAATAACATACAAGGGAATCCCCATAAGGTTAACAGCTGACCTTTCAGCAGAAACTCTGCAAGCCAGAAGGGAGTGGCAGGACATATTTAAAGTGATGAAAGGGAAAAACCTACAACCAAGATTACTCTACCCAGCAAGGATCTCATTCAGATTCAAGGAAGAAATTAAAACCTTTACAGACAAGCAAAAGCTAAGAGAATTCAGCACCACCAAACCACCTTTACAACAAATGCTAAAGGAACTTATCTAGGCAGGAAACAGGAGAAGGGAAAGACCTGCAAAAACAAACCCAAAACAATTAAGAAAATGGTAATAGGAACATATATATCGATAATTACCTTAAATGTAAGTGATTAAATGCTCCAACCAAAAGACATAGACTGGCTGAAAGGATACAAAAACAAGACCCGTATATATGTTGTCTACAAGATACCCATTTCAGACCTAGGGATGCATACAGACTGAAAGTAAGGGGACAGAAAAAGACATTCCATGCAAATGGAAATCAAAAGAAAGCCAAAGTATCAATTCTCATATCAGACAAAATGGACTTTAAAATAAAGACTATTACAAGAGGCAAAGAAGGACACTATATAATGATCAAGGGATTAATCGAAGAAGAAGACATAAAAATTGTAAATTTTTATGCACCCAACGTAGCAGCTCCTCAATACATGAGGCAAATGCTACTAACAGCCATAAAAGGGGAAATCAACAGTAACACAATAATAGTAGGGGACTTTAACACCCCACTTCCACTAATGGACAGATCATCCAAAATGAAAATAAATAAGGAAACACAAACATTAAATTAAACACATTAAACAAGATGGACTTAATTGATATTTATAGGACATTCCATCCAACAAAAACAGCATACATTTCCTTCTCAAGTGCTCATGGAATATTCTCCAGGGCAGATCATATCTTGGGTCACATATCAAGCCTTGGTAAATTTACAAAAATTGAAATCTTATCAAATATCTTTTCCAATCACAACAGCGAGACTAGATACGAATTACAGGAAAAAATCTGTAAAAAATACAAACCCATGGAGGCGAAACCAAATGCTGCTAAATAACCAAGAGATCACTGAAGAAATCAAAGAGGAAATCAAAAAATACCTTGAAACAAATGTCAAAGAAACTACAATGACCCAAAACCTATCAGATGCAGCAAAAGCAGTTCTAAGAAGGAAGTCTATAGCAATATAATCCTACCTAAAGAAACAATAAACATCTCAAATAAACAACATAATCTACACCTAAAGCAATTAGAGAAAGAAGAAGAAAAAAATCACACAGTTAGCATAAGGAAAGAAATCATAAGGATCAGATCAGAAATAAATGAAAAAGAAATGAAGGAAACAATAGCAAACATCAATAAAACTAAAAGCTGGTTCTCTGAGAAGATAAACAAAATTGATAAACCTTTAGCCAGACTCATCAAAAAAACAGGGAGAAGACTCAAATCAATAGAATTAGAAATGAAAAAGGAGAAGCAACAACTGACACTGCAGAAATACAAAGGATCATGAGAGATTACTACAAGCAACTATATGCCAATAAAATGGACAACTTGGAAGAAATGGACAAATTCTTAGAAAAGCACAACCTTCTGAGACTGAACCAGGAAGAAATAGAAAATACAAACAGACCAATCACAAGCACTGAAATTGAAACTGTGATTAAAAATCTTCCAACAAACAGAAGCCCAGGACCAGTTGGCTTAACAGGTGAATTCTATCAAACAATTAGAGAAGAGCTAACACCTAGCCTTCTGAAATTCTTCCACAATATAGCAGAGGAAGAAACACTCCCAAACTCATTCTATGAGGCCACCATCACCCTGATACCAAAACGAGACAAAGATGTCACAAAGAAAGAAAAATATAGTCCAATATCACTGATGAACATAGCTGCAAAAATCCTCAAGAAAACATTAGCAAACAGAAGCCAACAGCACATTAAAAGGATCATACACCATGATCTAGTAGTGTTTATCCCAGGAACGCAAGGATTCTTCAATGTATGCAAATCAATCAATATGATACACCATATTAACAAACTGAAGGAGAAAAACCATATGATCATCTCAATAGATGCAGAAAATGCTTTTGACAAAATTCAACACCGATTCATGATAAAAATCCTCCAGGAAGTAGGCATAGAGGGAACTTACTTCAACATAATAAAGGCCATATATGACAAACCCACAACCAGCATCATTCTCAATGGTAAAAACTGAAACCATTTCCTCTAAGATTAGGAACAAGACAAGGTTGTCCACTCTCACCACTCTTATTCAACATCATTTTGGAAGTTTTAGCCACAGCAGTCAGAGAAGAAACATAAATAAAATGAATCCAAATTGGAAAAGAAGAAGTAAAGCTGTCACTGTTTGCCAATTACATGATACTATACATAGAGAATCCTAAAGATGCTACCAGAAAACTACTAGAGCTAATCAATGAATTTGGTAAAGTAACAAGATACAGAATTAGTGCACAGAAATCTCTTTCATTCCTATATACTAATGATGAAAAATCTGAAAGAGAAATTAAGGAAACACTCCCATTTACCATTGCAACAAAAAGAATAAAATACCTAGGAATAAACCTACCTAAGGAGACAAAAGACCTGTATGCCGAAAACTATAAGACATTGATGAAAGAAATTAAAGATGATACAAACAGTTGGAGAGATATACCATGTTCTTGGATTGGAAGAATCAACATTGTGAAAACGACTATACTACCCAATGCAATCTACAGATTCTGTGCAATCTCTATCAAACTACCATGGCATTTTTTACAGAACTAGAACAAAAAGTTTCACAATTTGTATGGAAACACAAAAGACCCCAAATAACAAAAGCAATCTTGAGAAAGAAAAACACAGCTGGAGGAATCAGGATCCCGAACTTCAGACTATACTAGAAAGCTACAGTAATCAAGACAGTATGGTACTTGCATAAAAACAGAAATATAGATCAATGAAACAGGGTAGAAAGCCCAGAGATAAACCCATGCACATATGGTCACCTTATCTTTGATAACGGAGGCAAGAATACACAATGGAGAAAAGACAGCCTCTTCAATAAGTGGTGCTGGGAGAACTGGACAGCTACACGTAAAATAATGAAATTAGAACACTCCCTAACACCATGCACAAAAATAAACTCAAAATCGACTAAAGACCTAAATGTAAGGCCAGACACTGTAGAAGTCTTAGAGGAAAACATGAAAACATAGTCAGAACACTCTATGACATAAATCACAGCAAGATCCTTTTGGACCCACCTCCTAGAGAAATGGAAATAAAAACAAAAGTAAAGAAATGGAACCTAATGAAACTTGAAACCTTTGCACAGCAAAGGAAAATTTAAACAAGACAAAAAGACAACCCTCAGAATGGGAGAAAATATTTGCAAATGAAGCTACTGACAAAGGATTAATCTCCAAAATTTACAAGCAGCTCATGCAGCTCAATATCAATAAAACAAACAACCCAATCCAAAAACGGGCAGAAGACCTAAATAGACATTTCTCCAAAGAAGATATACAGATTGCCAACAAACACATGAAAGGATGCTCAACACCACTAATCATTAGAGAAATGCAAATCAAAACTACAATGAGGGCTTCCCTGGCGGCGCAGTGGTTGAGAGTCTGCCTGCTGACGCAGGGGACACGGGTTCGTGCCCCGGTACAGGAAGATCCCACATGTCGCGGAGCGGCTGGGCCCGTGAGCCATGGCCGCTGAGCCTGTGCGTCCGGAGCCTTTGCTCCGCAACAGAGAGGCCACAACAGTGAGAGCCCCACATACCGCAAAAACAAACAAACAAACAAGAAAAAACTACAATGAGGTATCACCTCACGCCAGTCAGAATGGCCATCATCAAAAAATCTATAAACAATAAATGCTGGAGAGGGTGTGGAGAAAAGGGGACCCTCTTGCACTGTTGGTGGGAATATGATGCAGCCACTATGGAGAACAGTATGGAGGTTCCTTAAAACTCTTAAAATAGAACTACCCTATAACCCAGCAAACCCACTTCTGGGCATATACCCTGAGAAAACCATAATTCAAAAAGGGTAATGTACCACAATGTTCATTGCAGCTCTATTTACAATAGCCAGGACATGGAGGCCATCTAAGTGTCCATCGACAGATGAATGGATAAAGAAGATGTGGCACATATATATAATGGAATATTACTCAGCCATGAAAAGAAACGAAATTGAGTTATTTGTAGTGAGGTGGATGGACCTAGAATCTGTCATACAGAGTGAAGTAAGTCAGAAAGAAAAACAAACACCGTATGCTAACACATATATATGGAATCAAAAAAAAGGTCTTGAAGAACCCATGGGCAGGACAGGAATAAAGACGCAGATGTAGGGAGTGGACTTGAGGACACAGGGAGGGGGATGGTAGGCTGGGACGAAGTGAGAGAGTGGCATGGACATATATACACTACCAAATGTAAAATAGATAGCTAGTGGGAAGCAGCTGCATTGCACAGGGAGATCAGCTCGGTGCTTTGTGACCACCTAGAGGGGTGGGATAGGGAGGGTGGGAGGGAGACACAAGAGGGAGGGGATATGGGGATATATGTATACATACAGCTGATTCACTTCTTTATACAACAGAAACTAACACACCATTGTAAAGCAATTATACTCCAATAAATATGTTAAAAAATAATAAAATAAAATAAATGTAGGAGCTGTATCCTGATACTAGCCCATTTTTTGGCATATAAATATATATGTCAGATGTATAATACCTATGACTACAGAATAGGCATTCAAATTAAACTAATTTGCAAATAATATTTTTCTTTTTACCTATATGTATATATGTATTTAGATAGTGAACCAGAGATAATTATTAGAAAGTATTTTAACATATACATATGTACAGGGTCTGTCAAATATCCTGAGAATGCACCATTTTCCAAATAAGTTATTCTGTATATAATAATGAAGTCATATTTTTATTTCTAATAATAACTTTGTATTTCCGGCACTCTACTCAAGAAAACTTGGAGAGTTGTCATATTTTCTTCCTATGCTATTAATTCTCAGTCTTTATGAAAATGAACAACTTTACCTGTCAAACTGACCTGAATGTGTAGTCTAAGCATGTTTGCTCTTTTTCTCATTAAATTTGCTGTCTGTCTAGCTTATAATGACCCCAGGTTCGGAGACGTAATTAAGTGATTTGGTTGAATAAGAGACCTTCCTTTTTAGCTTCTGCTAACCAGCTCTAGCTGAGCAGCTCTCATGGGTTTATAAAATGTTAAGAAATGATCTCACATTTGCAATGGAAATAAATTAAATCTTGTAGCTGAAAGGCATGTCCCATGTTGGCTCCCTGTACATTCATCAATAGAAAGTGTTAAATTAATATATTTATTTATTTACTAATTTATTCATAAATACCATGCCTTCTCAACTATGCATGCACAGGGACTGTACATCTATCCTCTCTTTATCACCAAGTATCTGCATGTATTGATGATTAGTGCTTGATTAATGATTATCAACTGTGGCCTTTGTCATAAAAAGCTACGATGCCTTAGACTGAGGACACTTGTAAAATATTAGCCGGAGAAAGGTATGAAAGCAGGACCTTCAAAATAGGATGAATTTTTCTCTCTCTTCTCATTAAAATTCCCTATAATTTCTCTGTCCATCACCTCATGGTTTGGAAGCTGATCTAATTCTTGGTATAACAATACTTATTCTCATTTCAGAAAGTGTTGATTAGGTAAGAAAAAATAATTTTCAAATTTTATTAATTTTGACTCACATGAGCACACACACGTGCCATAAGTTACATGCGCCATAATTCACGAATATAGCACCGTTGGTCTCATTTTTCTATTTTTCTTCCATTAGCCACGAAAGCATTTATTTCGTTTTAAAAACTATTAGAATTTAGTAACACTGCACTTATTTCTTTCTTTCAGGTTTGGGTAAAATATTAGTGAACATGCTTTTAGAACTTGAGGTTTTTTTTGTTGTTTGTTTTGTTTTTTTAATTTAATTTTATTATTATTATTATTGGTTTTGCAGTACGCGGGCCTCTCACCGCTGTGGCCTCTCCCGTTGCGGAGCACAGGCTCCGGACGCGCAGGCTCAGTGGCCATGGCCCACGGGCCCAGCCGCTCCATGGCATGTGGGATCTTCCCGGACCGGGGCACGAACCCGTGTCCCCTGCATCGGCAGGCGGACTCTCAACCACTGCGCCACCAGGGAAGCCCAAAATTTGAGTTTTTTAACTCAATGAGCGATGACCACTCTCATCTATTGGTGAAAGGGAAAGAGTTCACTCCCCTATCACTGCTTCTGCCACGTTGTGTTCCCAGCACATTGCCCTCTTAGGATCAAAGTTCCACGGGAACTTACTACAGTCAAATACTGAAGATTTCCCATCCATAGCTGGGCACCTTGGGCTGGAGGTTCTGCACCTCAGCACAGTTACAGTCACATGGTTTTATCCCATTTCCTGAATAGCAGCAGTGATCTGTAGATGGTCCCCGACACATGATTCAATTTAGGATTTTTCAACTTTACGTTGGGGCAAAAGGATACACATTTAGTGGAAACTATACTTCTAATTTTGAGTTTTGCTCTTTCCCTAGGCTGACAATATGCTGTCTGAGCTTCTCCCGTGATGCTGGGCACGGCATCCAGCTGCAGCCCACGAGGCTGGTCATCAGGATAAACAACTGACACACTTACAGCCATCCTGTACCCAAATTACAGCCATTCTGTGTTTCATTTTCAGTAAAGGACTCAATAAATCACACGGCATCGTCAACACTTTATTATAAAAATGACTTCGTGTCAGATGATTTCACCCCACTACAGCCTGATGCAGCCTGATGTAAGTGTTCTGAGAGCGTTTAAGGTGAGCTAGGCTAAGTAAGCTGAGACGTTTGGTAGGTTACGTGTAATAAATGCATTTTTGACTTACAGTATTTTCAACCTATTATGGGTTCATCGGGATGTAACTCCATCATGTAGAGGAAGATCTATTTCTTAATTGTACGGAATCCCCATCCCTATTTTCTAGTAACTATTCTTAGTAGATACTTTTCCCCTTTGAAGTTCCTATTTTTTATGCAATGGTTTTGCCAGTGTAGTTAAGGACAAATATACATTACACGGAGCCCACGCAGCAAAAATATTTTGCTGATTCTCTGTGATTTTTGTCCTTTCGATAGTTTGATTTATTTTCAGTACTTTTATTAGTTCTGTCTAGAACATTTTTTCCCAGGGACATACAAACATTATGAAGCTGTGAAATTTTATTTGAGGGAAATTTTTATTTCGAAAAATACATCAGGACTTCAATCATTCAAATTTCCTACTATCGGTAAGACATGTAATTCATGTCTTTGTCAGGAAGTCAGGCAAGATGCTGGTTGTGAAGGACTGTTTTGGAGATTCTTTCCTTCACCATAAAAAATAAAATGACTACTCTTAATTGGATAAAGTTTGATTTGATTTCCTGTTTCCTGATATCAATTTAAAAATATTCAGCACGCTTATATGTTCCATTATTTGCAACCCAACTCCAACATGACTTTAGATCTTATCCTTTTGATTTCAGACTCTTAATGATAACGTGCGTGTCTTATTTAAAGCCACATGGAAATGATCACGGTTGGTGTTTCTCTTTGAAATGAATAGGAAATTCCCACTTAGATCTGACCTATTGGGATTGATGGAAAATGAGACCTATGCCCTAAGTATCTGCATTAATTGCTTCCATGATGTTTTCAAAAAGTCACTTGACGTTTTAGGCCCATATTGTTTAAAAAAAGCCAAACCAATATCCTTAGATGGAATTTGCAGAGGATAAACGATTTCACTGTTATTATACTTTTTCTGCATGGATCTTACATATTAGCTAATTTATATCAAAGCTATCTTTTGATATTAAGCAGCAGATTGAGTAGCATTTTTTTATGGGAATTGAAATCAGTGGAAAATAGAGAGACCCCTTGGTTCATAGAGTAGAATTCTTTGTTTGTTCTGTTTGTTTTCATTATTCAAACTTGAAGGAAAAGGCATGAGAGTAAATAATAAATATAGTGGGACAGAAATTCCTCTTCAGTCCTTTACAGGCAGCAGAAGCGGAGCCAATGCTGGGGCTAGGGTGACATTTAGACACCATCACATTGCTCCAGGCTGATGTGCCGCCCTGGCTACCACAGCTAATGGTACAGCGTGAACTATTCCCTCCTGTGGCTGTGAAACGAGAAGACTGATCTCCAGGATTTCAGAGGACACTTACATCTGTGTCCTGGCATGTGTGCTCACTTGTTTAGCATTTCCTGCTTGTATGTGTTCTATCCACATGTTCCTGTGACCTCAGCCCATTTGTTTTCTGGTCAATATATTGATTCAGATTCACTTTTCCAGGATATTGACACTATTATGGCACTATCGAGAGGGAATTTTTCTTTCCCTCTATAAATATCAACACTGTATCTTCTTTTTCTACTGATGGATAACAAACAGGGGCTTAAAACAACACAAATATATTATCTTACAGGTTCCATGGGTCAGGGGCCCTTAAGTCTTAAATGAAGGTATTGACCAAAGGTGTACTTTTCTGGAGTCTCAGATTAGAGAAGAATCTGCAACCAAGCTCCCTCAGGTTGTCAGCAGAATTCACTTCCTTGCGGTTGTTGGACTGATGTCCTGTGTTCTCGCTGTCTGCCACCTGGCGACACTATCAGTTTCTAGAGGCTGCATCAGGTCCCCCTCAGGAGGTCCCCTCACAACATGGCACCTTAGTTCTTCAAGGCCCTCAGAAAAACACCACCCCTTATTCTGCTGAGACAGAGTCATGTACAGTGTAACATTATTATGGGAGTGAATATTGCATCATATGCACAGGTTTTACCCACACTCAGGGAGATGGGATTTTATACCAAGGAATCTTGAAAGTCATCTCAGAATTCTGCCCACCAAAGACTCCTCCAGGCATAGAATAAATGCCTTGCTAGTTATGATTCTCTGTCTCTGGTTGTTCAATTCATTCACTCAGCATGTATTTCTTAAGTACCTACTCTGAGCCAAGTTCTCTACAAAGAACATATACACATCAGTGAAATAAACAGACAAATATCCTAGCTCTAAAAGTTTGAGGCTTTAACAAGAAATGTTTATAATCGTGAAATTCAGTGGACAATTTAGGCCATACTCTATGCATATTTATTGGCAAATTGGAGAAATTGAGCATTGGCATTTGAATTAAAATTCTGTGTAAATGAAAATATTTTCAGTCTGGTACCAAGCACTTCAGGTTTCAGAGGGAAGTCTGTTCTTGATGTTGGAAATGCAGATTTCCCAAACAAAATGTTGGTGCAAAATGATGTAGCTAGTGATCAATTAATGCCACATTTAATTTTTAATAAGATGAAGAACATGAGCTGATCAGTCACATTTTGTTGACTTTTAATACTAATTTTAACTTATTTACAAAATGTTACTTCATCACCTATTATCCTCTGGTAAATTAAAAATGAGCACTTTTGAAGATATATTTGTAATAATCAGCCTCCAAGTGTGTTACTGAAAGTAGTATTTTAAAATCTTTCCTCTTTGAAATGTTCTAATCGTAGTATTCTATTCCCATTAGGAAATGTTTACTGACATGACTATTCCCCACTGTGGTTACATTACATCAAGCAGCGTGAAAATTGATATGAGGAATTTATCCCAATGTGTTCTGTTCCAGAAGTAATGTACTTAGATTTTTGCAGAAATTGTTCATCTTCTGATCGTTTCCTTGAGAAACAGATCCATGTTGGGTACCTCCTTGGGCAATCTTCATGCAGTGGCTTATGTGAAAGCAAGATTCTTTAAAATTGCAACTCACATGCTTGTTAAACACAGGGTTATTTGATTTTCAATATTCAGAGACATTTTTTAAATGAGCCTGAAAAACAGATGGAATTTTTCTCAACACTTTACAAAATCCATTAAGAGTGAGGTACAAATCTTTGATTTGACAGTGATCATTTTTGACAAAATTGGCAAGTAGGCTAAACATTGGCTGATAAAAGCACAGGTTTATATATTTCATACAGTCTTCCCAGTAAGTTTCTGAGCCCATTTATAATCTTTATTAGTTTGCAAACTAAGGCCAATAGAGTTTAGAATGAGAGTTATGTGACAGTGACACTGGTAGATGATTCTGGTTAATTCATTGCTGAACAGGATCCTGCCATATAGAATATGTGGAAAGCTTTGTGGTGCATTAAAAAGAAAAGGTCAAGGCTATTGTTATTTTTGTGTGATATATATGTGAAATTTTAAAGCTTCTTTTTCAAGATTACATAAAATGAAATTATATTTTAAAATCTTGCTTTTGACAGATGTTAACAGTCTGTGCCGTATGCGATTAGTGAGAATCAAATCAAAGAGCAGATTATGAAAAGAATATAAGCATTGTGTGACTTGTATCACAGATAATAACTTTCTGTTTGCTTTATTAGAAAATACAGATAGAAGTGACATCAACATGGTGGAATAATAGTGGGCTGGCCAAAAAGTTCGTTCGGGTTTTTCCACATCTTACGGAAAACGCCAAATGAACTGTTTGGCCAACCCAATAGTTTTCTATCATCTTCTCCCACAAAGAATATTGATTTAGACAATCAGCCACAGACTAGAGAGCTTTTGTGGAAGTCTGGGAGTCCTGTGGAGAAGTGCTAGCACGCAGCTAGAGCAGAAACGGTCCAAGATTGGGTACTGAAGAGGGTGAGAACAGCTGCACTTTCCCTGCATCACGCCTCCCTCAAGGCGGCACAGGGCTCTCGTAGGTCATCAAAGGAAAGAAGGTCCTACTAAACACTCCGCAGCCCCATCAGGAAGCCTGTCAATGAACCGCTGGCACACGTTGCCTGTGGGTCCCCCAACTGGCCCATGGGCACCCCCGATGCTCTGTGCACCTCACTCCCACCTTGTGACCATGGCCCTGCGTACCCTGGTGACAGTGGCAAGAGTGAGACTTTGCAGACGCCTAAAGAGCATGTGCAGAAAACTGGCCCAATTCTCTGCAAGACTGGGAAAAAGTACATGAACCTGAGCATTCAGCACCGCCTTAGGGCAAGGACGTGGGAGGTTGCCAATACCTGACCTAGCTTTGCACGCAATTGTAAGAATTTCCATCCAAGCGGGAACAAGAAGTGTGGAGCAGGTGTACCCATCGGTGGGATGAGAAAGCCTCCAACTCCCTAGAAGGGGTGATAGAAGGTATTTCTATCCCAGAGTCAGTCAAGAACGGTGGAGGTGACGGCTTCTTCAAATGCAAAGATAGCAACGCGAGAGTTCAAGGAATATGAAACATCAAGGAAACATGCCATCGCCAACGGAACATAATAATCTTCCAGTAACCAACTCTTTAAAAATGGAGATCTGCAATTTTCTTGATGAAGAATTCAAAATACAGTCGACCCTTGAACAATGCAGGGGTGAGGGGCACAGACCCTCCGTGCAGGAGAAAATCCGTGTATAACTTTACAGTCAGCAGTTCTGTGTCCACAGAGCTGTCCAACCGTGGATCACGTGGAACTGAAATATGTATTTACGTATGTGAGAGGACCTGCTCAGCTCAAACCTGTGTTGTTCAAGGGCCAACTGTAGTTGCTTTAGGGAAACTCAGGGAGCTACAAAAAAAAACCCAGAAAGACAATTCAATGAAATAGGGATAACAACATATGAACAAAACAAGAAGTTTAACAGAGACATAGAAATCATGAAAATGTAGAAATTCCAAGACTGAAGAATATCATGAATGAAATGAAAATGCACTAGAGAACATTAACATAGAAAAAATAGCCTGTGAGGTAGGAGACAGGTCATTTGAAGTTACCAAATCAGAGGACAGCAAAGAAAAAAGAAAAATACTGAGGAAAGCCTCTGTGGACCATGGGATACCCTTTAAAGAGACAATCTGGGTATTATTGGAGTCCCAGGAGGAGAAGAGAGGGAGAAGGTGGCAAAAACTATTTAAAGAAATAATGACTGAGAACTTCTTAAATCTTGGGAGAGATCTGGACATCCAAGTTCATGAAGCTCAACTGGTCTCCAAACAAGTTCAGCTTTAAAAGATCTTTTGCCAAACACATTATAATAAAACCGTCTAAAATCAAAGACAAAGAGAAAATTCTTAAAACAGCAAGAGAAAAAGATTGGTCACATACAATGGAACGCCCATAAGGCTGTAAATGGATTTCTCAGCAGAAACCTTGCGGCTGGGAGAGAGTGGGCTCAGGTACATAAGGGTCTGGTGGGCAGGTCTGTCTGATGGCTGTGAGTCAGCGTCTTTCCACAGGCAAGCTTTTACAGTGGGTTTACAGACAAAATTGGTAGCATGCTTGAAATGAATGTGAAGCGTTCACTTCATCGTATGGGCTTGCCATCCACAAAGTTAATGTGACCACTGCCAGTGCCGAGTGTCTGTCTGCCAGCAAAGACACTAGGCTGAGAGCCTGACAGGCTCCACTCCCTGAACCTGGCTACTGGTTGGCCGGTTGATTATGTTAGACCTTTTCCGTCATGGGGACACTGCGGTTCTTCCTCACTGGAGTGGACACGTATTCTGGATACGGGTTTACCTAGCCTGTCCATTGTTTTTCATTAGATAATTAATTAGTAGATTGTCTTTTAAAGGAAGCCTGCATTGAATATAACTTTCCTGCTGGCAAGGTCACGTACTTTGTAATCCACTCTACTTCTGTCCATCCCAGTTCTTGGCCCATTAGTAGAAGATCAATACGTATTTGTTGAAATAATAGATACATAAAATGCATTAGGGTGTCCTAGAATAGAAGTAGGTGGGAAAGAGAAGAGGACTGCAATGTCAGGGACTCATGAAATGGATCCCAAAATGAGACTAATACAAAAATCAATTCTTAAGAACCTTTCACATTTGCTGTGAGTGGGCCACAAAGCTGGCCTCCAGCTTTCTAGAAGCCAATACGGAGAAGGAAGTGGTGTCCATTACACAGGTCACGGTGTCCATAACTCAGGAGTTCTGTACTTACTCCTGATTTGGAAACATCTGATTTTACAGCATCCCTTAATAGAAGCCTATTTCCATCATAAGACAAGACAGCATTTCTTTTAAGGACCCTCATAAATTATACAATGTTTAGTGAAATTAAACATCTGTTTTTAGAGCCTGTCTCCATGTAGGTCTATGAAATAAGTTCAAGGGATACAAATGTTTATGCAGCCATCCTTTTGCCTGTCTGATTTAATCAAGAGAGAAATTTTAAAAATGGATTTTTTTTAACTTTTGCATTTTTACTAAAAGAACATTTTTTCTAATAAAATTTATTTCAATATATTAATCAAATAAAAAATATACTGCATCAGTTAAAGTGGATGTGGCAGGACTTCCCAGTCATTTTCTTTGCTTTTCTGGTCAAGGTCCTTGAATTACCTCTGTTGCACATTTCAAAGAATAAATAAGAGAAAGTATTTTAAGCAATCTTCCAATTATTGCTTTTTGAGTTGAGTTATTGAAAGCTAATTGGCACCAATGAGCACAAGATGTTTACTATTTTCCAGTTCTTGAGGTCTAGCTGTCTGAGTTCAAAACTAGGTGTGAAAAATACAAAGAATAAAAATAATGACACCGTTTGTTGGATACTTACAGATGTTGGTTACCATGATGAGTGTTATGCTATTCTTTGGATTTCCGTTTATTAGTATAATTGTGCATATTTTCACTTATTTTTTATCTTGGGGGTGTCAACGTCATTTTTATAACAATGCATTGGGGTCTTTCACATATCAAATTATAAGCACTCTCTTTAGATATTAAATAGATTTATCTCTTATCATATATGTTGTGAATATTTTTCAAATTTTTTGAGCTTTCCTTCTGGTTCCTAAAAAGCATGTTGCAGTTTTCACTCTATATATCTCTATGTTTCATTTCATTGTATTCCTAGGTATTACATCTTTCTGAATGCTGCTACAAATTGGAGCTTCTTGCTGTAATATCTTCTAAGCCCCTGTTTATACTTCTCGTAGAGAAAGTTATTGTTTTTATAAATACTAAATTTGTAACCAGGCATTGTACTGATATCTCAGTTACAAATAATTTTTAAGAGATTTTTCTAGATTTTCCAGAAATAAAATCACATCTGCAATATATACTTTGTAATTTTAATGAAATATTTATTTCAATCACATAGCTTATATAAGAATACATAATTGTTGTAACAGCTTAAACTTCAGAAACACGTCTAGGGCAAAAATCTCCATAAAATATCCTAGATAAATCAATATTATCTTTTTTTTAGTATCTCCTTTGATTTTCTTTGCTTTTTTTTTTTTTTTTTTTTTTGCCGTATGCGGGCCTCTCACTGCTGTGGCCTCTCCCATTGGGGAGCACAGGCTCCGGACGCGCAGGCTCAGTGGCCATGGCTCACGGGCCCAGCCGCTCCGCGGCACGTGGGATCCTCCCGGACCGGAGCACGAACCCGTGTCCCCTGCATCGGCAGGTGGACTCTCAACCACTGCGCCACCAGGGAAGCCCTTTCTTTGCTTTTTAAATACATATATGTAACAGAAATATATAACTTGCTGTACATAAATACATAATAACATCCTCTAGATATTGTAATTACTTTTTTGGCTCTATATATGATTGTACCTAATTACATAAATATATATTTTAAAATGTTGCTTAGTATCCATATTTTGACTGTGCCAGTTTTATAAAAATTATTAATTTGCTAATTCCCACTGATGGAGATTCGATATTTATAAACACTCCTTTTAAAAATTAATTAATTAATTAATTAATTAATTAATTTTTGGCTGCAATGGATCTTCCTTGTTGCGTAGGGGCTTTCTCTAGCTGCAGCGAGCGGGGGCTACTCTTCATTGTGGTGCACAGCTACTCATTGCGGTGGCTTCTTATTGCGGAGCATGGGCTCTAGGCGTGTGAGCTTCAGTAGTTGTGGCACACGGGCTCAGTAGTTGTGGCTCGCAGGCTCTAGAGCACAGGCTCAGTAGTCATGGCGCATGGGCTTAGTTGCTCCGTGGCATGTGGGATCTTCCCAGGCCAGAGCTCGAACCCTTGTCCCTTGCATTGGCAGGCGGATTCTTAACCACTGTGCCACCAGGGAAGCCCCTACAAACACTCTTGAGTGATCATCTCTTTTGACCTACTGGACGTATGTAAGATTTTTTTCTCCACTATACCACCTGGATTCACATGATGTAATAAATACTCTTGATTTGGGTGCTCATTTTAAATTTTAAGACATTTTGCTAGAATTTAAAAAACAGTTGTGATAGGAAACAGAGAGGATGTTAGTTACTTTTTTGTGGATACTTTTCCTCTGGGGAAAGATTCCATCTCCACTTGGTTTGAGGGAAAGGTACTGATGATGTGCAGTTAGGGAAGTGATTCAAATAAAGCAAATTCAATTAAGTTGCAGATACACATATGAAGGCAACAGAAAAGAATACAGATCTGAGATTTTAAGGGAGTGACACAGAATTTTGATCATTTGAATCCCTGCATAGGTCGATGCTAATTCTAATCTGGGACTTCCTGATTCCATGTGCCAATAAAATCACAGTTTTGCTCAATCCAAGTTGAGCTCAGTTCTGTACTTGGTGTCCAAGGATTCCAGACTAATATAACCATTGGAACATGAAAAGGCAAAGTCAAAAGAGACACTGCTATGTGACGTGGTCTGAGTGAAAGCAGGTAATAGGGCATATTATTTCTCTGTCCTCAACTGGGACATCAGCAATCTTGTTAAACAGTTCCCCCAAACTGCTAGCTGTTTAAACTGTCACTTGCAATTACTTGGGAGTCATAGTTTTGCATAACACATTTGAGTTTTTAGGATATTTAGAAAAAAAAAGTTAACACTTTGAAATATGTTGACTATTTCTTACTATATTCAATAAAATTTTATAGGAGAAACCCTATGATTAGTCTATGTTGTCATAGCTGAAAGTAAAGGAAAAAACCACAATACAACCATGATTTAAAAAAAAGCCTTTTCAACATGGTGTGAAATCCAGAATGGCTGAAATTTATATAATGATGAGCATTGTTTGTTTGAAAGAAACAATTACATTTCCCTTTCCCCCTCAATTGGTGCCTAGACTTAGCAAGGCACTTAGGGAAGCTACTAGGACCAGGGAAGAGTTAAGACCTATCTGACGTCCACTCTGTCCCTGCACCCCTAACCTGCCTAGCCACTTTTACATGTACCTGTCCAGTTTTCCCAGCACCACTTATTGAAGAGGCTGTCTTTTCTCCACTGTATATTCTTGCCTCCTTTATCAAAGATAAGGTGACCATATGTGCGTGGGTTTACCTCTGGGCTTTCTATCCTGTTCCATTTATCTATATTTCTGTTTTTGTGCCAGTACCATACTGTCTTGATTACTGTAGCTTTGTAGTATAGTCTGAAGTCAGGGAGCCTGATTCCTCCAGCTCTGTTTTTCGTTCTCAAGATTGCTTTGGCTATTCGGGGTCTTTTGTGTTTCCATACAAATTGTGAAATTCTTTGTTCTAGTTCTGTGAAAAATGCCAGCGGTAGTTTGATAGGGATTGCATTGAATCTATAGATTGCTTTGGGTAGTAGAGTCATTTTCACAATGTTGATTCTTCCAATCCAAGAACATGGTATATCTCTCCATCTATTTGTATCATCTTTAATTTCTTTCATCAGTGTCTTATAATTTTCTGCATACAGGTCTTTTGTCTCCTTAGGTAGGTTTATTCCTAGATATTTTATTCTTTTTGTTGCAGTGGTAAATGGGAGTGTGTTCTTAATTTCACTTTCAGATTTTTCACCATTAGTGTATAGGAATGCCAGAGATTTCTGTGCATTACTTTTGTATCCTGCTACTTTACCAAATTCATTGATTAGCTCTAGTAGTTTTCTGGTAGCATCTTTAGGATTCTCTATGTAGAGTATCATGTCATCTGCAAACAGTGACAGCTTTGCTTCTTCATTTCCGATTTGTGTCCATCATCGGATGAATGGATAAAGAAGATGTGGCACATATATACAATGGAATATTACTCAGCCATAAAAAGAAACGAAATTGAATTATTTGTAGTGAGGTGGATGGACCTAGAGTCTGTCATACAGAGTGAAGTAAGTCAGAAAGAGAAAAACAAATACCGTATGCTAACACATATATGGAACCTAAGAGAAAAAAAAAAAAGGTCCTGAAGAACCTAGGGGTAAGACGGGAATAAAGACACAGACCTACTAGAGAATGGACTTGATAATACAGGGAGGGGGAAGGGTAAGCTGTGACAAAGTGAGAGAGTGGCATGGACATATATATACTACTAAACGTAAAATAGATAGCTAGTGGGAAGCAGCCGCATAGCACAGGGAGATCAGCTCGGTGCTTTGTGACCACCTAGAGGGGTGGGATAGGGAGGGTATGAGGGAGGGAGACGCAAGAGGGAAGAGATATGGGAACATATGTATACGTATAAGTGATTCACTTTGTTATAAAGCAGAAACTAACACACCATTGTAAAGCAATTATACTCCAATAAAGATGTTAAAAAAAAAAAAGAATCCATCATAGACTTGACCTGCAGAAAAATTTCCCTTTCTTTAAGATACCATGTTTCCCTAATATGCATAAGGAAAAAGAATAGTTTGCTTTGGTCCAACAAGTTAAGAATCTATACTGAGATTTAAAATCAGGCAACCTAAAACAATACAAAATAGTTTGGGTTTGGAAACAGATTCCCTGCTATGCTTTTCTCTGTAATCAGATTGCAGTGCAAATTTCTCACTTCCTTATGTTTTCCTTCTTGGAGACATATATCTCGATATGTTGTCTATTGGTATACTTATATGATGTTTTTTATAACTTAGATTCACTGTAATAGTTTATTGATTCACTGCTAAAATATCAGGTCTTAAAATAAGAGTGTTCCTTTTTTTTTCAGCAACATTTCTGTCACTGAAGTATCTGAGGATTAGAGGGGTATAAATTTGATTTCTAAAAGTTTTGTTTGACAATATAAGGAAATATTTAAGAAGCTAAATCTTAGGTGCCAGTGTTTCTGGTCAGGCTCCAACCCAACAATGTCTATGATGCCCGCCACTATTTTTAGTATGATTAATGCTGAGGAAATGCTTTATTCATAATTTATTCATTTATCATTCAATGGAAAACATATTTAGTACTCAAGAAAAATAAAAAACAACTTAGAAATAATAGGGGAAAGCCAAGCATCAGATGATATTTGGATTTAGTGACTTAAAAGGTCAATTCAAACACTGAAATTCTATGATTTTATGCTAGAATGATAACATTTCAGTTCCATGGGCAGCTGTTAACTGAAGGAGGAAATGAAATGCACACCACTTCAAAAGGGCTCTAACATTGTTTAATCTTAGGAAAGACCTTGTGATGGAATTGGGATAACTGACACATAAATGAAATAAATATTTGGAGAACACAATAAACAATGCTTCTCTAAATTTTTTTTCTTTAATACTCCAATTCAGGCCCCCAAAAGATGGATGGTGGTCTCTTTTTTCCATACGAAATTTGAAAAGAGACACAGTACTTGAAACTTTGCTAGATTAGAGAGAATTTTTCTTCCCCACTGTCCTCCGGGGCCACCCTTAGTAGGGCTATCACGCTGCAGCAAAATATCCTGTGATCCAGACTTGTCTTGAAGAACCATCTGTAAATCAGGCTCACTTTTTCCTTTAGGTAACTGTTTAGAGGGAGCTCCTACAAATGGGTTGAGAACTATCTGACAATAAATAAGGAGCGGTGTCGTGAAAGTCAGGACCACTGGCTCAGAGAACTGACTTGTGATTTCAGGACCAGATTGAGCTTATTCTCCTGGCTGGCATTGATGATGGAGTGCCGTGTGCACTCCCAATGTTAGGTCACACACCTACATAATACAGATAGAGAGGTTTTATTAACTATTCGAATTCTAGTAATTCATTACTATTTTGTGACCCCACTTGCCACAAAGTTTCATGCACGTTTTCATAATAAAATCATTAGCAAAACAATAACGATGAAACTTGTAGATTTGGGGGAGAGGAAAGAAGCCATGTTTCAGATGACATCTTCCTTTTTTCCTTTGACGAAGTAAATTGATAGTATGTCTACAGAAACAGGGAAGTCTGGAGGTGGAGAAGTTATGTGGAGGAAAGACCATTAGTTCTGCATGGTAACTGTTGAAAGCAAGTTGTCTTTGAGAAAGCTAGTGAGAATTGTCAAGAGACAGCTGGATAGAAACACCTGGATTTTACAGAGGAGATCTGGGCTTCAGATAAAAATGAGGAAGAAATAAAATTATGGAAACGGCAGATCCAGATATAGTGTCATGCACTCACAATCTTCAGTGATTTCGATGTATAAAACGATCATCAGATTCTGGGGAATAAAAATCAATGGAAGGTATTCACTCCTTAATTTCTACTGGAAAGAAAAAAGAAAAACCGAAAACAGTGCTTTACAACCCTGAGAGACTAAGCAATGTAACAATACTTTAAGGGACACGCCGTATTCAATAACTTTGCCATCAACCACAAAGTTTAATGTATCCGAGGGCTAGTGTATAACCCCATCTAACTTGAATTAGCACCTCTGTTAAGTTTGATGTGTTCCAGATACCTCTCGAAGTGCTTTTGATGCCGTAAACTAACTTAATCCTTACAGCAGCCCTGGGAGATGATATTCTATTATTCACATTTTACAAAAGAAGAACCCAAGCCACAGACAGGACCTTCCCCAAACACACAGTTGGTAAGTGTCAGGGCTGGAATGTAAACCCAGCATAAGCATCTAGGCCTGTATTAGAATCTGTATTACAGACCCTACAAAATCGTGGCTTTGAATTCACAAATACCTTCACAGAAACCTACGGGGAATCAGAAAAGTGGAAAAAAAAGCAGCGCTATGGATTTTACCTTACTTTTTTAGTGTTTGGTTTTTAGGCAAATCCATTCGAAGGGATTAAAAACATTTTTATTTTTAAGTAAGATTATGGGAGAAATACATGAAGAGAATTTCAGTGGGGTTAAGAAAGGTGAGCAAACCTGTCAGTCCTGCTTCTCTTCAGAGAGTTTGTCAAAGACTGAGGCTGGATCACCTTTTTCAGGGGCCTCTGAATGGCTGTAGGGTGACACACCATCACAGCAAATGCTGGCAGAGGACACAGAGGCAACAAGATGAGGGTCGGCCAGGTGGAGAGGAAAGGCATGATGGATTCCTACCCAAGAAGCCCTCAGGCCTTCAGAAAAGTTGTCATTGCATGAAATGCTGAGTGTGTTTGGATTTCCTGGAAAACGTAGTGAAGACACAGTTATAAATTCAAGATTTTGTCCAGAAGAAATAACTCCATAGGATTTCAAAATGTGGAGTCAGAGAGATGCAAGAACTCCATGAAACGTGTAAGACACCTCCTACAGCAATTCATGCGATTAGAAACAATTCAAGTTTACCCACATCTCTGTGGCGTCAGAGATGCTTAACAAATATCTGCATCACAGATAGATAAACTAACAGTGACAAAGTGATTTAAAATTGTGGCCAAGTCGCTCAAAAATCCAATGCCTGGGCTATAGCTGGAAGATCACGTTCCTGAAAAATAGTGCAAAACTATTTGTTATGTCACTCTTCAGGCATTAGATGAACTTACTATTAAATATCATTTAAAATGAGTTGTGTTACTGAACTGCAATAATCAGATAGCTAACTTCCTTTTAAAAATGTGCTATGAATTTAAATAAATATATTCCCGAATAGCTTCTTGAATTATTTGATAAAAAGTAACAGAAATGGCTAAATTCACTTCTGATTCGTTCAAGATAGATTCTGTTAATATTTTTAAGAAGATGTATATGCCCCAATCAAATAGTTTAATTGCAGTAATGATCAAAACAAGATAAATATTAAGTACCCAAGAAAGCTAAATCATTTAAAAAATAATTTTACGTGGAATGTGAACGAGGAAAGAGGATATCTAGACCAGGAATTTGGGAAAATGCGTAACTGTTTCTGCGTCAGCATGCTTGCTTGTGCTGGGGAGAGGCTTCGAACGTGTGGACTTATACCGCAAACTACAAAAAACAGAACTTACTTAGGCTTTGCCTAAAATAGCATTTACATTCACTGTATTACCTGCTGCAGTTTGGAAACTGCTGCTGAGGACTCAGTTTCTAGTCTTCTAAGAGTGCAGAATGACAGGAAATCTGCACTGCTTTCAGCTCTGTTTAATATCATTTTCTTGGCATCTCCCAATTACTCAGAAGTCAGACCTGCTATGATAGCGATTCCAGCTAAAAGCTGTTGTCACCGTATTTTATTAATGTTCCCCAACATATTCAGTGATGTCTACACTCCCTTGAAAGTGTAAAAATAAGCTACCTAAACTAACACACTTCTCAGGGAAAAAAATATCAAGTCATTTATTAGCTCCACAAGTCTAGAAAAAATCATTACCTTGCCACTCACAGCCTATAAATTCTTAGTTTAGTGTAGAAGTGAATATTTATTGTTGAAAGCTATTCTTTGTGAAATGCTTCTCTGATAGGTTAAACCATTGTGAGATATTTGGATTTCACTAAAAACGTTAAATTAATCCACAATATTTTGTGAATACCCTAGGGTCACAGGATAATACAGTTTGGGGATGGGTATTGAACTACTTAGTGTTAAATATAAGGTGCTTAAATAAATAGGAAAATTCCTTCTTAATTCCTTCCATGTGTTGTGGGTTTACATTTTGAAAATTTATCTACCTATCTATCCTTGTATCTATCATCGATTTATCTAATCTGCTTATTTTCTTCCTGGACCAGAGACCCTCTGCTGGATGTTAATACATTGCACTATCTCTATGTTATCTCTATGTTCTAATCAGCCTGGTTTTACAGTGCCTTTTCAACATAGATGAGGGTTTTTTGAATTTCGACAAGTGACATAAGCTCCCTCAGTCTCAATTTCTCCAACACAGACAAAATTTTCAAGAAATGTTGAAAGAATACTACCAAATATATAAAAGAAAACTGCCAACACCTGGCCGTATTTGTACTCTCTGTCACGCACATACACATGCAGAGCACACAGGTGACGCATGCTTGAAAACACAATGCAGAAATCACGCAGCTTCACATCTAAATACATTGGCCTTCATCTTGGGAAGAATAAGGCCAATTACCACCTTTTAATGAAGGTTACCTGACGGAATTAATATTTCCTGAAGGAATTATTTGCAACACACAGTTGCAAAACTCAGGGTTTTCACCATTCCTTCTACCTTAATTAGCAGTTTTCTTGAAAGAAGATCTTCACCTTTTTCCTCCCATTTTATCTCTTATTTTGCTGTAATACTACTGATTCTCAGATTTTTAATTATTTAAAACGGCCATCAATAGCAGTGCATTTATCAAACTTAAAAAATAAAAATAATTTTAATGTCATCTAGTATGGAGTCCACATTCAAATTTACCCAATTATTCTAAGAATATTTTTATTTTATAATTTTAAAAAATTTATTTATGTATTTATTAAAATCTACCATTTTATATTTTCTTAAACATCTTCTGAGAATTTATTTTAATTAATTTATTTATTTGGCAGGCTCCTTAGCTGCGGCATGTGGGTTCCTAAGTTGCAGCATGTGGGTTCTTTAGTTGCAGCAGGCGGGCTCATTAGTTGCAGCATGTATGTGGGATCTAGTTGCCTGACCAGGGATCGAACCTGGGTCCCCTACATTGGGGGCCACTGAGCCACCAGGGAAGTCCCTTTTATGCTTTTTAAAATCCAATTCAAGATACAATCTAGTTTCAACCTTTGCAGTTGATTATGACTTTAATCCCTTAGTCTAGAAAAGTCTATGACAATGACTTTTTAAAGACTCATGGACAGTTAGTTCTCTTGTGGGCTCTTTCTGACCCCCAATTTGTTTGATTCCTCCCGGTGTTTAATTCTACTCTCCAACCCTGCATTTCCTAGAAACTGGAAAGAAATATGGAGGCTTGATTATATTTCCGTTACAATATTGGGGATTTTATGGATGATTTTGTGTGTGGCCTACTGCATCCCGTCAGGAGCTATCATATTAGATTTCCCATTATTAACATGCTCAGTTTCATCAATCGGCTAAAGTGGTAATGTACAGATCTCTCCAAGGATTCTTTAAGTGAGTATCACATGTCTGCAAATTAGTTGCTCTTGTTCTCTATGCTTCAGTGACCCTCTGAATCCTTTAAACTGGTGATTTCTTGTTTTATTTGGCTTTCTTCTTATTCCTGTCCGGACTTTGGTTTGCCGCATGCTCCTCTGTCTTACCCAGATCCACAGTCTTCTTACTTTTGGTACGCCCCTTTCATTTTTGAGCACTTCTCTGATTTCTGGCATGACGAGGTGTCCCTGGCTGGTCTTTGCTCTTCCTTCCGTGACTTTCAATCAGTCATTTCTCTTGGAATTCCTGTTTCCTTTTCATGAGGAATGGTATATAGAAGCCAAGCACTGGTGTTCTCATTGCAAGTAAGATGTTATTGCGTCTAGTCTCTTAGATGGTTTTTATAATCTCTCACCTTACTGATGCTACCCATCCCTGCTTGCATTGCCTTGACTATCTCTCCTCTGCTCTGCGCATCATACTGGCTCTCACCCTGTGTTCTTCCAGTCCTTCCTCACACAGACCCAGGGTTGCACCTTCAAGAGGAAAACCCCACGTTAGGAAAATGGGCAGCATGGCCATCAGACCCCTTGTTTTGTGTCTCCTGCCTGCGTTTCAACTCTCGTCTTGTCTCATTTCCTCCTCAAGCCTTAGACTCTAGCCGGATGTTCATTCATTTCCTCTCAGGCATGATGATGTCATTGCCAAAGGAGCTCTAAATAAGTCTTTCTGCCCAATGAAAATGCACTGTTTCTCCCCACTCCCAACCTTTTCTTTCTGGATAACAAACAAAAGTGTGTACGATATATCAGCACAATTCGAGGAATAATTAAAAATGTTTACCAGGGACTCACCACCTAACTCAGGAGACTAAACACTGAGCTTCCAACATGAATTCTCTGAACTCCCAGAGGAATCACTACTCTGAAACGTCATGCTAAACATGTTCTTGTTTTATTTAATGTCTTGACCACAGTGCAAATGTCCTGTAATTACATTATTATGTATACATAGCTATATTATCTATATAAATGAAATTGTTCTGTTGTATGTATTTGCAGCTCGCTTTTTCTGCTAAAAATTTCATTTTTAAGATTTTATATTTTGTTGCTTCTGTTTGTTTGCATTGTTATGTAGCGCTTTGCTATAAATCTATTATAATTCATTAATCTTTCTTTTGTCAATAGAATTTTGATTCCCTTAAATTTACCTTCCTTCCTTTTTCTTTCTCTCTTTCTTTCATTTTTAGGATAAATGTTTTAAACATACTTGTCTCCTGGGGGAACATAGTATGTTTCTGAAACATAGTCATGTTTCTGAAGGGAATATTCCTGAGTGTAAAATTGTTGGATCTTAGAGTATGGAGATCTTTAACTTGGTTAGATAATACAAAATGTTTTTTTAAATGATTTAAATTACTAGGTTTATTGAGTTTATGATTTTTTTTCATTCTCAAGAACAAATGGCATTGCTGGACATTAATTTTTAGAAATCTAGTGCTTTTAAAATCATATGCTATTATGTGTTTAATAACATTTTCCTGACTACCAATGATATTATTCAACATTTCATAGTGTTATTTGCCATTCATGTATTTTTTGCGAAATACCCGTTCATGTTTTTTAATTTATTCAAGAGTCATTTGTCGTGCTCTTATATCCTCTTTTCTATGTACCTATCTTCTATCTATCTATCTACCTACCTATCTTCTATCTATATTATCTATCATCTATCATCAGTGTGGTCTAGATACTCATATTTCACCAGCTATATTACAAATGTTTCCTCTCACTTTGTGAAGTACTTTTCATTTTATTTATCATGTCTGGTGATGACAAAAGTTCTAAGTTTTTCAGAAACCTAACATAAATATTTTCCTTATAGTTTATGTTTTTGCTTATGATTTTAAAGAAGTCTTACACATTCTGAAGTCTTAAAAATATATTTCTAAAATTATTGAAAGTTTGCCTTTTATATTTATATACTCAATCTTTCAGAAATTGATTTCTGCGCATAATATAAAGCAACAATCCAATTTATTAACTCATTTTTAACTTGTGGTCAAGCAGTGTGCCAGCACCATTTATTAAATGGCCCATGCTTTACCCGTGGCTCTGTAATTGACCTTGCATCATATGCCTAATTTCCACATATTTCTGGGCTCTCTGTCCTGTTGTATTGATCTATTTGACTGTCCCTACACATATATGTACTATCTTAATTACCCTAAAGACTTAATTCCTATTGGCATACTAAAAGTCTGGGGATATGGTAGGGTAAGTTCACCTGATTAGTTCTTTTTCATAATTTTCATGACTATTCTTAGTCTTTTGTTTTTCCAAATAAATTTTAGAATAATCTCATAAATTTCTCTGGAAAAGAAAAGCCTACTGAAGTCTACTGGAATATGATTGAGATTTCAATAGCTCTGTAGTTTGAGTAAATTGATATTTTTACACTATCTTTTTCTGTGATGGCAACATTTGATATCTTTCATTAAAGGCTTACATAATTTCCATAAATCATGTCTATCTTGTCTTAGATTTAGTCTTTATTTTACTTATGCTCCTTGATGAATTTAAGTCACATTTTCTACTTGCTCAAACCTGTTGGATAGAAAGATGATTTGTATATGGACATGACTACTCTCAAACTGATAAAATTTCATTTTGTCTGAAGATTATTTTTGGCTTCTGTCTAGATAATCATATCATTTTTGAACATTTTCAATATCATTTCTTCTTTTCTGATCTTTACGTTTGTTTTCTTTTATTTATTACAATGTTTTTGTTTTGGATTTTTACTACAGCGTTGAATGTAAATCACTACAGTAATGAGAACCTAAACGACATTGCATTCTGCCCTTTCAACAGTCTTAAAGGTAAAGCACAGGCAGCTCTTCATTTGTAAATATCCACTTAACTAATAATATATAATTGTCCCATGTGATATTTCCCTATCTCACTAGGAGCCTCTTCTGGAATGGATTTGTGGTGAAAAATCATAGCACTCATAGACTTCTGTGAGCTCAGAAATGATGGAAACTGACTGCCTGGGTTTACAAAACCTGTGGAAAAATTCTTAACAAAAGTCCTGCTTAGCGCATGGGTAAGTCTCAACTCTCCAGCATAACTTTGTCTACATTGCTGGCTAAGAAGCTTGTCTGAAACTCCGCTAGTTATGGAAGGAGTCCTGTTTAAACCACACAGAATTATCTCAGATAGTTGAGTCTTTCTAATCTTCGTGTGGAGATCATGTATAATGAAATAATAAAGAAACTAAATGTTGAATTAGAGGGGGGCCCTAATACATAAATTTGGGGGGATGATTAGATATTCTCACTCTCTCAATGCACAAATCAGCTGTGTTATTTAAAGTGCTTCCTTTGGCAGTGAAACTTTAGTGGAAGCCAGAAGAGAAAGACACAAATATGTGCAAGACAGTTAGAGGAATGGGATTTGAAGAACGGAAGGATAAGCGTCTGATGTAATACATGCCAAAGAGGGTTCTTCTGCAAACAAATGGAGAAGACTTTTTTTTTTGGTTGTGTGCCTCAATGTCACAGTTGAAGTCTTGCTATTTAATAAAGAAAAAGACCAATAATTAATGCACATTTAAAGAAAATATCAATTTGAAATGTGACTCTAATGTCAGAATCGATATACAATAAAAGCAAATTTGACAAAAACGTCAGTGATATTTAAATCAAGGACAATCATATCAACCAATGGTTTTGTTTTGTGATAAGCTGATTAATGTGTTTGAGTTAAAAAATAGAAATATTTGTGCAACAAAATCAAATACAGCAATTACATTAATATGTTAAAAACATGATTCTTCTCGTTTTAAATTTATCATAGAGAAAGCACACTGTATGACTATAATCACAAAATGATCAATTCCTAAAAAATAATATTTAATCTGAATTTTTAATTGACAAAGGAAAATAAACTACAATGGTTTGTATATTTTTCCCACCATGTCTTTCATTCTTACAAATACACTACTATTTAAAGTTCCAGATTTTTTTTTTTACTGGAAAGATGTCCAAATAATTGTGTAGAAAATAACAATCAAAAGAAAAAAAGAATCAAAGAAAAAATGCTCAGGAAAAATTGAGTAGAGAAATTTTATTTTTTTAAAATATTAAGTGATAGACTTTGACATCATTTAACTTACAAATTAAAAATTAATTAATTAATTAATAAACAAGCGAGTTGCTAGAGTTTGAATTTGTCAAGGCTTATGACAGGACTCCCATAGGCATTAGTTGTAAGAGAGCCAGAGAGCAGAGATATACTCCTAACAGACATTTTCATAATCTAACACTCAGATTCGGGGAAATAAGTTGAATTTAGAAAAGAAAAAAAAAAAAAAATATATATATATATATAAAACAATTATTTATGTCAAGAAATCAACAAAATAAGAAACTGACAACAGACAACAAAACGAGGGACATTGTTAGAAATACACTTTAGGCCTATTTAATTAGAAATAAAAACACAATTTACTCTGCGCTTAAAACATGATGACTGTTTCTGTTTCAGCCATTAACCCTCCATTGCATGACCTTAAATAAAACTCTATGATAAATATACTGAAAAGCTAAGTTATTCTAAAAACTAAATGCAAATTAAAAAAAATAAAGCTGGGTCAGGAAGTTTTGTCATTTTTAAACAGTATATTTAGCCCCTACAGAAAAGAGAGAAGGGAGTTAGGGTGACCTCTTGCGGGGGCCCATTAGGGGAAGTGTGTGCTGTGTGTATAATAGTTAAGATTAACCCACATATGTCTTAAAAGACAACCTAAGGACAGATTAACATAGAATTATGAGAGATGGGGTAGATTTATAAATGAAATTAGAAAGACTTTTGCTATTTACATTAGATAAAAAGAAGACATCCAGCAGATACAATGAAGCAGATACTCTTAAAGTACTATTGTATAAAGGCAATTATAAAAGATACGAGGGATTACAGAGGTGGATGGGAAGAAAAGCTTGTTGGACAGGAGAAGTTCAAGGAACCGGAGGTCTGAGAGCTAGTGGACTCATCCATCTGGATTTTGATGTCACCAAGGATAGTGGTGGGAGTAGGGATGGAGAGGAAGCTAAAATAGTCAAAGAATGAGATGGTGATCAGATGACTTTAAAATAATACCCTTTTAAAGGTAATAAAAATGAGCTAAGAGTACTTTTGTGGGAGAGGAACCCAGATGGCGGAGTAGAAGGACGTGCTCTCGCTCCCTCTTGTGAGAACACCAGAATCACAACTAGCTGCTGGACAATCATCGACAGGAAGACACTGGAACTCACCAAAAAAGATACCCCACATCCGAAGACAAAGGAGAAGCCACAATGAGACTGGAGGAGGGGTGCAATCACAGTAAAATCAAATCCCATGACTGCTGGGTGCGTGACTCACAGACTGGAGAGCACTTACACCACAAAAGTCCACCCACTGAAGTGAAGGTTCTGAGCCCCACGTCAGGCTTCCCAACCTGGGGGTCCGGCAATGGGAGGAGGAATTCCTAGAGAATCGGACTTTGAAGCCTAGTGGGATTTGACTGCAGGACTTCAACAGGACTGGGAAAAACAGAGACTCCACTCTTGGAGGGCACACACAAAGTAGTGTGCGCATCAGGACCCAGGGGAAGGAGCAGTGACCCCAGGGGAGACTGAACCAGACCTACCTGCTAGTGTTAGAGGGTCTCCTGCAGAGGCGGGGTGTGGCTGTGGCTCACTGTGGGGACAAGGACACTGGCAGCAGAGGTCCTGGGAAGTACTCCTTGGCATGAGCCCTCCCAGAGTCTGTCATTAGCCTCACCAAAGAGCCCAGGTAGGCTCCAGTGTTGGGTTGCCTCAGGCCAAACAACCATCAGGGAGGGAGCCCAGCCCCACCCATCAACAGTCAAGTGGATTAAAGTTTTACTGAGCTCTGCCCACAAGAGCAACACCCAGCTCTACCCACCAACAGTCCCTCCCATCAGGAAACTTACACAAGCCTCTTAGATAGCCTCATCCACCAGAGGGCAGACAGCAGAAGCAAGGACTACAATCTTGCAGCCTGTGGAACAAAAACCACATTCACAGAAAGATAGACAAGATGAAAAGGCAGAAGGCTATGTACCAGATGAAGGAACAAGATAAAACCCCAGAAAAACAACTAAATGAAGTGGAGATAGGCAACCTTCCAGAAAAAGAATTCAGAATAATGATAGTGAAGATGATCCAGGACCTCGGAAAAAGAATGAAGGCAAAGATCAAGAAGATGTAAGAAATGTTTAACAAAGACCTAGAAAATTAAAGAACAAACAAACAGAGATGAACAATACAATAACTGAAATGAAAACTACACTAGAAGGAATCAATAGCAGAATAACTGAGGCAATAGAACGGATAAGTGACCTGTAAGACAGAATGGTGGAATTCACTGCTGTGGAACAGAATAAAGAAAAAAGAATGAAAAGAAGTGAAGACAGCCTAAGAGACCCCTGGGACAAAATTAAATGCAACAACATTCACATTATAGGGGTCCCAGAAGGAGAAGAGAGAGACAAAGGACCAGAGAAAATATTTGAAGAGATCATAGTTGAAAACTTCCCTAACATGGGAAAGGAAATAGCCACCCAAGACCAGGAAGCGCAGTGAGTCCCATACAGGATAAACCCAAGAAGTAACATGCTAAGACACATAGTAATCAAACCGGCAAAAATTAAAGACAAAGAAAAATTACTGAAAGGAGCAAGGGAAAAATGACAAATAACATACAAGGGAACTCCCATAAGGTTAACAGCTGATTTCTCAGGAGAAACTCTACAAGCCAGAAGGGGTGGCATGATATACTTAAAGTGATGAAAGGGAAGAAACTGCAACCAAGATTACTCTACCCAGCAAGGATCTCATTCAAATTCGATGAAGAAATCAAAAGCTTTACAGACAAGCAAAAGCTAAGAGAATTCAGCACCAACAAACCAGCTCTACAACAAATGCCAAAGGAAATTCTCTAAGTGGGAAGCACAAGAGAAGAAAAGGACCTACAAAAGCAAACCCAAAACAATTAAGTAAATGGTCACAGGAACATACATATTGATAATTATCTTAAATGTGAATAGATTAAATGCTCCAACCAAAAGACACAGGCTTGCTGAATGGATATAAAAACAAGACCCATATATATGCTGTCTACAAGAGACCCACTTCAGACCTAGGGACACATACAGACTGAAAGTGAGGGGATGGAAAAAGATATTCCATGCCAAGGAAAATCAAAGGAAAGCTGGAGTAGCAATACTCATGTCAGATAAAATAGACTTTAAAATAAAGAATGTTACAAGAGACAAGGAAGGACACATAACAATTATAAATATATACACACCCACCATAGGAGCACCTCAATACATAAGGCAACTGCTAACAGCTATAAAAGAGGAAATCAACAGTAACACAATGATAGTGGGGGATTTAACACCTCACTGACACCAATGGACAGATCATACAAACAGAAAATTAATATGGAAACACAAGCTTTAAATGACACAATAGACCAGATAGATTTAATTGATATTTACAGGACATTCCATCCAAAAAAAGCAGATTACACTTTCTTCTCTAGTGCGCACGGAACATTCTCCAGGATAGATCACATCTTGGGACAAAAATCAAGCCTCAGTAAATTTAAGAAAATTGAAATCGTATCAAGCATGTTTTCCGACCACAACGCTATGAGATTAGAAATGAATTACAGGCGAAAAAACGTAAAAAACACAAACACATGGAGGATAAACAATAAGGAACTAAATAACCAAGAGATCACTGAAGAAATCAAAGAGGAAATCAAAAAATACCTAGAGACAAATGATAATGCAAACACGACAATCCAAAACCTATGGGATGTAGCAAAAGCAGTTCTAAGAGGGAAGTTTATAGCTATACAAGCCTACCTCAAGAAACAAGAAACATCTCAAATAAACACCCTAACCTCACACCTAAAGGGACTAGAGAAAGAAGAACAAACAAAACCCAAAGTTAGCAGAAGGAAAGAAATCATAAAGATCAGAGCAGAAATAAATGAAATAGAAACAAAGAAAACAATAGCAAAGATCAGTAAAACTAAAAGCTGGTTCTTTGAGAAGATAAACGAAATTGATAAACCATTAGCCAGACTCATCAAGAAAAAGAGGGAGAGGACTCAAATCAATAAAATTAGAAATGAAAAAGGAGAAGTTACAACAGACACCACAGAAATACAAAGCATCCTAAGAGACTACTATAAGCAACTCTATGCCAATAAAATAGACAACCTGGAAGAAATGGAGAAATTCTTAGAAAGGTATAACCTTCCAAGACTGAATCAGGAAGAAGCAGAAGATGTGAACAGACCAATCACAAGTAATGAAATTGAAACTGTGATTAAAACTCTTCCAACAAACAAAAACCCAGGACCAGATGGCTTCAGAGGTGAATTCTATCAAACATTTAGAGAAGAGCTAACACCCATCCTTCTCAAACTCTTCCAAAAAATTGCAGAATAAGGAACACTCCCTAACTCATTCTATGAGGCCACCATCACCCTGATACCAAAACCAGACAAAGATACTACAAAAAAAGAATATCACTGATACTCTTATCACTGAAGACTACAGATGTAAAAATCCTCAACAAAATACTAGAAAACAGAATCCAACAACACATTAAAAGGATCATACACCATGATCAAGTGGGATTTATCCCAGGGATGGAAGGATTCTTCAGTATATGCAAATCAATCCATGTGATACACCATCTTAACAAATTGAAGAAGAGAAACCATATGATCATCTCAATAGATGCAGAAAAAGCTTTTGACAAAATTCAACACCCATTTATGATAAAAACTCTCCAGAAAGAGGGCATACAGGGAACCTACCTCAACATAATAAAGGCCATATATGACAAACCCAGAGCCAACATCATTCTCAATGGTGAAAAACAGAAAACATTTCCTCTAAGATCAGGAGCAAGACAAGAATGTCCACTCTCACCACTATTATTCAACATAGTTTTGGAAGTTCTAGCCACAGCAATCAGAGAAGAAAAAGAAATAAAAGGAATACAAATTGGAAAAGAAGAAGTAAACCTGTCACTGTTTGCAGATGACATGATACTATACAAAGAGAATCCTAAAGATGCCACAGGAAAACTACTAGAGCTAACCACTGAATTTGGTAAAATTGCAGGATACAAAATTAATGCACAGAAATCTCTTGCATTCCTATACACTAATGATGAAAGATCTGAAAGAGAAATTAAGGAAACACTCCCACTTACCACTGCAACAAAAAGGAAAAAATACCTAGAAATAAACCTACCTAGGGAGGTAGGTCTATACAAAAAGACTTGTATGCAGAAAACTATAAGACACTGATGAAAGAAAGTAAAGATGATACCAACAGATGGAGAGATATACCATGTTCTTGGATTGGAAGAATCAATATTGTGAAAATGACTATACTACCCAAAGCAATCTACAGATTCAATGCAATCCCTATCAAATTACCAATGGCAATTGTTACAGAACTAGAACAAAAAAATCTTAAAATTAGTATGGAGACACAAAAGAACCCAAATAGCCAAAGCGCTCTTGAGGGAAAAAAATGGAGCTGGAGGAATCAGACTCCCTGTCTTCAGAGTATACTACAAAGCTACAGTAATCAAGACAATATGGTACTGGCACAAAAAGAGAAACATAGATCAATCGAAAAGGATAGAAAGCCCAGAGGCAAACCCACGAACCTATGGTCAACTAATCTACGAAAATGGAGGCAAGGATATAAAATGGAGAAAAGACAGTGTCTTCAATAAGTGGTGCTGGGAAAACTGGACAGCTACATGTAAAAGAATGAAATTAGGACACTCCCTAACACCATACACAAAAATAAACTCAAAATGGGTTCAAGACCTAAATGCAAGACCAGACACTATAAAAGTCTTAGAGGAAAACATAGGAAGAACACTCTTTGTCATAAATCACAGCAAGATCTTTTCTGATCCACCTCCTAGAGTAATGGAAATAAAAACAAAAATAAACAAATGGGACCTAATGAAACTTCAAAGCTTTTGCAAAGCAAAGGAAACCATAAACAAGACAAAAAGACAACCTTCAGAATGGAAGAAAATATTTGGAAACGAAACAACGGACAAAGGATTACTCTCCAAAATATATAAACAGCTCATGCAACTCATTATTAAATAAACAAACAAGCGAATCCAAAAATGGGCAGAAGACCTAAATAGACATTTCTCCAAAGAAGACCTACAGATGGCCAAGAAGCACAGGAAAAGCTGCTCAACACCACTGATTATTAGCAAAATGCAAATCAAAACTACAATGAGGTATCACCTCACACTAGGTAGAATGGGCATTGTCAGAAATTCTACAAGCAACAAATGCTGGAGAGGGTGTGGAGAAAAGGGAACCCTCTTGCACTATTGGTGGGAGTGTAAATTGATACAGCCACTATGGAGGACAGTATGGAGGTTCCTTAAAAAACTAAAAATAGAATTACCATATGATGCAGCAATCCCACTACTGGGCATATACCGAGAGAAAACCATAATTCAAATAGACACATGTGGGCTTCCCTGGTGGCACAGTGGTTGAGAATCTGCCTGCCAATGCAGGAGGCACGGGTTCGAGCCCTGGTCTGGGAGGATCCCACATGCCGCGGAGCAACTAGGCCCGTGAGCCACAACTGCTGAGCCTGCGCGTCTGGAGCCTGTGCTCCGCAACAAGAGGGGCTGTGATGGTGGGAGGCCCACCCACCGCTATGAAGAGTGGCCCCCGCTTGCTGCAGCTAGAGAAAGCCCTCGCACAGAAACGAAGACCCAACACAGCCACAAATAAAAAAAAAAATAATAAAAAAAAAGGACCAGGACTGAACAAAATAAAAAAGGACCTACACTATACAAGTAATCATTAGGGATTAGAAAAAAAATGGCCATAAATTCACATATTGAGGAGATTAAACAATTAATGAATATTAAGAAAAAGACACATGCACCCCAATGTTCATTGCAGCACTATTTACAATAGCCAGGTCATGGAAGTAACCTAAATGCCCATCGACAGACGAATGGATAAAGAAGAAGTGGTACATATATACAATGGTATATTACTCAGCCATAAAAAGGAATGAAATTGAGTCATTTGTTGAGACGTGGATGGATCTAGAGACTGCCATACAGAGTGAAGTAAGTCAGAAAGAGAAAAACAAATACTGTATATTAATGCATGTATGTGGAACCTAGAAAAATGGTACAGATGAACCGTTTTGCAGGGCAGAAGTTGAGACACATATGTAGAGCAGAAACGTATGGACACCAAGAGCGGAAAGCTGCCGGGGGGTGGGGATGGTGGTGTGATGAATTGGGAGATTGGGATTGACATGTATACACTGATGTGTATAAAATGGATGACTAATTAGAACCTGCTGTATAAAAAAGTAAAATAGAATTCAAATATTAAAAAAGAAAAAAGGCAATGCTATTAATAGCATCATCAACTTTGTCTCTGTGTGCGTGTGTGTGTGTGTGTGTGTGTACGCCAATAAGATCAGTAGATTAATTTACCACGTTTAAATGAATTTTTTCTTTAGAATTCCTTAGATGTGAAAAATAGACCTAACTGACTTTGGCACATGGAAAATATGCTTCAACACATAAAAGTCACAGTGTAACAGAAGAGAATCCTCTTGCCTACTCCTATTTATCCTGTCTCATAAAGAAATTATAAAGCAATGAACTTAAAATGCGTCAGAAACGAACACAACATTGTAAAGCAATTATACTCCAATAAAGATGTTAAAAAAATAAATAGATAAAATGGGTCAGATGAAAGCCATTTAAACTGTGATATATATAATCAATTCAAGTAAATTAGTGCTACAGGCTTATTGAGACAAATCCTTTTTCAAGATATAATGCACTAATAGGAATAGAATGTGCAGTTACTGTAGATACTGTCTTGAAGACAATGTAATTTTTCTTTATGACGTTACCGTCATCAACACCTTTCCCTGTGCCCACTGGGCACACACCACTGCAGTAAGAACCCTTGGCAGGGAAGCAGGATCTCTTAAGTGCGGCTCCAACTTCCAAGGGTTTACAATCTAGGGAGATGCAAATCACTTCCTTGAAATAATAAATAGCATTTCCATATGAATTAGGCCTCCAAATTTAATAAGTCTTCTGGAGAGTTTTTCCTTGCACAATAAAGCAATGGCTTTGGAAAGGGCTTTCTGATCTGATTATACGTTTGTTAGCTTGGTTTTTTTAAAACGAAGATAACAAAAATGCAAAATTCTGAGACATTGTCTATGACATCTTAACATGTCATGAAATGCGACTGGATTGAAGATCTTAGGTAAAGCAATACGCAGGCGATTATGATGCAACAGGTTGCTTAAGCTGAGGAGAATTTTGAAACATTCATGACAGTGAGGATGAGGTTCTGTGACAATTCAGTGGCATAATAGTTGAGTACTCTTTCTTTTTTACTAGTATAAAATTAACTCTTATTAATTTAACTGAAAAGAGAGTGCCTTCCGGGCATGTAAATTATACGGTGCTTTTTAGCCATGAGTCTACTATCAGAATGAATTATCTTTTTCTGTGATGAGAAATAGAACCCTCTTCTAGTCCCTCATGGATACTTACGTTGCTAAAAGGAAGCACACTAAGATTGGCATTTTCTCTTCACTGCGGTTCAATATGTTAAATTTTGTCTCAACCCATGATGTGTGATACATGAATTCAGAATATTTACTGAGCACTATAAGGCAAAAGGCACTTTTCAGATCTTGGGTTTCATCAGTGAATAAAATGGGCAAAAATCCCTACCTTTTGAAGTAATATTCTAGCAGAGAGACATCAATCAATTAAAAATAGGCCTAATAAACTATAACTATATAGGTTATATAGTGTGTTGTTTCATGATACGTGTGTGGAATAATGATCAGGTAGAGTTGGGTAAGGAGGCCCAGGAAAACCAAGGGAGAGGAGGCAAAGGTTATCATATTATCTAGAATGCTTAGGGGGCGCTCATTCAGAAAGTGACATTTGACCGAGGATGTCTAGGCAAAGGTGGTTTCAGGCAGAGGAACAAGCCAGTGCAACCCACCTAAAGGGCAGAATAGCCTTGTGTTTGGGGAATGACCAGAAAGCTGGTGTGGGTGTGGCCAAAGAGAATGAGGGGGTCCTGAGAAGGAAAGAGATCAGAGAAGTTTGGGGCGAGACTGTGGAGGACTGAATAGGCCTTGCAAAGGGTTTAAGTTTGCCCCTGAATTAAAGAGGGAGGCCTAGGAGAGTTTCAAGCAGAGAAGTGACATGACCAGAGTCCTGCTTTGAAAGACTCACTTGGTTCTTGGTGAGGAATAGACAGTGGACATGAGAAGAGCGGCAGTGAGGAGGTGATTACAGTGGATCTGGACAATAGGTGAGAGTGGCTCGTGTCAACAGGTCAAAAACCATACAGTTGAGATTGCTCAGATTCTATGTCAATTCTGAAAATTGTTCTGTACATCTTTCAAAAGTTCTCCTTTGATGGGTTGATGGTTGCATAGGAGAAAAGGGGATCAAAGATGACTCTAACAAGTTAGGCAAACAATGATAAGAACTGAGTTGCCAACAACTGAACTGTGAAAGCCTGGGGTGAAAAATTAAAAGAAGATCAGGAATTTAGTTGGGGTCACACTGAGTTTGAGATATCTGTGTATATGTCAAGCATTAGGTTGGATATATGAGTTTGCAGGATGCAAACGTTCTCTGCAAACTCATATACACCAGGCAGAGGTGTAATTTTGAGACACTAGCATGGAGTATTTGTAACACATGAACTGGATGAAATACGGAAGGAGTATACACAGAGAGAAAAGAGATATTAAAACTAAGCTCTGGGGCACTACAATATTAAGTATAAAAGAAGAAACCATTACATAAACTGAGGAAGAGAAATCAGGGGAAAAAAAAAACCCAAGAAAGTGTCATATTCTGGCAGCCCAGAGAAGACAGTACGTCCAAGAGGACGAAGAGATCAGCTGTGCCTGTTTCTGTCTTTAGGCCAAATAAATTGGAACTAAGAACAGGCCATTAATTTTAGCTGCTTTAATATTATTGATGATCTTGGTAAGAATAGTTTTGTTGAGTGGTGGGTTTAAAAAGTCTAGGAGAAAGGAAATTGGAAAAAGAGAATATAGAACACTTTTTAAAAATATTTGCTGGGCTTCCCTGGTGGCGCAGTGGTTGAGAGTCCGCCTGCCGATGCAGGGGACACGGGTTCGTGCCCCGGTCCGGGAGGATCCCATATGCCGCGGAGCGGCTGGGCCTGTGAGCCATGGCCGCTGAGCCTGCGCGTCCGGAGCCTGTGCTCCGCAACGGGAGAGGCCACAACAGTGAGAGGCCCGTGTACCGCAAAAAAAAAAAAAAAAAAAAAAAAAGAAGAAAACTAAATAAGTAGCATATTTTTATACTGATAAGAATGATTCAATAGAAACAAAATTTGAAGATGTGGGAAAAAGAGATGAAATTGCTGGAACAATGAATCTAAGAAAGGATTCAGGTTTAATATGTAGTGAAGAAATAATCTTTAGAAAGAAACAGGAATATCCCATCTACCTTTGGAGGCACATAGGGAATGTGTGCAGCCAGATGTTGGTAGATAGTCAGACATGGTGGTGAGAAGCTATGGGATTTCTTTTTTATTGCTTTGATTTTCTCAGTGAAGAAAGAAGCAAGGTCACCAGCTGAGAATGAACACGGGTGAGAAGGTATTGAGGTTTGAAGAAAGTCGAGTAGATTTGAACAACTGTGAAGAAGAGGAGGAGAACAAATAAAATCAAAACATATAATGTAATTTCTAAGTAGCATTAAAAGACCATATAGGTCCATGGCCATTAGTTTTAAAGTGAGATCAGGCAGACTGATTTCATGGTTCTCTCCCCACCTTCAGTTTCAATGATACAGGTGGGGTCTGAAGATTTTTGCCAAGAGCTTGACTTGAAATTGAAACTAGAATCTTCACCTACATGGGGATGAAGAACGATGGAAAGATGGTAGGATTAATGAGTGAGACGTCTTGTTGGGGTAGAAGCCTTGTTAGGAGCGAGAATCGAGTGGAAGTTAGCTGGAATGTAGGTGGTTGGGAGGCAATTAGGCAATGCTTTGCAGGTTACAGACAACAGCTAATTCTGAGACATGGACTTGGAAGTGAGGCGGAGGGCAAGGTTGATAGAGGAGACGAGTGCAAAGATGTGAGAGGTCAGAGTGCAGGAAAGACCATCTACATAGAGATGGAAATAACCAAGAAGTAAAGCAGAAGTAATTTTCGAGAAATGGACAGTAAGTCTGGTGCTAGAATTATCCAGAAATGAAAGGCCATGACCCAAGAGTTAAAGAGGCGATAGCAACAATAAAAGTAGTTGGTGAAATAATGATGATGATGATGGTGATATTTCAGAGGACTTAGGAGAGTGAGTTTTATGAGAGCCTTCATGAGAAGCTAGGAAACCCCTACCTCACCTCCTGGTCCAGGGAGACACAAGATCTTGGAAAGAAGAGCAGCCAGGGTTAGGAGACCTCAGGGGAAACAGCATCTGAAGTGCAAAGCCAGGTTATCACTAGAGTGAAAGGAGAAGGGGGCATTCAGGGAATAGGATTAGGATACGGGGCTTTTGCTGACATTGCCCTTGAATTCTAGAAGGTACACGTTTTCAGAGACTGTAGAGAGATGGAGAAAGAAAGGTCCAAAATAGAGGTATATGAAGCATTAAGGCGTATTCATGGGTGATTGGTGGAGATCTGGAAGTCTGAGTTTCCATGATGACTGCCCTGAACTGGCCTAAGGTCTTAATGAATTCTAGAGAGTCCATGGTGAGCGATAAGGATGCCAGTTTCAGAGGCAGGGGTTGGGGAGTGCCTGGGCTTTCTTGATGGTGGAGGTGTATGGTTACCAGAAGGCAGCGGCATGGCCTTAGCCTTAGCGCTGTGCTCACTCTTTTGAGGAAAGAACATTCTCCTTGTGAGTAAATGCTCTTCAAATTGACGCTTTCGAAAATTTGGGAACTTGGGTTCCACCACGTGTTTGAGCCCCCTCTCATCTTAGATGTTGGGGATAAGTGTTTCAGAGCTATCTGAAGTCACACGAGTGTGAAGCGATTCCACAGGAGACTCACAATCTCAAATTTTAGGGAACAAAAATAGCAAAATATAAAAATCATCTAAGTTTTTGTGTAACTGAAATTTTATCTCTAAGTTTTAAATTATAATTTTGTTAGGTCAGGCATAATAATGTTTTAATGAAACATTTTATTCACATTTTAACTGTTATTTTCAAATTTTCTCACTTTTTAGCCAATTTATTTTATAAGTTGTTAAAACAAACAATTAATTTCACAGAATCTTGAACTCTTAACATAATTCCAAGGATACAAGGCATTTATGCGAGTAGCATAGTTTTGAAAATCAGAAATAATTTACTTAATATTTCTTGCTTAAAATTCATTATGTAATAACTCATTCGGGATGAAATTTTCTACATTAATTGAGAATTAATCTATTGTAAAAGAAGGATATGAATAATACATGTGGAGGCTTGTATAATAATTCCTTACAAGAACTGGAAGGAGTGTAATCTTTTGTATTATGCCCAGTCACCAAATCTCTTTTTTTTTTTTTTCGGTACGCAGGCCTCTCACTGCTGTGGCCTCTCCCGCTGCGGAGCACAGGCTCCGGACGCGCAGGCTCAGCGGCCATGGCTCACGGGCCCAGCCGCTCCGCGGCATGTGGGATCTTCCCGGACCGGGGCACGAACCCGTGTCCCCTGCATCGGCAGGCGGACTCTCAACCACTGCGCCAACAGGGAAGCCCACCAAATCTCTTTTTAAAGTTTGGGTAGGGCAGGAAACTCTCCCGTACTATGGATATTGAAAAAGCCCCCAAATTGCATTCCCTGTTACTTGTGGCAGGAGCAAAGTGGTGTGATCTATATTTGATCAGGCAAATATCTTACTCTGGAAAAGAAATGTGGAGAAGATAATAATGCAAAAAAGATGGCAGTGGGAAGGGAAGCAGGAAGACAGCAAACGAGGAAGAGAGTATTTTTAACCTGCATTTGGGTAGAGGTGATAGTCACAAGAAATTTCAATTTCAGTATCAAGCAGCAGTTGTAGAAAAGGTGGAAGCCAGTGTCCGGCATCATAGGGGGAGCGGATTTTCACCGGGCGTGAGTTTCGCAGTGACTGTGGTCCCTTCACCACATTCATGCCTGCTCATTTTCTGAGCCAGATTCTCCCTCCTTGCCCTTAATTCAGAGTTACTCAGTATCCTGAATAGCACAAAATGGAAAAATAGCTAATTAAGTATCATTTGGCATAAACTACTCCTTAAAAGACCAGGGTTTGGGAGAACGCACTGGACTCTGCCTTTGCTCCCCCAGGTCCATCCTCCATCCTTCCTCACCTGCTTGGTACCTGGAGGGCTGACCTCCAAGGACTGCACCAGTGCACTCCTTTGCCCTCAAGCTTCTGCTTGCATTGCACACAGGTGGGCACCAGCAGAAGATTGGGCCACAGAAAAGTGGGGTATTTGTTCCTGGCTCCCTCCCTGCCAGGCTACAGGATGTATGACTATGTCCCTACCAAGGCCACAGTTTCCATCTGGGGGACCACTCCTAGATCTACCGCTGCTTCCTTCTCTGATCCTGTGTGTGGTGATTGGTTTCTGCAGCTGCTGTAACAAAGTGGCACAAAGAGTGGCTTAAAACAACAGAAACGTATTCTCCCACACTTCCACGGAAAGTCAGAAATCCAGGTGTCAGCAATGATTTGCTCCTAGGCATCTCTGAGAAAGAGTCTGTTACATGCAGCTCTCAGTTCCTAGTGCGGCCAGCAATCCTTGGTGTTCCTTGGTTTGTGGATTCACCACTGCAATTTCTGCCTCTGTCATCACATGTTCTCTCTGTGTGTTTCTGTCTCTGTGCCTTCTCTTCTTATAAGGACACTAGTCATACGGATTAAGAAGCCACCTACTCCAGCGTGACTTCATTTTAACTTCATTAATTACATCCGCAATGGCCCGATTTACAAATAAGGTCACATCTCGAGACTCTGGGCAGGGCATGGATTTGGTGGAGGGGTGAGGTGGGGTGCTGTCTAACTAGGTCCAGGTTCTAACAGCTTTTCTTCTCTTACTAGCCCTGGGATGGAACAATTAATTCTGCTCCCAACTTTTAAAATACCCTTAATTAAACTTCCCTCCTTGGCCCCTTTTGAATGTTCCTTTATCTGTTGGGACCCTGACTGATCCAAAGACCCAGTATCAAGGGCTTGGGGAATTCAAGAACTTAGGGTGGAGATTCTGTTCTTAAGGGTGGAGATGCCATATTAAACCAGAACTAAACAGCTTAAAAAAGAAAGAGAATGAAACCCTCAAAATCTTAAATCCCTAGCTTGTGTAATAGAACAAAACCAGGAACCTTTCTGTGACCATTGAAATAATCTCTTATCTTTTTGATCTATGGCAAAGATTCTTAAAAAACAAACTCAGATTTTGATTTTGCAGGTAGCCGAGATACAATCTCAGTTCAGTTCACAGTCTTACAAGGTCTCATAAAAATTTAGTGCATTGAAGATGGACAAGTCAGAGCTTGAAGACTGAAAATGGTGAAATACAGGAAGACGAAAAGGATTCAGAGAAATGAAACTCAGTACAGTACTAGACTTCCCATGCCAGTCCAACAGTCAGAGTCATTTTAACGTACTTATATCAATGAGAGGATAATGTAAGTATAGAGGGTCTGGATTTAGTAGTGCAAGTACACTTACCAGAGATTCTAGATTCTATGTCTAAATTAAGTCATTGGGAGGGTTCTAATGATTTCCACAATACTCAAAATTCTTGTCATAATGAAAAGAACCCAAAGACTTTGGAGCACTGGAACACTAGAATGAATTTCTTACGTGCAATGAAAACTTCACATCCTAACTAAGACCGTCCCTTTCCCACATCTTTGACGAACACAGTTGCAGAATTGTGAGTTCTTAGAGAACAGTACTGTGGCTGATTGCTATAGGCTGGCAATGCTGGTAGCGCACTCTGCATTCAATCACTGGGTGTGGGTGGGTAAGGCACCCAGAGGTAAGGCACATATATTTTTGTATTAAACCATACTGCTTGACTGATGATAAGAGTGATTTGATAGCTATTAGTTGATGATTGTTTCCCTGGAATAATAATTGTTGGGTGACTCACTAGAGTTCTATTATGCTTATATAATTACCCCAAACTCTAGGTCTAAAAAATAGATTAGATCCACCAAAATAGAGAAGCATGTCTCCTGATTATTTCACAATTATGATTCAGAAGCCCTGAGCTCCCTGAATGAGCTTAGTAACCCTAAGGCTGGATCTGGCGAGAACATAGATGGGAATATTAACTGGGGGCCCAATGAATAGCACCCAGTATTTGCTGAAAACTGGAAGCAATTGGAGGATAGATATAGAGCATAGGGGATGGGCAAATAAAATACCACTTTTACTAGTGATCGAGGTGTGGATTTTATCTGTGAGCAATGGGCTTTCTAATGCTGAATTTAGAACTGGAGAGACTTCTTGCCAAGACAATGTTCCACTGTACACGTATCTCAATAGAAGGAGAGGCTTCCTGTGGAAATTTATGACATAGAGGAGCAGAGGGGAACATACACTTTGTGCTTCCTGCTGGCAGATCAACCACTAAAAGAAGTCAGGGGTCAGAGGATGGGGTGAACCTAACGTGCTCAATTTATTCTTCTCAATAATCAGATAAGTTCTTTATGATACCATAATGGTGGATACATATCGATATTATTATACATTGGTCAAAACCCACAGAATGTAAGTGTGAACCCTAATGTGATAATGTTGTACCATGTGATTCAACAATTGTCATAAATGTAACACTGGGGGGGAAGCTGATGGTAGGGGAGGCTATGCATGCCTGGGGGCAGGGGGTGTGCAGGAACTCTGTACTTCCTGCTCAGCCTTGCTGTGAACCCATAACTGCTTTAAAAAATAAAGTCTAAAGACAAATCAAATCTCCTTGGGTATTACAGTTACTTCCTAGGATGCCATAGCTTCTCACTTGAGTACTGTTGTGGTCTTACTGGATGCCATCCCCACCTTGCCAAATGCTGCATCTGACACCAGGGTGACACCATGGGTCCCCCCCCACAGTGTAGCTCTGTTGATTCCAAAGCTGCCTGAGAGTTTCTGTTAAAACTCACTTCCCTTTTCTTTTATGCTCTCTTGGAAAGCCCTAGGACAGTAATAAATGTGTCATTAGTAATGTTTTACACATTTAATTAAACCACTTTCAGTTACCAACTTCTCTCTGTCTGGGACTCAGACATGCGTCTTCAGGAAGATGGAGCTAAGAGATGCTCTGAATGTCAGAACTTTAATGTGTCTATCACCGTTGCTTCTGGAAGCTTCTGACTCTATGTGAGATTTTCTTCCTTGTCTAGTGACTCCAGCGGCTGACTTCATGCCTGGCAGTAGATGTGGCACGTTTCTGAATGGCTGTATATTTTCCCTGGTCATAGTGATGAACTCAGGCTAAGACCTCCCGAGCCGACAGACAGCCGTGAGACTTGCAGAGGCTGTGATGCTTTCACACAGATCTGAACCTGGACGGATGTGAGTTGACGCTGCTACAGCTCTCCCATCACCATATGGAATCTGAGAAGCACCAACAGCACCCTGGGAGCTCTCAGAAATTGTGAGCCAATCTTAGAAAGCTGACTTCATCCAAGCTAGACTCATTTCTCATGGCAGGTCATCCATGATAATTTCAAAGATGATTTCTGTCCTCCTTTAGTTCATTAATACAGGTATCTGTTCATTATGTTTTCTTTGTAATAAAATACAACATTAAGTTTATGAATGTAGATTTATACATATAAATCTACATATATACATATAAATTTATACATATAAATCTACATATATACATATAAATTTATACATATAAATCTACATACCTTTTACATATAAAAGGTAAAGAACTTTTCTGTTTTATATTGAAATGTGTCAGAAAGCCAATTTCAAAATCATAGTTTATAAAAGAGTATCTACATTCATCAAAGATTAAAATATCCAGGACATTTAAATACAAAAGGTTGACCCTCCAAAAATCTGTGGGTTTTTTTTTGGTGCTCAGAACAAGCTAATGATATATCAATGTGTTCTGTGAAGAGCAGCTACTTTTATTATCTCTTATGATTCAAGAATTTTTGCCAAACTCACCATCTGGAAATCAATGCGATATTTTTAGCAAAATGCATCCAAGTTTTCAATTTAACCAAGGGATTTTTAAAATTCTACTATTTTAAAGCTAATAACTGATTCTCATGTGTCCCGCTCTTAAATTTTATGCATCATTTAACTTAGAAATATTTTTAAAAATATAGTTGGTATAGCTATAATTTGTAGTCTGTAGAGTTTTATTTTAAGAAATGGGATTTCTGACTATCCTGACAAAAACTGTTTAATAATTAAAACTTTCTCTTGAAAATGGGGAGATACCTTTGATTATTTATCTTAATTTTACTTATTTCTCCCCTCAGGACCATTTTTTTAATTTTCAAAGTCCTGTAAAGGAACGTATTTTGTTTTGTTTTGGGTTTACTTGAACATTGTGAATTTTGTATATTAGCTTTTTTTAAAATCATAACTTTATTATAATAGAAAATGCATATATCCCCCTGTTTTTCTAAGGTTGTCTTTTCCTCAGCACCTTCTGTTGGAAAACCCTGACATCTTAGCACACCCTTTCCAATTTAAAGCTTATTTATATATAATTTGTAAAATATAACTTTGTCATTCCAAGGAAAGTCTGAAAGTCTTACGTTTAAGATTTCAAAAGAGTTCTTGAAAATAAATTTCTTGAAAATCTAATAAAACTCTCCCCCAATATTTTGCAGGATGGAGGTAGAAACTGAAAAGAATCAGAGTTTCAATTGCTTTGATGTTAAAGATCAAATATAACAATTAAGTAGAAGTGTAGTTTTCTGAAGAATTTTGTCTTGATATTCAAAAATTCTAAAGTTGTACTTGGGACTTCCCTGGTGGTCCAGTGTTAAGATCCACGCTTCCAATGCAGGGGGCACGGGTTCGACCCCTGGTCTGGGAACTAAGATCCTGCATGCCATGGGGCATGGCCAAAAAATAAATAAAATTAATAAATAATATGGAATAATTTTTTAAAAGTTGTACTAATACAGTAGCCAGGAACTCCATGTGGCCATTTAAATTCTAAGTAATTAAAAAAATGAAATCAAGTCAATTTCTCTGCCTCACTGGCTACATTTCAAGTGCTCAATAGTTATAAGTGGCTAACGGTTACATAATATACCGTTCAGTTAGTGAATATTGCATCACATGGAAAATTTTACTGGAAACAATGATCTGAAGTATGATTCATTTGAATTTTTCAGAACTTTTCAGAATGGTTATCAGAAGGCATTTAGATCATGCTTTCTGAACTCATCTTACGTATTGCTGTAATGTCATTAACATTTTAATGACAATTAATGTGAAATCTTAATCTTAAATCATTAGCACCTTCTGAAAGCACTCAGTGTTTTGTTTTGTTTTTTCAAAAGAAACGGATAAAAGCCATATCTTAAAATTGAAGTATCTGTTTATAGCAGTGAATAACAGTGCAATGTGTAACTTTATCAATTATTCAGGTTTACCACCCTTTGTACTGTGAGTGTGAATCTCTATAATGACTTCAGCTTGAGGTTTCAATAATTAAGGCATCTCTGGATGTTGCAGTAATATTCTCAGAACCTCTATCTGCCAACAGGGCTTCTTGGTGGTTTAATGAAATGTGAGTGAAGACACAGTTTTCATTCATAATCTTGAATCACTCTTACCCAGATTGTATAACTCAACTTAAAACAAGATCTACAGGAAAATCGCTACATATTGACAGCTACGAGGTTTAAATAACACTGAAAGATGGATGAGAAAGCCACTTCCTTGTCTGGGAATGACAGAGGCTAGAAGAAGAATAAAAGGAGAGATGACCACCATCATGCTACAGTATAAAATTGGAATTGAAAATACTATGATGTTTATAGTATAAAATTCAACAGTAATGAAATAAAATTCAGTATAGATTGTTGGAGGAACATAGCAGTATGAGAAGATGAGGGAGAAGAATATTCCAGGTCTGAAGGACGAGCTAATGCAAAGATCTTCAGGCAGAAATGAGTTTGCTCCGATGAAGAAACGAGAGGCTAAACAAATGGCTGGATCTCCATGAGTCAGGAAGGGTGGCGTGAGGAGGGGATGGGGGTGGTGGAAGAGGAGGGTGACGCGTACAAAGATAAATACGTATGTATATGTACGTATATACCGTTCCCCGGGTGTTGACAAATTGCCAAAAAAAAGAAAATATTGTAATTTATGAGTCAGCCAATGAACACAGAGCCTCCTTATCTCTAACAAGATGCTTTCTTCCATCGACATCTCTATTCTGTATCCTACCGTATATACATCCCTGTCGATGTTTAGTCTATATCGTGTCTATACATGTATCTATCTACATCCTTGAAATCGCCATAAAATTCCAGATATTGAGTGTCGAACTGCTTAATTGACAATAGCAAATGAATTTCCAATAGACACCTCAAATTTTTAAAGAACAAACATATTTTATTCTTTTCCCCCTGCCCAAGAGTCTCTTGTTCAAAATACTTCACTAAAATACTTATATTTAATTTGAGGCATTATTCATGATTTCTTTCTCTCAAACGCTTGCATTTAATCCATTAGCAAGTCATGTCGAATCTATGATGAAAATATGCTTCGAATTTACCAAGTTTTGCTCTTTCCTCTAATAATGCCCTGGTCCAAGCCACTCTGATTCTTTAGTAAAGCTGTACTTGTCTCCCTAACCCCACCCAATCCAAGTCTCTCTGGCTTTGTGACTTTCTGTAACAGACTTTTACCCGGAGTCCCTCCCTTCGTCTCCCTGACTCTCACCCTTCCTCCCCACAGCTGCCTCCAGGGTTAAACTTTACGATGTCATTCTCTTGCTCACGTGGATTTCACGCAAGAGGTTTTGGCAAATCACTTGAATAGGTCAAAACTTCGCAGCCACGTACCCATGTTGGTGGAGAAATTCCCAAATGTGGTACAAGGCTCAACCCCACAGTGCCTGAGAGTGCGTGTCAGGAGGGAGAGAAAAGGGTCACGTCTTCAACAGTGAGCTGTGTGATCCTGAATGTGCAATCTATGAGACAACTGAGAGAAGGTCAGACTGGGCAGGATACCTGACTGCTCTTCCCTCCTTCAGTCTTCATGGGATAAGTAACATGTACACACTGCTATGTATAAAATAAACAACAACGACCTACTGTATAGCACAGGGAACTACACTCAATGTTTTGTAGTAACCTACATGGGAAAAGAATCGGAAAACGAATATATATATATATGTGTGTATATATATATACGTGTGTGTATATATATATTCATATATATATATATCTGAATCTCTTTGCTGTATGCCTGAAACTAACACACATTGTAAATCAACTACATTTTGATTTTAAAAAATATATATTAAAAATTAAAAATAAAAACCAGAGGGACAAAAAAAAAAAAGGTTTTCAACAGAAACCACATAAGGCCATTATTTAGCTCAGGGGCTTTGCAACAGGCATTGCACGTTTGAATCACCTGTGACATTTATCATTCATAGAGAGGACACCCCAGAAACTCTGACTTAGTGCATTTGTGCGGGATTAAGTATTTGCGGTTTTAAAATTTTGCACTCCCAGTGATTATCATGTTCATATCTATGTTGGGAGCTATGAACTTAAATGATGTTCTTTTTAATTATATCACTGGATATAATTATCTCACATTCCCATTTAACTTGCATCATTACCTGTATAGGATATTAGATGCTGACGCTCTCCTTTACATAATCTCATTATAATTAGCTGTAAATGAGCTGCAGGCATTTTTATTAGTTGTGTCTTCAGATCTTTCCCTAAAGAGATAAAGTCAAAGTCTAATATCTGAGGTCACTTAAGGTTTCAGTGTTGGGCTAAGAAGCTCAAAGACAGAGTGGACGAAGTTCTAGGTACGGTTCTTCCTGGCTGAAACACCGTTCAGTTATCTGGCAGTGATCAATCAGAATGATATTTTTTTAGCGTCTAATATTTATCTGATCAGAGTTTTCATTAAATTTAGATACTGGCCTTTAGGAATACAAAAGCCCCCGCTCACCCCAGCATACAAGCAACATAGGAAAAGAAAAAGCCAAGAATTCGGTGGGGATGTTCTACATTGTGTGGAAGCAACCTCAAAGGTGGCCCTAATGAAACCCCGATCCTGGAGCTGATAACCCTTGTGTACTCCCTTCCTGTTGAATACAGGATGGGTTTAGTTACTTGCTTCTTGTTAATAGCATAAGGAAGAAGGGATGGGATGTGACTTCTGAGGGTGGTTGTACAAAGACGATGGTTTTGAGAAAACTGTGGCTTCCATACTGTATGTGCACTCTCCTCTTTCTCTCCCTCTTTTATATCTCTCATCCCAGGGAGGTTATCTGCCCTGGTGAGAGGCAACCCTGTGGACAGGCCTGTGTTATAAGAGACTGCTAACAGCCAGGAGAATGAGCTTAAAAGTGGATCCTCTTCCCACAGGTTGAGGTTTCTCATAACTGCAGCCCAGCCAACAGTTTGTCTGCAGTCTCATAAGGGGCCTTCCTCCAGAGGCACCGGCTAAGCTGTCCAGATTCCTGACTCTTACTAGCTATGAGAGGATAAGTATTTGTTGTTTTAAACTGCTAAGTTTTGAAGTACTTTTTATATGACAATAGACAACTAATATCCATTCTATCAAATGAACATTGCATATTATATACTCCTTCCTGAAGATAATCTGTTTTAAAAATTTTGTCAATAATATGTTTTTAAATGTTGTGCACTGGCAAAGAGCAAATTCTGATTTAGTGAAGTAAATAGCTCTGCTATTTACACAGTTCAAACAAGGTGCTATACACATGCGTTTCTTTTTTAGGTTGTTCATAGGAGAAATTTTTTTGTGAAAGGGTTATATATGCAATTTAAATTAGTGATAGATGAGAACTTTCTTACTGAGACAACATTTTTTAAAAATTGTTTATTTTTCCACCTAATATCTTTCTATGCATTTATTTCCCTACTTACTCATTTATTCCTTTATTTATTCATACCTTGCTAGGAAAGAGTTAACACAGCAGATCTGTTTTACTTAATTTTTTTTTTTTTTTTTTTGCGGTACGCGGGCCTCTCACCGTTGCGGCCTCTCCTGCTGTGGAGCACAGGCTCCGGAGGCGCAGGCTCAGCGGCCATGGCTCACGGGCCCAGCCGCTCCGCGGCACGTGGGATCTTCCCGGACCGGGGCATGAACCCGCGTCCCCTGCATCGGCAGGCGGACTCTCAACCACTGCGCCACCAGGGAGGCCCTGTTTTACTTAATTTTTGCTTGTATCTGTAGCCACAGCAATGACCATTGGTCAAATCCTGAGAATTAAACTACAGAAAAGTTCACAGACTCACTGACTAGGGATGTTATTCTATATACTTGAGGCAGTGATTGAGATGTACCACTCTATCCACATTGTTTAAACATGAAAATTCGTGATACACACCTGGTCCCTAGTTTGGGGTCTGCACAAAGACTGGTCATATAGCTAGAGCTATGTGACTAGCCCCATTTAAGAGTTATGGATCTCAAGACTTGAGTGGGCTTCCTTGGGTACAGGTATCTTGTGTGGGTCTTTGTTGTTTGTGATTGGAAAGAAAAGCAAGTCCTGTGGTCCTTACAGAGAGAAGGAAGCCTTAGAAGCCTGGGAATGACCATTCTATCATCTTCTCTCTCTCTCTCTCTCTCTCTCTCTCTCTCTATATATATATATATATATATTTCTTTTTTTTTTTCCTATTGTTCCTGCCCTGTATCCTTTGCTTGAATAAATCTCATCCATGAGTTGAACTTGTTAAGTCCTATGACTCCGTCCAGGCGATCACCAAACTATTGGGTGGTCATGGGACCCCTGAAATACACACAATGCCCTTTTACACAAATTCACTATGGCTGATGAGAATTCTATTTTGTTAATTATTAAATATGTAAAACTATATAAATTATGGTACCATATTGTTGTCTATATGGGAACACTTAAGCTGGGAATTGGCAAGTTAAGTTACAAGATAATTTTTTTCTTTAGTAGAATTGCATTTACCTTGTTGTTAGGACTGTTTAGACAAAATTTTAAGAGTATCTGCACACACATTAAGATGATTATTTTAAAAAAATAATAAAAACCGTTGGAGAGGATATAGAGAAATTGGAATCCCTGTGCATTGTTAGTGGGAATGTAAAATGGTACAGCCACTATGGAAAACAGTATGGCAACTCCTCAGAAGAATTAAACATAGAATTACCATGTAATCCAGCAGTTCTACTTCTAAGTATATACCGAAAAGAACTGAAAAGGAAGTCAAACATATTTATATGTTCATGTTTATAAAAGCTTTATTCAAAATAGTAAAGGTGAAATCAACCCAATTGTGCACTTATGGATGAATTGATTAAAAAATGTGGTATATACATACAATGGAATATTATTCAGCCTTAAAAAAGGAAGAAAATTCTGATACCGGCTGTAACATGGAAGCATCTTGAGGACATGAGGCTACGTGCAATAGACCAGTCACAATAAGACAAATGGTGTGTGATTCCACTCACACGAGGTTCTAAAAGTAGTCAAATTCATAGAGACAGAAAGTAAGATGGTGGTTGCCAGGGGATAGGAGAGGGCAATGGGGAGCTGTTGTTTAATGGGTATGGGGTTTCAGACAGGGAAGATGAAAAAGTTCCCGATATGGATGGTGGCGATGGTTGCAGAACCATGCGAATGTACTTATTGCCACTGAACTGTATACCTAAGAATGGTTAAAAAGGTAAATTTTATTGTATGTCTATTTTATAATATAACAATAAACACCTTTTAAAAAAGGTAATTTTTATTCCATCCTTAAAATGTCTAAATGCAATCATGGTACTCTTCCTACAAACTTGGGAGTACTACACTAATGGGTCAGGGAATAATAAGATTAGGTGTTTTGGTTGTCTCCTTCAGTAGCTCTTTGATTTTTTTTTAACTGACTGCATTGAATTCATAATTAATATTCTAGACTCACATTCTTGTTGCTACAGGCACCAAATTGGAGGAGAAGGAACAGCTTCCAGCTGTCTGGATGTCTACTGTAATGAGAAGCAAACATCAGAATGCAGAGATGTGTGACTGAAAAAAATGTTAAATTTACTGCACTTATGAGAGATTTGGGGATCATATCCAAAAAAGCATTGTCCAGACCAATAACATAAAGATTTTTTCCTATGCTTTCTTTTCTTGTAATTCTAAAATTTCAGGTATTAGGTTTAAATCTTTAATCCATTTCGAGTTGATTTTTGTATAAGATCTGAGATAGGAGTCCAATATTCTTCTTCTGCTTATGGATATCCGGTTTTTCCAGCACCACTTATTGAAGAGACTGTACTTTCTTCACTGTATATTCTTAGCATTCTTGTTGAGGATCATGTGATCACAAATGCATGGATTTATTTCCGTGCTCGTATTCTGTTCCATTGGTCTGTTTGTTTTGATTACTACAGCTTTTTAATATATTTTGAAATTAGGAAGTGTGATGCCTCCATTTTCTGGTCTTTCTCAAGATTGTTTTGGTTATTTGGGGTCTTTTATGGTTCGATATGAATTTCAGGCTTTTTCTATTTTGTAAAAAATGCCATTGGGATTTTGATAAGGATTGCATTGAATCTGTAGATTGCTTAGGGCAGTATAGACATGTTAATATTAAGTCTTCTAATCCACAAACACAGGATGTCTTTCTATCGATTTATATCTTCTTTAGTCTCTTTCAGCAATGTTCTGTAGTTTTCAGTGTATTGGTCTGAGGATTGAGTGCAGATTAAGAGCGAAAAAAATCAAGAATTGGGGCTTGATCATCTCGCTGTACCATCTATTGAGATGGGGAAAATGGGGGCTTCAAGGGCATGTTGATGACAGCAAATTAAAAGTTTTGTATTTGTTAATTTTAAGCTACTTATAGAATTCTAAGGTGAGAATCCCAGCAGTCAATCACACACAGAAGTCTGAAACCCAGAGGAGAAGAGGAAGGTAGGGACAGGAATGTGTCAGTCACGAGCATTGAAATGACATCTATGCATGAGGATGCTATCATCTAGGGAGTGAGAAATAATTTTTAAAAGAGGAGAAGAAACCACTCAACATTTTGGAATTTCTGGAAGAAACGGGGTAGCCAAGGGATTTAAAATGAGACACCAGCAGATTCCATGGAAAACCAAGTGTGTTATCCTGGAAGCCAAGAGGAAGTAACAATTAATCATGGCTAATGCTGCTGAGAATGAAAAAGGAAGATTGAAGATAGAGAAATGGATTTGTCAGAAATGGACACCATTTGTGACTTTGATAAGAACAGAGTCAGTGGAAGGTATGAATAAAAGCCTAGTGTGAGTAAAATGAGAAGAAAGTTAGAAGTGGTGGTGGGGATTCAGTGAATAGAGACAATTCTTGAGGTATTTCTCCATGAAAGGTAGCAGAGAAATGTGATTTTGACTGACGGTCTTGGAATGTAGAAACTTTTGTTTGTTTAATTCAAAATGTGAAATATTAGAATATTGTGTTTTGAAGAATATAATTTTTAAAAAGGAAGTACTGATGATAGATGAGAAGGAAGTTACTTAGGATGATAGAGACTGCTGTCTCCCTGCTCCTTTCCACTAAATACGACTGTAAAGCCTGAAATAGTTCAAGAGGTAATCAATTGTTGGAATGAGTGTGATGTGAACTGAAAAGATAAGATCATAAAAAAAAGGGATATTTGAAATTAAAATGTTGGAGGTATATGGTTATTGGTAATATCTAAAGCCTTGCCTGAATAAGAGGCGTTGAGCAGAAAAGGTTGAATGTACGTAGGTAAAAGAATTAGAGAGACAGATAATCAATTGATAATCTATATGGACGTTGAAATGATTGTAAAAGTAGTGCTGGCGAAGCAAACAGTAAACACAATTAGCGCCAAGAGGGTTTGGTTGCAAAATAATAATTATGCTCTAAAAGAGTCATCTTCATTTCTGTTCTCTGAATAATGACCACAATTATGCGGTCATACCTATTCTAGCGACATCACTAACACTGTACACGAGGTTTCTAGTTTTGTTGAATGCAGATTTTACATGTAATTTTGAAAAGAATCCCGTTAACAATTTTATTTGAAAGAAAAATTTTAGTAATTCAATTATTCTTTAATACATGAAAACTAGTGTTTAGTGCAGAAATTCAGACTTTTGATCATGATTTTGCAATTCACCGAGTCTGAAAACTGGATGGGCATCACGCTTGTTTTCACTATTGGCCTATCTCCTGTTGCAGAATATAAATGTTAACACTTTGTCATATCAAGTGCTTAAGCAGAAATTAGATATGCACGATTGAGACATACAGTTCTAAAGTAATAATGATCTCATATAATTTTAGAATATTCGTATTAATTACCAGTGCTGACCGTATCTTGGCATTTCTCTAGCCTTTGTTTTGTTCTCTACATTATCATCTGCTCTATTTCTCTGCCCTTTATCATTTAAACATTCCAAATTACCTGCTTTGCCCTGTACTTTTTTTTCATGTTCTCTTGGCTTGCACACTCTTCTCATTTTCTGGAATGGAATTATTCTGCTTCTCTGTCTGGCTAATTCATCCTTCAAGAAACAGTAGACTGTGAAGCCCTTTCAAAGGATGACACCATTCCCTCTTTTGCATCTCCTGTGCCATTTTATTACAACAATGTTAATTTTTGCTGACATTTTTTTTCTTATTAGACTCTGATAGCTTTAAGACAAAGATCATGATTTTTCTACATTTTCGGCCCTAGGAACTAGTACAGTGTCTGGCACATAGTCCTGGGATTAATGATAGATGAATGAATAATACTATTCTTTACCAGAATAATTTTTATGTTAAAGTAATATAATTCACACATTTGAATTGCAGTTAGAAAGGTATTTGGAATTTATAATGACACAATTAAGAACAGGAGAAAAAGAATTGAGAAATAAAACATGAGCAAGTGGAAAGTTTAAAAATAAAATCATAGGTATCATGGCTGATGAATAATTCCACTTTCTTAAGAGGAGATCCTCTAAGTACGTTTTAAGTAATGGAAAGAGAGTCTACCACTAAATTGCACATTTATTTTTTACTAGTGACCTTTATGGTCACTAGAGAGTGAAATATGAATAGAATCTCTCAAGACACAATGCTCTAATTTACAGTAGGATATCACCCATATAGTATATCTAATTTAAATACTTGGTTTCACTGAATATATTTTTGAGTGGATAGTTTTAAGTTTTTCTGCTTGTTTGGATAGAACTAACAGAGACATTTAACGAAACAGTGCCTATAGGAAGCAAAGCCAGGTGGAAGGTAAAGTCAGGTTTGAAGAACAGTAGTGATAAGTTTAGTGTTGGTCACATAGAATTTGGGCTGTCTGTCTCTTATCCTGTGGACACGTAGAAGAAAATGTTTCTGAAGCTCAACGAGAAGGTCATAACTGAATGGAAACACTTGGAAAAACATGGTAGTTTTTACTTTCATTCACAGATGTAGTGAAGGAGTTAACCTGCTCTAGGCTGGGTTACTAGGACGTGTGAGACCGGCTACTCCACATCTAAGATTAGTAGATGTTAGTGCCAAAACCCCACCAATTTTCCACTATAAGAGTGGTTTTAAAACCATGCTCTACCTTGCCTTAATGCTCAGTACTGGTACTTCTGGGCCAACACCCTGCTTCCCAATAAAAAGCAGCTCTGCTCTTTTCTGACTTTAATTTACTAGGGCAAATCCCATTTACATAATATAGGGGAGAGGAGAGCTCTGATGTTAATTAAATAAAATTAAAATAGAGTAAAAACCATCGCACTTTAGCATGCTACCATTCGGGGATGCAGAGGTAGAAAAGCATGGATAGATTTCTTTAAAGTAGAAGTTAATTAAAGGACAATTGTAGGAGAATGTTTTCACATAGTGATAATGAAGACATTTATAGGAAAATTTCTTTTATGGTGGAAATATCTGACAATCGATCATTTATAAACACACATAAAAAATATGCATTTATAACATCCTCTTTTCCCTCGTTTGATTCCTGTGTTTGTAACTGTGTCCATATATACTTGTATGTGTATGTATGTATAAAAATACGAAGAGAGAAAGAGCACGATAAGATCGTAAAAATCAAATAGTAAGATATTATTAATAGACCAAATGCATGCATCAGCAGTATTAAATCTGTCTGTGCCTCAATAAAAATTAGCAACATTCACTTAAATATTTAAACTACCAGTCTTTTTTAGGGTAATAGTGAAAAGTAGATATTGTTGTAACTTATTTCTTATCAAGTGATATTGTTGTGATTTTTCAAAAATATTAAATGATTTCGTAATTCCAGAGAAAGATATGAGGACTTCAATTTTCACAGGAAACGTAACCGTCATTAAAATTGGCTACTACAACACTACATGGCAACCCTTGACTATCTTTCATCTCATTAATAAGTTGGTGAAAAATAATTTATTACGTAGTTGCTAAGAGATGATAAAAAACTCACTTCTGCTAACGGCACAATCAGATTATATTTTATTGCCCGATTTTTATTGGTCCTGATAGGAGATTATTTACGTATCTATTTCGCCATCCCAGAAACACAGAAAATTATATCTGCTGAAAAAGGACTTACTTAGATCAAATAGATTTTTCTATATTTCAATCAAATGATTTCTAAGACTGAAAAGTAGATGTAGCAACTCTAGTACTTTATAATTCCTCTTAGATATTGTATTCTATTAGACCATTTATATAGAAAATATAATTACATTATTCTTAAAACATGCAACAGAACTAAAATACTCCTGCATTTCTAGGAGTCAACATACTACTGCAATTTGCAAAGAACTAGCCTATTCATGGCCTTAACATAATAAAAGCAGAGTCTTTGAAAGATTGACCCGGAAAGGAATGGAGGACAGGAAACAGAAACAGAGCTTCTGATAGTATTTTCTGGTATTTATTTTCCTGGAATCTCCCACTTGTTACCCACACCATTTCTACCATGCACTCAGGAAAAGCACTGCTACTGAAACGTTCCAGAAAACTCTTGACACACTCAACTTCTTTTACTTTTCTTTAGTATCAGAGAGACCAAGCTGGAACATATAAACACCTATTTACTCATTAAAAATAAATAAAGAATGCAAAGTATAAGTAGCTCATGTTTATAAATTTTACTGGACTGTCTCTCTTCCTATATCTCAGATGTCTTTGGGTAGAGAGAATAATCACCCTAAAGATCTGCATCCTGATCTCTGGCATCACATCTTTGAATGTGTGTTATGGACAGAATTGTGTTCCCTCAAAGATGTTGAAGTCCTAACTCCCAGTACCTGTGACTGTGGCCTTATTTGGAAAGAGGTTCTTTGCAGTTTATCAGATTAAGATAAGGATATTAGATTAAGTCCTAATGCAATATGACTGGTGTCCTAATAGAAAGGGCACAAGTACATAGACAGGGAAAACAATGTGGAGACATTGGGAGAACACCATCTACAAGTCCTGGAACACCTGAGACCACCAGAAGCTGGGAGAGACATGAAACAGATTCTCCCTCACAGCCCTAGAAGGAATTCACCAGCTGACTACTTTTTCTTGGACTTCAAGCTTCCATAATTAGGAGACAAAAAAATTTCTGTTGATTAAGCCACCCAGTTTGTGGTATTTTGTTATGGCAATCCGAAGACAATACATTTGTATACAGTGTGACAAAGGGAATTAATTGCAGATACTGCTACAGAGACAGTTAAGTTTGTTAATGAGCTAACCTTAAAATAGTGAGATTACACTGGCATATTTGGGTGGGCCAACCTAATGATGTGAGTTAGTAAAAATAGAAGAAGGTGGCAGAAAAGGAGAGCAGAGACAGGTGATGTGAGAAAGACTTGACTCTCCGTTTCTAGCCTTGAAGTTGGAGCAAAGGATGCCATGAACCAAGGACGCTGGGCATCAATTTTTAATGAAATTAGTGATAAAAATTATTCTTCCTGCCAGTATAGACTCTTCCTCAACCCTCTGATACAACACTGGCCCTATGGCCTTAAAATATGATTTCTACTTTTCAATAACAATTGATGTAAAATTTGCCTAAGATTTACTCAAGATTTATACGAAGAAGAATTATTTTGCTCTACGCTGGTTTGTAACTCAGAGTATAATTTTCTGAAATAAATGGAATTGTTTCATTTAATACTGAATGACATAGCATAATTACCTTAAAGGAAAAGAGAAATGAACTAGGGAAAATGACAAACTTCTTAAAGAAAAAATATTTTTTTGTTTAAAAAAGTTATACACGTTATACACACACTTACTAATGTTTCTATGTAAAAATATTCCTAGCAACATACTGTCTAATATTTCTAAAAGTCTTTATTTTCAAAGATTTATGGCTACAAAAGAACTTATGGCTACAATTCTTATAATTTTGATAAAACTCAAACATTACAAGTATTCTTGTTTTTCAGTATTGTCATTTCCTTTCATTAGTTGGCTCTATATTTATTTTCTCTCTCTCAACAGTGATGACAATTTGTTTATTTTTCATAGTTTTTGTCTCCTTAACCACAAACAAAGAGGCTGACAGTGATTGTCTAAAGAAATATTCATCAATCACAACTCTCTTTCTTTTTCCTGTTTAGTTTGAAACTAAAACTATTCAAAGTCCTCCAGCATTTTATATTCCACAATTGTTCTAGATCACTTGCTTCTAACATCCATACTCATTCACTATGGTAAATATTCCAGATATTATTTTTTTTAGATATTAGTATTTTGCCAGAACATACAATATAGTCAAAGCTACTATTGTTTCCCCGTCGTTTTATTTAACATTTTTTATTTCTTACTTTTCATTAAATTCAGAAAACTTTTTAAAACTTTGATCCACTTAATGGCCTGCACTTTTCAATGGCATTTTATTAAACAATAATTAATATAATATCATTATGTTCTTAACAGTAGGAAGAGAATGCCTCACTGCACTGGAAATAATCAGGAATACATAAGCCTCTTGAAAAACAGATTGAAAAAAATTAACGTAATTTTTGGACATTATCTAAGGTCAGATGATATTATGAGAAAAATAGCTTAGGAAGTAGAACATTTTAAAATAAAAATTCCATATAGCTGTTGGGACTTTCAGTTTTAGCTCCTGCATGTAAAGAGCTTGGAAGTGTTACTACTATTCTTACAACAGGAAAAACCAGGAGAAACTGAAAACCAAGGACGTGTTTGTATCCATCAGAGAACGGACTCTCATGGTCTACTGCCATCCTGAAATGTGGAGAGACATGACCTCCAGAGAGACAGAGCTGAGGTTTGCTTACACAGTCAGCCTTATGAGTTGACAGGTCAGCCACCTAAAATGTCCTGGATTCCTCACCCAAGGAAACCGTGGGATAAAGGAGTTTGGGATTAACATATACTTACTACTATATATAAAATAATCAACAAGGACCTACTGCACAGCACAGGGAACTCTACTCAATACTGTTTAATACTCTGTAATAACCTATATGGGAAAAGAATCTGAAAAAGAATAGACATATTTATATGTATAACTGAATCACTTTGCTGTACACCTGAAACTAACACAACATTGTGAACAACTATACTCCAATATAAAATAAAAATTAAAAAGAAAAACTTAAAAAAAAAAGAACTTGTCTTAACCCACTAAATCTCTTACACAGCAACAGATGAAGAATACAGAAATATGTGTAGTTCATTCTTCATAGCATTCACTAAACAAACTATACAATCTCTATAAAAGAAAAATGTATTAAATATATTCTAGTGCGACTGGCATTTCCTCTTATTATTGCCACCTTTTATGTAACATTGTTTAATTCAAGTGTAGAAATAAATCATTTGCCTTCTGATCTTGCCTTCATATTTGGTGAATATGATTGTATCTAAGAGCCCTTTGAAAGAAAACATTATAAAATATTCAAAGGGGTAATCTGTCTTGGAAATAAATGATCGAACTTCCATAACAGTTGCCTATCTCTGATTTTGGCATGAATTTGCACAACATAGAGAAGCGATGCCTCAATAATATTATATAGAATTATTGTAAGTTTCCCTGAGCTTGTTCACCATTTTGTTCACTACTACAGAAAAGTAAGAGAATAGCAGTGATTCTCCCCAAGATGTGTGGAAATGGGGAATTTAGCATGAGAAAGGCAAAACAGTTGCTGTTGATCATAGCCTGCTCAGCAAACAGTAAAACCTTGGTCCCAGGAATAACTGGTGCCTAATATGAGTGCCAGTGAAAGAGGACAATCTCGTTTTTACAGAACTGTTGAGTGGATTGCCAAGAACTAGTCATCTCCGCTCAAAATTATGAAGTATAATGGATTCTTCAGAGCACTTTGACTATTTCACAAATATTCAGTACTAGATACAATAGCATGTACTCTTCTTTTAGCTACGAAGATACAGCTAGAACTCAGGTCTTCATAAAAGTCTTCTCTCTTCAAGTAGACTCTAGTAACAAAATGAAAAACTTTGGATAAATGTCACTGACTGGGAAAATTTCAGTTCTTAAAGAATTACAAAGGCAATAAAGCATTCTTAGAGAAAAAGTGGAAACTAATTGCTAGTATAAATAATCCCTTCCAAAAATGGATAATCACTTGAGGAGAGGATACTTTGTTATGGATGCAAAATAAGAATATCTACATGATAAAGTGGGAAGATGGAGTAATTGTGTTCAGTGCAGTAACATTCACAAATTGTATTACATTGTGTCGAGAAAATAAATTATGAGATGTGTGGATACGTGGACTTGAGAAAGGTAGAGAAATTAGTCAAGACTCTTCCTCTATCACCAACTCAATGACCCGAAGCATTGGTTATACGAAGGTAGATAATTAATTGAAAGGCATCCCAAGATCCCACAAGGTGAACGTGTAAAAACGCAGTGAGCAGGAGACAGGAGTGCGCAAGATTCATAGACGTCCAGGTGCAGCCGCTGGGTCCTTCCTCAGCCACACTGGACATACTTTCACTTGCATTATGAAACATCAAGACACGTGAAGGATTGTGGTTTCAGGGGATCTTGGGCAAAAGTATCAAGTGAATTTATTTATTTTTTAAAAATATTTGACTGGTTACTTAGCCAAGCCAGGTGGTGAAACGGGTTAAACCAGGTAGAATTTCTCACTCTGTATATCCCTGAACGATGTACACAGGCTAACCCTTGGTGCCCCAAAGGCATTTTGAACTTCAAACAGCACATTATAAACAACTGGCTAGCCCTTTATATTCTTTATCTAGGCTCTGGGTCAGGGATAGACGTTGAAACATTCCTGTAAAGAGACAAAGTGTGAGAAACCCTCTTACACACCTACACTCTGGTCAGGACTCACCTTCATGCTTACTTACCCTGACACTGCGAACTTTCAACCTCAGCCATAACTCTCTCCAACCCCTAATATTCTCCTAAACTCCAGATGTATTTTTGATAAAGTGCTGGGTAGCCACATTTTTGTAAATTGTGTATATATCACACTGTAACTATGTATACACATACTGTACATTGCATAAAAGCATTGCCAATCTGATGTGCTCAACTATGACATCTTTCACTCAAAATTACTTCTCTCATCTTTCACAGCTTGGACTTGTGACCAGACAAGTATTGTCTTAGTAAGCTCAGGCTGAAATAACGAAACACAACAGATTCGGTGGCTCATAAAACAAGAATGTATTTCCTCGCAGTTTTGGAGGCTGGATGGCTGCATTCCGGTGATCGTCCTCTTCCTGGATTGCAGAGCTTACCTGCTTGCTGTGTGCTTACGTGGCCTTTCCTCAGTGGAGAGATTGAGCTCTCTCTCTCTCTTGTGTCTTCTTATAAGGACATTAATCCTATCAGATCAGTGGCCCAAATGTATGCCCTCATTTAATTACCTTCCAAAAGCTTCCATCTCCAAATAGTCACACTGGGGATTAGGGCTTCAACATGTGAATTTTGGCGGTGACAGAATTCAGTTCATAGCAAGAATCCTGTATTCGAGAGTTAGCAGTTAATAGATAATTAAATAATTCCAGTTCGCAAGAAACAAGGCAAGGGAGACCGAAGGAAGCAAGGGAAATCCCATGAGTTTCATGTGTTAAAAGTAACCGTTCTGTTTTAATTCCATTTGATTCTATATTGCTCAACATAAGTTTATTTAACCATTTTCATCACTTTGCTTTCGTGTTCGTTCCCTTTATGCACGGGTTGATTTTCTCTTGGTTCTAAAGATCCGTCAGCCACTGGCAGTGATGCCACTTGATTCTTTTTGGATGGGTGTCCATGTCCTCTGGCTCTTCTCTGCATTTTGTGGTTGAGACATCTGGCTTCCCCATATATAGTGCTTCATCATTAACCCCTCGAGTTCTCGCTCATTAAGACTCACCATGATTCAACACTCTGACATTTTAAGTCATATGATTTTCCAACAAACATAATATGTATCTTAAGACAACGTTTTTCTCCAAAACAGCATGCTAATTCTACAGAGTGATGAAATTGCTACATGATACATTATTTACCTGCAGATCGTATTATGTCTTATCATATTTAAAAATTTAAGAAATCAATGTTTAAATAATTTCACAGAGGTTGTCTTTTTGGTGAGAACACTGAGGTGTATTTAAGTCGTAAAATTACATTAAAATACCTTAAAGTTACAGTACAATTGTTGTGAGCATCTCAAGGACTCCGTTAATGGATTTCATGGGGAATGCTCATTCCCCAAAATCAAAGTGCAGTTGGGGAGATAGCTGCCTGTCGTTACGTCTGTTGCACCAAGGAAGGGCTGATGAGGGAAACTGACTCAACGTCTCAGGATAACGGCAGCATCTGAGTTTAACTGGATGAACAGTGATGCATGAGAGTTTTCTTCAGACTCAGAAACCTGGAGGGGCAATTTTGGTTCACTTGGTTTAATATCCCGCTGTGTTGCTGGGCCTCCCTCTGGACCCTGCATGAGGGCCAGAATGAGCTAACTCTGACCAGCCTGCTGCTTGTCTCCAGCTGCGGAAAGAGAATCTCTTGCCCAAGAGACTAAGGGTGCTTCTCAGGAGGGCCCTGCTTGTGGTGGGATCCCCCTGGCCAATGGACTGTCGTCTCTGGGCGAGGAGGGCATCTCAGGCCCAGTGGTCCAGCACGGAAGGTGCTTTCCATGCTGGAGTCCTGTTGTCAGGGTGTTTCTGATCAGTTCTTGTTGCCACTACAGCCAGGCTCACTTGGTGTTGCTGGCAACCTTCACGTTTGATGTGCAGTGGGAACGAGCTAACCTGGTCCATCTTCTGTTGCTTGTTTGGGACATCAGGAAATTCTGGGCCTTGGCCGCTTTCCTTGGTTGGAAGTGTTTGCAAGATGTCTTGTATCCTTGCTGTCCATCCAGTCCTAATATCTCTAACCAGTTTACTTTCCTCTTTCCACATTTCAGAGTTGTATCTTGGTTGTCTCTTGAATTACTTTCTGGGTTTTTATTTGCACTTAGCAGGGAGTAGCAGAGAGAAAGGAGTTTACACTGTTCCATCCAGACTGGAAATCCAGTGTAATTTTATAAGGTACCTACATTAGGTCCTGCTATAACAATCATGTGTTGTACAATTAAGTTTCAGTCTTAAATATGTTTGCAGAAAGAATCTGTTTCCCTGTGAAATATCACATGCAAATCATTATGATTCTAAAAATGGTCACGTACTGGAAACTTTGGAGTAAATGCTATAGAAGGTTTCAGAGTAAAAGCAAATGTTCATTTTGCACTGGTGAAAATTATGTTTATTAATACAGGTTCTTATATAACTGTCCTTTAGATTTTTACCATGTCTGATGATTCATCATTGTGATATATCACAGCACAGCTGGTTGCCAGGAGTGACATTATAGCAAAGATTTATATAAAATATCCGCAAGTTCTGTAGCTATAATGCTTCCACTCCATGGGTAGCACCATCGATACCCACATTTAGGATAATAGCTCTGGGAGGAAAAAAAGTTCAAAAAAAAAAAACAACTCTTGTAATGAAACTACTTGCTTCTAACATTCCAGCAAATGAAACACGGCTATAAAATTTGTATCTAAAAATATGCATTATCCACATGGAGTCAACATTTGAAAGATGAAAGTCAATGATTAGCTTGAAGTAAGTCTTGTTTGGAAGGGCAGAAAGTCCATACATTTTTTTAGTAACTTAGTAAAGAAGTTTTATTATTTAGTAACTTAGTAAATAAACTTTTTAATTTTAGAATAGTTTTAGGCTTACAGAAAAAATGCAAATATAATGGTAGTAAGTAATTTCAATTTAACTTTATGAATCATTAGATTGTTGCAATCTATTGTGATAAAAACAACCATTTAATTTTAATTGTGTTTATAATGTAGATGACAAAAAAGTATTAAATTCACGCTGCAAATGGATGTAAGCTTGAATTTAGTGATTATCGCTAGAAATCAGTCAACAAGAATTTTGTGTTCCATTACCTCCAAGTAAAATTTTGATCAGAAGTTTTTTAAAGTATGATTGTATATATGTGTGTTGTTACACCCTTGCGTTTCCAAAGCCTACTTAAGAAAGCAGAAAGATTCAGTCCTTACAATATTTCAAGCTTTTAAGATTTTTCCTTTAATGCCTCCATAATGAATAATATATTAGAGCTTATGAGAGAGAATTTTAGTCCAGAAATTCCACAAGAGGTCTAAAGAAAAACCAGTTGTTTTTATTTTTTCATCAACATAATGTGGATTGAAGAACCAAATGGAATGGTAAGAGTCAGGCAAAAAACCAAGAACAGAATTTTATTTCTGATTTATTTGTATTATTTATTACTTTAATAACTCGTGGTCTCTAACTTTTATTCTAAGGTGTCTTCAGATTAAACTATTCATCATTATATTGCTTTGATTTAGAAGAACTCTGTAGTTGGAAGTAATAATATTTCTGCTTGGTTTTCATTAGTATTTCCAATCTTAATTTTTCTGACTAATTCTTTGCCTGTGCTTGCATGTCTGTGTTTGCATAGGGGCAGAGGAAAATGTAATAGCATCATGCCTGTGAGAGTCATTTAATTCTCTAAAATGATCCCCACTTTTAAGAAAAAGGTATAACATGTGTTTGTTAAAGTTTACAGAGAATAGTCACAGGTTATCGAATTTAATTTCTAAATCTCTCTCCATTTTACATACGAGAAATCTAGATCTAAGTAGCATGCAATATATTTTTCCAGATCACACGAATATGTAATGACTTCAAGACAAACCTTACAGTGTATACCTCCAAATTCTAGCAAAATTAATAATAATGCTAAGAAAGGGGCCACACTTCTGTGCAGCCAAAGAAGTCCTGGGGCTTCTGATATTAAAGCTGTAGCTGCAGAACTAGCCCGCAGATACCGTTGAACGCAAAGGTGGAAATGAGGAAACAAGCAACATTCTGTGGCGAGAAGAGCCAGGGATTTGAGTTCCAACTCCTAGCTCTGTGACCCTGGTCAAAATAATAAAAATATTTTATCCTCAGCTTTCATATCAGTAAAAATCACATATTTTCTGAGCCTGCTTAACTCCAGAATGTTATAATTCTGAGCCTACTTAACTCCAGAATGTTATTGGGAAAATCACTGAGAAACAGGGATGCATACATATAAAATTATGGTTTATAGTAATGTATCTTCAGTATGAGCTCTACAAATGTTTCATATCATGATTGACTCCAACTTAAACAAACTTTATACAATCAAATTATTTGAATTTTACATTTAAGAGCATGAGTTTATATCAAGACAAAATTAATGAATCTAATAGTTAAAATTAGAATTCAACATTTTCATGTCAAACATGGCAGTATTTACATGACTTTAGTTGAATGATTTATTTTAATAAATGTGATTATGTGTATTATAAAACTAAAAGTAGTTCAAAATATTTCAAAGCTGAGAAACAAACTTTGAATATGTGCAATGAAAATATTTATTACAAATCTGGCGTATATATATTTAGTTTTTCAAGTTCACAGTCAGTTTGTTGTCAAGGGATTTTCACAAGCATTGGAGTGGCCTTCTAACTCTCTCTTACTATATTACATTAAGTTGAGCTGCCACTCAACATGATGTTGGGGATCTATGACATAATATTAAAAATAATAAGGGTATTTTCAATGTTAATGAACTCATAATTAATTTAAAATTAAATAGTGTGATATAACTTGATCAAACATAAAGATAATGAAAATATTAAAATTATATAATTTACAAAAATACCCAAAAGCATTGGTGCCATTCTGCTTCTGCTTAAGAGGTAGAAAAGCTGCAAGAAAGCATTGCTCCCACCCTAACTGTGAGAAAAAACATCTGATACTCTACAAAATAATTTTTCTTGAGCCCATCAGGATCCTGAGGTCACAAGGCAAAGAGGTGAATGAAATTTAAAAAGGGACGAGCCCCTCCAGAAGAACGCTAGGACTGTTTCAGCTTTGACAGAGCGCAAGAAATAAGAGGTGACCGCGATACAAGCCGGTAAGAAGACCGTTAAAATTTTAGCGAATTCTTACAGGTCACGTGTGAGCTCTCCTGACACTTAAGAATCCCTGGAATCTCCAGACACACAGGAAGTTTACAGTGAATACACAGCAAGCTCTTTTCCGAGGACATCTGCTGGGTGCTCATGAGATGTCTGGTTAGGGCAGGAGACTTCAAATGATCCACGTTGGTGGTGCCTAGCCTGGAAATTCCACCCTCAACAGGCCTATCTCTCCCACTGAGCAGAGCTTTAAACCTGGCTGGGTGATGGGCAGGACACGTCTTCCGTCAGAGCCCAGGAAAGTATAACCAGCTTCTGGGGATCAAGTGGAAGAACCTTCTGCCCCTGAAGGAGGGTCAGGCACCGCTCAGCCTCACCACATGTTCTACCCAGTAAAAAGCAACAGCATCACTTCAGATAAACATACCCTGCCATGTGGGAAGAGTAGAGACAAACCTCTTTAGGCAAAGAAACTGCAGAAAAGTTGTTCACATCCTGATAAAAGGAAAGTTTTGAAATATAAATACCTACAAATATCCCATTTGTCATGTTCCGCCTTAGCCAAACATGACCCAAGTACTTAACTGCATGTCACTGGCAGGAAGTGAGCCAGCTGATGATTCGTTTTTAGAACTTTTTTTTAAAATTTTTTTTTAAAAATTTATTTATTTATTTTAACATTATTGGAGTATAATTGCTTTACAATGATGTGTTAGTTTCTGCTTTATAACAAAGTGAATCCGCTTAGAACATTTCTGGGGAGAAAGAAATCATTCCTCTTTCTTAAAAGAAAACATGATCTTTGATGAAAACACACTGTAATTGGACTTTACAATAATGTATACAGAGGCAATACACCTCCATCATATAAGGTTGGCAGGTTTAATTAAACAGAAATTTCTTTTGTGAAAGACCAGTTTTCAAACTCATCAATGCACTTAGTGACCGGATACAAATAATCACATCTTTTCCCTGATTTCAGTCCCCCTCATGGCTTTCTGCGGGTATAACTGTCGATTTCAAAATGTGTCAAATGAAAATAGCAACAGCTAATGATGGTGCTACTTTCTGACGGAGCCAAGTCTGTTTTGCATGTCTGAAAAAATCAATGTAACCCTAGCATAGAGGTTGTCACGATCTACCTTTTCCAAGTGTCATACCACGTGTGAGGAAATGAAGGAAGGTTTTGCCTTCTGAATGCAGATAATAAGACCAAAGAGAATTTAATGAAATTCTGGGACAGAAGTCAACAATAGAACAGTTCTGACAGCCATTACTGTTACATAAAATCTGGAGACCGGGTCCTTGTAATTCTGAGTCATTCATGCTATACATTTTGCTCTACAATTTAGGGTGTGTCTTTTAAGGAAAGCATTCATTTTCCAGTCCTATTTTTTTAATTGAGATCATATACTTTATGGAAATAATTAAATGTAGTATATACCTTACATTTCATAAAGATTTATCAATTGCAGTGTTTTGTTTGTTTGTTTGTTTTATAAATATCCAGCGCTTTTTTTTTAGATGTTGGGGGTAGGAGTTTTAGTAATTTATTTATTTATTTTTGCTGTGTTGGGTCTTCGTTTCTGTGTGAGGGCTTTCTCTAGTTGTGGCGAGCGGGGGCCACTCTTCATCATGGTGCGCGGGCCTCTCACTATTGCGGCCTCTCTTGTTGCGGAGCACAGGCTCCAGACGCGCAGGCTCAGTAGTTGTGGCTCACGGGCCTAGTTGCTCCGTGGCATGTGGGATCTTCCCAGACCAGGGCTCGAACCCGTGTCTCCTGCATTAGCAGGCAGATTCTCAACCACTGTGCCACCAGGGAAGCCCGATTGCAGTGTTTTTGCATACATTACTGAGGGTTGCTTTATTTTCATAATAGTGCTGTGAGGCCATCCTCACTAACAGTGCAAAATGTGCCTTGTAGATATTAAATGATTTGTGTCAGAACACGAGACTTGTAAATGGGGACAGTAGGATGAGTGTCCACTCTGCTTCCTCCTAACCAGTTTCCCAAAATGAATGCTGCACACCCTGACGTGGTGTCTAATGCTTCTGGGATTTGGACAGGCATACAATTGGAGAAAATTGAGCAGGTGATTTATATCAATTACACAATGTAGGTAACAATCCCCATCCTTCTGTTTCAGTGAGAGTCCTTTACCAAAATACTTTTTCTTCTGATGGACTTTGGCTTTGGTTACCTAGGACTAAATATTTGCAAGTGTGTTAATGAAGACATCCGAGTTAGATCTTTTGCCAGAATTTTGGCTTTTGAGACCAATCAGGTTAGCATAATGGGCCAGAGAACTTTCCATATGCTATTACTTGCTTATACATTGCCCCCATTCTTTATATAAACAAATGTAAAATAAGTACACATCAACAAACAGGCTCTCGTTGAGGATCTAAAATTCTCTTATTCGTAAAAAAGGCCCAGGACTTTAATACTTGTAGTTTGTGACAATTTCAGCTTTAAAAAAATTTACTGTGATATTTGCAGCTATGTTCCAAGTGGGTTAAGCTACAAAGATTTTGCTTTCTCTTAAGTGGAAATGAAAAAATAAGATGCCATTTCTGGGTTTTTTTATTATTATTTTTCATGTCTGTATTTTAGCATTTTGTATCTTTACTACTAAGTACCTCTGTGAAATACAAATCTTCCTAGAGAGAAGACATCTAAATCAGTATTATTTAGAAATCTTAAAAAAAAAAAATTTGTCAGGAGAAATTATTTTGTAGAGCTAAGTAAATTTCAATAATGATCTCCTTACAATCAAAACCAATAAAAATTCTACCACAGAACATGATTACTTACAAATTGCTGAATGTGTAAAAAAATCTGCACTTGCTTATTAAAAACATACACATATGCTAGTTAAAAACCGATGTAGAAGTCCACAATCCTTTGCAACATAGCACCACATGACATAAAAATTATTGATACAAACTGTTATTCTCCAGCTGGATCCCCTCAAGCACTTGTAGACTGGTAATGGTCATTGTGGAAGTAGGATTAAATAGTCCAAACTGAAAAGCAAATAGAATTTACAATAACAATTAAAAAATAAAAGAACCATAGCGTTAATGATTGTATTTGGCAACAGAAATATGCTGTTCCCAGACTCTAAATGTATGTTATATGAGTACACTAGATTGCCCCAAAACAGCTGCGTGCCACATGGAGTTATATCAATAACCTAAGGACATTATCATGGTGAATGTCCATGCCTAAGGACATTCACCAGGGGTGAATTAGCACTGCTGGTAGGGTGTACAATCATGAAATTTACCCATTGGGGATGGGATTTGGAGACATAACTTTTAAAACATTTTAATTACTTTTTAATGAGTAGTTATTATTATCATATTAAACCACTCAGTTACTATGATAGCTTCTTTTTCTTAGAAATCGATATAGATGGAAGTAGATGCCTGCTACAGGCAATAGCTCTGCTGCTAACCTCACGGACACATCTTTCTTGATTTTTTGGTTCCCTGGCTACGTTCAGGCGCCAGATTGGATCTATAGTTCGAAGTGTAACATATGGAACATATTCACCATTAGCTTCTAAGTCTCTTAATATCTCCATTTTTGTATTCAAGGTTTTATTCCTGAGGCTTTTTATTCACCTCGAGACATAACTATGATGTCACTTGATTTGTTTTTGTCCTAGTGTCGTTGAAGATTAGAATTTTTTAATCTCTAAACAGACGTGGCAAAATTGTTCTGAAGTATGTCATGCGTTCCCCTGCAAATGCAGAATGGCTATGTAGTGCCTTCTCTGGATTATAAACATTGGAACATACAATGGGCGAGAGTCAAAGTGCTTTTCTTCCTTTTAGGGGACAGGTCTTGCTGTTCACATTCAGAGGATGGAACATCTACAGCCTAAGAAAGCAACCATCCGTGAGATTAGAGGAAGCCACCTTCCCCTGCAACACATAATAATTAGGAATTTCCCCAGTACATGCTGAATTCTGATATTTAGTTTACAATGATTGCCAACTGTCTTTTTTTGTTGTTGTTTTGGTATACTCTCAGGGCTTTTTTAATAGTGAATTACAGAATACAATTCAATTAAGCACAGTTTGTCTGAAAACAACTGGGAAACACCTTTTTTCTTAGTTCAGGAAGCCACCCTTTCTTCTTCCTTCTCCTTTTTCTTTCTTTTCTTTTCCCCTTTCTACTAGCTTGTGCCTCTCTTATGATGCTGTTTCTGTTTGAAGAAGGGCAGGTTCTTCTAACTTGCTGAGCGTACTATGCACGTCATTTCTAAAACGGCTTTGTGTTTTCCTTATTAAATCATTTTCAGAATCTCCTTCTCTCATTCTTCAGGTCCTATCGATAGCTCTTGTTCCGCACAATTATTCTTGGCCCCATGTTGGTGCGGTGCCACTGCCTGTCCTTCTCTGTGTTCCTGTCCTGGGTCCCTCCTTCTTAGATTACCCACAACCTTGAGGCTTTGTTTTAATTGCCCATTTTGACGTGATTTGTTTTCCTGAACTTTTATTAGGTTCAGGATAGCTTTCCTACCATCAGAAAACCCTCTATTTTGCTGTTTTTTTTTATTTAGTGTTGAAAAGTAAGTGACTTCCTTTCCAAACTTTCATGACTGTTTTTCTCTGCTACTTTTATTGGGCCTTTTCATTTTCCTTCCTCTGACTGGCCCTCTCCTGCTCAATTCTGATTTCACTCCCAGTAGATCTCCTTGTTGTGGAGCCCCCCCCAGAAGGCACAGTACCTGCTCAATTTCATGTCCACTCCATGCTTATCAGACACCCCACTGCTGCCCTCTGCTTTATATGGTAGGGATCTGATAAGGCACATGCATGTAGAATCGGTGTAGATCGCCTTGTTGTATATTGCGGTACCTAAGATACCTTGACGATTAGTTTTGTCTAAAGACAGAAGATAGGTTTTTAGTTCTCTATTTAATTGTGCTGCTTTTGTGAAGTGAGTAACAAAGTTTTAAAATCTAAACGGCTGCTGCCAATTCCCATAATCCTTTATCGCCTCATCTCTTCAGCTATTTGTTTGAAGGAGGGGTGGATATTTGTCTGTAATCATGCTTTACTCATATTCTTATTTATTAAGAAGAACATATTTTGAATAAAGTACAAAACCCATTGTTACCTGACTACACTACAATCCAATTCATGCACATTTTTTACTAAGAAACCGTTTCATCATTTGATTTAAGATTTCAGATTTTGTTTTCCCCAAACTCAAGATCAATTCTGGCTTACATTAATTGCCTCTTTTTAAACGTGAAAACTGGTTTATTGTTAAAATAATTTGAAGAAATTCTGAGTTGGTCTTTTCATAACTTTCCATTTGCTAATCTCTGCTGCTGTTCTCCAAGACTGGTACACGTTATACAGTTTTTCCCGAAACTATTTGATCATGTAACCCTTTTCCCCCAAGAATACCTTGCAAAATAATGCTTTTAGAAAACATTGTGGAAGTATTAATTTCCTAATCTAAAATATATGAATTTAATGTCTTCAAAACCAAAAAGTTAATATTATCTGACATCACTTGCTATAATAGATAATAAACTAAGATTAAATTTGAGTGATTCTTTACTCATATTTTTAATGCTTTGAAGTTAGATATTTCAAGACTATTTTAGTATAATTAGGGTGTAAGTAAGACAGACAGTCCTGTGACAATGATGATTTCAGGTTTTATGGTTTAATGCTCAATATATTCCAGGATGATTCCTGGTGCATTTCTGAAATCCATTAAAACTTTGTCTATTTCCAGTCATTTGGCACCTTTTTTTTTTTTTTTAAAGTTGACGGTTGGTGTGAATAACAAAGAAAGGGACACATTTCCTTCTTAAATCCTTGGATCACCTTATGAAAGATGGTGGCAAGTTTGGGAGATCAAAATTATCAGCCTCAGTTTCACATTACAAAGCAAATCTCTTCAGTATGTAATCTTTTCTTTTTTACAACCAGGACCAGTCCAGTGGTTTCATATATACATATACATATGAATATATTTATGCTTCATTGCATTTTATTTAATCAGAAAATCCCTATAAACAAGTATGTGGTGTAGACATAGAATATTTTTTTGGAAAGAAAACCCTTCAAATTATCCAAGAATAATTTACCCCCCACGTAGTTCTAGTACAGAAATTAACGATGGTACTGCCTACTGCCATCTGCTCTCTAGATGCCCTGGTGATCCAGTTATAAAGAAAAGTAAGTAATCAATAACTGTATGTTTCCATTTATAGGAAATGCCCAGCACAGGAAAATCTAAAGAGGCAGAAAGCAGATTAGCAGTTGTTTAGTGCCGGGTGCAATGGCGAATTGGGGCGGGGTGAGGGGATACATAAAGGTACATGGTTTCCTTTTGAGGTGGTAAAAATATTCTAAAATTGACTGTGGTGATAGTGCAAGTGTATGTGAATACACTGAAAACATTGGCTTGTCCACTTTATGTGAGTAAACTCTGGTGTTATACCTCAGTTGGTTGGAGGAATATTGATCTGGTGTTGTTCTTGTTAATGTGCTGTCCTGGTCCTGAATTGTCCTGTGTGGCAGGAAGCAGGCTATGGGGTCAGTGGGGTGTCTTGTCCTACCTTCTCCAGAGATCACAGCTGCTATGAGTCTGGGAGGTATGTAGTTTTTCAGATATTCAATGACAAATTACTCTATCTCAATGTATAAAAACAAAGAATTTTAAATGTATGAAATAATTCCTAAACTTTTTTACTTTTGATTGATTTTCCATGATTTCTCTTAAAAAGGATTGGGATTGACATATATACACTATTGATACTATGTATAAAATAGATAACTAATGAGAACGTACTGTATAGCACAGGGAAGTCTACTCGCTGCTCTGTGGTGACCTAAATGGGAAGGAAATCCAAAAAAGAGGGGATATAGGTATATGTATAGCTGATTCACTTTGCTGTACAGTAGCAAGTAACACAGCATTGTAAAGCAACTATACTCCAAAAAAAAAAAAAGAGTCCTTATCGTTTGGCTTAAAAAACAAAAACAAAACAAAAAAAAAAGAAAATTCAAGAATAAACAATTTTGACTCTTGAAAAATGTGCTCTTACCTACGTTATTTCCTCTTCAATTATTTGTGATTTGAAATCAATTATAGAATATGCTGTTACACAGTACCTGAAGCTCTACCCTAACATCTTCTATGACACAATCAGATTTTATATCTTCCTCCTGGGGTCTCTAATAAAATGTCATCCCCCCGGCACTTACGATATTCTTCTTTTAATACAGTTACTTGTATTTCCCTTCATTCCATCACACAAACAGCTGCCTCTAAACTTGATGGCAAGGGCTCCACTTTGACTTATAGACTATTTTGACTCTATTAAACTAACCTTTGACTTTCTGCCCAGAACAACTCAAATCTTCCTATTAAGTTAAAAAACAAAAGGAAGAAAAATAAAAGAAACCCATATTTGCTCTCAGTGTACACAGTTTTCAAGGCATCCTTAAAAAACGGATATAATATTGGATCATTTCATTAGATTCTTGACTTGGTAACAGTTGACTGAAACAATTCCTTTATAAAATCAGATTCCAGTAGAGATGTTGGAAGATTATTTTACAGAAATATTTAAAGCTATTTTCTTCCAAAATTTTCACCTGCTATTACTACAAACCTCTTACTGGGAAATATATATGTTTGTGTGTGTGTGTGTGTGTGTGTGTGTGTGTGTGTGTGTGTGTGTGTGTGTGTGTGTGTGTGTGTGTGTGTGTGTGTGTGTGTGTGTATCTATCTCAAGTCATTCTTGCTATCTCCTATTGAGCTATCTCTTATTTGGAAATAATTAGAATTTCATATTTAGAGATTTTAACTCTATACATAGGTATTATTTGTTCAAATATCCTTTTGCTTTAAGATCAAGTCCTCTCACTTGGAAATTTTCCAGCTTTTTTTTTTTTTTTTTTGGATTAAGCAAAAATGTATTTATTTCCCATGTGTAGCAGATTTGCCCTCCACATGTGAAACAAATACATAACACAAGCTTTCTGTTTGGGGAAGGGCCACAATTCCCTTCCATGTTAAACTATCCACATGTAGCTCATACTCTGCGTAACTGAAAGGAGTCCCATCCTTCCCCCGCACCTACCGTGTTCACTGGACACCCCGCTGACCCCCTCCCTCTCTCTCGACTCCTCTGTCCCTCTTGTGGCTCTTTTGTCCTCAGTTCTTTATGCTGCTATCACTGCTCCTTTCCTGCTTTATTCTACTGAAGGAAGTCAGCCTTCTCCTCTTGACCTAAAATATACATTACTAAAGAGTGTCTTAATTTAGCAGACTTTGCTCTGTCTTGAGGACAACACAAGAGAGTTATAGCAGGTGAAATGGTAGTGAAAACAGGTAGCATATGGGCTGTGCCCTGTGCAGGGGCTCCTCAGGGTCTGGCCCCCTTGGCCCCCTCCCTGCCCATCAGGTTACTGAGAACCACTGCTCTGGACACTGGAATTCCTGCTGACTTTTTTTATAACCACATAAAGTACATAGACTTGTTTGGGGAGATGTGTCTCTCCAAACAAGGAAATGTCTCATCTAAAAGTCAACTCTGAGATCCACTTTCAGCAATACAAAATGTGGCAAAACATTTCAAATCACAGTTTTGCTTTAAGGAGGTGAAACCCAGAATTCAATTCTTAAGCAGAGGTAATCAAAAGACCAGAGGTTCCTATGTGTAGAGGTCTGAGTGAGTGGTCCGCTTTTCCTAAGTCAGATCCCAGCTCTAAGCAGTGGCAAGAAAGGCCTGGGGGATGTCATGCCTTCTCAACATTCCAAGGACACACTTCTTCTCTTCACAGGTCATTATCAAGGTTCTTTATGGTTGTCGGTCTGAGATTACTCGCCAAAATGCCACGTGAAAGTGATCATATTGGACCAAATCATGTACTTTTTCATTTGAAATAAACTAATAATTTTGAGATCTTAAAGAGATTTTACATGGCTCTAATGCTGTATTTCCCTTCATGGAGAATAGAAGAAAATGCTCATTAAAAAACATCAAATTAGATGTGCCTTTAGAAGTAAGATTTTATTTCATTCGTCAGTCTTTTTATGTATTTACCTACCTCCTATCTCCATGGTAACAATGCATCTCTGGAGGGAGCATGACAACTTAAAGCTTCTATTCAACTTTTTTCCTCATTGCTTTACTTCTACTAACTTGAAGAAAGTTGGATATTTAAAATATACGCTTCCTGTACCTCTTGTTTGAAACCATGGTAGGACATTTAAAAAAATCTACATTGTGGTGAGAAAGTAATCTTAGCAGTTAATAATGCTACAGAAATGTAAGTTTGTGTGAGCAAAATATTGCCTAACTTTCAATGGTGTCAAGGTTTGAAAATGGTGTGTTCAGTAACTTGTCATTTCCTGAACACATATTTCTTGAAAAGGATGGATATTTGACATTTTTCCTAAGTCTCTGCAAAGGACGGACATAGTTTTCTTTTAAACAGCAACCCTCCTGATATGGAGGAACAGAATGTCAGCACTTAAAGATCTGTAGACAGATCCACTACATCCTAAAAAAGAGGGCTGTGGAATTGCCCTTTGAGAAATCAAGTGTAAATCTAGACGAAAGGCAATATCAAAGAGATACGCAGCATCACCTTAAAGGAAAATGCAACAGGCGCCAACAAAGATAACAGTCAGGCCTTTTTTATCTTTCCAGGATGATGTGAGAATTACCTCATAGATGACAATGAACATATCTAAACTGCGAACGTACCTGTCACTGCTGGTGCTCAGTGATCTATGGAAATATCTAGAATGCAAATCAAAGCGGCAACACTGTCAAAGTCCAAGCACCAAGGTCCAGGGTAAAAGAAATGTCTTTTATGTAAGAAGCATGAAAGAACACATATCTCTTTAAATCCTGATGACATGAAACCTTTACTATTTACAACTAATTTTCATCGATCTTAATCTAGCCTCTCTGAGGTAATGTCGTACAACTGGACTTTTTTTTTTTGGTAGCTTGTATTTCAGGAATGAATTCAACAGTCCACCCAGTTTTACTTCTACTTGCAATTTAAAATACACTGATTCTCCAGTTTTGTGAATCACTCTCTTGAGAAGTTTAAGTTCTATCTGTGTCATGGACAAGCATCACTTCTGGGCACAGGATTTTTAGCTGAATACTGTTAAGCCTGGATGTGGGTCAATTCAGCAGGAAATGAAGACGATGTGGGCACCAAATAGTCTTCCTCAGTTTTCTCTCCTTTTTTAAATTATGCTTCAGGTTTGTCCAAACTTAGAGCCGACAAAGGGAAGAAAACATCTGTATCAAGTTGGTTCAAAAGTTGAATGCGCTTAATCTAAGTCCTTGAGCTCAGGTAGCTAGAAAACTCCCCACCCTGCCCACCCCTTCCATGCACAGTCGCTGCTTTGATTCCCCGTCTCCAACTCTGGGAAGACCTCCACACCGCTGATTCCTTATTTAGAGCAATCCAGCAACATACACATGTGCTTATTATTAATATTGTGTTTCCTTCCCAGTTGTCTACTTGCTTATGCAAGAATTATTTAACTAGCTAGAAAACAGAAATTTCCCCAGGAGACAACTTTTCTCTCCTCTGTGGTTAACAGAATTTCTACTAGGATGAGCTACAAAAGAGATAAAAAGACACGTTGGCTTGGAATATTGTCCTGTTTTTTTCTCCATGTGGAAAATTGTTTTATCTATGTCAGGGGTCACTCTTGCACTATTGCACGTGATTTTAGCAAGTAAGCCTTCTCGTGTCTTCGTGGCAGCAGGTAAGTTTTCAACCTGGAGCAAGGTGCCCTCTCTGAAGGCACCCTCCCAAAGAGCCTGGGAGATGGGGATGCTTCTTCCTTGATGATTTCCTTTCAAATGGGGTGACTCCCAGATTCTTGAGAGAGTCCTGGGCTATGAAACTGTCAAGACGCTTTTAAGAAGAACATTTCAAAGGATGAAAGAAATGATGCACAAAACAACTTTTCTAAAGTCAATGCTCGAAGCAAAGCGGGGGCAGCATCTCTGCGGCAGGATACGTAAGGACCAGTGAAGGAGAGAGAACGGCTCCAATGGCAGGAAGAAACCTGTCTGAGGTTTAGTCAAGCTGAAGGGAGTGTTAAGAACTTATGGGTCAATAGAGACCTGTGGAATGTGTTCCTTTAAACGTCTAAGGACAAGTTGTGTCTACCCCAGCCTTCCCAGACATTTGCACAGAGACGTCCTGCAGTTACCAGCCTCTGGAAATATTTGGGAAATTCACTGCTTCCATTGAGGTGCACCTTACATATCAAAAGTACTCAAGCATGTTTGTCCAGATGAATGGCTATCTCACCTCAGTCAGAAAGATTCATGAAGTTTCTGTCATCACAGCTAAAACGCACCTCAAAGTTTTGTACCTGCCTCCTGGACTAGGGCATCAGGATCACTGAACAAGAAGACCAGACCGTAACCTCTAGCTACTAACAATTGGTGGAGAAGACAAGTGGGTAAATAGGCAATTCCAAGAGGGAGTGATGGGTCTGCAGTGCGGTATGTAGGAGGTCTACAGGGGCACACAGGAGGGACACGTAAGCCACATTTCAGGATCAAGAACAATTTAATAGCAGTAGTAATATTAGAAAGACAAGGCAATACTAATACAGCAAGAAGAGGAGAAAATATGCCAGGAAGAAAGAAAAGCAAGTACTGCTACATGAGATAATTTTAATTAAATAGTGAAACTCAAACATGAACCACAAATAGCGTGAGAAGACCCTTAAAATCATGCTGAGAAGTTTGTGTTGAATGAAACAGAGACCCATGGATGAGTTTTAAGAAAGGGAATGATAGAAATGATCTGGTTTATGCTATAGAATTATCACTCTAACAGCAGAATGGAAAAATAAATCTGTGGGAACCAATTTTAGAGGCATGGACAACCATTATAAGACTTCTGAAAAAATCAAAGCAAGGGGTAATAGCTTTGCAGAGCAAAGGGTTTCTGGGTAATTATCAACCACCAAATGCTTAAAATTCAAGACTAGGGAGAGTGACCACAATTTTGAATCTACTCCTCCCCAGTGAGTTAAATATACAAGGTTCCCCTCTTTTCCCTTCCTGCCATTAACTTTCCTTCCTTTCTGAACAATTTAGTCCAAAGGCACTTGTTGGGACAGTGAGGTAGAATGTGTATTCTCTGTTGTTGGATGGAGAGTTCCATGACGTCAGCTAAGTCCAGCTGGTTGGTAATGTTGTACTAGCCTTGTAATCCTTAACTGATTTTCTGTCTTCTGTCAATACTTCTATGAAGCACTGGGAGAACGGTGTTGAACTCATAAATTAAAATTGAAGATTTGACTATTTTTTCCTGTATTTCTATGAGTGTCTGCTTCACGTATATTAAAGCTTAAAGCTTTTTTATTAGGTGCACAAACGTTTAGGCTTGTCGTGTCCTGTTGATGAAATGGCAGCTTTATCATTAGGGAATGGCTTTCTTTATCCCTGGTGATGTTCTTTGCTCTGAAATAGTTTTGTCTAATGCTACTGTGGCGACTCTAGCCTTCTTTTTTTTTTATTTTTTGAATTTTATTTTATTTATTTATTTTTTTATACAGCAGGTTTCTAGCCTTCTTTAAATTATGGATAGCATGGTGCCTCTCTTCTCACCCTTATGTCCTATTTGTGTAATTGTATATAAAGTACATTCTCAAAGCCATATGTAGTGGAGTCTTCCTTTTTTATTCAATTTGGCAATCTTTGCATTTCTACTTGGGGTGGTTTTAATCTTATTCACATTTAATGTGGTGTTTTATACTGTGGATTTAAATTTACCATTTTGGGTTTTTTTTTTCCCTATATGTCTCAACAGTTGTTTACTTCTTTTGCCCACTTTGTTTCAACAGTTGACTATCTTTTTGTTTATGGTTCTATATCGTCTTCATTGCTGACTTATTTTGTCTACTTTTTCACTAGCCAGCTGGCTATCATCTAGCTATCTACCTATATATTTATATTAGTGATGTTTACTGGTGTAGTTTTGTTGTTGTAGTTGTTTTAAACATCTAAGATGATGATCATTTATTGTGTAGCAATAATCAATTAATACAGTGACATCACTGTAGGACCTTTGAAATGAAGACTGAAATGATTATGGTACTAAAAATACCACACAATCCAGCAATTTCACTCCTGGGTATCTTTCTGAAGAAAATAAAAACACTAGTTTGAGAAGATACATGCACCCCTATGTTCATTTCAGCATTATTTACAATAGCCAAGATATGGAAGCAACCTAAGTGTCCATGATCGAGAGATGAATAAAGATGTGGTATATACACACGATGGAATACTACTCAGCCATAAAAAAGAATGAAATCCTGTCATCTGCAACAGAATGGATATACCTAGAGGGTATTAGGCTCAGTGAAATAAGAGAAAGAGAAATACTGTGTGATTTCACTTATATGTAGAATCTAGTAAAACAAAACAAATGAACAAACATAACAAAATGGAAACAGCCTCACAGATAAAGAACAAACAGCTGATTGCCAGAGGGGAGGGAAATGGAAGGATGAGAAGAAAAAAAGGTAACTGTGTGAGATGATGAATGCCAATTAGCATGGGTGTGGTGATCATTTCACAATGTATATTTACATGAAATCATTATGTTGTACACCTTAAACGTATACAACGTTTGTCAGTCATACCTCATAAAGCTGAAAAAATAATAAAATTTAGAGTAACTCAATTTTCAGCATGCAAAAATATTATTAATAAAAATATATCTTAGGGCTTCTCTGGTGGCGCAGTGGTTGAGAGTCCGCCTGCCGATGCAGGGGACACAGGTTCGTGCCCCGGTCCGGGAAGATCCCACATGCCGCGGAGCGGCTGGGCCTGTAAGCCATGGCCGCTGGGCCTGCGCGTCCGGAGCCTGTGCTCTGCAGCGGGAGAGGCCACAACAGTGAGAGGCCCGCGTACCGCAAAAGAAAAAGAAAAAGAAGATATCTTAGAAAAGACTGTACATTCTACACAGTATCTTGTTTTTACTACAATAAAGCAGTCATAATTTGTTTCAGTGAATATTCTATTCTGGGTTGTTTTAATATTGGGAAAGATTAAGATCTAACTTGTATGATTTATAAAAGATCCTAGTTAAGAGTAGAGTAACTCTGTTGCCTGGTAGAAAAATAATTTTTAGCAATGGAGAAAAAAAAGAAAAATAGTCTACAAAATGCCACACTCCCCCGGTGAGACACACCTGGCAACACAATTATATCTTCAAATATATCATAGAAACATATGGTTTCTATCTTTTGCCTTATGCATCTGTTGATCCCTTACATTTTACCTGCAGCTAAGTCTATAAAATGAGTATTTTGCTTATGAAATTTAGCTTTTTCTCAGCATGTTCTTTTTAATAGGAATTATCATAATTTGTCAGCTCACATATAAATTTAGGAAAAACTGAGCCTAAATGAATAGGGAATATCCTATTTCACTGTAGTTAATTTCATCTCATTTATCCCACTATGATTTATACATAATGTTTTGGTCTTTTTACGGAAAAAAAGAAAATGTTATAAGCTGTTTACTTTTGTTTGGATGATTATTAGATTGTTTTCCTTCTGCTTTTAATGACTATTCACTTTTGTATGTGTGCATGCAAGACACCAAACATAACATAAAATACAAAAATATGATCACCTATGTCTTTCAGAGGACTGCAATATACAGTTCTGTCATCTAAAAAGCATCTTATTTCATGATCACCTTTTCACAAGTTTCAATACATTAATTTATCTGATCTCTAAAGTAGTAATGCACTCTGCATTAAAGTAAGTGTCCAAAAATACTAATATAATGAGGTTAATGATGTTGAATGACACAGAGGAGACGTTCGATGATGTTCAAACATACTTAAAAAGGAAGGGAAAGCTCTGTGATTTCCAGGGATCCAACCTCTCTTAAGCTCCTTAGATGAAGAAGGACACTTGTTTGCAGAGCCCACCTCTGTGCTACCACCTCTGCTACTACTGCCACCCCCAAGGCTGAGTAGAAACCAGGGTTCACCTCCTGGTGATGCTGAGGGAGACTTGGAGGTAGCAGCACTGCCTTTCTGTGGCAACACAAGCCTTCCTGCAGCTGGCGAAGATGCTAAGGTCATCTGTGGAATCAGAGTGGCTCCTACCTTCTCCCTGCCTCAATCTCATATGCAGCCCTTCAGTGGCAGAACTTGACTGACACTCCGCTATCAAGGAAAACTGGAAATGTAATTTGGGCGCTTCCAGACTCAGGAAGATTACAGAAGGGAAAACGTGGGGCTGAATATCAATGGGCAATAAGGGGCAGTATGCTTTCTGCATAGTTTCCACAGAATGCCTATCACAGCAACTTAATTCTGTTGCCTTTGACACTTTGTTTTGTTGACACTTTCAGCCAAAGTCAAGGTTACAAAACAATAATGAAATCAATCAGTTTTAACAGGACTTCCAAAGCTGGTGGCAAACAGAATCAGTGTGGTGTAATGTGTTTTTGATTTGTCTTTATTACAACATTTGAAAAAGTCACCAAAAAAATCATAATTCCTACTTGAATAGTAAGCCAATATAAAACATGAAAGATAGGATTTGACTGATTCCCAACAATGATCTAGTTTCTACCAATAAAAATCACATCATATCATTTCTCTCTTTTAAATCCTCCACTGATGCCTATTTCTGTATTATAAAATCTGAAGTCCTTACCACGGCCCACAAGTGCCACGATGCCTGGGTCAGTGCATAATTTGCATCTCATACAATCCCTAGCCACCTTCTCGACCCTGTCCTCTGACCTGCTCCCACACAATAAGCTACTTTTTAGGGGCTTTGTCACTCTTCTCAATGACTACAGGCCTCTTTTCTGATTTGAGGCATGGCTGGTCCCGCTCATATATTAAGTTTCAGCTCAAATATTCCCCCTCAGAAAGACATTCCAACCAATCTCATTTCAATTAACCAATTCCACCAACAGAGAGGTCCTCTAGTCAATTATCCAGTTTCATTCTTTTTTGTTTGTTTTGTTTTTTGTTTGTTTTTGTTTTTTGCGGTACGCGGGCCTCTCACTGCTGTGGCCTCTCCCGTTGCGGAGCACAGGCTCCGGACGCGCAGGCTCAGCGGCCATGGCTCACGGGCCCAGCCGCTCCGCGGCACGTGGGATCTTCCCGGACCGGGGCACGAACCCACGTCCCCTGCATCGGCAGGCGGACTCCCAACCACTGCGCCACCAGGGGAGCCCTCCAGCTTTATTCTTACAGTGCTCACCATTATCTAACTTACAGTACTTTTTTTTTTTGCTCATGCGTTTATTGTCTCTCTCCCCCTCCTTACTATAATGTAAGTGCTACAATGGCAACGATTTGCGTCTCTTGATCACTGCTGTTGTAACTGCATCCGAACAGTTCTTACTGTAGGCAAACCATAAATATGGATGAAGAATGGTTACGGAATCAGTGAATGGTGACCCTCGGCATATGCAGACATACCCAAATACTAGGTATTGTGATAGATACTGACAGCTCAATACTCAAATCCATTTTTCCTTCCTTCCTTTCTTAAATCGTTGATTATGGTCATAAAATCCCTAGCAGAATAACACCTAATTTCCCATACACCTTTGCAGTTAGGTTGGTCATGTTCCAGAGTCCTGACCAATGAGATGTAAGTGGAAATATGTATGTTTCCTCAATTTTTAATCGTGTGGTATTAACTAGGGAAGTTTCATTTTGTGATAAAGTGCTACCCATTCCTTGCTTTGTTTCTTTTGATAACCTCCTCTCTGCTCCGTGGATAGGAGATTGAATGCTATGATATGAGTAATATATGTCTATAGTCTCCCAAAATCTCAATGGCTGAGGGAGACCTAAAATCTCTGTGGTCCTATTTCAGAGCTCAGCGCATGAGCACACACATCAAGATTCAGTAACACTACGTGAAATGTTCTCTGTTATTGTAGTTGAATAACGAGACTCTCTCTAAACCTTGGAGTGCATGTCCTACCAACTAGGTAACAGTACTCATTCAAAATCCTTACTCCACAACTTTCTTTACCATGGAAATTATAAAACTAAAATAACCACCCTTCTTGGCTCCTTTTTCAAATAAAATTGTCCGTGAGAGATGTACCTGGATGAGTAGGTATAAGTGAAGGTTTCTTGGGATAGGCTTCCTTTCCTATCAAAGATGCAAACATGCATACCACAGGTTAAGCCTTTCTAACTAATTCTTCCAGCCTGAAAAGTGGATGCAACTCCCGGACGTTCAGCATTCATTTTGTGACTAGGAGGACGAATGTCATATGCTCAGGATGGCAGGGCAAAATGATACAGCCTGGGTCCCTGGTAAAGTTGTTGTTTTGCTGAGCCCTGATGGTTTACTTCATGCAAGAAAACTGTCCTCCCGTTATTTGAGCTACTCTATGTTTTGCCTTCTATTATTCACATTGGCACTCAGTCTTAACAGAAACACATTTTATACTAAATATCATGTAGAACAAGAATCAAAAAATTATGACTCCAGGACCAAATCCAGCTGGCCATCTGTATTGGTAAACATGAAACACATTTTGGAACATGTTTTGCAACATGTGTTCCACATATTGGAACATGAAACACATTTACCTGACATCTTGGATATTTTGAAAATTCCTGAGCTCTCTCACAGGATTGTAAAATTAAAGAGTAAAATACCTGCAAATATAAGCATTTTTAGCCATATAACCTTGGAATAGTCATTATGTCACCAATTAAGTGTGATGACTCCTGCTCCTCTAGGTTTCCTAGTCTCTCGATCTGTGATAACAAAAAAAACACTAAATTATTTCCCTTGTTTTCTAGGGAAAGTCAGACGGCTGTGGAGAACAAGAGGTATATGGTAGTTGATGAACTTCACTTGATAACATTTGAAAAACAGTCTGAGACTGTTGGATGCTTCCAAAGCCTGAAGATTTAAATTTTCAGCCCTTTGTGCCCATTTTGGTGTGTATGTTGGGAAGGTAAAAAGAAGCAAAGATTAGGGCTTCCCTGGTGGCGCAGTGGTTGACAGTCTGCCTGCTGATGCAGGGGACACAGGTTCGTGCCCCGGTCCGGGAAGATCCCACATGCCGCGGAGCGGCTGGGCCCGTGAGCCATGGCCGGTGAGCCTGCGCGTCCGGAGCCTGTGCTCTGCAACGGGAGAGGCCACAGCAGTGAGAGGCCCGCGTACCGCAAAAAAAAAAAACGAAGAAAGAAGCAAAGGTTAAAAAATGGTATATAAATATACAGCAAACTGGAAGCAAGACTGTGAGTTTGCAGAAATGCTAAACACTGAATCTCCACAGACGGCATCTATTATTGTGCTGAAGTTGGGAATTCTGGCTGCATTACATGTTTACCTTTGCTAGGCCGTCTCCAAAGATGGCCATTATCCATTTCTTCCCTTCTCGCACAACTTGTAGCTACACATAGAGAGAGAAGGAGTCCACACCTCCTCCCCTTGATCCTGGACTGGCCTTGCGACTTGTGTCAACCAATTTCCCATGCATTGGAAATTATGATTTGCTGTTTCTGGGCCCATTCTTTAAAAGGCCTACCTGCTTCCCTTTGACAAGAAGCCAACGACGAAGAACAAATACCTGTAAACCACCATGCTGTGAGGAAGCCCAAGTTAGCCATGTGGAGAAAAACGGAGAAATGCAACTGACAGCCCAAATCAAGTCCTCAGAAATATGACTCCAACGAAAACATCCTAGTCGGCTCCCAGCCATCTGAACCATCTGGCTAAGGCCCCAGGTCTGATGAAGTTGAGAGAGCTGTCCATGCTATGCCCTGTTCAAATTCCTGACTTCAAGAATCATGAGAAAATAACATGGCTGTTCTTTCAAGTCATTAAGTTTGGGGTATTGTTAACACTGAATAGAGAACCGAAACCCCAGTGATCAGTTGCTTTAAGATACCCTTTGCTTTCTTTAGCACAAATGAAATTGGAATGACTCTCTGAGTGTTGAAATCTCACATCCTGGAGTCTAGTTTCTGCTTCCCTCACAGCCTTCTATAGTTTATCGAAGTCTTAGTGCACTATTTTAAAAATATATTTATTCAGATACTTGAAACGCAAATAAAAGTCACAAATCACCTTGGCAGAACAAGTATAGCAAGTTCTCATAATGTTACATTGGTTGACATAATCTTCAGGGCAACACGTATTCATTCCAACTCATTTAGCATTTCTTGAAAACTTACTATAAGTTTGCTCTGGGCAAAAAAATCAAAAACAAAACAAAACAAAACAAAAAAGAAAAACTAGATAAGCTATGTTCTATACTTTTACACAGCTCACAACTTGTCGGGGAAAAATACCTTAGTTGCTTATTGAGAGGTATGATAGTAAGAGCTAGAAAGTGTATTGGAAATTTTCAATGCATTTTTTTTTCCCATACCTGCTGTGTCAAAAGTCTAACTTAAAAGATCTGGCTAAACGTGTGCTGAGATTCAAACCAACTGGTCAAAGTGTTTACAACCAGTGTAGACACCTGACCCAGGTCAAATTGATTGGATTCTCACTCTTGTGAAATTTTTATTAAAACTCAGGGACTTTTGTGTATCTACTGTAAGCTCAAAAATTAGAAGGTTTTCAATGCTTGCAAAGGCTGTGTTTGGTCACGTGCTTTGAGACCTAGAGAAAAGTGGTCTTCCAAAAGAAGAAACATGGAAAAAGAGTCAGAAAGATGGACAGACAAAATATCATGTGGATCCTGAGAGAGAGAGAGAAAGAGGACGTGAGAGCTAAAGCTATCTGCCATTCCTGGTTCTGGTCCCTCTTGAGGTCTGAAAATGAATCTGCGAGCTACCCAATGTCCTTCTAGCTCATGTCCCTTTTTTACTTAAACTAGCTTGAGGAAGTTCTCTTTTGTATGCCAAATTTTGTGCAAAAACTCAGACACAAGGATAATGGAGAAAAGAAGTCTGTTTCTTTTGAACCGTAAGGATTGAGATAAACTTAACCAAGCTCTTGAAGGTGAATGAGGTCATGTAAGAAGATGGAGAAAAACAGAGGATGAAGAGAAGCAGGCGGGGCTCCACGTTCTGCAACCTTGGGAAACAGAACTGTTCCTGGATAATTGGCTGCAGGTCTGGGGGCAGAGTGATCAGAGGTGAGGCTGAAAAGGATGACGAAGGCAAATTGGCAATGGATTGTAAAAATCACGCTAATGAATTCAACAAATCCTTACTAGATTTGAGGAGCTGTAGGAAACGTTAAAGGGAAAGAAATGACAGAGCATCTTCTATTTTCTTGTGAGCGTAAAGTAAAGGCAACTTTGGAGGTTTTATCACTCTAATTAGCAGATATAATAGCACATGACTTATGATATGATTATGGGTCTATGTGCTTCTTGTTGTCATTTTCATTCTGGGCACAGAGTGGCTGGGTCAGGATATAATTATGCAATTTCTCATGCAATATGTATAAACCAGGAATACTGCATTTCCTACTCAAAGGTGTGGTTGAAGGTCTTATTTATTTTTTTAAGTGACTAAAGGGAAAAAAACCAATCATCTCTGATGCAATAATTACTTGTGTCAATATGCTAGCTTTCTTGAGCAATGTCTATCTATGTTTCCCTAGTGTGGGTATATTTATAATGTCTATCACTACTTTTTATTTTATTTTAGTAGAAAGAGACGAAAAGGTCTACAGTTTCAAGGACAGACATACACACACACACACACACACACACACACACACACAGATAATAACTAAGGATGTGATTTTGCTGAAGCACTTATTACCTCATATGTGAGGAGTTATTTGTCACATACTACAACAATGGAGTAAGCCAATGTCTTGCATTTGCATATGGTTCAATACCCATGACGGATAACCTCATTCTAAACAGCAAACTGAGCTAAAGGCACCATTTATCAAACTCATCATACATTGGATTATCTCCTTTCCTTCTTCCAGTTACTAACTTTATAAAAGGAACAGCAATATTTTTTTGTAAGTCTCAATATTAACCTCAGTATAAATGTCTTCATTAACTGTGGAATAAAAGGTGCTGCAGAGTTCTTGACTCAAATCATGATCTAGTAATGTTGGCCATATCTCTTATACCCTTGGCCAAGGCTCTAGTCTTTTTCAACTTTGTAGTAATGTCAGCAAAAGGACTGCTAAAGAATAGAACTTAGACGGTTTGATTCATCTTAGGCTAATACCATACATTTACGATGAAGATCTATTACAGGTAGAAGTAAATTTCTGCCCCTAATCACACTACAAAGCTGTACTTAGTTCACATAACCCTTTAAAAGAGAAATAAGGTCTAATTTAGTTTTGTTTACTCTGTTCTCTTCTGTATTATTTTCTCTTTTGATTTTCCTATTTACTTCCCCCAACCTTTACAATTCATGTTTATTTATTTATTTATTTATTTATTTATTTATTTATTTATGGCTGTGTTGGGTCTTCGTTTCTGTGCGAGGGCTTTCTCTAGTTGTGGCGAGCGGGGGCTACTCTTCATTGCGGTGCGCGGGCCTCTCACTGTCGCGGCCTCTCTTGTTGCAGAGCACAAGCTCCAGACGCGCAGGCTCAGTAGTTGTGGCTCACGGGCCTAGTTGCTCCGCAGCATGTGGGATCCTCCCAGACCAGGGCTCGAACCCGTGTCCCCTGCATTGGCAGGAGGATTCTTAACCACTGCGCCACCAGGGGAGCCCTAAAATTCGTTGTTTTTATAGTTGACTTTTTCTATAGTTCCTTAACAGTTTTTTCTTTTATAACATAAAAGTAAACTGGTTGATGATTAACTTATCTTCATTTATAAAAGGTTAGGTTTAGTTAAATATATTAATATGAATTTAAAATTTTCTGCAAATAAAAATTAGTTTGCATTTACATGTGAGCATTCAAGTCTTTGGTTCTTTCTCATTTTGCCATATTAACAGGCCCATATTTCTCACAGAGAAATCAGTCTTTACACATCTATCCAGCACAATTTCTACAGCACATTGTTGCTATCCCTTCAATAGTCATTTACAATATATGTTAAATGATATTTACTATAAGATTCTGAAGTATAGAAAAACAATGTTAACACTAAAATTCAAAACAGCACACATCTATAAAGCTGTGTGAACATATTTTTTTATGATGTTGTATTGCAAGATTATTTCAATCACTTTTTTTCTAACGAATTGGTAATTCAAGAAGTTATCCACCTCTATTGGATCTCTAGCCGATTGGGGCAAATTTAAAAACTGTCTACAAAAACAGTCTTTCTACAAAATAGAAACTGTCTCTTATATTACAGATAATATAAAAGCACTGCCCATATAAACAGCAATAATGAATCAAATTCATAATATACCTCAAACTCTGAAGTACAGTAAATAAGAATCTATCCACATATTTTCTTCCCCGACCTCTCATGGGGCATGATAAACACCCAGCAAAGCTAATCTAATACAGTACTTAGGACTTATTAAAATTCTCATTGAAATTCACTGATTATCTACAAAAGAATGTATGCTCTGAGAAAAGAAAGTATATTCTAGTTAGACATTATTTGTAAAGTAATGGAAAAATAAAGCAGGCTCTAATTTTAGCATTGATAGCCAAGGAACTCTGCATACTTTAATTCCAATGAGCAGGAAATGTGTTATTATTAAAGATATTTGAAACTCCAGTTATGTAAGTTTATTGCTTTACGTTATATAACAATAATACTGTGGCTGACACTGAAAAATATTATAATATAAGAGGTTATTATAATATCACATTAATAAATGATAGCAATGTGTTGAACACTGAACAAAGCAAAACTTATAGGCATTTTTTTTCTGCTAAAGGAATTTTTATCCTACACAAAAATAGCAGAACTTAGTATGCTACATCCTATTCTAATACTGTACATGGCTGACCTCATTTGTTTGTCACAATAACTCATCTGACATGTGAAGAATCCAAAGTTCAGATGAGTGGTTTGCCTTGAATTTCACATCTGATAAGTGATGCAATCTCAGATCAGTTATAATTAGACAAAGAAGATGGTTCTGCAGATACTTGAAGGAAGGAAAGATAAAACAGTAAAATCAATAAGAATCTTATTTTTCAGTTTTCTTACCAATCAAATTTGATGATTCTAAATGTCTTAATGGAAAATACGCTTTGTGGAGTAATAAAGGCAAAGAGCTCACTAGATGAGAAGCTCATGTAGGAAGAAGACATTTTCATAGGAACAGAGGCTAAAATATAAATATAGAGAGATAGAGATTCTAATCAAATGGGGTATAGAATCCTAAGGAAAAAATGAATATTGAATAATAATTTTGCTCACTATTGTAGATGTCAAACAGATCAAAATTTTGGCATTTTTAAAATACATGAGGAGTGAGCTGTTTCTGGAAAATGTTTCTTGGTACCAGGAGAGAGGCCCAGTCTTTCATCAGGCTCCCCCTGTCTACTGCTTATTCACTTGGGGTTACTGCTTCATGGGACGGGAATCCAATCCCGATTGGCTCCTGCCAATCCAGACATTGCCCCGTGTTTGTGACAGAAAGGAGAGAAGTCAAAACAACTCTTCCTTTGAGCAATTATTTATTTTTATTTAGGAAAGAAAACCAGCCAAGTTCCCATTATGTCTCTTTTAGCTGAAGTTGGGCACGTATTCACTCCTAAGATCTATGAGAATCAGTTTCCATGCTGGGTTCAGTCCAATCGTGCTATAGTATGTACAAAAAGATGCTCGGTATCTTGTCTTTTTGAGTTCCACAGAAGCTCACATCGACATAGTTCCTTCTATTTTCTGCAGCTGCTCCACATCCAGAGCTAATCTTGTGCAGAATATCATACTCCCACTTTGTATCTCCAATCCTCCTCCATAAATGCCACACAAACAACCTCCTCCAAAAAGTCTCCATCCCGTGCTAATTTCCTTATATCCATACCTGTCTTCAACACGCCACTACACACATCTAGACCCTCTGACTGTCAGCTTAGAATCCACTAAACTGTTGCTTGTATATATCTAAGGAGCCCTCTTATCTGTTGTTTATTAGCAAAGGGGACAAATCTCTCCTTGATTAGCATGACAGATATTATACCATTATTTGAGATGCATTATGTCGTATCAAGGTGTTTCCACTGTCAAAGGTGACTATATACATTTGATAACATTATTGTTAACAAATACTTCAGTGTAGTTTAGTTTGTTGAGGCTTTTTGGTCACCATGTCTGCAATAACAGGTGCACTTTGATGGAAGAGAAGGGGAAGCACTGATATAAAATTTTCATGACCACTTGTAGGGTGCAAGCCAGCTCAGGCCACTTTGCTGGAGAGCCCTCCACAACCAAAAGCTCAAATTCATAGGACTTGGCCCTGCATGTAGGTGGCATTGTGACATTTAGGTCCCTTTTGAATAAATTTTGAAAATAAAAGTCATCATAGGTTTTCCTCTGAAATACTTTTTTCACTTCATGTTGGTTGATAACTCTCCAATTCATTCCATTTTACTTTGAATAATGGGTTTCAAAGATCTTCACAATTCTAAAATGAAACACATCTGAGGCTGCCTGGTATGGGGATGAAACATGAAAAGGCTTCTGAAACTTTTGAAATGGAAATGGAAAAAAAAAAAAAAACCTGAGCAGATCAAAATGCATTTCATGTTCAAAATTTTCCAAAGAAACAGACTTCCTGAAACTACTTTTCATAAGTTAGTTTTTGGTTTCAATTGGGCAGTATAGGATAATGGAATCAAACATCACAGTGTTTACTGCAGTTTTAAAAAAAAGGAGCATTACTCTTTTCCAAGCAGTTTTAAAGATTAAAAGAGTCTGCAGCACCGTTATCTTATATTTGATGTGAAAACGCTTTTTATTGTTTAATGATGGAAAGTTAGCTCTCATTGATTGGTTTTTGGAACACCTCTGGATATAACAGTCAGTAATAAAGCAAATCGCAAAATAAAGTGAAATGCTGAAACCCTGACATTATATTATTGTGATGACTAATTTTATGTATCAAGTTGGCTGAACCAAGGTGCCCAGAAATGCAGTCAAACGGAGTTCCTGATGTTTCTGTGAGGGTGTTTTTTGATGAGATTAGCATTTAAATCAGTGGACTTTGAATAAAGCAGATGGCCTTCCCTAATGTGGGTAAACTCATCCAATCAGTTGATGGACTGAATGGAACAAGAGAAAGACAAATACCGTGTGCTAACACATATATATGGAATTTAAGAAAAAAAAATGTCATGAAGAACCTAGGGGTAAGACAGGAATAAAGACACAGACCTACTAGAGAACGGACTTGAGGATATGGGGAGGGGGAAGGGTGAGCTGTAACAAAGCGAGAGAGAGGCATGGACATATATACACTACCAAACGTAAGGTAGATAGCTAGTGGGAAGCAGCCGCGTAGCACAGGGAGATCAGCTCGGTGCTTTGTGACCGCCTGGAGGGGTGGGATAGGGAGGGTGGGAGGGAGACGCAAGAGGGAAGAGATATGAGAACATATGTATATGTATAACTGATTCACTTTGTTGTAAAGCAGAAACTAACACACCATTGTAAAGCAATTATACCCCAATAAAGATGTTAAAGAAAAAAAAAAAAAGTCTGACCTCCGTGGAGCAAGAAGGAATTCTGCCAGAAGATTGCCTTTGGATTCGAACTGCAGATTTTGCATTTGCCGGCCTCCGTAATTGCATGAGTCAATTACTTAAAATAAATCTGTGTGTGCGTGTGTGTGTGTGTGTGCGCGCGCGCGCGTGTGTGTGTGTTTTTCCTACTGGTTCTTTTTCTTTGGAAAACCCTAACACAGTTATATAGGTAGCTTTGGTCTGTACAAGTCAAAAATTAGTAAGTCTTAGAAACTGACATTATTCCCCATATAAAATCATAATTTAATTGAACTCATTAGTATACAAAGATACCTGAACTAATATAAAATGTTGTATTTTACTTATTGAATTTCTAGGCTTTATAAATACATGAACGTGCCTTGGGCCAGAAGGAGTATAAGTTGCTAGAGCTTTTCCGGTAGGTCACTTGATAGTATGTGTGAGCGTATTATATTAAAAATATACTACAGCAAACCTATTAGAACAACCAAAATCTACAACACTGACAACCCCAAGTGCTGACAAAGGAGGTGGAGCGACAGGAACTCTCATTCACTGCTGGTGGGGATGCAAAATGGTGCAGTTACTTCTGAAGACATTTTAGCAGTTTGGCAAAACTAAGCATACTCTTAACATACTATGCAGCATTCTTACACCTTGATGTTTACTCAGAGGTGCTGAAAGCTTATGTCCGTACAGAAACCTGCGCACGGATGTTCAGGCAACTTTATTCATAATTGTCAAAACTTGGAAGCAACCGAGGTGCCCTTCCGTAGGTGGATGGGTACATAAACTTCACTATGGTCAGACAATGGGGTATTATTCAGTGCTGAAAAGAAAAGAGCCGTGAAGCCCTGAAGAGCCACAGAGGAACCTTAAATGCCAATTACTAAGTGAAAGAAGCCAGTCTAACAAGGCTACATACTGTATAGTTCCAACTCTATAGCATTCTAGAAAAAGCAGAAATATGAAGACAGTAAAAGAAAAATGTCAGTGGTGGCCAGAGGTTTGGGGAAGGGGATCACTATGTAAAGCACAGAGGACTCTTCGGGCAGTGAAAATACCCTGTCGAAGCCTATGGACTGAAGCTCATTTTATACCTTGGGAAAATCATTCAACTCCTTTAAGCCTTAGTTCTCTGATTGTTAAATAAAGATTAAAAAGTGGTTTTGCTCCAGCACCCCAGAATGAAACCTGAGAGGCCAGTGTGTAGGTATTAGTTTGTCTTTTATTAATGTTTTCTATTTTATTTTATTTATTGACTTTTATTATGGTAATAACGCTTAGCCTTAGATCTACCTTCTTCACAGTTTTAAGTGTACAGTACGGTATCTGTAACTACAGGCATGATGTCATACAGCAAATCTCTAGAACTTAATCATCTTTCATAATAGAAATTTTATACTCCTTGAGTAACACTTGCCCCACTTTCTCCTCCCTCCAGCCTCTAACAACCACTCTTCTGCTCCTAGAATGTCCATATTTGGATTAATGGATAAAGAAAATGTGATCTATATATACACACACACAAACACACACACACAATGGAATATTATTCAGTCATCAAAAGAGGGAAATCTTGCCATTTGCACGACATGGATGGACCTTGAGGGCATTATGCTAAGTGAAATAAGCAGACAGAGAAACATGGTACGGTAGGATCTCACTTATATGTGGAATCTAAAATACAAACAAACAGACAAACTCATAGATTCAGAGAACAGACTAGTGGTTGCCAGAGGCAGGGTGGGGTATGGGCAAAATGGATGAGAGGAGTCAAAAGATACAAACTTCCAATTACACAATGAGTAAGCCACGGGGAGGTAATGTACAGCATGGTGACTATAGTTAATAATACTGTTTGTATATTTGAAAGTTGCTATGAGAGTAGACCTTAAAATTTCTTGCCACAAGAGAAAACATTATAACTAGGGGTGGTGACAGATGTTCTCTAGACTTACTGTGGTGGTCATTTTGCAACACAAACATCGAATCAATATGTTGTACACCTGAAACTAATATGTTATATGTCTATTATGTTTCAGTAAAACATTAAAAATGAAAACAAAACACAACAGAAAATCAATCTCAGCGATAAAATCTTTTTGCCACCACATTGCTTCCCTAGTGTCGTTCCATTTTTCTGCTCACCTTAAAGCAAACCTATTAAAATGTTGCTTGGTGCTAGTCTTTCTAGTTTTTCTTATCTTTCATTCAATTGTGTCTAACTCCCAACCTTGCTGACCAAACTCTGCAGGCCATAGTTATTATCAATAAACCTACTTCCAAATGCAATGCCTACATTTCTTCCTTAGGAGTGAGTGTTCCATTTCCTTACCTCTCTAACCACAGTTCACAAGGCTCCACGCTTTCTTGAAATCTCATTTTGTTGGGTTTCTTTGGATGCCGTGGTCTCCTGCATACTTTCTCTGCTCTACATTTTCTCCATATTCTACCTTCCTTCTACAGACTGTCATTACTGAAGATCCTAAGGGCTCTGTCATGGAGACGTCCTCCTTCTCTCCTGACTTCATTCTATGTGACCACATGCATTCTTATATTTAAAACTGGAAGAGAAGAACAAACCTGACTCCATATTGGATCTATTCCTTTAGCTCTAACCTTTGTGCTCCGTTGCCTGTACCTAGTCATGCTGGCTGTGCACCTTTGTAAAAGAATGTTGCCTATAGTTTAAAATATACAGGATACCTACTCTCAGGGCTCTGCCTTCCAGGCTTGACCTTTAAAGGTGTAACACTTTTCATTCACATAGAGATAAAAAGTTGCAGAACAGAAAATAACATCTGTCTTGCTGGAGGTTAACAGGAACATTGTAAGTAGAGCTGCAAGAACAAAGGATTATCACATCCTCTCCAGGACCTGGCCGACTCCAAGAAGTTGGCAACAACAAGTCACATCCCAACCCCTTTTAGTATAAAAGAAGCCTGAATTCTAACCCGGGTAAGATGGTTCTTTGGGACACTAGTCTGTTATCTTCTCAGTCTGTTGGCTTTCCTATTAAGGTTGCTATTCCTTGCCTCAAGACCTTGTCTCTTGATTTACTGGCCTGTCATTCTGCAAGCCGTAGGAGCTTAGACTCAGTGACACGTTCTCTGTTCCAATGACTCTTCTGAGTTTCAGACTAAGGTTTGCCACTGACCCCTCAACATTCACCTTGTATGTTTGAAAAGCACTGCGAATATAAAATGCCCCAAATGCACATCTTTATGGCTCTCCTCCCATCTCCAGTGTGTTCCAATTCAACAAAATGCACTACCTGCTGTATTTTTTATTTTTTATGTCTTCACTTTAATTAAGTAAAAAACTTGGGAGTCATTCTTGATTTCATCTCTCTGAGCACATCCAAACCCATTGCTAAAACTTGCCAAGTTTTCTTTATAAATATGTGTAACAATTTTCCACTTTGTTTCATCTCTATTACCACCACTGAGTGTCAAAACACCTGCATTTATGACTTCGTTTATAAAGATAAGCTATGTCTTTATCCCTTGTAACATTACAACCTTACTCTATAGTGTGATCCTTTAAAAATGCATAATTAATCACATTACTTCTCTCTTTGAAACTCATCAAAGGATTTCCAATTCGTGTTAGATTTAATTCAGAATCTTTAGAGTAGCTGAGGCCCTGAATGATGTTAACTTTTAGATTTCCGAGTTCATTTCTGCAATGCTTCTTTATTGCTATCCATATTTTGCATTTTCACTTCACTATCACTTCCTCAGAGAGGTTTCCCTTTATATAGTCTAAATTTCCCTTAATTTATATTAGCATTTCTCAACCTCAACACTATGGCCAGTTTGGGCTGGATAATTCTTTTTTGTGGTGGGACCTTCCTGTGCATTGTTTAACAGCATCCCAGGCCTCTCTCCACTAGAGGGCAGTAGCATTCCCACACCCCATCCCAGTTGTGACAGTCAAACTGTCACCGGATATCACTGAGTCTTTGCCAGCCAAATCACCCTTGCTTTAGAACCACTGATGTAGATATTTAGCAGCATGTATATTTCTTTTTCTAAAAATATTGCAACATTTTTTGTTTATATTAGCATCTGATAATTGACTAGATTCTGTGCTGCTACGTTTCATAAAAGTATGGACAATATTTTGTTTGTTCATGATATACCTAGTACAATGTCTCACACATAGAACGCCACCTAAAATTATTTTTAGTAAATGAATAAAGAGAAATAACATCATTCCCTGAGAATTAAACTGGACTATAAACCCAAAATATTACAAACCTGATCTGTGCAGAGTTAACTGAGAGAGAATCTACTCTCAGCAAATAAACAAAAAATAGTGACAATATTGATTGAATTAACACGTATTAAAAGAAGACTGTGCAGAGCAGATTAAGAGCTGTGCAGCTAAGAGAAAAAATTGAGAAAGTGAAACAGCATTTGTCCAGAATTGAATATGTTCTTGTCAAAATAATTAAACAGAAAATTGTAATTTTCTACCTGTTCACAGCAAGAAATATATTTCAAATGGATACAGATTTATTTCATTTACTTCATGAGTTCATTAAATTCTAAATTTAAACTATGACTAAATGGTAAAGAGCCACGTGACGATGTTACTATACACTAATACGTGTTGAATATTCTGATGTATGCAAGTAAATACCATAGTACATACATGTTTGTCTTGATACGGAAAAATACTGAGAATACTAAAGAATTTGATATCGTTTTACATTATTAAAATGTTTAAAAGCATATGGCATGTAAAAGAGCATCATTTTGACATATCAATATAGAATGGCTAACACTAACACATCAGCATTGTATGATCTATAGCTTTAATTGATATTTCAGTTGTACTCAATTCCATTTCCCTTCCTCACTGCAAGGGATTTACTCAGTGTAACCACTTCTTATATTCGTGAGGTCTGGAGAAGGTTGTCAAACATCCAGAGTCAATAAAAAGAGGCAAGAAATATTTCCCTTGCTAAAGGGAAACAGACCTTTAAAGAGTTCAGTTTTTCAGTTCCAGATATGATCGTTCTATTTCATATTTTATTTTATTTTATTTTTATTTTTTTCTGGTACGCGGGGCTCTCACCACTGTGGCTTCTCCCGTTGCGGAGCACAGGCTCCGGACGCACAGCCTCAGTGGCCATGGCTCACGGGCCCAGCCGCTCCACAGCATGTGTGATCCTACCGGACCGGGGCACGAACCCGTGTCCCCTGCATCGGCAGGCGGACTCTCAACCACTGTGCCACCAGGGAAGCCCTACTTCATATTTTAATGGGATTGCAGATTATTTTTATTCTATGAAGACAGTGCACTTGTCCATAATTTTCTATATTTTCTTCAATTAACAGAAACCTATCTTTAATGTCTCAAATAGCTGTGTTTATGAATTAACTATGCAGTTTTCTGACCAAATAGAATTATTATAACTAAATATTTTCCACCATTTTATTTTTCTTAATTAGAAAAAAACTAGTCAAATGTGTCAGAAAACCAAAAATTATAGAAAAAATCATTGATTCACCTTTGAACTTTGATAATGCTTGTGATTACAAGGGCCAAACCCTTCTTGCCCCAAATAAATAACAAACATAGTAAATTGTACATCTGCTTGAGATTTACAGTAGGAAACCTTACTGTCATAATAATGTTGTGATGCCACACTGTTTTCCAGTATAGTTTGAATATATGTGATTGTGATAAGATAGCCCTAGTTATTTTTTGATATTCTTTCTAGTACTAAACAGAATGTGGCATACACAGCATCAATATAAATTGTAATGAATTACCTCCACTAATATATAAGAAGAGTTTTATCGAGGAAATCATATCATGAGTCTGGAACTGTCCAATTACATAATCATTTGTGACTGTAAATATACACCATCAGTCCTGTCTCTTCCTCACTCTTTTGCTTTATCATTTCACCTTATTTTTATGGTAACAATCATATATATACAATAATTTACCTTGGAGCCTGGGAAGGGAAGAGTTAGCAGCAGGTCTGTAGAATGGCTGCTGACTCCTCCAATTTGTGCCCTTTTTGCCCCAAAACCAGATGTTCTCTAAACATGTTACAGAAAGTGAGTGGCTGGGTTATAACTGTGAAGAATGTAGACACATCTCTGTACTTAGTTCTCACATATAAATGCTTTTAGGAAGAGACGCCTGTCTAGTCTAGACTGGTTATTAGAAATAACTTTGAAATTTATGGATTTATGGGGCACCACTGTCAGGAGAATGGGCTGTTAATCACGTAGAATTTGTAGCTCTATAACAACCAAGTGATAAAAACAGAAATACTCCAAAACTAAGTGGCTTCCTTGTACCAATCCCTACTATATGCATTTTGCATTTTCTCTCATCACTCTGAAAAAGGGACTTTTGAAAGCTGCAGCTGAAAAATTCAGGTGTGATGCCTCACTCGTCTTTACAATCATTAGTCTTTTTGCTGGGTAAGACCTGTAGTTCCATGTGAGTCTGTCAGACAATGTGGCCCTTTGTAGTAGTACAAAAAATTTTTTGAATGCTAATCTAAGAACATCACAAGAGAAAAGATATAGATAGGTGACAGAGCTAGAGATCTGATTTATAGACGCATGGGGCTTTCACTTTTAATAAGCTGTAATGTTATGACACCAACAACCAATAATATGGCCTCTTATGGTTCAAGAATAATCTCTCTTTTTGGCAATTGGGAAAAGGAAAGTTAGATCTTCTTGTGGTTCCTTATTTTTTCCTTTTAATTTATGCCTTGATATTCTTGATGCTTTCTAGGTTTGGAGTCTATTGTCAAGCACAATTATTTCACGTAGTAATGAATAGTAGCCTTTCTTTAGCTCCATTCAGCAAGCTCACCCTACACCGTTATGTGCTATTAAATGGTTATCCAGCATTTCAGATGCAACAATAATCACATGGCAGCAGGAAACATGAAAATACTGCTTTGCAGAGGAGAAAAATAATGACATTTGCCAGCTGTGCTTGCACTTTTCTGTAAATTATTGAGTTTTATTTGACTTCTTAATATTCCTGAATTAAACGCTGTCAATATGAACAAACAGACCCTCATCTTTAGCAATAATAAACTCAAAGAAAAAAGAGCTTTTCAAAGTCATCTGGAAAGAAAGTGTAAGTGCTTCTGTTTGAGTAGGTAATTATTCCCTTACACTCAATTGTATAAAATAAATTAAAAAATTTTTTTCTTATTCATCTGCCCTCTCCAGCTGTTCCTCTTGGTCAATAAAAATAGTAAAGCAGATTTTAGCCAAAATATGTGCAATTTACTAAAAAATATTAAAATGAAATTCTCCCGGTGAGGAAAAATGAAAAAAAATTTTTGTTTACAATTAGATACACAGTCCAGCCTCCACCTCTCGGACATTTGCAATCTACAGCCACGTTCCCACCGAAGCCACACACTCCCTGTGCTGTTCCCAGCTAATGACTGACCACAAGGGGAATGACAGACCTGAGCCATTTCCAGCCATAAAGGACCCCCCTAACGGGCAACCTTTGCTCAAGGGCTTCCTGTTGGTCTGTTCTTGGAGACTTTCCCAGAACTATACCCCAGTCTGAGGTTCTCCCTGTGTAGTTCTTTCCTCTTCCTCTTTCAGGCATGTCAAACCTTCATGGTCTAATGGTTTCTCTTACTCTCTCTCCTTATTGTTCTTCACAGACATTCCTCACAATAAATTTCATGCCCTTCTAACTCTTCCCTGGCATTTGCTTTCCAGAGACCCTGAACTAGAATGTCTGGAGCTAGGAATGGTCCAAGAAAGTAAAGGCCTGAGAAAAGCAGTGGCTCATACTGGGCAGAGCTGATCATAGAGGAAGACGACAAAGGTTCAGCATGGTGGGAGTTCTAGAATGGACACGCCATCTGAGACCAGAAGCTCTGCTAGCGGAATTAGGTTCCACAGGAACGCACTGGTGAAGGCTCACAGATTCACCGAGAAGTCCAATGGTGTTGGCTTTCGTCTGCCAGCAGGAAGGATGGTCACAGAGTCAGTGTGTTGACAGTAATGAAGGTTACAGGGCCCGCAGAGCAGTAGAGACCAGGTAGTGGGGGTTAGCTGTTAGAAGCCAATGGCTCACAATTACTGCTGCATCGAGCAAGGTCAGAAGAGCAGCCAAGGGGCATGGCCCACTAAGAGCTGCGGAAATGGTTACTAGAACATGGCATCACTAGAGGTGAAACAGAAAGGCAGTCCACAGAGATGGTGCTTAACATCTACGATCAAATTAAGGCAAGAATGGAGGAGACTGAGGGTGTCACCTTAATAAGAAGTCTTGATCCCTTGCTTGGTGCAGAAATCTGAGCTACATTTCAAATGTGGCACTCCCTCTCTGAAGACGTGGCTCTGTCCCCAAAAGAAAGGATCTCGCAACATCACAGTAAATATATACTGTAAAGATTCCCTACCAAGTAGTTTCAAGGAGTATGCTTAATTCGGGGAAGAAAAAGATGCTGTCCATATTTACACTTTTATCCAACTGCTTAGGGTCTAGTTTTAGACACTAATGTCTAAGTGTATAATTTAAGAGCGTGACACACTAGAATTCCAAATGTACTTGGAATTAGCCAGGAACCCTTCTCAGAGGGTTGGTGTGGGCTTTAAAGAATAACTATGAGTTCACTAAGTAAATATGAGGTGAATGAGGTCTCTAGAGATACTGTGGTGGTGACATTTTGAATTTACAAATGGCTTCCGGAGATAATTCATTTTTGGAAATATTATTTTAGTTTTGCAATCAGGACTGAAATACATTTTGAATAAGAAAAAAATGTAGGATACTTTATGAACCCCAAAACTTTACAAGATTTCTAGGTCCTATGCTCAGTTCTGCTGCTCTTTTATATACCTGATATCTACTCAACACACTTCTTTTTTTTTTTTTTTTTTTTTTTTTTGCAGTACCGCGGGCCTCTCACTGTTGTGGCCTCTCCCGTTGCGGAGCAACAGGCTCCGGACGTGCAGGCTCAGCGGCCATGGCTCACGGGCCCACCCGCTTCGTGGCATGTGGGATCTTCCCGGACCGGGGCACGAACCCGTGTCCCCTGCATCGGCAGGCGGACTCTCAACCACTGCGCCACCAGGGAAGCCCTCAACACACTTCTTGTTCAAAAGTAGTTGTTTGTTCTTGCTCAAGGGTATTGACGAAAAGTGCTATTTATGTACAAAGGAAAAAGCCAGCATCATATGAAATATATTCCCCATGAACTACAAAAGGTAAACCAGAGTAAGTAACCATTTAAAAATAGAGTACTTAACCATTTAAAAATAGAGTATTTCTTTTTCTGCTATTAAGTTGTAGGAAAAACTACAGTGTAGTTTCTATGTAGAACATGAGGAAATAATATTACTGTACAGTGTTAATTTGTCTTCAAACTCTTTCTTCTGCAAAGTACATCTATGAACACAATCTAAGTAAAATTAGGCCCTTGTGTTTTCCCCTAATACCTCAATGCATCTGTAAATATATTTTGCTAAGATTATAAATTTTAATTCTAGCTCTAATAAAATTTTTGAATCTCCACTAACCCAAAACACATTTACACATTTTCCTGCCAATATTCTCTTTGGTAGGTTACAGGGACTTTGCATTTACGTGTAGAATTTTCTTCAATTCTATTAAGGAATCACTTGAAAAAAAGTAAAACAACATGTATGATGAAAACAACTCATACTTAACATAGAGAACAAATTGATACTATCTGTAAAAATTCCACAGAAACAAAAAGTAATACATTTTATTGATATTTTAATTTAAATTTCTGCTTTATTCTACTTGTATATTTATGTTTATTCTATTCATAATTTTACTTATACTCTATATCATACCTACCATTAACAGGGCTGGAATATATATGAGTATACGCGTATGTATCTATATGCAGGTTGAGGTGTTAAAATAATTGACTATAATAGAATTATGATACAATAACACAAAAAACAGTCAATTAAATGACCATAGTGATTTCTAAATATGATTCATTTTTGCTTCCTTGATGCCAATATTAAAAAAGTAATGACTCTGGCTTAGATGGATTTCATTGAAAGACCTTCCATGTCCTGAAGAGAAGCAAACTTTACTTCTAGCAATGAATTCCAAAAGGTTTTATTACACACATCCACATATAAAGGAAAGTATGACACAACCTTATTAAAAATCCAGTAAACTATTTTGTAGTTATTGACAACCTGATTCTGAAACGTACACGGAAAGGCAAAAGCCTAGAATAGCCAATGTTCACTAAAGGTGAACAAAGTTGGAGGACTCACGCTACCTGATTTCAAGACTTATTATAAAGCTACAGTAATCACCCAGCATGATATTGGCCAAAGAATAGCATATAGATCAATGAGACAGAACAGAGAGCCCAGAAATATACCCACATGAATATATTCAACGGATTTTTGACAAAGGGCATCCTGTACAGAAAGGATAGTCTTTTCAACAAATAACGCTGGAACAACTGAATGTCCATATGCAAAAAAATAAACCTAGACACACACCTCACGCCTTCCACAAAAGTAACTCAAAAGGAATCTGTATCTAAATGTAATATATGTGAAATTATAAAATTTCAAGGAGAAAATCAATGCGACCCCGGGATTAATAGCGTGTCGTTAGATACAATACAAAACTCATGCTACATGAAAGAAAAAAGATGATTATTTGGAAGGTATTAAAGTCAAAAACCACTGCTCCCTGAAAGACCCTGTCAAGAGAATGAAAATATAAGGCACAGACTGGTTGACAACACTGTCAAAAAAAAAAAAAAATCTGACAAAGCATTTGTACCAGAAACACACAAAGAACACTTAAAACTCAATAATAAAAAGACAAGCAACCCAATTAAAAAATGGGCCAAAGATCTAAACAGACGTTTCACCAGAGAAGATATAGGGATTAGAGAGTGCACATGAAAAGATGCTTGATAGCATCTGTCATCAGGGAAAGCAAATGACAGTGGTGAGTTACCTACTAGAATGGCCCACATCCAAGAGCTGACAATACCAATTGGTGGTGAGATGCAGAGTAAAAGGAACTTCCATGTATTACTGGTGGGAATGCAAAATGGAAAACAGTTTCCAGAACTTGGAAAACAGTTGGGCTGTTTCACATAAAGATAAGTTCGGTCATGGTGTGCAGTCTAGCAGTCATATACCTAAGTACTTACCCCACTGAGTTGAAAACATAGATCCACACAAAAACCTATTTACAAATATGCACAGTAGTTTTACTCATAATTGACAAAAACTGGAAGCAACCAAGATGTTCTTCAATAGATGAATGGAGAAATAAACTCTAGGATATCCCTAAAATATAACACCACTCAGCCATAAAGAGGTATGGGCTATTAAGCAATGCATGTATAGACATGGATTCATCTTAAATGCATAATGCTAAGTGAAAGAAGCCAGTCTGAAAAGGCTGCATGATTTTATTTATATGACATGCTGGAAAAGGCAAAACCATAGAGATGGTAAATAGACTGGGGTACAAGATATTCAGGGATTGGGAGGGTGTTGCACAATAGATAAATCTTGGAAGTTTTCAAGGCGATGAAACTATTCTGTAGGCTACTGTGATGATGTATATATGACACTGTGCATCTCTCAAAGCCCACAGAACTTAGCAGAAAGGATGAATGAATCTTAAAGTATACAAGTAATAATATATATATTTTTACAAAACCTTTAGGATGTTGGAGAATCTCATGAAAGAATGCACAATGTGTCAAAACAATCTTACTGGATTAAAAATGTATGAAACAACCTCACTAAAGGGGGTAGGAGAAAGAGCTGCTTAACTAACATTGTGGAATCTGTAAGACTAAATGCAAAAGCACTGAACTAAAGTTGTTTCCCAGGAGCATACAGGCTAAAGCTGCCAATGTTTCTATGCATGAATCCTGGAAATGAACCATGAACTCAGTGGTCAGCAGGAGGTGGGGGCCAGGTTTCTTACTGTTGGAGTGAGAGGTAACAGGGAAGTGTGGGGGGTTGTCTTTGTGTGGTAGATACAAACAGTTTTTACATCTTTAAAGGGGGAAGAAGAAGAAGAAGGAGAAGGAGAAGAAGAAGAAGCAGAAGAAAAAGAAGAAGAAGAAGGAGAAGGAGAAGAAGAGGAAGAAAAAGAGGAAGAAGAGGAGGAGGAGGAGGAAGAAGGAGGAGGAGGAGGAAGAAGAAGGAGGAGGAGGAGGAGGAGGAGGAGGAGGAGAAGAAGAAGGAGAAGGAGAAGAAGAAGAAGAGGAGGAGGAGGAGGAAGAAGAAGAGGAAAAAGAGGAAGAAGAAGAAGAGGAAGAAGAGGAAGAGGAAGAAGAAGAGGAAGGAGAAGAGGAAGGAGAAGAAGAGGAAGAAGAAGAGGAAGGAGAAGAGGAAGGAGAAGAAGAAGAGGAAGAAGAAGAGGAAGGAGAAGAGGAAGGAGAAGAAGAAGAAGGAGGAGAAGAAGAAGAAGAAGAAGAGGAAGAAGAGGAAGAGGAAGAAGAGAAGGAGAAGAGGAAGAAGAAGAAGAGGAGGAGGAGGAGGAGGGGGAGGAAGAAGAAGAAGGGCAACAACAACAAGAAGCAGCAGCAGCAGCAGCACCACCAGGCTATGTGGCCCACAAAACCTAAAATATTTATTACCTGGCCTTTAACAGAAAATGTTTGCAGATCCCTGACCTGAAGATGTGGTTCCATGGTTTCACTTTTCTCATGTTATTAAATTATGACAATTCTGCCTATGAAGACATGATTGTGGTTTCAGGGAAATTGAAAATAAAATGGATAGAACTGAAGTTGATAAATTTATGAAGAACGCCCCTCAGAAAACCACAAAGTTAAAAAAAAAACTAACAACGAAAAATCTTGATTATAATGAGGAGAAATTATGCTTGAAGCTTAGAAATGGTAAATTTAGTTCACATCAAAAGAGCTATTAAAGGAAGTATTAAACTTTGAGGACTTATTTCCCTGAGATGTCCTATAGATATAAATAGATTCAGAAATGTCTTGCATCTTCCATACTTAGAAAAGCACTAACACCATTAACCGAGACTCTGTCCCTCGTGACTGGCAGTAACCTCCTACTGAGATGTGTGCTTGATCGCACGTACCCTTTTGCCAAAGCCATGTATATACTGCCCCCCACCCCTACCCCACCTCTTCGGAGTAGAGCTCCTCAGAGCTATCTGAGAGGCCGTCTCCTGGGCTGTATGGTCCTCAGGAAGACACTGAATGAACTAAATTCATAGCTCTTACACTGTACTTTTTTTCAAGTTGACTAGGAGATACACTTCTCTCTTCCTGCTGATGGTACTACTAGTGATAAGACCTGTTGTTTATGATGTGTAGGGAGGAAAAATAACTTTCACTCTATCCTTCTAAGTTCTCAGCTAAGACTCCCCTGTAATAAAGGACAAATTAACAGGAGAAAAACAAACAGAAGTTTAAGGACATGTACACCTCCAGTATACCTGGGAGATCACCAGGAAAGCTGAGCAGCGCCCCGAAATGGCCCAAGCCATCACCTTAAATACCACCACCAGATTAAAGAAGATGCCGGAGCTGGGGCAGCCAAGGGTGGGAGGTGGCAGGAAAAACACAGTAAACAAGGCTAAGGTTGTTATGCAGATGTAAGTCCTTGCCTTCTCCATGGATAAGAGTTTCTAAAGATTTAGTCATCTTTCTCCTCTTGGTACAGAGAGGAAGATACCCTTCCAGATGGAATTTCCCTGATAAATGTCAATTTCTCTTACAAAAGGGTAACTTCTACTCAATTTTCAGAGCTTCTCCTGTGTCTGCTGTTTCTTAAATAATCACCCTAAAATATTCCTTACGCTAAAGAGGCATATTTTGCGGTGGCAAATTCTGCTCCACCTCAGATGGCTTAAGGAAAGATATTTGCAATTTAAAGCATTGACGAAGAACCCTGGATAAAAGAGAAAACGATATGGTTAACACATTCTGAAGGTTTTATGTGTAAAACTGAGATGAGATGAATCTCAAGTTTTCTTAGTGGAGTTTCAAAATGTAATTTTACAAAGAAATTCATTAAAAAAACATACCATATATTCTGAGGTAGTGAAAATTATTTAAGGCTGTGGGACCACATGTGACTAATATAATAGAAAGAATAACCGTAATAAAGTATTAAGATATTTCCCTATTCCTGGCAATCTTCTTGTTTCAGCTCAAGTTTGGAGCCTCTCGGACATCCCTGAGCTGTAAAGGAAATGATTTTTTGCATGTTTCAAACACACTTGAGTAATGTAGATTTCAAACCTAGAAATGAGCTTAAACTCCCAGGGGTCTGAGTTCCATTTACAGATGGCAAAAAAACCCTACCTTTCAGAGAAAAGGTACTGTGAGGAAAGCACATTCCTACTACCTGAGCTGTTGAAAAATGTGATAACTGCTCTTTTGAACGATCTTGAGCCCACATCAACCACCTGCTATGCGACCCAGCACCGCCATGAGGAATGGGGACAAAAGAACACAGAGGCTCGGAGGACAGCTGAAAGCGTACAACTCTCCGCAAATTGAAATCTGGATAAGAAGGAAGGAAGGTAGTATCTGAGATAAAACATTTTGCTTTTATAAGAGCTAATCCCCAGTTCCAAATCACCTTATAACTTCTTTAAAAGTTCAAAATCATCCTCTCTGTCTTTGGTTTATTAGCAGATTTAGGTAAGAGACATAATTTCTAAGCCAAATGATAGACCTGTGAAAATATCTTTTAAAAGCTTGAGAAGTGAAAAAATGAATTATTCTGCTCTCAAGAATGATCACTTATTCTGGAACAAGTCCAGGAGATGATGCTGAATTCACAAGAACGGCGACATCATAAGAACTTGGGACTCAGAAGACAAACGTCTGATGGGATAGCATTTCTGAGGGCTCATCAGCTAACATGATGATTACAAATACTGACTCTGGCTACGCTAAGCTGTATCAATTAAAGCATCTAAGAAAGACATGTTATAAACTCTGGGTAACTACCCTTAGGCAAGGCTGATATTCAGCTGGGTTTCACTCTATGGCCTTACCAACTGTTGCAATCCACTGTCTGTTCTTTTATATATATATATATATTTTTTTTTAAATTGAAGTATAGTTGATTTACAACATTGTGTTAATTTCTGCTGTACAGCAAAGTGACTCAGTTATACATATATATCTACCTCTTTATATTTTTTTCCATTCTGGTTTATCACAGGATATTGACTATAGTTCCCTGTGCTACATTGTAGGACCTTGTTTATCCATCCTATGCATCCTAGCTTGCATCTGCTAATCCCAAGCTCTCAATCTTTCTCTCCCCTAGCCCCGAACTGTTTGTTCTTAATTGTTGAGTCCTGTACTGCTCCAGTTTTTAAACATTTTAAGTATTACCTTTGCTCGTACGTCCATTGCCATCCTCGTCTACTTCAGATGATAAAGTCCTTGATTGGCAAAAGCTTTGCTTAATCACTGAGGAATCCTTGTAATACTGTGAAATGACTCTTAAATTTAAGTAGTTTATGAACTGCTTCTAAAGAAAAACGATTTTCTCACTGACTCCTATTAATGAATATTTCCCTTAAAGTGCTATTTAAATATGTAGAAATGTAAAACTAGGTACAAACACTTGTTCTTAAAATTTCTACTCAAATGTTGCTAAATGATATTTCACGTCCCCCCCCCCCCCCCCGCCATGTTCCTCTCTGTCTCCTTCAAACATTTAGCTTGCTCTGTGGTCCCCACCCACAGGGGATTGTCCTTGTTGGCAAGACCCTTGGTGCGTTTCCAAAGTCAAAGCCTATTGAGAAAGAGACTCCTACTCAGCCTTCTGGAAGCACTCCAAGAAGAGAGAATGACCCCAAAATGGAATGGCTTTTTCTATGATGCCAAAAGCATAGAGGATCACATCCTCGGAGGGGGAAAAAAAAAAAAAAAAGACTTTTTGGCAATTGTACCACAGAAGCAATAGGGCCTTTAGACCTCACTGAAGAATAATTTCCAAACCACGATTTGTACACCAATGTTCATAGAAGCTTTATGTGTAATAATCCCCACTGGAAATAATTCAAATATTTGTCACTAAGTGAATGGATAAAGTGTGGTCCATTCATACAATGAAATACTACTCAGCAATTTAAAAAGGAAGTAAACATCAATTAGCACATGAATGAATCTCAAAATAATAATAATTTCCTCAATCAACCATAAAAATATCGCTATCATTGTTCTCTTAGTACTGTGTTATATGAGGAGAAGTAATCCATCTTTCCTCTGCTTCCAAATGTACAGCATTATTCACTTGATCTTCACGTGCTGTGAAGTTATCACTTGGACACTAAATGTAGTTCTGTTGTTTCTCGTTTAGCTAAGATATAAAACGTAGCATCAGCTGGCTCCACAGTGATCACAAACAAAGGTGCAAAGAAAAGCGCTAGATTCATGTGTCAGCAATAAGACGTATGGTGGTCATTCTCACTGTCCAGAATAGGCTTATTCAGCTGTTTTATATTATAACCAAAATGAAAGAAAGAAACTTCTCAGAGAGAACAATTAGTAAAAATACATCCTTGGAACGCAATTTTAGAATCAGTAGTATACTGGGAAGAACACATATATAATCTGAAATGCATCAGTATAAATATAAACTCCACAACTAAATAGCTGCATAAGCTTGAGCAAAGTATTTAAATTCTCTGAAAATTGTTGTCCTTGTCTGTTGATAAATATCATATTATCTATCTCATGGGACTTTGTATGAATTATATTAAAAAGCACAGTCATTAATTATATTAACTAGCTAATCATTTCTAGGTTCACATACATTTATTAATATGCAAATTAACACTGAACTATCAGTTCCTTTCTAAAGTTATATATTAATTTAAATAAATTATTTTAGTTTGAGACAATTCATAATGTGGGACTATGGTTCATCTAATACCATGCCTTTTCTTGGGGGTTCCTTTTTGTTTTATTTAAGAAACATTTAAGAAATACTGGAGAATTGAGTTGTAACCTCAAAAGCAGAAATTAGAATTTGTTCAACAAATTTTGGTCCTTGAATTATAAGCAAGCTTCCTTCTTCCTATTTGGGGGCACAGTGACATTGTTAGGTGTCAAATGTATGGTTTATATTTTTCTAATTCAATTTTACACAATATATGCTTTTAATCTAGAAGGTATGGTTATTTTTATTAAATAAAATGTTCTTTGAAAGTCACATGAATAAAACTAAATAAAGGGCTTTATAAAGCATAACAGAAGTAGGGTTTCACTTTTTTGTGTGTATTTGTGAAAAACTATTGAAAATAGGATATGGTATTTTGAGAGAAAAGCAACCAGTTTCCAAAAACTGACTATTTCTGTCATTTGTTCTGTGGCATTTTGTCTTTAAATGGAGGATCCAACTGAAGTTGATATTGAACAAACACCACAGGGAAAAAAGCATTAAGGTGGACTTAGCCTCTAACCCGTGGATGAAGCAGAAGGTGGTAATGTGGACCGAGTTTGTATTTAGGCGGTCTTGTAGTTCGGTGCAATGGTGATTGGAAGTCTAACTTTTTGTTCAATAATATCGATTTGTAGGAAATAATAAAAATATCCATTTGATAAACTTCATTAATGAGAAAATATTCCATTTAATGATGACAGTGCATTGAAATAAATCAAAGTGAGTCCACATGATGGTAAATATATTCAAAATGTTAAAGACAAAGAGGTCTTATCATTTAGGATCTTTAGGAGAAGGAATGGAGTCCCCTAACAGTCTTCACAAGTTCATGTGTATTATTTTCTTTTGGGTGACGATACTTTAACAATTTGGTTACAGATACGCTAGAAAGAATTCTTAATGCTACAGTAATAACGGTTTGTTTTCTGCTCAGAGATGATATGGACACAACTCAGATTTGGGACACAATTCACCTTCTGCTACAGTTGCATTTCATTAGTACTAGATTTAAAATAAAGTGAAGGGTTAACTGGCATAGTTAGTCCTAGATGTTCTCAATAACCATGTATACTTGGAAAATTCATTCAGCCTCTACAGGCTTTTTTTTTGCATATGTGAAACAATGCTCTCTAAGATCCCTTGTAGATCTAAAAATTCTAAGTTATATTATACAATTTTTTATGAAGTTATCTTAAGTGATAAATGTATCAGTCCAGGTCTTCCAAGAAGCATGTACCAAGGTGGAATGAGACTTGCAAGATACTTGGTGGGGGGGTATCCACCCCTGAGATGAAAAGGAGAGGAGACTGGAAGGGACTAGGGGAGCTAGCAGGCCATGATGCTGGTCTGACCCCTGTGCGAGAGAGGGGTTGTAGATTGCAGTGCAGTCCTAGTAAAGTCTTGGCAAGGCCGGTGGAGAGCCCTTGAGTCAAAGTTCCCCGTCACAGGGATCTCCTGTCTCCTAGGAAGTGTTTGCCTCAGTATCCCTGATGTGCTCTATTATTGGCTGGGAGCCTTGATCTGAAAGCAGTGCTGGCTTTCAGAGCTCAGTAACTGGGGCCCTTAATTGTACTCATCATGGAAGAAAATCATAGAGGCACATTTTCATAATTGCTGTAACTGCTTTGAGTAGTATATACAGTTTTTTAAAGCAAAATTACAACCTAAATGTACTAATGAATGTATAAAGCAATTGAATAAATGCAACACAGATATTACTCTACGATCATTGTAAATTAGAGTCTTTAGTGAACGCTGTTCATACAGACAATATTGGACACTATTATGCTGCTCATTTAGGTGAAAATGGTAGGGAAGATTATTTGCTAATTGCAAATGTATAAAATTTTAAACCATTTTGATTCACATGCAGTAAACACTGAGTGAACAGAAAAGAAAATTTTATGATACATGTTCTCAGGTCATGAATCCCTGGTTAGATATTTGTATATTTTATTAAAAATATGTCCTTGATATGCAAAGGTTGCCCCTCAATTATGCTATTTGGTTTCTTTGGCCAATTGCTAGAAAGTCCTTGGACACTGTCCATTACAACTGCTGTCACAGTTTACCTTAGTAAATGTGTGATGTTACATTACCCAAAATCATTTGCTTGAACGATTTTGGTAAAATTAACTTAATTATAAGGATGACGTGATTTTCTTAAGTAAAATAATAACTAGAACTTAATGCAATACTTTTAAAATTCATTTTAACAAGTTTTCTAAATGCCATTTCATTGTCATGCAACTAACGTTCTAAAGTCTTGTAAGACGTTTTGTATTATTTTGCTCATTAAGCAGCTACCAAAAATGTGTCTGACCTAGGTCAGACACTAATTGGGACTGGTGTCTGTATTTGAGTAGATCTGCCTTTGGGATAGCCACAGCTATAATAAAATGTAAGGCTTGTTTTTTTTTTTTTAAACATTTTTCTGGGAGAATTATTGTCCCTCAGAATACTCTAGCAATGACATGTACTTATCAAATAAGTCTTATAACATATAACTGATTTCTTTTTATTCTAGTAAGTTTACATGTCCAGGTAGATTATAGTGCTGCTGAGGGATCTGTCTTATATGTTATATTGTAAAGTGGCAGATAATATAATTAACGTGAATTACGTAGCTTTTCCTTTCTCCTTCTTCTTCTTCTTTTGGACAATATTGCCTCTATTGACTACCTACCACACAAAGGAATATTTCACAGATTTTAAAAATTTACATATTAGACTACAATTTTAAATGATCTTTTCTATGATGTCTAAGGGTGTTTTTGTTAACCTTGAATAATCTGGTAACTTAGTTTTTCTCAAGGCATCTTTGTAAGCACTATAACCAGACTTTTCTGAAGAGTTTTCTATGATCAGTCTTTCCCCCCAACTTTTCATATATTCCTCCCTCCAATCAAATTGCCCACCACCTCTCTAACAAAACTGCTTCTGCTAAGCTGGGAATTTACCTACAAAAGCCAATAGTCATCATAGTCAGGGTTCTCCAGAGAAACAGAACATATATATATTAGATATATATGAAGAGATTTATTATGAGGAACTGATCCGCATGATTATGGAGGCTGAGAAGCCACAGTCTGCCATCTGCAAGCTGGAGCCCCAGGAAACCTGGTGGAGTAATTCAGTCTGAGTCTGGAGGTCTGAGAGACAGGGGAGCTGATGGTGAAAATTTCAGTCCAACAGCTGGAGAAGACCAATGTCCCAGCTCAACCAGGCAAACTGGAAGCAATATGGGGCAAACGCCTCCTTCCTCTGCCTTTTCATTCTATTCAGGCCCTGGAAGGGCTGGATGATACCCACCCACACTAGGGAACATAATCTACTTTACTGAGTCCACTGATTCAAAAATTTCACACAGAAACACCCTCTCAGACACACCCAGAAGTAACGTCTTACCAGCTATCTGGGCATCCTTTGGCCCACTCTAGTTGACAATACAATTAACCACCAGTCGTTTTTTAGTCTCCTTCTAAATTAATAGTAGAACAGTATGCTCTAATGTTAACTATACCTCCTTCCTCTTTTTATTAAAACATTTAAACCTACAGAAATGTTGAAAAATGAAACCAGGTACCTGTTTACTTTTCAGTTAGATTTTACCAATTGCTACTCTTTTTTTTTTTTTTTTTCTTTTTGGCTGCACTGCTCAGCTTGTGGGATCTTAGTTCCCTGGCCAGGAGTGGAACCTGGGCCTGCTGCAGTGGAAGCTCAGAGTCCTAACTACTGGACCGCCAGGGAACTCCTAAGTAATTGTTAATTTTGGGCACATTTGCTTTTTTACCTACTTTAGTTTTCATTAATTGATTGTTTAATTTATCCTTTTCTTTGCCACTGAACAACATGAAACATAATCCAGCTTTACTCGCGTGGTACCTGTAGGACCTCCTTGATGATGGCTTTGGGTATTTTCTTGGGCGGCTCCAAGCAAGCACACCAGGCACATACGTGGCTACATTCAGGGCACAGATGCAGATGAAGACCTTTATGTCTCAGCCAAGACCTATCCTCCTGGCTCCAAATCCACGTGTTTATCCCCCTCAAGCTCAACATGTCCAGACGGTGTTCATGTTCTCCTCCACAACCTGGCCCAGCCCTATCTCCCCTCTTAGTTATGTCACATTTGTTCATCTTCACATACATTTTCCCCATATTGAATCTATCCTTAAGTCTTACTGATTTTAGTTTATAGTTTTATTCTAATATTTCTCAACTTTCCAGGAAAGCAGAATTAGCCTCAAGGATGAAATGATATTTCATTTCAGGGATGCAACATAGGTCAGAGACCTGAGTTAGGGAAGCGAGATAAGCCATATGAGTTTGGTGTCACCCTGCTCACCTCTTCTTCAAAGCAAACCCACAGAGACAGATGCGGCTCGACAGGTATCTGTCCTCTGGTGGTTGCTGAACAGGCTGTATGGGGAGATGGTGTCTGGGGGCAGTATGTGAGAACTAGAAGAAACAGGCATATGGTAACCTTAGCTGCTCTGTCCCTAACTTTTCCTTGGTCAAATGTTTCCTGATGTGGATTTAACTCCTCTGGAATTTTGAAATACATTAGGGCCACCTTTTAAAGCTGTTCAGCAAGCCAGATCTCACGGCTTTTAGTCCAGGTTGGGAAGTGGCAGAGACTCCAGGTGTGTTAGCTACTGGCCTGAATGACAGCCGTTCAAGAGGGGCCAGCCCTACGGAACAGGTGACTGACAGCTACTTTCCATGTTGCCATTGCAGTGCTCTTTGCAAAATGGAGATCTGATTACGACAAAAAAGTCTGCTGCAATTACCACTGCTCTTTGACTGAAGATCAAAATATTAATGTGGTTCTGCACAGGCTGACAGGGACTACCTGCTAATCAGGGCTTCCCGATACCATGTGGAATCTGCCCTCTTTCTGGCCCACTGGCCATTGTCTAGAACTTTCCCTGAAACAGGCCACTTCCTGGTTGCCTGGTTGCCTTCCTCCTGCCCTTCTTTCTACCCATCATCACTTTCTCTGAGAAATTTCTCCCCCAAGCTTCCTTAGCTTTAGTCAGAATTGTATCATCATATGGTCTTATGACATATAATAACTTTCTGGGATACAATTTTCAGAGTGTAAACTTTATAGTTGTTTGTAACATTCTCTGACTCGTTGCTTCCGTGATAGATCCTTCATAATAAAAGAGGCCAAATACACCTGTTTTAACTCCTCTGTTTAGCTCAATGTGGTTTCACCACTGCCCAGCACAGTGAACCAGTAAAATTGAATGCATGTTTTTGAATGAATAAATAACTGAAACTCTCACTTTAGAGATTAAAACTGAGATATTTGACATTGCCTGAAAAAAAAAATCCTAACAGCAAATATCTTCCTCATAACTATTTATTTCAATTACCAAATAAACAAAATATGTTTTATATAATTTTTCCAAAACGTTCATATGCCATGAGAGACAATAATAATCAGGATATAAATGTGTCTACTGTTAAGCCACCAAAGTAACTCCAGTAAAATCCTAGCTATTGGTTTTGAGCCAGATAAGTAATATATTTTGATTTCCTCTCCTTCGGAGAGAATATATCCAGCTAAGAATTTTAACTGAAGCTGGTAGTTGGTCAAACAACATAAACAAAATAAAAGTGTTCTTTTCTTTGACTTCAGAAAGAAAACATCAGACCACAGAGGTGACTTTTAATGAAGCTATTGTAAAGAGTTGGTTGCAGCCATTGATTTTTCCTAGCAAAATACCAATATATGGGTTGGTATAATGTGAAGCAATTGTGCTGTATCGTATTCCCCTTAAGAGCTTTGTCTCTGTCTAAATAGAAACTGAGTTTCAACAAGAAAGTAATCTTTGAACAAATCATATTTGGCAATATATTCAAAAGAATAAAATTGATAATATTTTGGACTTAATATTGTTCATCTTGCTTTTGTGTGCCATTTTGTATGCCTTTCCATATTTATAGCAGTATTTTCTCCCCCCAGATTGGCATTTAACTCACTTGAAATAACAATAGCTTGGAAAATAAACCTTTTTTAAAGAGTATGTTTCCTTCAGACAACTATAAACATTTGGAAAAATTCATGACTACCCTCTGAAATAAATACAATAAAGAATAAATGTGTTAACTGTATTTCATATGGCTTAAGAGTATGTGTTTGGAATTTCTATTAAACCTTAGCTAGACTCAATCATAAACTGACTAGTTAGGCTAGGCATTTCTTGATATCTTCCATTTACTTTCTTACCAATGAAACTTAGACCACAGATATATGTACATGTTAAAAATATTATATTCTATAGGAAATATTTTTGTATGCTCCAATGTTTATCAAACTTCAGAAATTTTTTTAATTAGTCACTTTGCAGAAATACGTCCTTTTGTGGAGTAAGGCATGAATACTATGAATAATATAGGAATTGTGGATAAATGTGATTATCTCTAATATCTTTTACTATTTAAAATCATAGTTACATTCTTTCTCTTTCATCTACCTTATAAAATGTATTATAAAAAGAAATAAAGAATTATACTGCTTTATTTTCACCTACTTTTTGTTATAAATATTGCATTTGTAAATGATAGAAAATCAGAATTACACGTTTTTGCAATATGGATAGGAAGCATACCCACACAGGTATGAGTGTTATTGGAAAGAACACTTTGGGTGGTTCTGCTAACATGAGTTTTCAAACCATGGGGATCCCAGTCATTATCACTATCGGCAAATATGCATATGTAAGCATGTTAAGGATTTTTTTTTTTTTTTTTTTTTGCGGTACTCGGGCCTCTCACTGCCGTGGCCTCTCCCGCCGCGGAGCACAGGCTCCGGATGCGCAGGCTCAGCGGCCATGGCTCACAGGCCCAGCCGCTCCGCGGCATGTGGGATCCTCCCGGACCGGGGCACGAACCCGTGTCCCCTGCATCGGCAGACGGACTCCCAAGCACTGCGCCACCAGGGAAGCCCCTATGACTATATTTTGATTAAATAAAGGAAGGGAGGAAGGAATGAATAAATAGATGAATAAATAATCAATAAAATAAACAGAATGGTGGAATATTGACCCCTGAACACTGTGTATCCTCTCAGACCCGCGTTTCAGACCACTTACTGGTGATCATGTACAACATGATGACATGCATTTAGAAGCAAAAATGCATTTTCCAGCCACAGGAATCATTTCTCTTCTTAACTGAGCCAGCTGGTTAGGCTACCTCCCATTTACCAAGTTTTGGAGTAAAGTTAATTCTTCCACGTTCATCAGGCCTCTTACCCATCAACGCCATCTAACTAAGGCTCTGATCGTTGTAACTGTGAGTAGAACACAGTGATGGGGATTTTTCCACGAGCTCTTATATTTTGGATGATATGCTGGATGCGTATACATGCCCCCTTCCCTTAACCAGTCTAAGCTCTTTTCTACTAAGACCCCCGCTGTCACTGTCATTTTGCTCCTGCCATGCTGGCTGCCTCACATTTCTGGGACGCCACCCCCCCGCCCCCCTCCCCAGGAAGGCCTCCTCCTGTGTTTCTCCATCATCCCTTGATACCCCACCCCGGCCCCTCCAGGTCTTTGAGTCTCTGCTCTGACATTATCATCCACCCCCTCTTCTCTCATTTGCATATTTAAAGTCCAAAGGTCATCCCCCAACCTGATCCCCACTTCCTCCTGCTCATCCCTCCCTTAGCCCACTTTCCTCCCTAGACGTGCCATTTTCACCATCCAATGGACAATATATTCCATGTGTTTACTTTCTAAAAATTATTGTGTGCTTCCTTCCAACTGTAATAATATAAAGGCAGGGATTTTTTGTTTATTTTGTTAACTGCTGTTTCCCAGACCTGAAGCAATGACTTGGAGCTAGATGATAAACAAATACCTGCTGGATACCTGCATTCCTTCAGCAGTACTAGAACAAATGATTTCGGCACGTAATTAGCAAGAAAAATCTAGTTAAAATAGAAGGACAGATGGTGTTATTTATTACACTGACCTGTGAGCCACATAACGAATGGGAGAGCTGTTGAGAGGGTGCGAAATCCAGTGTGGTTTGTCCTGAACATCAAAGTTACTGATTTGTTTGGCAGAAAATCCCCTCCAAATTGTCATCACAAGAAGTACAGTCTTTTACATCATGAACCCAAGACTCTGCCTACTTGTTCTTCCTGTCTCACATTCTTCCCTGATTTACGAATCATCAGATATTGTTTATGCCTGTCTCACATTTTGCCTGGATGATTGCAATAAATATTTTACTTTCTATCAATAAGATAACATGTTTCAAAATACTTAATATAAAAATATGTATTTTAAAATAGTTAAGATATGAATACGTTATATCAATATATTTTCTAATAATTAAGCATAGCTACAGAATAACTGTTTGGCCTTGCTATTTTATTATTTTAATGTAGGTCTCCATGGTTTATCATATACAAAGTGATTAGACAACTGGCTTATTGAAAATTGTATAAGAAAATATCACTCATTTCAAAATATTCAACGTAACAAGTCCCACAAAAATTTTTTAATAAAGAAAAGTCAAACCAACATTTATCAGAAAGGGATACAGATGGATATGTATAGAAAATATTTAGTTGGAGTACATTTAATAAGCACGGTGACACAGGCAGAATAACAAGGGCAATAATATTAACTTCCTACAATTAAGTATTTTTATATGCCAAAACACATCATAAAAATTGATAAAGAAGTTTAAAAAGTGGGGCAAGACTGCTGTGCTGTAGTTCCAACACTGTAGCAGGGAAGGTGTTCATAGCTTTTAAAAATCAGATAGATAAGGAGATAGATGTAGATTTAATTGTAGCTTAACAATCATTAAAAAAAAAAAGAATGTAGATGTCAATAGTACAAATGTACAAATGAAGAGAAAAAGGAATGTAAATTCTAAGGAGCATATATATTGTTCAAATTTTAAGCAAATTAATAAATGCAAGTAAAAATAAAACATGCTCTTTATGATATTAGAAAATAAATTCCAATGGAATGTTGAGAAACAGTCATATTGGGGCACTGATGGTTAGGGTGCAAACTGGCATATGAATTCTGAAGGGTTTTCCCCCTGTGAATTACACTGATGTATGTTTTCTAGTGATTTGTTTTCAGTAAATAATCTCAGACTTCCCTAAGATTTAGCTAAAAATTTTCATTACAACGTATTAGAGTAAATGTTTACTACTTTTCAATCACAGTTCTGAGAACTTTACATTATTAACTTATTTAATCCCCAGAACAAACCCAAGGGCTAGGTTTTATTGTTATTATGATTTTATTAAAAAGAAACTAAGGCACACAAATCCTACAGCTAACAGGCAGTAGAATGGTGATTCAAATTCCACGAGTTTGAACTGTTCTACGGACTGGGTTACTTTGTATCTTAAGGACTGGGAAACAGATTAAATCTTGATAATTAGATAGTATCTTAACAAACATTGGTTTGATCACAGGAGCTCTATGTAACTATTAAAGCTGTTTTACATAAGAATATCTATAAAACTAAGTAATACTTAAATATTTTAAAACTCTTACATTTATAAAATTCACTTATATTTAACTGAATTTAACTAAAATTATATATGGGATATGAGACTAATTGTTCTTATTATTTTTTATATCTATTTTTGCTTTACTCTCTAAAGTACAAATGTCTTCATTGGGAAACAGCTTCTTTATAAAAGAAAAAATAAATTAATTGAAGTTTTTTCCTAGGTTGTACATTTATATTCTACTCTTTTAAAAAATATTTCATAAGTCACAGGTTTACTTTAGAATTATAACCGACAGCCCCTCTATAGACTGGTAAACGTGGTAATGATTATTATAAATAAAAGTTAGCAAAGATCTGAAATTTTTATTAATTTTGCCAATGATGTTGATTGATTTCTTTTTAAAATCTCAAATTGAACTGAAATATCTGGTAATTTCTATTTTGTAAAGAATCTGGTTTTACATAAAATAGTTAGAAAAAAATTCTCATTTGACATACTGTGAAGAAAAAGAAGTCATTTCAACATAAAATTGGAGTTACTTACAGAGCTTTGATTTAGACTGAAAAATATGATGACGTTTTACCCGGGAACATATCCTAAATATGTAAGTAAATTCAAGTTTTAAACTATATAAAATGCATGAAATCACACTGAACGTTTTAAACAAGTGTTTGTTCAGATTAGACCATAATTCTAATGAAAACAGAAAGGAGCTCTAGCCCACTGGCCTACTAGCAATAGTGGAGTCACTACTTCCAGGTAAAAATGTTTTCTTTTTTTAGGCAATTAATCCACAGGGGAGGTCAGTGAAGACAGTGTAAATCACTGTCTCAACTAGCAGGGTCATTTTATAGATGTGTTTAATATTAAGAAGACAGTATTAAAAGTGTTGTCTATCAATTAAATTAAAACTGGAACAATGTACACGAATACATCAATCATTTTGCTTGGCTTGGTTTTCCATATTTTTAATTTATGTCAGGACTTATGCCATAAGTCCTTTAAATTATGGCTTATTTAAAAGTAAATTAGCATGCTTTGTTATATGATAAAATGTTCTCTAATTACTAATGGCAACATTTTATTTATATGTATAGTTAACCTAAATTTAAAAATATAGAGGAATATTAAAATATAAGTGTGTCTCTTTTGCATATTTATGTCTATTCTCATACCGCTCAGAAGACATAATTGATTTCTAGTTTTATCCTGTTATTTGTATTTAGATCTACAGGCATGACGGGCTAGATCTAACGTACCCTCTTACTATTATTTCTCCTGGTTCTCCCACATGGTGTGTTTAACAGTCTATTTGATTTCATTGTAGCTTAAGATTGCTTCCTGAAGAATGATTCTCATGATTTCCAATTCTCTCATTCCTCAGTTTTTGCAGTCTTCTCAATTTAAAATGATCCTATCCAAACCAGAAAGGTTTAACAAATCCTCCATTTCAAGTATTATACAGAAAAACTGGGAATTCCCTCCTAGTACAGATTGCTGGATATTACTCTTCAATATTTGCACAACAGTGACCTAACCAAAGGACTAGGCAATGATGGCACTAAGAAGGTATCCCGAGAGCAGAAAAATAACTTTAGTGCCACTATGATTTTTCCATGATCTGAAGCTTCTCTGCACTAAAATCTTTTATTATAAGTAATAAAGAGAGATGATCCAAAGAATATTTTAATATACCGACTCTGTGTCATTATAGTTATTTTCCACAGAGACATCATTTCAGTTATAAGAAAGCACTCAGTTTTACATACATTGATTATAACATTAAGTCCTTTGCTAAATCACATAAGTAAGTATGGGAGTTTTATCACTTAAACAGTTTTAGCATTTTTAAGATGATTCAATTTAAAAAATTAAAGAGGATATTTAAGATAACCTGTTCTCTACCTATATAAATTTTAGCAATGATGTTAAACATATTACTAGCATCTACCAGTTATTAAATATTTGCTAATTTTAAGCTTAGAGTCATTAGATCATTCCCAAGTGAGATTATTGTTCAGCAAAACAATTATCCCTATTCTTAAGATTAAAGAAAAAGAGATTAAGAAAAGTAACATTTAGAAACATTTAGATAACGTGATATAGGAAACATGAACCCGATAACCTGAACTTTGAATCTACCCTCTAAATGCCTCAACCAGCTTTAATACATCCTCCAATTATTAGTCCGACTTGATGTTACAGAACAGTTGATCAAAGACAGTCAATGACATGCTCTTACTCGACTTCCCTTTTTCCTTTGTCCCAATCTTTTCTTTGGCCGTGTTGGATGCCCTATAGCTCCAAGTCTTTACGAGGGGGGCAGTTCATACTTCTCCAAAGAGTCAGCATTTCTCTCAGAAACAATTCTGACTACAGGAGCAAGTAATAAAATGAGACCAAAAAATATTTCCTATCTTGGGTCTTTTCCTTTGCTACATCTCAATAGGTAATTCTTATAAAAGAATAACCTCTTATAAAAGAGGTTACTTCAACTCAGTTTCAAAATGTTTTATTTCCTTTTGAAAGCAACCACTAATATTTCTCCACTTCTTGAGGGAATGATAGGATATGCACACTGTAATCTTTTCTTTCTTTGAGAACTGTGCTTTCGGGGAGGGGGAGCATATTTTTCACTGACACTCTTACAAATTATGATTGTTTCTTTTTATGTCAGTACTCACAAGAAACCCTGGAAATGATAGCTTTACAGATTTAGAAAATAATGAATAGAGCCTCCAAGAGGAGAATCCCACGGGTGCTGTTTGCTCACTTTAATGATGACATTTGACAGCCATTTTTGTTTAGCACGAGGTTCCCCTTGCAACTATTTTATTGGAAAACTGGAAATCTGCGCTGAAAAAAAGCTGGAAAACAAAGCACTGAAATATGCATTTTTATTTGAATAGTGTTGTTGATTTTTTTTCTCCTTTTTTGCTCCTTTCTACTGTGGTATAATAATTTAGGGGGACTGACCATTAATCTAACATTAATCTGGGCAAAGCGTAGCTATATTTTTAAGGAATGAAGAGATGCAAGAAGTGCTTTGGCTTCCATAAATTTATTCTGATGTGCATGGTTCTTCTTCTTTACAGCTGTCATGATAAAAATGGTGGAAGGGCCGTAAGGTCCCCAGTTCCCAGTGTGACAGTGCAGATTTATTTTTCACTGACTGGATGTGCACTGTAAATAACAGCTATGAAGTGCATATGTGTTAGGGGGACCCAGTCTTTTCTTTGAACCCCAGATCACTGTGAGAAATCATCTTTTGTGTTAAAAAGCAGAAGGTGAAGATGATTAAGGAACAGCACAAGCAAGTGTTGCACCATATGCTGAAGTTTTAATGTGAGTATTAAGTCTCTACGTAATGAGACTGCAAGTCAGAGTATAATAGAGAATTTCTTAATTATAGTCTGCTTAAATTGCTTGCTGGTTTTATCTTCAGTCTGTATGTAAAATATGCTTACTGATGCCCCAGGAGGATGAACTTTTTACGGCAGGTAAGTGACTCTCTAGGAGTGTATACACTCCTGAACCTAACAGCTGAGTTACACACTTACTAAGATTCAGTTGTGTTTGTGCAAAACCTGACTATGTCAGCTGAGTTTGTTATTTCTATTATGAAATTGAATTAAATATCTTATAAGATTATGAACTATACATGCGAGAAGAGATCATTGTTTCTATGAAAATTAAATAGATCATTGTTTCTATGAAAATTAAAATAAAATTAAATTAAATTAATTCTATGAAAAATTAAATTTTCTATGAAAATTAAAATTAAATTGTTGGAAAAAATCAATTAATGTAAAACTCTCAAAAATACAATTCTCAAATTAGATGTTGAAGACACAACCTTGGTAAAATAACTGGTGAAAATATAAGATGATGTAACAACTGAAACTACCACAGGAACCATTGCCAGGGTAGGAAAACCTGAACTGTAACGGATGAATAGCTACAGGCTCAGTAGGTACAATTCTGAGAGTTAAACATTCCGGGGGACCCAGATATAGGGAGGGCTCCACAGTATCTTGAGGTTTACTGCTAGACCTTGACCAGATTCCCATGGTAAATATCAGAGAAAAATCCCCTTGGGCTTCCTGAAGGAGGAGGAGAAAAGGAACCATTGTGAATACACCAGAGCACTCTGCTATTACAATGCCTTAGCACAGTCATTAACAAGTCTTCATTTCTTCTACAATTTTTTTTTAAATTTATTTTGGCTGCATTGGGTCTTCATTGCTGCGTGTGGGCTTTCTCTAGTTGCAGCGAGCGAGGGCTAGTCTTCTTTGCGTTGCGCGGTCTTCTCATTGCGGTGGCTTCTCTTGTTGTGGAGCACGGTCTCTAGGTACATGGGCTTCAGTAGTTGTGGCATGCAGGCTCAAGTAGTTGTGGCTCCTGGGCTCTAGAGCACAGGCTCAGTTGTTGTGGCACATGGGCTTAGTTGCTCTGCGGCATGTGGGATCTTTGCAGACCAGGGATTGAACCTGTGTCCCCTGCATTGGCAGGTGGGTTCTTAACCACTGTGCCACCAGGGAAGTCCCCATTTCTTCTACAGTTTTGGAAAATGTTGTATCACTGAGAAACAATATACAATAAACAGTATATATTTAAGGTGTATGATTTAATACGTTTTAACATATGTACACGTGTACACCAATGAAAGCATGAGCGTAATCAAGCGAATGGTAATATTCATGATTCATCAATGTTTTCTCGTGACTGCCCCTCTATGTAGTACCTCCCTCTCCTCTTTTTCCCCTCCCTTCTCAAAAAATAAATATATAAAATAAAGAATATTTTCCATCTTAAAGGTTTTATCTAAATGAAACCCTAGAGCTCTCATTCTTTTCGTCTTGCTTCTTTCATGAGCATAATTTTTTTTTGAGATTCCTTTACGTTGGGTGTGACAATGATTCATTCACTTTCAATTAAGTAGATTCTGTTACATAGATAAACTGCAATCTCTTTATTCACTGACTTGGTGGTTATTTAGGCTGCTTCCAGGTTTGGTTATTACAAATAAAGCCACGCTGGACATTTGTGCAAAGGTCTTTGTATGGCCTGTGCTTCCATTGTTGGGTACATAGGAGCGGAGTGTTTGGACTATGGTACGTGTGTGTTTAACTTTTTAAGAAATGGCTAAACTGGTTTCCAAAGAGGTCCTCACATTTCACATTCTCCCTAGCTCTGTATGAATTCCAGTTTTTCCATATCCTTACCAACCTTTGATATGGTCTGTCTTTTTAGCTATTCTAATACAGATTTATTGGTACCTCACTGCTGCTTTAATTTTTATTCCCTTAATGATTAATGATTTCGAGACATATTTTCATGTGCTTATTTGCCATCCTTACGTATCTGACAAAAGACCTGTTCAAATTTCTTGCCTGTTTTTTAATTGGATTTTTTGTTTTCTTCTTATTAAATTTTACAAATTATGGATACAAACCTTTTATCCTATATATGATTTGCACGTATGTCACCCACTCTCTGACAGGTCTTTTCATTCTCTTAATAGTATCTTTAGAAGAGCACAGATTTTTAGTTTTGATGAATTCCGATTTACTATATCTTTTCCATTAAGGATCAGGCATTTGGTGTTTTACCTTAAATATATTTGCCTAACCCAAGGCCCTATGTTTTCTCTAAAACATTGCGTTGTTTTAGGTTTTACATTTAGGATTATGATCCTCGTTAATTTCCGTACGTATGCTATAAAGTTTAACGTTCTTTTATATGCGTACAGAAGTTCAGTTTTTCATCAATTTGTGTTGCTTGAAGACAATGAAACTCTGTCCCGACTGATGAAGGTCCATCCTGCCAGTCACTGAACCCAGTGTTATTCCCTTATGTGACTATTCCACAGGGAAGACCAACTACCACCCGGTAGCAAGTTGATAACACCAGGCCCCTTTCACCTTGCAAGGGACAATTATTCACTCTGACTTGGATGTGAGTGATCCAGATATGAGCTTGCATTTCCTTCCTCCAGGGCCTTAGCCAACTTGGTTGTCTGAGGACTTACAACATGTCTGATCTACTGATGTAGCGTCCTGTACACCATTGCCCTTTGACCGAGGGATCCCCCTCACAGCACAGGAGGGACACTTAGTTCTCTCAGATAACACACCACCTAGGGATGGCAGTTCACTGCAGGCAAAGCATAGCCTATGAACACCGTAACTGAGGTTCACCTTGAAGATAAATACCTGCAATGAAAGATGCCCCTTTAGGAGGTGTTAAGTCAATGACCTTTATAAGTACCTTTATAAACTGCTCCATGAGAGCAACTGGCAAATTCAACAAGGCAAGCTTAGAAATTTCTCATTGGAGAGGTACTCGCAGGACCTTAAGACTGTTTTAAAAAGCCTTTTATCTAATATTTATGGAAGTGTTTACTTTAGTCTGTTTCTCAGACCCGGTCACCTGTGGATAGACTAAAAGTGTGACATCCCCTTAATTAAACGGGGAAGACTGAGAGAAGGCAGAGTAACACCAAATCTTTTGTCCATTAACTACAGGATTAAATGTTCAGTCAATTGTTTTACATTAGAAACAAATAGGTTTCAGTGGGTTTACTGTACTGTGGATCATGATTTTATTTTTTACAGCTGCTTGAAGAAATTTGATAAATATAACTTAGCAAGACTTGTTTCTCTTATTGATTTTTTTTTTTTTTTTTTTTTTTTTTTTTTTTTGCGGTACGCGGGCCTCTCACCGTTGTGGCCTCGCCCGTTGCAAAGCACAGGCTCCGGACGCGCAGGCTCAGCGGCCATGGCTCACGGTGCCAGCCGCTCCGCGGCATGTGGGATCTTCCCAGACCAGGGCACGAACCCGTGTCCCCTGCATCGGCAGGCGGACTCTCAACCACTGCGCCACCAGGGAAGCCCCTCTTATTGATTTTTAACTGCCCTTCGATTCTGGACAGATTCTGACTACGGGCCAAGCGGTGTCAATATTACTTAGACTTTTCAATTAATAATGTTTTTGGAAATTAAGCTTTTACTACCATCAGGAATGAATGAAAACAGTTCTGCTCTCGTGCCTGCCCCGATAGAGATATTAATAGATAAAATATATTGTAAAGCATCTTACATACCACTTCAAATATTATGTTAAATATTTAAAAACACTTTAGCTGAATCGGACACATTCCCTTCAAGAAAAGATAAAAGAAATGTAAACATTCTCCTTCAAACTAATGCCATCAACTTATTAATGTAAAGCCAGAAGTGCAGCAAGAAAAAGGCTGTTCTCAGTATTTACAGGCATGAAAGAAACCACCAGAGATGAAGAGACGTCTATCAAATATGACATACATAATCCAGAATTCAGTTGATGGATGGGACTAGTTGCACCCAGTTAATTAGTGTCATCTCTTACATCCTGGTGTCTTTTGCAGCTACTTGCCTCTGTCCACAAGCCAGAAGCAGAGTCCCTGGGATGGTTTTAGGAGCACTGCTGTGCTGGTCTGGACTGCGGGATGTGATACTGCTGACGCTTGGTTTGATATTTTTTCCAGGCCTAAGTCCTTTCTCCCCTACTGAATGGTGCAACACGGGGGACTCAATCAAGTGTTTGTACAAGAGCTGGTGCGACTCAGATAACTCCTGAGCAGACTCCTCACCCTGCTATCCCTGAAACCCTGTGACCACGTCAGTGGACAGGGGCAGTCTTTCCATTCTGGAAAAAAAAAATCGTACTCCTCGAAATATATGTCAGTCTTACCACCTGCACGTTTGATCTTCCAAGGGTAAAACCCGGCCTTAATTAGCAACACAGAATACCAGGAAACTTGTTTTCATCAGAAACACATTCAATGGTTAACTCCAAGGATGCTATTTTGTAATAAAATATGCAAATTAGAATTAAGCCCTTTTTTGTATTTCACAATCCCCCAAATCCTAAGTTAGGGAGGATTTCATGATAAAGAAAAAATGCTCTTCAAATAAACTGTGTCTTTACAGAACCTACTTACTCCTCAAAGTAACTGAGGATTCCATTGCAAGAAACAGTTGATCAAAAGGAAACCACATATTCCCTTCCAGAGTAAAACGCCGGTTCCGTGCTTCACCATTGCCCCGTACCTAGTCAACTTGGCTCTTTTGGACAATAACTAATTGAAAATTATTGCTAATTACTTAATTTCTCTGCACTCGCAAATGATGAATGACATAAACTGGCTACCACGAAACATTGAAGCTTTTATCCAAAAACCTCAAATAACCTGGGTTGCAGTGCTATTATAAATTTGCTACCACAATTTTTTTTTTTAAATTCAGTATTTAAATTTAAAATAATTACTCGGAAACTATTACTAAAAAGAGCAACTGAACTTCACCACACGCGCAAAGAAGTACAATACCCTTTGGCTCTAAATGGCAGTAGCCTCACACGCCTTCTCCTGTTGATACAGAATAAGGGTGAAATAATGGTTTTAATTTGCGTCTTTCGCTGCCGGCACCTTGAGCTCCAGACATGGTATCAGTCAGTCACTGCTTTCAGCATTTCATAATGAACTATTACATGCACATTGGATCAAATGTTAGCATTTTTCCAGGAGAAAAATGTAAAAGTTAGGAGTATGCCTATCATTAAGAGACCTGAAGGACTCTTACGCAACTTACATGATCCACAATATTAAACGGATGCATATACAATGTTAGCACTTCTCCTTGCTCTTCTCAAGTGATTATTAACATAAATTAACATTTTATTGCCACCGCCATGCTAGACAAGCTTTGTCATTGGTAAAATCATGCATCATTCATACCATTTTTAAATAGTTACATTATTTTTTAAACTAATTTAAGACCAAAGACTTAGGACTACAGTTAGATTTTTACATTCAAAAATATATTTGACTGCTTGTCTTTTTCCCCTATTAACTGTTTGGTTCTGGAGAGACGTCTAGCCTTTTTAAATCTGTTTCTTTGCCTGTGAAACAATGAGAATAATAACTGATTTTTCCCTTCATTAAATGTGTGTTTAACATTTCCTGTGGGCAACTTTGATAGTCACCAAATATGGTGGAACAACAAAAGACATTTCCTCTACACACACACACAGCTTAAAATCTGGGAATTTGGGTCCGTACTGTATTAGATAACGCCCGTAAACATGCACAAAATGTTAGTTAATATTATATATACATATATGTATGTTGAGCCATTCAGTGAATAGATACCAGTAGAGTAGCTGCTATGTGTTAGTGAAACATCAATAAACTGTTGTCCTGAAACAAATAGGCTGCCGGATATTTCTACAGCAAAAATGGGTTTATTTGGGATCAGCAGAGAATTGCAATTCTGGGGTCTGCAGCCATGGAGTGCCATATGCAAGTCCCCTTGTGGCAAGGGAAGGAGGACACTTTTTATAGAGGACAAGGAAGTTGGGAGGGTTCCAGTAAACAGAGTCCGTGGCTTTTCATTGGCTGAGTCGTTGCCAGGAAATAAGAATCTTCTTCCGGTTGGGCTCTGCCCTGGCCACAGGGCATGAGCGCTCCCCCTTTCGGTGGCCCAACTCTTTTTAATTGAGGTTCCTATTTATTAATTTTTTACAAAACAAAGACTACCGCTCTTGTGGCTCTTCACATTCTAGCAGAGAAATCAATAGCCATAATAAATAAAGAAAGTATGTATTGTGCTGGAATGCGGTGAATGTTGTGTGAAAAGACAAAGTAGATGGGAAAGAATTGACACTGTAGAGGCTATGGCAGTTGACGGTATTCAACAGAAGAGTTAGGGAAGTTCTCCTTGAGAAGGTGATATTTGAATGAAATACTGGAAGGAGGTGACGGAATCACTTAAAGGATGGCTGAGTGAAGGGTGCTGGAGGGAGGGGAGGACCTGGGAACAGCTCTCAGGCAAGATTCTCCCGTGTGCGTCCTGGGGGCCCCCTGGGGCGCAGTGCTGCTGGAGGAAAGCTAGCAAAGCTCTGAGTAGTCGAGGCTGAGACGCAGAGAGGCAGTTCGGAACCAGATTACAGTGGACCTAGAAGAGCAATGCCGAGGCTCTGACTTCTCTCCGAATGGCAACGGGGACCTACTCAGGATTCTGCACAGAGGAGTAAGATCTGCATCCGTTTCAGACCTCAGCATTTTGTAATGAGAATAGACCACAGAACAGCAAGAGGAGAAGCGGAGAGAACTGTTGACTATTTTAATAATCCCAGTATTGTTTCTATAGATGAATTTGGGAAAGTTAGAAGATCCACATTGCGGCTGAGTCATCCACATTACGGTCTCTGAAGAGGACACCAAAGTGATTGGTTTCTTAAATACAGATGTATTAGATATCTGTTCATAAGAAAAAAAAGATCCTAATTAGAGTAGTACGTAATGGAAACTTACTTTGAGAAAAAGAGGACAGAATCATAAAAATGGAAAGTGTTTTAGATGAACGAGAAATGATTCTAAACATGTCCTTTATATATAGCGTCAATAAATAAAATTTTCTACCGTGCTTTAGGCATTGACTTAGATAAAAGTCTCGGGGACAGTTTTCATTAGCTTTTCTTTAAATAATAATTTAAATAACTGAACAAACCAATATGCATATATATAGATTCAACGAAGTTTATTCCGAATTGATTTTCTAAACATTTTGAAAATCAATCCCATTCAAACAGCACTCACAAGTGCCCAGAAACGAGCCACAGAAGCAAAATGGTACTTGACCTCAAGGCCAGCTCTAAAGACTAACTCTTTACAGAGTTCTAATTTGCTCCAAAGCTTATAGCCTCATATTTTCCATTTCTCCACTGCTTCTCAAAGAAGTCCTGCATTCCAAATCATCTTAAACAAAGGGAATATAGTTTTTATTTCGGGAAGGACAAATATTTTGGAAAAAAGGGGACAATATTAACTTCAGTTCAGGCTGTTCTGTCTGAGTACAACGAGCGAACTTTTTTTTTTTTAAGCCTGATGCATGTTTCCGTTGTAAAAATGTAATAAACAGAAACCTCAATTAAATGGAGTGGGGAGACCTTCCAGAAGCAGGGTCTCTCATGCACTGTGAGGATAGCAGAGCCCAGCAGGAGGAAGAAGTACTGCTCTTCTTTCCTGGCAAGGACTCAGCCAGTGAAGAGCCATGGACTCTGTTTACTGTAAACCTCCCAACTGCCTTTTCCTCCATGCAAGTGTTCTCCTTCTCTTGCCATGGGGGGGACTTGCATGTAGCTCTCCATAGTTGCAGATCCCAGAATTGCAATTCTCTGCTGATCCTGAACATACCCATCTTTGCTGGAGAAATAGCTGACAGTCTATTTGTTTTAGGTCAACACAGTCTTGGAAGAAGTGGAATACCGGGAGAGCGAGAGCAAGCAGTTTTCTTGAGGTCTCCCAGGTTCCTATTATCCCTGCAATAATCTTTCATTACAAAAATGAATCTATGCAGAGTTTTTTTATTTTGTAGCCTTAAAAGCACGAGTAAAGGTCACTATAAGATTTGAAAAGGGCTCACAACAATTGTAATAAAAGAATTATCTGACCGTTAGTTGTGAATTTGTTAGCTTACAACTGGTTAAAGGCACATGACAATCAAAATGATGAAAGTGTACAGCAACTTGCTTTCAGATCTGAGATGTACTAGGAAAAAGGGCTTCAGAGCTTATAAAATAACTCTTCTGAAATGGGAGCACCCTTCTTGCATTTTCTGTCTTCATAGTAAATGGTGCCTTCACTCTTTTTCTCTCAACTAATGTGAAATAATGTTACTTTCCCCTGTTTTCCATATGGTATCTCTTTTTTTCTTTCCTTTGTTCAAACATCCTTCTTAACAGTTTCCCCTCCCTATGATTCTGTTTTCCTCTTTAGCTCAGGGCAGGAGAGAAGAAAGATTGAGAAACTGAGTGACTGAGAGAAGGAGAGATTCGATTAATAAATCAAGTGCACAAGTTAATGTAATATTTCATATTCCTATCATTTTCTTGACTATTACAGTTTTGCTGTCAACCTATGGAAATGGCCATAAGCTTCTTTCAAAATACTTAGAATGATCAGGAGCAAATTAGGTTTTGGTGTCCACGGTGGGTATAGGTGAGATGTGTGCATTTGGACACCCGGGTATGTGAGGCAGATCAGCTATCAGCTGAAGCTTTGAGTGTGTTCTCCTAACCTCACAACCTTGTTTGCAGACTTACCTATAACTTCAAGCTATGTCATTAAGCTGTCTTTATCAAGTGTGCAGTGTTTCCAGAAAACAGTCTGAAAGCCAAAGTGTCAAGAGACATTTCATACTCAGGGCTTCTACGGTATTTTCAGCTCCTTATTCAAAGTCCACTTTATTTTTGAGAGCTGCAAATTCAGCATCTTTAACAGGGCTCAATTAACAGAAAGCCTAAGGAACACAGAGAACAACGACGTAAGTAGAAGAAAGTTATTCCCTTAGCAAGTTTCAAAACTGATCATAATTTAAGTTTGGAAAGAATTTGTACAAGTGCCAATGTTTGTGGCTTCCTAGATTTTTATAGATAGCTCACAGTTACTTACATTTTTAGATAATAGACTGAAATAACGTGTACCTGATATTTACAGGAACTCTATCATCCATTTTTAAAAATAGCTTTATTGAGATATGATTAATATGCCATACAATTCACCATTTTAAGTGTGAAATTAAGTGCTTTGAGTACATTCACAAAGTGCTGCAACCATTACCACTACTTTATTCCAGAAGCTGTTTATTACTCTCCAGAATAACTCTACAACCATTAGCTGTCAGTCTTCATTCCCTTGTGCCCCAGACTCTGGCAACCTCAATATAATTTCTGGGTCTATGGATTTATGTTCCTAGAGGTTCATATGAACCCTTCTTCTGTAGGTTGTCTTTTCACTGTGATGTCTGAGGAAAGAAACTTTGTATCAAATGTCTTGGTATTTCCCTAGATCAATTGGCATCTAGTAGGTGCTCAATAAACTTGAAATGGATCATATAAATGCAAATCATACATAGAAACAAAGTAAAACAACAACTCTAATTGTAAAAATCACATTTGCTCTGTTTAACTGTGCACATAGCCTAATTATATGTTGGTGACTACCTTTTCAAATATGGCTGGATTATTTTTTATTTGCATTATTTTTATTTGCAGAAATATTAAATTTGCCATAACCAGCAAAGCCACATGCTGTTTCTTCTTTTCAAAGGAAAAATTGTAGACCTTTGGCATAAGTCAGTCCCAAGCCCTACTGTGTGAACACAAGACCTGTGTACTCTTTAAATAGGTCATTTTTTATAATTTCATGGACGTGTCTGTGTGTCTGTGTGTCTGATTTTAAGTGCTTGCATAACAGTAATTTTACAAAGGTTTCAAAGAAGCACCTGACACAGTTCAGAATATTTCTAATGATTTACTTCTCTAGGAAGACATCATGATTTACTACCACTGTCAGCTGGAGAGAGCTTCTCCGGTGCCCACCAACACAATGCAATTCGATACCACGTCCAGAAATGCCGTAACAGGCAAATGTTTCTCTTCCAGCACTAAAACATTATTGTGTAAGTTCCCCACAGAGCTGTGTTGGCAAGAAGAAAGAGGTGGATTGTTAGAAGGTGGGTCTAGGAGAGCAAAAGCGAGATAGCCTTCATTTATAACTTGCATTTTTCTAGGTGCCCTCAGCAGGATATACTTAGCATGTTTGCCTTTTCCAGGTGCTTTTCAAAGCACACCTTTCTCTGTTATCAACACACGTGGAGTTCTTTTGAGAGGCAGGAATTGTTATTTTTTAAAGACCAGGTGCATTTCTTTTATCAGCTTTTTATATGGAAAGCTTGAGAGCTTATGTAAAGTGAGATCTTGGGCGGTGTTGTTGACTGTCAGTTAAAGCACTCCTTTGCTGCTGAAGTTTCAGGGTTTGTAAAATGGACTTTAAAATATTTGTAGTTATATGTGGATGCTGTCACATAAAGAAACATATGAGATGAGGGAGCAAAGCGTGTAGCTGTCCTGCGCCATTGCCAATGACTGTGCTTTTTGCATTTGCATTGGTCAAATTGTGCATCAGGCATGGTGGTTTCTGTTTTGTGAAGAGATGTGTACATTGCTGGATGGGGGAGATAACCGAATACCAGGAGTGAATGCGCTCATTGAATCAAATGCCTTCCAATGTTCAGATTGTCTTCATCACTGCTTTGTTGCTTCTGCTCATACGTGGCACCCAAGGAAAAAAAATGTAGTTTCGTGTAATAAAAATCTAGTCGAATCTAGTCCACTTTAAAGTTTAAATTTAACTTATTCCAAGTGTCTCCTCTTTCCCACCTCACTGAGAAGAATTAGTAAAAACAGAAAATAACTGTGTTGAATAGGAAAATAGTCACATAATTAATAGACATTCCATGGTACTTTATTTCTACAACACAGGACTAATTTGGCTAAGGGGAAATTGCCAGTTTTAGATTCTTATAACAAAAGATCAACTCAGTGATCTTCCAGCCCAAATTGCTTAATGTACAGATAAAGGAAATAACACACAGAGGGACGAAGTGTGTGTCACTCAGGTCCTACACTCAGTTAGAGGCAAAGTTGAGAATCCTGTAAAACTTCAAGGATAAAGGCATTTGAGTAGAGCCCTGGCCTCGCACAATCTTCGGGACCGTGTTTCAAATTCATTCTTTTCCCAGATTTATCCACTTTCTTTGTATTCCTCTATACATTTCCCGGTTCTCAAATTCACGAGGAGATACTGGGTGAGCGATTGCAATGGCCCTGGTTACAAAATGTTGCAAGTGTGGTTAGTGATCATAAAAAGACTTTTCCATTTGTCCGTTCCTTATCAGTTTGTTAGTCATGATTGAGAATAGTCTATAAATAGAGCACCATTTATGTAAACACATAACTCTGAAATCTCTGATCTCTTCTGGAAGATTAAGGATGGCCAACATTTCTTTGAACATCCTCAGATAGAGAGGTGGCCCTCTGACCCTCTTCCTTGAATCTGGTTGGCCTGTGTTGGCCTCTCTTCCACTTTCTGGGCTCTTTTGCTAAGATACTAGTAGATTCCTCTTCCTCTCCCTGAAATCACTCACCCTCAAAACCCTGAGCCATCATGTAAGAAGTCCAGCAACTTCAGTGACAACACGTGAGGAGAGAAGAGCAGCCCAGCTGAGCCCAGGCACCTGCCATTTCCAACCAGGCACCTGAAGCCATCATGGAGCCTGCACTCCATCCGCCAGCCGAATTCCATCAGGTGCCCTATGGTGGCAACACATGGGGCAAAAGAGTTGCTTACTCTGTCCCTGGCCAAATTTCTGGCCCATATATTTGTAAGGTAGGATAAAATATTTTTATTTCAAGCCACGGATGTCCAGGGTGGTTGTAATGCAGCAATGAATAACCGGCATCACATCTGGCGTGTGGGATTTGGGTGCTACCTGAGTCGTGTGGTGCTGGCTTTTGGGTTGGTGAACAGACAGAAGCTGAAGGGCTCCAAGGAGAATGTAAAGCACTATGGTTTCTTCTACCTGGAATGTTCCCTCAGATTTCTGTATGACTAATTCCTGCAGTTCCTTCAAATGTTTACTTCAGTTGTGTCCTTCTCTGTGTCTAACCGATTTCACTTATCATAATGCCGTCCAGGTTCATTCATGTCACAAATGGCAGGATTTTTTTTCTAATGGCTCAATAATACATTCCATTATATATATATATATATATATATACACACACACACACACACCACAATTTCATTATGCATTCATCCGTCAATGGACACTTTCCATAGGTTGTTTCCATATCTTGGCTATTTTGAATCACACTGTCGTGAATGTGGGAGCGCACATATCTCTTCCAGATACTGACTTCATTATTTTTGGATATGTACCCAAAAGTGGGCCTGCTGGTAAGGTGGTTCTACTTTTAATTTTTTGAGGACCCTCCATACTGTTTTCCACAGCGGCTGCACCCACTGACATTCCCACCAGCAGTGCGCGAGGGTCCCCTTTTCTCCACACCCTCACCAACACTTGTTACCTGTAGTCTTTCTGGTAATGGTCATCCTAAGAGGTGTGAGGTGATATCTCACCGTGGTTTTGATTTGCATTTTCCTGTTGTTTATTTTTAACTTTCTCTAGGCTCCAATGGCTTCATCCCAGAACTCTCGGGGCTCAAAATTTTCCACTTCCTCCTGTTTTTGATTTCCTGAGCAGCCGGTGCTCCTGTGACTGTCTCCACATGTAACTGCTTTAATTGATTCTCAAAATACATCTGAGCTATACTTAAGTGATTATATCATCATGTGTAGGGAACACAGAACCGAAACACCTAAGATAACATAATCTTTAACTAGAAAGTGTTAATGTCTGAGAATGAAGCCATGCTTATTCATTCATAATTCAGCATCTTAAGCATTACCAAAAGAGACACTATGTTCTAATTATTTCCATTAATTTATTACGAATACATTTAAAAACATATTATCTTGGGACTTCCCTGGTGGCGCAGTGGTCAAGAATCCACCTGCCAATGCAGGGGGCGTGGGTTCGAGCCCTGGTCCAGGAAGATCCCACATGCCGCGGAGCAACTAAGCCCGTGAGTCACAACTACTGAGCTTGCGCTCTAGAGCCCGTGCTCTGCAAGAAGAGAAGCCACTGAAATGAGAAGCCCATGCACCGCAATGAACAGTAACCCCCGCTAGCCGCAACTAGAGAAAGCCCGCACGCAGCAACGAAGACCCAACACAGCCAAAAATAAATAAATAGATAAATTTATATAAAAAGATAAAAACATATTACCTTAGTTGATATTAAGTTAGAAGTTAGACATTAATTTGCTCTTGTAACGAGGTCAAGTAGTTTACTTTCCCTAGAAATGATTTCCCATCACTCTATATAGATGCTGAGGTCTCCCACAACACACATGTATTCCGTTTTGTATTTGTTTGGTATGAAGTCCTACTGGTTTTATATGTCTTGCCAATACATTCAAACTGGTTTAGAAGAGATTTACTTTAAATCCAATAGGCAGTATCTATATTACAATATCTGGGTTTTTTGTTTGCGTTTTTTTTTTTCATTGCTATCCCTCTGAGTTTGTGCTCATCAATCATACTGGGAGGCTGACTTATATTCTCCACACTTCACCACTAACTGGATTACAGAGCTGAAAAACTTACTCAAAGTTTAAAATGTGATAAACATAATCAAATTGCTCTAGTCAAATTCTAACAGTGGTGAATAGATGACACTAATTACCTTTTCTTATTATGCTACAAATGTGGTTTACTCTATCTTTATTCATGAAGAAATATCATGCCTGCCACTAAGGGGACCGCAGCAGGATGTAATATTGGCTTATTTGTTTCCTTAGTTTTACTTTCTTCTTTTACCAGCATCCAAGAGATGTAATTTTAAGCGGTAATATATTTACAGCAGTATTTTTTTTACCCCCTTTGGAATATAATTTTTAATCACTGCAAAGATTCACGATTCTAAATAGACAAGTGCTTTCCAAACTCCAGTAAAGTGATAACTCTTTTTGTGGAAGCTTATGTTTGTTTTGGAGGGAGCGAGATTGTTTCCAATCAGTTAACACAGAAAACAAATGGGGCCTGTGCCAGGAAAATGCATCAGGATGAGAGAAATGGTACCATTCTTTCCAGATAAAAATGTAAATATACTAGTTTTCAAACATATCCTATATGATTACATGGGGAAATTTCTTAGTAATTCACCTTGAAAATAGTTTACAGAAAATAACTAGTCGAACTTGCTTACATGCAATCTGGCTTAAATAATTCACACCCCTATTTCCAGTGGTCAGAACGGAGGCAGTTTCACAGACTTGTCACTTACTGATTTTACACTTCTTCTCCAAGTGCTGTACAAAGGAAATGTACCTGCAAATGCTGGCTTCCACTTGTCAGACAGCCAGTCTCTGCTACGGTTTTTTGACTGTGGGGTGACACCACCTGAGGTTGCCTCACGAGTCCCCAAAACTTAATATTAAAACAACAAATATAATCATAGAAATAGTGTATTAATTAATTTTAGAAGCTTGGAATTTTGAACATGCCAGCGGGAAGTTTATCTGCAGTTGAGTGGAGAAGACTTAAATAAAGAGAGAAATCTGCAAGCTGTTAACATACACGTAGAAATTAAATGGATGAGAGTGGTTTGTGATTCCCCCAGAAATAACTCGTATACGGATATGATATAAGAACCAAAAATAAAACAAAGCTTACAAAATAACTTGCAGGGAAGGGAAATCATACACCTAAGATACGCGGGGCAATCTAGTTTCACAGCTTTATGCCTGGAGTTCCAGCTTCTTACCAACACTTTCAATTTTAAAAGTGACTTGGTTCAGATGCTAAATTAGGCAGACACTGCTTACAGGCAACTATAATGGAATTATAGTTTATTCTCAAAGGAAGTGAAGCCTTAATATGGTTTTAAATAGGGAAGTGACTTAATATGACCCATGTTGAAAAGCCACTGGACATTGGGTGGGTGACAGATTGGATGGACCAAAGAACAGAAGGAGGCCAAGAGTGGCCCTCACGTCGGGGCAGAGGGCGAAGGTGGTGTGGGATTAAGGCAGACCCCGGTCTTGTCATCCTTGATAAACCACGATAGAAAGTTCGGGTTTTTTTCCACCCTGTGGGATGGGAAGCTTTGTAAAGTGTTAAGTAGTTGAATTGTAATATCAAAGTTATGTTTCTTTAAAGAATCATTTTGGCCGTCGTGTGGAGAGCAGCTATTGTGCTACAATGTGGAGTCGGGGTGTGCAGTTGAAACTGACTGTGAGGCCCCTGCAAGAAACAGTGGGGCTTGGACTGACACGGTGGCCACGGAGAGACCTGGGTGAGCTTGGCATATATGTGTTGAGAACAGGGGACAGGGCACACTAACGGGTGCAGGGAGGTTTGTAAGGAAAGTGGTCTCAGGGAGGACTCCTGGATGTACTGGTCAAGCAAGGAGATGGGTGTTATTTAGAGAATGGGTAGGAATGCATAGGATTTAGAGATAAAAACGTGTTCTGGTTGTAAGTATTACTAGTTAAGCAATGAGCTGGGTGGTGCCCACACATTACCCCTAACATCCAGACAGGACGCTTCCGGGAACAGACCACAGAAATACCAGCCACTTTGCAGAAGAGAAGAGCAAATACTTGGAGGACTCAAGGACCCAAATGCTTTTCTCCTCAGGCCACCGGCAGCCAAGAGTCCAGGTATTCCTTTCAGAGAAGCGAGGGGGAGGGTCCAATCTAAAGAAACAAGTGAACTGTATCACACATGCAATGCCAATTCCTGGTGGAGATATTCAGCTGTCTTCCCAGCATAGAAAATTTAATCTTTCCCCAAACTGAGTCCACTGTTCCAAAATCTCCTCTTTTCCACACAATCTCTGCAACACACCTTCCCCTCTTAGCATATATTTCTTTATTACAATTTCCATCCACTTTATCATCCAACGCAGAGAAAATAATCACCACAGACCACTCAAACCATCCATCGGTTGGATTGGTCTCAAGCCCTTTCTTGGCTGTCTCCTTCCCACCCTCCCTACAGCCAAAGCCTGGCCTCGAGCTCTCATCACTGCTTGAGTAAATTATTCCAAGTCACCTTGATGTGACAATCTTTCACATGCCATGACAAAGCCCTCTGTTTATAGTGTATGTCGATATGTCTGTGCTACAGGTGAACTGCATTGAGTCATGTAGCAATAATCCCCGCCAACTCCCTGAATGACAACATAAGAAATATTTTACCTATCTCTGTCCATTTCAAGGTTCTTTTGCCCAAGCTTACACTGAAAAGTATGAAGAGAAAAGATATTTGGCAGAAATGTGAAAGAACATTTCAGAGAGTAATGAAGACTAAACAATATCGAATTGCCTATATTCTTTCGTTTTGATAGAAAAATAACAATACGTTGGCAAGTTGATGTTATACAACCACATTTTTGTGCAAATATACTTTGCTCCACTTAATAGTCTTTCTCTATAAAACATATGAAAGTAAAAACATAGTAAACATGCCCTCTTCATGGACAATGAAACTAATAAACAGAATCACCTGGACAAAAAGAAAATCAGATTTGCAAATATCATAAACGCAACCATACTCTTAAAAACACCTGTCTGATTTTAAAGACTTTTCTTAACTTAGACACAAATATTTAAAGATTCCTCAAAATAAAAAGGTATCAATTCATCTTTAATTCTGCTGTAATAAAAAACGGTCTCTTTTCTTACACACATGGGGGAAACAGACACCACTGATTTTGAGTCTGAACCAGGGTTTCCCATAAGAGTATCTTTTATAACAACATCTTGCCTTGAGCAGGTAGAGGAAAAAAACTCCACTCAGGGGCAAAGTATACTTTAATTAACTGTGAATACTTCTTAAGGCCATCTTTGAACACTTGTACTTCATTGCAAGACAGAGAAACTAATTAATAAAAGAGTCTCTCTAAAAAAGAAATTACTCAGAAAGAATTCTTTGTAAAATTTCTGGCACTTATGACATTCAGTGTGACAGCAGCCGGCTACCTCTATCTGCTGTTGGTTCCAATCTCTGCTCCCAGGACACTGTTATGAGATTGTCAGGCCCCTTCCATCCAAGTACGAAAGCAATGACCAACAACTCCATCGAGTAAATGGAAGTGAGAATAGCACTGGATGTGCATGAATAACTGGCCAACATCATTCTTTGCATCTGCTCTCTTTTTCTTCTTTTGTACTCGAGAATTTACATGTAAGACATAAAGCCAGTGCCTTCACCTAGTGACTGCTACATTGGATTCCAACTGCTTTTTCTGGTTCAACAGAAGTGGAAAAATGTGTTCAAACTTAATGACTGATCATCTAATTCATTAATTTAGTCAATGACAGTAATAGCCTGTTGACTTGATTAGTGAATGATCGCTTATCACACACGAATATTGAAAGTCACACTAAATATAATTTGCCTTAAGCTCCAAGAACAATATAAAGTACCACGATGTTTCAGTGTGTTTCCAATTGGTTTTAAGTTTATTTTATATTGAAGAATAGTTGATTCTTCTAAAGTGAGTGGAAGGCTCTTCCTTTCTCCCTGTAACTATACTCTATTAAGGGGCTCTTTCAATACGTCTCAAATACAAAAAAAAAACCAGAACACTGAATATGGATAAAATTAGTCCAAGAAGAATTTGAAGGGTTTCAAAAAACTTAAAAGCCTGCAGAGACCTTACCATAAAAATCTCCAATACAGGTAAGTTCGTTGTAAGAAGGGGGAAAATAGTATTGTACCCACAGATTTGTATTTTACCATAAACTTGAATCATGAAATGGTCTTCTTTTATAATTCTCACTTTTAAGGGTGTTTAATATACCTGACGTTGTGAAAATTCATATGAAAATTAGACATTCTAAAAAGAGACGAGTTGCAGTTTTGAACATCTATTTTGACTTCTTGGTGGCCACACGGTAAAGGCAGAAGAGCCCTGTGGACATTGCCATCATGACGTAAAGCCATGAATTTATCAACAGAGCACTGGATGACTCCACATCTGCAGTGTATCGCCACTCTAAATAGTTTCCCCAAGAATGCGCCCTGTTTATTAATAAGAATTGAGGAAAGTAACGCACTGGATGAACTTCTATAACAAAAAATAGCGTAAAACTGGTTATCACTCCACAGATGAATGGATGAAGACGATGTGACGCGTATATATGTACATACACACACTATATATATATATATATATATATACACACACACACACACACAATGGAATATCACTTGGCTATAAAAAATGAAATCTTGCCGTTGGCAACAGCATGGATTGACCTGGATGGTATTACGTTTCGTGAAATAAGTCAGACAGAGAAAGACAAATACTGTATGCTTTCGATTCTATGTGGAATCTAAAAAACACAATATGCAAACAAATGTATCAAAATGGAAACAGACTCACAGATTCAGAGAACAAACTCGTGATTACCAGAGGAGAGAGGGGTGTGAGGATGGGCGAAATAGGTGAAAGGGATTAAGAGGTACAAGCCTCCAGTTATAAAATAAATATATCACGGGGACGTAATATACAGCACAGAGAATATAGTTAATAATATTGTTATAACTTTATATGGTGCATAACTTATAAAAATATCACATCACTATGCTGTACACTTGAAACTAATATAATATTGTAAGTCAAATATACATCAATAAATGAAACGAAATGAAACTAAACTAATTGGTACTTTTGGTGTATTTACAAGTAAGCTGAAGGAGAGTGGGAGGGAGTCAAATGCTTGAGTGCATCATTTGTAAATCAGGATCTGGAGTATTAATGGACGATTATCTATTTAAATGGTGTGATTATGGGAACTGGAGGTTAAGAAAACCTAGAATGTCCAGTGGGTAGGAAGTAGTCAAATAACAGAGGCCCCTCATTGGACGGGTCATTCGTATTGACACTCAAGTCACTTAGGGTCATTTACTTACGGATCCATTAGCTTTCTTTTCTACTTATTGAAAATTTTAAACTGGTTTCCTCATTGGGGATTTTGTACAGATTATTCCTTTCCCTTCCATGTTTTCTCCACCTACACTTACTGACTCAACTCTCATGTCGCTCGAGAAGCTTTCCTGACCACTGTTCTTCATATAGTGTCCTGCAATCATTCCCCACCACCACACCTGGCTGGCTCTGTATTTGCTTGTTTCCATGTTACTTGATGGCCTAGAATGTAAGTTCTCTGAAAGCAGAGACACTGTTTCTCTTAATCCTCAGTTTTCAGTCCTCAGCGTTTGGTAGAGTGACTGGCACTCAAACAGTGCTCAATAAATTACTGATTTAGAAAAGCAAAAAAATACCTACTAATCAAAAATGGACAGCAACATATTAGTTGTGCAATAAACGCACAGGAAAAAAAACCCACAGGAAATTAGAAGAAAATGATTGTGGAGAATTACTAAATATAAGCAGATCAAGGTCTGTGAAAAAAAAATTAAAACTCTTTCAAACAGCTTCTCCCCATAGACTCTCCATATCCAGATGGTTTTATGGGTGAATTCTTGTAAATTTAGTGGAATAAGTAACTCTCATATTGCTTCTTATACTTTTTGGCATCACACCAGGAAAAAGATAGCTTCTCAGTATATTTACAAAACAGTGCTAGGCTGACAAGGATGGCACATAGAGAATATCTTGCTTATATATTGATTCAAAGTGATAAATAAAACAAGAACACATAGAATCAAAGAAAACAATACATGAATAATACACTCAAATAGGATTTATTTTGGCAAAGTAGGAATTATTCAGAACTAGGAAATTAAATATATTTCACAATATTAACTGGTCAAAATAAGAAATAAAACTTTTACTCATGCTGAAAAGGCATCCCTGATGAAATGGTCAACTAAAATATGAAAAGAGGAATACTTTCCTAGCATGATGAAGAGTGTAGACCAAAAGGCAGAATGCTTAACAGTAAGACATGGGAAGCATGCTAGTTAAAGAACAGGAGGAAGAGGAAACTTTCCCTATTTTTTAAAAGTTAATGGTGTTCTGCAATTTCTAACCAATTCAATTAGATAAATAATACAAAAGAAATATGTATTTTAAAATGATAAAAATCAATATAATGAAAACCTGAAAGAACTGTGTTCTATTTACAAAATAATCCAAATCAAATACCTTTCTCATATTCAGTAAAAATTAGGACAATGGGGAAAATTCCATTTGCAATAATAAATACAATATAAATGAAAATAAACTTAGTAAAATACACTCAGTATACATAATCATGTGAAAATGTACAGATGGGGGTGAAAGAATTGCAAAAATGGATAAATATATTTTTGTTTGAATGATAAAGTATTTTAAGTGTATTAACTTTCTTAAATTTAATTGAATATCAGTGAAAAACACATAATTAAAAATAACTGAATACGTCATTAATTTTGAAGAATAATTAAAGTAGGTAATTAGGAAAGATAAAATATAATAGCAGGCATCTTGCTCTACCTATATCAAAACTTTAAAATTCCAGTAAAGCAAACGAAGGAGTAATAAATCATGTAGATTAAGGGCATAGCAAAAAAGCAGACTTAAGAGTATACAAATTTTGTATTTCATAATAGTTAAATCTTATATTAGTAGAAAAAATAAAAATAACGCTGGGACCATCAACCCCATTTTAGTCATTACTACAAAATAAACTCAAGATAGCAGCAAGTGATCAAGTGTGACAATGCATTATAAATATCTTCGAAGAATATATGAGTAAATATATACGTAATTTTGAACTGAGGAAAGCATTTCAATGATTATTCAGATCAGCTTTAATTGACAAACTTGGAAAGCAGGATGCTTAGTCTCTAGGTTAGTTAGTTTCAACCCACCTGGGGGAATAACTAACACATCCTTGTAAGGTAGATAACTTTGTAAGGCAGATTACTGCTCTACGGTGGAGAGCAGAAGAGAATGCACATTCCGGGTAGGCATCTAGAACTGAGAGGGAAAGGGTCTGAGAAAAGACTGTCTTAGCTGATTTATTATCTTCTTTTGATTTCACCTATCAGTTAAGTTTTTCTTCCCAGTGGTGACCAAAAAAAAAGGGGAGGGAGACCGAAGTGCGGTTTAGGAGATGGGGCTTCACAAAAACTTTATACCATGGGCAGGAAGTACCCCCTGATCATGGATGCATTATTCACAGGTTCACACATGTATTCCTCAAACACACATGAGTCCTTACTCGATGGTGACCACTGGGCATTCATTCATCTCAAATACGGACAATATAGTCCCTGCCTTGAGGGAACTTAAATTCTGAAGTGGACCAGGAACAAGTCAACAGGGTCTCTTGATAAATGCTGTAATTAAGGTCAACTCAGGATGCTGTGGCAGGGAAAAATACACTGCATTTAAAGTACATTTCTTTGGAGAATCGTGTCCATACGTCAGTAAAGGAGAAGACTCTGGACCTGCTCTAATAAGTTCAGTAACTCTGATATAGTTTGATTTTGAAATGAAATACCAGAGAGGTGAAAAATAAATTGAATTGAGCTTATAACTGGCCTTTTATCTCCAGTAAAAGAATTAACATGTTATCCTAAAAACAATGGTGGTGCATTAAATCGTAAGTTTGACTACGTAAGCAACATTCTTAGGTCTGTGTTCTTAGAAGTGTCATGTTGGCACTAAGGTGTTAAGTAAATTAGAACGAAAGGATGGAAAGCAGTGAGATCATTAAGCCAACTGCCAAAGCAATTCAAGTAAAAAATCATAAAAGACTAAACTATGGTAGTGGCAGGAGGAATGGAAAAGTGGCTAGGTATAGTGCACGTGTTGTATTTTTATTCTGCCCAGGAATTTTTTGTGTATTTTTGTTTGCTTCATTTGTTATTGTTCATTAGGTCACAGTCCTTTGTTGACTCCCTGGCTGGACTTCCAACCAGAACCCTGCCCTCCTTGGGATGGCTAGAGTCTCCATTACTGTTGAATCATTGAAATTGATCCTGTAGGTAATTGTAATTGGTCATATACGTGGGCATCCCGGGAGGGGTCAATCAGTGTCTTTACAATTGACATAAATTCACTGAAGTAGAGGATAAATGACAGTTTACTTGCAACCTAAACAATGAGGTGAATAAGAAGCTTCTGTTACTAATCATTAATGCACAGTGAATATTTTTAAACAGATATAATCTTGGCATATAAACATATAGGTCAAATATAGGAAGGATGATAATATATTCCCCATGTACTTGGACTTTGCAAACATGGCATCAAATGCAAAACAAAACAAATCATAACACCATCAAGAGCCCCATACAGTATGTAATGATTGATAGATTTCACTGCATAAACAGTTAAAATGTACATATTTCTGTTGCTTAATAACATCCAAATTGAAATATTAAGAAGGAAAAATCTTTAGAAATAGTAAAAGGAAGATGAGAGGCAGGCATAAGCTTCATATCCTTGAAACAGTTTTTTTTTAATCTCTTAAATGTTAATCAGAAAAGTTAAAAATCTCCACAGGAAAATGATCAGAAGACATGATAATTCAGAAAGAAGAAATGCAAGTTTAAACTACAAGACAAAAAAAATCCAACCTCATTAACAATAAAAAATATAAGGTAAATGTAAAATTTAATAAATAGTTTTTATATGAAAAGGCAAAAATAACTGTCAACTTACACAGTCATCAACAAGTTTATATTTTCTTTCTTCCATGGAATGAGATTTATTTAGTTAGTTAAAAATAATATAGTGGTAGACTTTATGTATAACATTAAAAGTAGAGATACTTTTTCTTGAAATATTTGCTTTGTAGTATTATTTATTTTAATATATCTTCATCAGGATATACTGGATTCCACCAATAGGTTAACCATACTTAATGACAAAGAAAGACTTAGTAATTAAAGTAGCTAAAATATATCAGCAATGATAGAACATACAAAAGCACCACTATTGCTAATTTTCATTATTCAACCTAAAATCTTGCCACAGATAATTGGGTTGGGTGGGTATAAAGTTTTTGTGTCGTCATTTTTTTTTTTTTCACTCAGTCCTCTTTGTTTCATGTGACGAAACTTGCTGCCTTTCTTAACCTTCTCTCTATGTCACACATTCTTCTTAAGAACATTTCTCTTTGTGGAAGTTAGATTTTTGTCTATCTTTCTACACACATATTCTCCTTCTCTACCTTACCTTCAAACTTTCCTGGAGAGAAAATTTGGCCCAGTGACAGTCATCTCTCTGTTTGGCAGAGCACTTGTTCTCTAGCTAAATCAGGTATAGTCAAAACCATGATGACTTACATAAAAAGAGCCACTATTCAGTGATTTGCTATGTAAGCGTTAACTCACTGGTATGAAGATGAAGAGATGTGGCTAGTGAGCAACTCTGTGGATAATGATGCTATTGATGTAGATCAGAGCTAGAAAGGACCAGATAAATTAATGATTCAAACTCTCGTTCAGTTTTCTACTTTGAAGGCTATACTATACATGAATACTTGTTGTGTGGTTATTCAAACTGAAAAAAATATATATTTAAATTTCACAGATATATTTCCTAATTCTAAGTTCAGTATGCAATGAGTAAATTGAGGAGTCCAAATGACCTAATCCCCAATCTTGGCATAGATCTTTGGTTGAACAATATATGGAGAGGAAAAAAAGACCTGCTTTTAGGAGACATATAAAAGCATCATAATCAATTTGGTAAGGGACTCAGGGTAAAATATAATGGGTACTGAGCTTAGAGAAGTAATAGTATAGCTCTCATCTCATCTCACATCAAGGAAAGCACTGACACAGTCCTTGAGTGGCATGATAAATTCATCACCTGCATCTTTATTTTTAATTCTAAAGGTAGAATGCATCATTCAGAAACGCTACTGACCAGCATCAATGGAAGGAAAAAACCCACTACGGTAGAATGTACTTACAATGTCTGCTTAAGCACAGTGGTACTCAGAAGTCTAAGATGCCCACCGTGATCCCTGCATCCTTGTATCAAGACCCCTGTATACCCACTCCTCTTCTTGAGTGTGGTATGGAACTAAATGAAGACCAACCAAATGAGAAAGTTTTTCTCCTATTCTGAGCTGCTACAGCCACCAATCCTTGTGTTTTGGCAGACTCAAAGGCAGGAGCGGGGGCAGGAACACTTTGTATTGATAAAAGGAAGGCTACAGGAGGTTGGCCGCCTGGGGAAATGGGAGGCTGGGGCATCCCATGTGATTGGTTAAGGGAGCAGTTGACTTTCTCTGGTTGGTCCTAAGTTGGAAGTGGGGATAAAAATTAGAGAAGATATGTTATTAATCAAGTCCTGGACATCTGCAGCTGATTGTGACAGAAGTTACTGAGTAGCTTCCTGGATTGTCACTAGAGATAGCAATCTTGTAAGTCTAACACAGGCTGGCTTCCTGGGCTGTTTATTTCAGATAAGGGGATTGGTTTCCTGGGCAGGTTGCTGCAAGTGTGAGCTCTCTCTTGCAGTGGGCTGTACCTAGTGACTTTTTTCTTATCAGCAGAAAAGGCAAAATTGACGGAACATCCCTTGTGTGTTTGTGTTACACAAGATCCTGACTTCCATCTTGCTAGCAGACTCTTTCCCTTGCTGGCTTTGAGGAACCAAGCTGCTATGTTGGAAAGACCCACACGACAAAGAACCGAAGGTGGTCTCTAGCCTAGAGCCAGTGAGGAAATAGGCCCTCGGCTAACAGCCCTTCATGAACAGAATCCCACATGAGCGAACTTGGAAGCAGAGCCTCTTTTAGTGAAGCCTTCATAAGAGACACTAGCCCTGGAGGACATCTTGACTATAGCCCTTTAAGAAGACACAGATGCAGACAATCCAGCTATGCCTGTGCTCCACAGAAATGTTAAGACAGAAGATGTGTATTGTTTTCAGCTGCTCATTTTTGCATAATTTGTTGTATAGCAGTAGATTATTAATACAAGCACTAGCCTTTCAAGAGTTTGAGATTTTCAGGCCACAACTTGAAACTGTCCTTACTATTAAAGTATTCAATTTAAGTGTATGTATCTGAAGTTACTAATACACTTTGAGTATTTTAGCTTGAAATACTTGAAACTTGAAACTGTCCTTACTATTGGTCACAACTTGAAACTGTCACAACTTGAAACTGTCCTTACTATTAAAGTATTAAATTTAAGTGTATGTATCTGAAGTTACTAATACACTTTGAGTATTTTAGCCTGACAATAAATGTTCACTTTCTTTTTACTAGCTCCTTTTCTTCTCATCCAAGCCTCATCTCATGACTTTCCAATGCAAAGTCAGATCAGTCCAAGAAGGGAAAATGTGCAGATCATTACGGCTCATAAGTGCAATGAGCATTCCTCATTATCCTAGTTAGGGATAACTCAGAGTAAGTCGGTAAATAATTTTTGGTTCTGACTTTTTTTCCCACTAGCTTATCAAAAGAAGTGAATGAATGAATTGCTTCTTGTAAAGTACCTGAATTCATGCAACTGTTGCATTTGTCTTTGTTAATAATAAGCTGTCACTCTGATGTCAAACCCAGTTGGTGTGCTTTTCAATTAACTCTTAATTGTCCTTTGGTCTCAGTCATCTGTAGACTCCAACAAAAGCAAGTCTCTAGGCCTTTGAAGCAAAAGCCATGATATAAAAGCATGGCTGGATTGAGCTATTCTGAAAGTCTGAGACCGCCATGCACCTCATCTTCCCCCTGTTCCATGATACTCGGTAAGTGCCCAAAATACTGCAGTGGAAGAGGAAGAACAAAAAGAAGAAATAGAAACATGATGAATTTTACACCTCAATTCTTGAGCAACCACAGATTCAGGAAGTAATGAATTTTGAAAGAGAACTATGGCTAGAAAGTTCTAAGAGAATTGCAAATGTCATTTCACTTTGAGAGGACTGAAGGATGTAATGAAGTTTCCCTTTGGTTAGGGTGGGTTCAGGAATAAGAGAAAACATCTGAAGAAGGTTATTTATAGGGTTTTCAATAACCACCCATGATAAATGAGTGTGAGGGGACATTTTTCAGCTGCCTGTGAAATTGGTCCATTTGTGTTCATGTTTGCATGAGTTGTGATATGATCCTGAAAGGGAACTTGGGAAAAGAAAGAGGTAATCAGGAATCAGTATCTAAAGAGGAAATATCCATTAACAAAGAAAAATGATCTCCAAGAGATGGGAAATAAATGAGGTGAGCCCCATGCTGCAGGTTATACCGGAGGAGAGTTTCCCAGCTGTGTCAATGCTTATCCAACTTTACAGTGAAATGTATATAAATTATACCTCAGTAAAGCTCTTTATATAAAGACCAGTAGAAAGTTTGTCTTGTTATTTATAATACTTAAGAAGTATTTACTCACACAAAAATATGCATGTATTTTACAGACATAATACTGAGTAAGTTTCCATTTACATGAAGTTAAAAAATCAAGCAAAACTAACTCATCATGATATAAATCTCCACGATGTTACTCAGTGATGGGATGACTGCGGGACTATTAACTGGAAAGGACAGGAGGTTGTCTCCTGGGATGCAGGGCATATTTTTATTATTTGAGGGTTGGTACCACAGTGTATAAATAAGTAAAATTTATGTAAAAAATTTACACTTAAAACTTGTGCCTTTTCTTGCATGTAACATTTCAATTGAAAATAATCACCGCCTTTATTTCCTTGGTCTTTATTACAAATTGAAGACATATCTTCTTAACCAAAGAAACAATTACCATAATGAGAATGTATATTGGTATATTAATATAGTGCTGATATTAGATCTTTCACAAGTTAAACACTTTATACATTTTACCAAATTTAGAAGATACAGTAAATGCTTTCAAAATAAAGAATATAATAATAAGTAGTGATAGCTAAAGATTAATTAATTTGAGAGAATAAATATTGTATTGTATTTCTTTGTGAACTATCTTGAAAGTTCTAATTTCTTATGAATTCATTGGAACTTATGAGTTATTTTCTTCCCCAAATGTTCAAGTACAGTATGTGATCTAGATAATCACATACCCAAAGAATATCTATGGGTCTATCTAATTGATCTGAAAACTCTGTAATATATTTGATGAAGTTGATTATGGACCTAAAGTTATAGTGAAATAAAGAACTCACTGAAAAAGTATTCTCAGTTAAATTTGGTACGTTAAGCAAACTGCACAGGCAGTGAACCAAAACTTTTCTTTATTCCAGCAAGGCTTTGTTCATTCTCATACTTTGTACATTTTTTCCTTTTCATTTAAGGTCAGAGAGTTCACCATCATTGTTACTTTTATTTTGTAACTTTTGACTTCTATTTTTTCTTACTCTTTCTCTTCCTCCTTTTGCTGTATTCACCAGATTTTCTATTGAAAAGTCTGAATAGAGCTGTGGAGGAATAGCAGGAAAAACGTCTGGGATCTCCTCACTTGTCAGATAAATCCCAGGGTGCCTCTGCTATGTAACCAACATATTGATTGATTTCTTTACTCCTGGAAGTCTGACATTATTGCACCATTTAAGCTCCAATATGAAAAGTCTTTGCCTCGAAGGTGCCCTGTGTTACGGGTATATTCCAGTAGAACCCATGACTGAATATCGCTTTGCAGTTTGAGCAAATATCACCCAAAGGGAAAATTTGGCCAACAGCTTATTTAGAACATATTTCATCTATTGAGTGGGTATTAATCACCTAAGACATTAAATGACCAATTTACATTTTCTTTTTCCTCCTTCTTTCTACACATTTTAATATCTTTGGATTAAATAATCGTCATAAAACAAATGGGAACAATGTTATTTTCCATTTAGTGTGGCTGATATCCTAGTATCTTTTCCTAAGTATATTTTAATAGAGTAAATCTAACAAATGTTTTTCATTTAGTATGAATTTACTTCTATAATATAAGGTTTTGTGCTATGCATTGTTACAAAGTCAAATAAGAAATCAATATCATGTAGTTCAAAAATAAGCTGAAATTAATTTATCCATATATTAAATTGGTGCATAACACACACAATTTATTCAAATGACTTTACAATGCAGCATTTTTGTTGCAATTCCCTGGGGGAATTTTGAGTACAAAAAGAACAAAAAAGAAATTTTAAACTTTAAAATTGATTCCAGAGATGTTTACTTTGAAATTATTATTTTATATAGTACTATAAAACAAATAACACTTAACAGCACCAAGATTTTCTATAAACACAATAAAAAAGACACTAATATGAAATCAAAGAAGATAAAACAAAAAAATCATAATCTTAAACTTCGAATGGAAGTTTCAGATTGAATTTATGAATTCATGTATTTTATATTTGTTACTTTTTTTATATGTTTGTTTTGCTTTTGAGAGATGCTTTTCATCTTAGTTCGTGATTAACACATTTAATGTAATGAAAGGAAAGAAAAAATAATCTTTGACACTAATAATAAATAAATGGATCTTCTGAAAATAATCAGCAAATTAATCAAAGCATCTCCTAATGTTAAAAGAAAAAATGTTGAAAGAGGAACAAAGAAAACACAAATGCACAAAATAAGAACTGGCATGGAAGAAATAATCATAAAAAGAGAGTCATTATACACTGTATTGAATGATGGTATACAAACATACAAATACCTAGATGAGATAAAATTATGCTATGAATAAGTTATATAATAAAATAAAATCCTAGTAGAAGGAGAAAATTTGAAAAGACAGTTTCTTTGTGGCAATATATCAAAGTGAACCAGGTTTTCTTGTTTCATAATTTAATGATTGTCAGTAACATCATAGCATTACCCTGTCATAAGAAGAACATAAAAGAGAGGGAAGGAAATTTTTAAGTGAAGGGAGGGATAGAGAAATTAATAAATTATAACAAATAAAGTGAAGGGAAGATGAATAGAGAAAAAATAGAATGAGGCAAACGACAGCTAAAATTTTATCTGAACTAACTATATAATATGCTTTAGGAGAAAATGTGCTATAGTGAAAGAAGTATTTATTTGGTAGATATTTTCTAATGCACAAATAAATTTTATTACTATGAATTAAAATATATATAGTATGTTTGCCATATATAAAGTATGGAAGAATATTCATTATTAGTTTATAAGTACAAATTGTATATTGGACCAAGCTAAAGCCAGTAGTTAATAGTGGAGTTTGCTATAATTTTTTTCTCTCCCTTTAGTCCTACCACCGTGTGATAATAATTGAATATATATCCTACCAGTTCTTTAAAAATAAATTTTTACATTTAATTATTTAATATACCTAGATATATTTTTACACAGGACATGAGGCAATAATCTAAATTCTTTTATTTTTTAAATAGATATTTTTCTTAATGCCATATGTTAAATACACAAGTTCAATGAATTGACCAGATAAAAATGCTGCTAGCTTGTGGCATCTTCATTGACATTCTCAGATCAGTTTTTTCCTTAACTATGTTGCCATAAATATGATGCTTATACAGTCCTTAAGTTAGGAATACATGATATGAGGAATATTATGATATCCTAACACATGTATTAGGAACACACAAATATACAAAATAACTACTTACACTACTTTAAAAATTTAAGTATGTCATTAATTGTCATTTACATTTAATTACATAAATGTCATTTACATTTAGGAACACACAAATTTATAAAATAACTACTTACACTACTTTAAAAATTTAAGTATGTCATTAATTAAATGTCATTTAATTAATGACATTTAAAAAATATTATCTTTTAAAAACTTTACATCTCTTAAGATTAAAAAGAAAAATGTCTCAGGATTTCAGAAAATGTAGTAAGGAATTTCAAAATTCCCATGTTGCTATAGTATTTTCTACAAATTTAACAACTCATGTAAAGTCTGTTCATTAATAAGCATTTAAGTAATAATGAAGATGAAAAATTAATTCTCAGCATCTGATTATTATAACTTCCTCTAACAATTGTTATATTAGTGTTCTTCTTTACATTCACAATTAAATTAAACTTTAATGATTTTGTTATATATAGTGTTCTCTGTGTTTTTCAAATTAAACTACAATTAGATAATATGAAATTCATGTTCTATATAATAATGTTATAGTCAAACATTAAGCTACATGACATGAAATGGTAAAATTACGTAAATATAGATATAAATTGATATAGGTTATATATTTTTATAATTGTGGTAAATATACGTGATGTAAAATGTACCTATTTAACATTTTTAAGGGTACAGTTCAGTGGTATTAAGTACACTCACATTGCTGTGCAACCATCACCACCATCCAGCTCCAGACTATTTTTCATCTTGCAAAACGAAAACTCTGGACCCACTTAATAATAATTCACCATCCCCTTTCCCTCACAGTCCCTGGCATCCCCCATTTCAAGGTTCACCCATGTTGTAACACAGATCAGAATTCTCTGCTTTTTTAAGACTGGATGAGATTCCATTGTATATGTACAGCACATTTGTTTATCTGTTGAAGAACACGAGAGTTACCTGCACCTTTTGGCCATCGTGAATGATGCTGCTATGAATATGGGTGTACAGATTATCTGTTCAAGACCCAGCAGCTCTCAGTTCTTTTGGGAATGGATGTATTTTTACAATTCTTTTCTAGTCACCTCTGATCAAAATTTAATAATTATTGAAATATAATTAGGGGCCAGCAAATATATATTGAGTACATGCATTTTATTCTAGTCATTTGGAAATTCTTCCAAAATGATGACATATTTTTCAGGGTCCTCTTAGTCTTTTAAATGCATTAGTTTGGACTCATTCCATGGACATTCTATCAATACAGGCTCTTCCTATAGCAATACAATGACAAATGCTTTTATCATTATTTTAAATTTTAAAATAGTTTGAAACTCAATTGAGATATTCACGTAAACATAAGTTACCAGGATGTTTTCCAATTATTTGAAAACCCTACACCCTCCTCCTCAAAATCTACATGTATCTGAAGTAGTTTCATAAACATTAATTAATTCCTTTAAGATTTTACCTGCATATAATGACAACTTCCTGATTTATATATTAAAATTATTTTGTACGTATTTGCTCAATGGTTATAGTTTTACATTTTCTCTTTTTTTGAAGATTTTTTTTGACACGGACCATTTTTAAAGTCTTTATTGAATTTGTTACAATATTGCTTCTCTTTTATGTTTTGTTTTTTTGGCCACAAGGCGTGTGGGTTCTTAGCCCCCTGACCAGGGATCGAACCTGCATCCCCTGCAGTGAAAGATGAAATCTTAACCACTGGACCATCAGGGAAGTCCCTGTATTTTCTTTAATAGCAAATTATTTGATTTCCTCCTTATTATAATTGAAATAAACTTTAAATAAATGTAATAATTTACTGATATTACTGATAATTTATTCTATTTATTTATAGGCTTACTTCTTAAAATTTGTCCATTTTTATTTTACCAGTTTCTTTACCATCATTGGTAAAGATTAACTCCTTGTGGTTTCTTCTCAGACCTAATATTTTGAAAATAATGCTGTTAAACTGAAATTCAGAAATTAGTGTCACTGGCTTAAAAAAGCTTAAATTGGAAATATTTTTCAGTCAAAGATATTATTCTACAGACTGTATTCTCTTTCCTCCAGTATTTTTTTTCATAATTAAGGAAATTAGACATTTAGCCTCTCAATATGTTGGGGTTTTTCAATTTAGAGATTAGGAGGAAGGCATTATTAAATAGTGGTGTTCCAATTTACATCTAGTACATTCTAGTATGCTTCAAATTTGCTCCTTAAATAGGCTGACATGTGCCAAATGAAATTTAATGTTGACAAATGTAGAGTAATGTAAATTAGCCTCAGAAATAATCAGCAACAGATAAAAAATTATAGATAATTGAAGTGATTCACCAAGTCCTTGTAAAAGACTTTCAACTGTTCACAAACTTTTAGGAATCTTCTCAACGGAAAAGAAACTCTGTGCTCTTCCTTGAAATGTCAGAAAGTAAATGCAAAAGTCCAAAGGCAGCCAGCTACATACTAAGGTAATGTTTAATTGGGCTACATCGTTCCAAATTGAAAAAAGTTGCATTATTTTTCTGGCCAAGTCATACATCTTCCAGAGAGACAAGATAACTATCTCCCTGTAATGCTTTCTAAAACATTTGAACACAGAGTTCAGGGATTTCTCTTACTATCTATTAACATGTGGAGTGCAACTGTAGGGGTAAAGATTAGAACAATACTGCAAGGGTGTCCTGGCATCTAACTCCAACTCACATGTCTGCCACAGAGAAAACAACTACCAAATCAGTATCTGGGTTGTCATGCCCTGGGCTCCCAGGTCAGCTGTTTAAGATCTCTTGCTGTCTCAGCCAGGTCAGAAGCTGGGTGTCTTTTCAGTTCAGTTCACTGTCTTGGGCATAAACATTCGATTAAAATCTGCTATAACTCCTTTTCTCCTACACAATTCTTGAAGGAGCAATCAAAACCCACTGACGTATCATAAAAGAATGAAGTACATATTGGAACATCAAATGCCTTTCTATGTTTGCCAGTTTCTTTAAACCTCTCAACCACAGAGGGCTGGAGCACATTTTCTTTCTTTCAATTGTTTCTAGCCCTTAAACTCAAAGACTTGGGCTGAAATCCTATTCACAGAACATATATATCACAATATAAATAAATTAGAATTTCCCATTTGATGTTTTTTAATACTAATATTAAACAGATTGTGCACCTGAACATAGTTTATGGATAAGTGCATGTAACAGAATTGTGCTACTATACACTAAGTTCATTTAATTGTTTTAATTTGTTTAATTTGTTTTTAAAAACAAATGCAATTTAGTTTGCTACACATACAATTTACAATGTTACACATATCCTCCATGTGAGTTCGGTTCTTTGCCACACTATCGTATGTCTTTATAAAAGAAGCATTTAAGCAGCAGAGATTAATAGTCTCCTGGCTTCCTGAGTTATAAGCAATCTACAAAAGTAGGAGAAATAAAGCTTTAAAGTATAAAATTGTAAGTGACCTTCTTCAATTTCAACCCAACTACAACTCTTGGGAATTATAGACCTCTGGTTGTCAAGGACCGTTCTTGTCTAAATTATCTCCATGGCACTTAACATGTAACTGGGTCGGTCAACATACTTAATAAATGTTGTTGATCATAACGGCACACTCTCACAGAGTGAGACAAACCTTCAGTTTGTTGACAGAGACAAAAATATGTTAGTCAAATATTTTAGGATTTTACATTTTACAACATACACATGTGGATATCATTTAACATTCAAAAAAAAGATAGCTAAATTAGATATTACTATTCTGCTTTACAGAACATCACATATGAATATGGAGCATGCTTAATTTCAATCCCAATACACTTACAATTTTATAATTAAATATGTAACTCCAGAGATTTAAAAAAGGAGCTGTTTATAACTCTTGGTGAGTCATATGTGTGTAAACAGGCGTCAGTGTTTACAAGCCATGATAACTAAAAACCAAAATCAGGATGTATGTAGATATTTTGGTAATCATGACTGTAATTAAATTCCATTATTAATTGTGTAATTAAAATTATAACTGTCAACCTTTATCCACATTATTACAGATGAAGGTACTCATGAATATAATATATTCATTAAATATACGTGAGAAAACCAATTACAAATTGTATTCACAAAATTTAGTTCAAAAACTGCATGTTTTCCCTTTGTAAAGCCTTCATTAGGTTGAATTTTATGTCCATTTACAGTAGAATAAAGTTTTTCCCAACAGAGCTGAACACAGTGCTCATCTTTATTCATAAGGCAAATAAATTTGTTCAAAGAACACATGTGCTAAAGGCTAAAATGACTCTGAGCAAGATGAATGGTGACTTTGTTTAGCCTTCTAGAGACAGCTGTTATAAAAGGTTTAGGTTATTTATTTTTGGCTCACTGATAAAGATTGTGGTTTGGCAGGTGAAACACCAGATAAACATGATTTCAGCGTCAGCTTTGTAATTATATCCCCAAGAGGAAAACATAAACTGTACATATACATACATACAATTTCAGTTCAGCAAGGGAAACATTTTAAGTTTTACATAAGTCCGTGTGCAATATTGTGATTTCTTTTGGGAACTGTAGACCAACCATTCACAGTTTACATTGTTTACTTTATTAGTAATATTTCTAATAATTTTATTACCTTGGTTTTACGATGCATGATTCTGAAAGGAGTTATTCTGTTTACTCAGCAAGAACAGAAAACTTTTCTTTACTTCTACCAAGTCAATGGAGACTCAAAAACTTATGTAGCATGAAAATAAAAGAGACATTTCCGTGAACACATTATCGGAAAGTATTTCATCCTTAGAAAAAATAAAGTTATTTACTGTTTGTGATACTTTTATATAATTGTTTATGTTTTGTTTTTTGTGTCCATTGTTTATGATTCTTGTGGCTTACCTTACAGAAAGGCAATATATACCTTCTTCCAAATATAAAAACAACTAAATCCCCCTCTCCAAATAATTTTTGTTTTGTTTTGTTTTGGCCTTAGAAATTGGGAGTCTCTTATTAGTTATTAATTTATGCATAATATGCTTAAGGCTAGACTTACCTAGAATTAAACTTAGAATCTAGATATTTTCTCCCTATTACCTAATTCAGGTTTCACAAGTTTTGAAAAGGCATGGTTTATAATTCAATATAAACGCAAAAATATATCCCAAAGTAATAGGTACGTACTGGATTATAAACTGTTATATATTCCCTTTATAAGAGTCAATGCTTAAATATTCATCACTTTAGTCAAAACATTCAAATTGTGAAGATAATTCAGGGCGATTAGGTACTGGTACTTTCTGATCTGCTGTCAGGGTGCCCACAGTCCCCTGACTCACATTTGCTCTCTTGGTTTAAAGGAAGAGCATCTCGTGTCTACACGGTGATCTCTTTGTGTAACGACATGTCATCTTGAATCATGGTGCTGAACTATCGTTCTAGTTTCTTTTGTTGACATCTGATTCAGGCTCTATTGTCAATGGAGAACTCTATCTAATCACTGCTAAACTATCTCAGCTTCAGCTGAACTACTACATTTAAAAAAAATCCTGTTATATTCTGATCAAGAAAAGTGTGTGGATACTGAAATCATCATTAAATTATTTTCTCCAGTTTTTGTACTTTGGAAAAAAATAGTGTGTTTTCAAAGCAATATTGTTAGATCAGTGGAAAGAAGGAAGGGAGGGATGGGGCAAAGGAGGGAGAAGGAAGAAAGGACGGAGGGAGAGGGTGAGGGAAGGGGAGAGATAGAGAGAGGGAGAGAGAGGAGGTGGGGAAAGAGGACAGAAGAAGACAATTTGCTACAATCTTCTGTTCAAGAGAAAGGACAATTGGAGGTAGAGTAAGCACGTGCATTAATTAATGCTCCTGGAGCCGACTTTTGTGATTTATAAAGCCTATAAAAATATGATTGCCTTAAAAGATATTACATGAGTAAGGGGTGCCAAAAACACCTCCGTAAGTGACTTGTATATTGGTGCCACAAAGTGAACGATCAAGAAACTTTTCCACAGAAACAAATAATTTTTACTCCCCTGCATGGACATCTTATGTAATTTAGGTGAGACCATGCTGTAGAACTTCCCATGCCTAATGAGAGAGAGAGAGAGAGAGAGAGAGAGAGAGAGAGAGAGAGCACTCAATCATATTCTTACATGCTTACACTTGTAGGAAACACTTGTATGTCTTAGTCACAAACGTCAACATCACACATCACCTTTTCTTCCTGGGCTCTCCTAAGGAAATAATTGCTGCAACTTTTATGTACATCTGTATCTTCCTGTCGGCAAAGGATTGCTGTTTATTCATTTAATCACTATTTATCGAGCTTCTATCTTTCCAGGCACAGAGTATACAGCAGCCATAAAGTGCACACAAAATTTCATTCTCTTTGAATGAATACTGTAACAGAGAGACAAGCAATAAATACATAATTTTAAACAAAATTGATGCTGTTAAGTGATAAGAGGAAAATATAGAGGGTGAGGGGGAATTGCAAATGGGGGTCGAGATTTTAACTGGTGATCAGGAAGGTCTCATTGAATTGGTAAAATCTGAACCAAGAGTGACTAATAGGAGGTATGACGTCATGGAGATGCCTGATGGGAGAGTGAATCCGGCAGATATATTAAGTGCAGAGGCCTTGGGACAGGAAAATGGCCAGTCCAGGCAAAACCAGGATATATGGAGTGGCTGGAGCAGAGTCAGTGGGCAGGAGAGCACAGGTTAGAGATGTATGGGATTGGGGGCATTTGTGTAGGAACTCAGGGAGCGTTGCATAGATTATGGCGTTGCTCTCAGTGAAAATGGGAGGATTTTCAGGCATGACTGATTTGGAGATGGTGTGTGAGAGAGTGAAGTCCACTTGAGCAATCGACACGGGGAACCATCAGTAAATGAGATGGGGCCTTGAGCAATGGATACAGAGAATGATCAGTAAATGAGATGTGGGCCTTCAGCAATGGACACAGGGAACCATCAGTAAATGAGACGGGGCAATCCTTGTGAGGTCTATTGAACACTTGAGTGAAGAGGTTGACTATGAAATTGGATACACGAGTCATGTTCAAGCTAGAGATAAAATCTGCATGTGTTTGGCAAGTTCAGTTTTTAAAGAATATGCAATATCCATGGAAACCAGTTACATATGGTGTCTTACGTGTGAACATTGAGTATCACCAGATACTTCATAGAGTTTTCTCATTTCATTCTAATACTATGCTGCTTCTAAAAATTATCATTTTTTAAAAAATATTTTATTTAAATAATGAAGTAGACTTATTTGTTGCTGGAAGGCAACTTTAGCCACTAGGGAATATTTCCTCTCATATAATATGTGCCTTGTGAGAGGTGGAAACGTAGAATAGCACTTAACATATTTACAATCTCTATCCTTTATCCACTCACCAAGTACATTTGGACTAATCAGACATTAAGGATAAAACAATGATTGCCACTGCCTATGTCAAATTTCCATAATTGTGTTTGTGAGCCTTTCTATTCCTATGTAAAAATGCAAATGGTTTTTAATGAAGGGTTTCGATAATTTTCAAAAGGTCTAGAGAATTCATAGATATTACTTTTAACATTAGAAAATTTACTTCCTTTATATAATAATCATAACATACTTTATGTCCCTTTATTTTTATTTTTTTAAATTTTTTTTTTTTTTTTTTGCGGTACATGGGCCTCTCACTGTTGTGGCCTCTCCTGTTGCGGAGCACAGGCTCCGGATGTGCAGGCCCAGCGGCCATGGCTCACAGGCCCAGCCGCTCCGCGGCATGTGGGATCCTCCCGGACCGGGGCACGAACGCGTGTCCCCCGCATCGGCAGGCGGACTCTCAACCACTGCGCGACCAGGGAAGCCCCTATGTCTCTTTATTAAAGATATGATTGCTAAAGGATTTTGAGTTTTGAGTGGCCATCATGTCCCAGAGATAAATCTAATTGCCTTAGAACTGTATCTTATTGATTCTTGATAACCCCATAACGTAAGTACTATTTTACCACTGGAAAAGTTTGGGTTCAGAAAGTTCAAATGACTTGCTACCAGGTAAAAATGAGTAATTGCTGAAGATAAATTTTAAAGCAGAATTCATAGCATGTTCATTAAGAATTCATAGCATGTTCATTAAGCTTGCTTTGCTACAGTCTAGTCTGTAGATTGAATCAATTTAGGACTGATCTGAGGGAGAAGTGTCCTGAAATAAAGACCACAAAAGAAGAGCAACAAAGAGCAAGTCTTTATTTACTGCCAGGAGCTGGATTAGTCTGAAAGTTAGCAGAGGTTTAAATGTTACAGACACTCAGATTGGTTTTTTTTAAAAAAAAAAAAAAAAAAAAAAGAAGAATGGAGGAATGTGATGTATGAAGTACAGAAAATGTTCCATTATCAGTTCTTAGAAGTGGATGGCTTCAAGATAAGCAAGTCCAGAAAGTTGGATTTTCACAAGAAAAAGGGAAAATGTAAACAAGTGTGGGACATTAGAGTTCATGGTTTCAGCTTCAGAAAAAAAAAAAAACACAGGTTCTTCTGACTATTGATAGAACTCTTAGTATACAAGGTTGAAAAAAGAAAAGTTAACCTTTTACCTGTATTATTCAGAGTATATTGTTATTCAATGTCCAGCAAGGACAGTAAGTACATTCTGTTTCCATTTGTTTCAATTTCTACTTACTCAAATCTTATACAATGGTTATGGAAACTGTATTTGAAGCTTTTTAAAATCTCTTGCCTCATATTGTGAAATATCATTTTAGTTCAATGATATTGAGCTCTGGAGTAACTAACACTGTCAAATTAAACTCTTAAATATAAAAGCAATCTCTTAAAGTCCCTAAGACAGAATTTGAGAGAATACTGAGTAAAAAAAAAGTACCATTTATTTCATCTAATTATCAATTTCAAGTACCAATTTCAAAGCCCTTTTGTGTGTCATTCTAATTTACTCTATCTCAAAGAAAATTGTAGACCGTTTATATAGAAAATTTACTCTCTTTAGTCAATGAGGTTTTAATCTGTTTTCTAGTAGTAATGGCATATGTTATTCAAATCCTACCAGAAGCATGCATTGATTCCCTACTGTTGAAAGAACTGATTTTAGTCACTGTGTGGCATACTATTATGAATTAGAAATAGAAGCTCATATTCAAATAGTTAAGTACAGATTTTGTTTATGTGAATGAAATGGTACATGTTGTTTTATTACACAGCATAGATCCATAAATTCTACTTAGTTTGTGTAAATTCTTGAGTGTAAAAAAAAAAAAACATCATTAGTAGTGATAAGAAGAGATACATGAACATGAGAGACACAGTTGAAAACTGCCATTATAATTCAGGAGTCCAACCATGTAATTTACCTCGATAAACTCTCACTGCTCTTAAGTGCCTACACATTCAAACAAGAGCATGAATTCAAGGTTGTCAAGATCCCCACGCAGAGTTTCATGCAGGCTACAGGGAAATTGAAGTTATCGTATACATACGATTTTGCCAATGTAACGGGGAAATATTTTCAGAAGAAAAAAACAAAAAGCTTTCTCTCAGTAAAGATGGTGCTTTTCTGTAGCTTCTTGCTTCTTGGGCCTTCTCTGTGGCTAATATTTTTAAAACAGCTCATAGCTACCTTGCACTTCTAATTTCTTGGAATACATAAGTAAAATTCAAGAGAGATAAAGCATGAACTGGGCAGTTCAGGGAAAGTCTGGGTAAGGCCTTCCAGGAAAAGTGCGTCTCTTTTCGAGTACCTTCTCAAGTTTGGAGGGATAAGATATAGATATTCCACAGAGCCAAAAGAAGGCTTCCCCAACTGTTTTTAATCTAGCCAGGGGAATTGAGCTAAGAAGCCAAGCCCATGGAAGAGACAACGAGGGTTAGAGCTAAAGTTCAGGATACAAATAAAGATTTCTATTTTCCCAGTTTACCTTCATTTTCTATTGCCTCAAGACTCAGTGGTAGTGATTCAAATTTGGTCAACCCTTTAGACATACAACATCCTATTTCTCACCTCATTATTTAGAGATAATAATAGTACTCTATTCAGGGAAATTTTATTCTTATGCTTTTAAAATATTATTTAATCAGTTGACATAGTAAATATAGATTTGAATTATCTTTTATTCACATAGGGTATATAAAATAAAAGCCTTTCAATAATTATTACATGTTAAATAATATTGGTTATTAATGTATTAAAACTAAAAAACAAAAACAAGGCCATAAAAACATATACACTGTTATAAAATATATGGTGTTTAAAGATGTGTGTATACACATTAAAAATGCATTACACACAGAAGAATGAAGAATGGCTGCAATTCCTTTCCTAATCAGCCAAAAACCTGCTGAGAAAAGAAACAGCGCTCTTCTAAGAAAGACAACAGAATACAAATACTCCACCATGTATCATCCACAAATAAATAATACATAAAACACTAGGCAAATCATGGAACAGGAAAATACGCTCTACAGACAGTAAAAATAAGTTGATTAAAATGGAACACAAGATGGCCTAGATGCTAGACTTAGCAGATCAATATATTGAAAGGTATTCAAAGAATCAAATGAAAATGTGTTCAGATAAGTAAATAAGATATGATCTTAAAAGGGAAAGAGTCAATAAACCTCAAGAGATAAGTTGAATTTTTAAGGATCAGAACCAAAGGGACCATGCAGTTTAGGACCATGATAGAGTCATTGGGACAGGAATTGCCTCCCCCTGTAACAGCTGGAAGAGTGGACAAATATGTGAGTCAAGGGCATTAAGACATTGGGTCATTATCAGGACAACACTCTAATCCCTGAAAGAAGGAAAACAAATGCAGTGATCTCTTTGATTGCCCTGGCTTTCTGCCTGTAGTGCCTTTCTGGATCATGCTTCTAGGAGGAGTATCAGAAACAGAGCATGACCTCCTCCCAAGTTAAGGAGACAGACATCACAGTGCAGGGACTTCCATGGCTAGAATTTACGAAGAGCTGCAGAAATCTGCACAGGGTCCCCTTGATTCTGATAGTTAAGCCATGCATGTATAATGTGAAGATCTGTAACCTGAACAACTTGAGAGATCACACATGACTGAAATACTCGGGAGTTCCAACCAGCCAGAGTGGACCCACTCGTTATGACTCTGAGCCTGCTTTCCACTGGCACAACCCTGCCAACCTTGCCAGGGGTGATACAATATCATCACGTGGTCATTGTAACCCCAGGATTCCATCATTCTCACAGAATTCAAACTACTGTGATGACACCGTCCATTTCTCATCAACCTTGGAAGTTTTCAAGGTTACTGGGCCCCTTGTTAAGAATGTATTTCTGGTGGCACAATGGTTAAGAATCCGCCTGCCAATGCAGGGGACACAGGTTCGAGCCCTGGTCTGGGAAGATCCCACATGCTGCGGAGCAACTAAGCCCGTGTGCCACAACTACTGAGCCTGCACTCTAGAGCCCACAAGCCACAACTACTGAAGCCCTGGTGCCTAGAGCCCGTGTTCCGCAACAAGAGAAGCCACTGCAATGAGAAGCCCGCGCACCACAACGAAGAGTAGCCCCTGCTCGCCGCAACTAGAGAAAGCCCGCGCAGCAACAACCCAACTCAGATAGGTAGGTAGGTAGATAGATAGATAGATAGATAGATAGATAGATAAAATAAAATAATGTATTTCTGACAGCCTTCCTGAAGGGAAGGTCATCTGGAGAATCGTAAGAGACAAATTTAGGGCACTGGTGAGTAAGTCTTACAAGATAAATTTACCCTAACATTCCAATCTCCATGAATCTTTGGACACTTTTCTCTATAATAAGCCAAGTCTGGCATTTTAACTTAATTTAGTATAGACCATTTTTAGGTTCAAGTTTCATTCCACTGAACAATCAACGATTATAGCCACCCTCAGATTTGTAAGTTAACCCAGTGAACCCAGAATCCCCTCTTAGTAAACTCATATACAGATAATTTCTTCTTGATACGTCATTGTATTCCTGTAACACTGATCCAATACACTTGGGATCCATTTTCACACCATTTACCCAGTTTTCTATCCATAAAGTCGGCAAACGTGTCCTTCAGTTGCTTCTCACACCTGGTTAGAGATCTCACATTATATACCTGACCCCCTGGCATGCGCTGGGAAACAAATTTAGTTATAAGACTAGGAGAAATGGGAAATGGTAAGCATAGGTCCCAAGAAAGCTCAGGTTTTCCTCAAAAAGCACCAACTGCAGTGGAGATGATTGCAATTTTAGGTCAGATTAGACAGCTTCCTCAACCAGAAAGGGATGAGGTCTCTTCTGCTGATAAAGGAGACTTGACAGCATTGGGGGTTTAAAGGCCTCCAAATTCAACGGACTCCACCTGTCTCCCTCCTGCTCCGTATTAAGGATCTCATACCTTCCCAATCAATAGTGTTATATCCTAACTTTAACATAACAGATCTTGTGAGGTCAGGGATTAAGTCTGTGTTTAATTCAGCCACCAATAGGATTGAACTTGGTGTTGGCATTTTACACAAATCTTGGCTCTGAGGATAGAGGAGATAAGGTTTTCTTTTTAGTGAAATCATAGATGTAGCTAGTCCCTTATCTGGACCTGGACTTGTGGATGGGAAGCTCTCTTATCATTTTTTCATCAGTTTCTCCAGTACACCTAGAAACAGTTAATGAAACACATTACATTTCCTATTTTTATTAAAGAGTTCTACCACAGCAACTACTTTGTCACCCAAAGCAATTTCTTTCTAGTCGTTTGATGTCATTGAATCTACCGGTGATCATTTAAGTAACTGTTTTACTACTGTATTATGTATAAAACTAGGGTACATTTTACCAATAGAAATGGGTTTCTTACTGCCTTTTAACATAATCAGATCAGGAAACAAACTCCAGAAAACTAAGAACCAGTTCAGGTAGCCATTTTTAAGGTTCCCTCCTCAAAACCATTCCCAGTACCAAGTAGGTTTGGTCATAGAAGCGGAAGTGCTTAAAAGACAAAGAATAGAGGATAACCAAAGAGATTAAACTTTATGGATTTGGGGGAGCTGCTTTTGATAAGAATTGACCTCTCTCCAGAACTGTGGACCTAATTATTAAAGAGTTTTAACCACTCTTCAGCTTCAAGGAGATGCTGGACCATTAATATGCTGGAAGGTAGATTTCTGGCTTTAAATGTAGCCTTTAAATGATGATTAATCCCTTTCAGCCTCTCAAGGTATTTGCTCCCAGCATCCCTCACTCTTCTACCTCCCAGATGCCCGAGACATTTACTAGTCAAGACTTTGGGAAACGTGTCTCCTTCAGACTAAGAAAGCTCCTGGCAAGGGACTCAGCTGAGAGCTGCTGGCTGCCCGCTCTTTGAGGACTTGAATGAGAGCTTCAAGCTTGTAAAAGATAAGGGCATCAGCACAGAGCACAGACCTGTTTCAGAAAATCTAGCAAGAAGGAACACTTCACAAGGAGTCTCATGGGGCCTGAAAATGTCATCACAAGAAATAGAAATTACAGACCGATATCGATCATGGATTCTTAACAGGTATTACCAAATCAAATCCAACAATATGTAAGACTAGATGCACTTTAACTGGGAAGTTTGCTTTAATATCCAAAAATCAGCCAATCGCCATGTTGACAGAATAAAGGAGATGAATCAGATGCTCTTTTCAAAAGACACCAAGAAAGCTTTTGCCACAATCCAACACAAATACATGAATAAAAATTCATGGAAAACTAGAAATCGAAGAAAATATTCTCCTTCCAATAAGAGTCAGCTGTGTAAAACCTATAGCAAATATTATACTTAAATGTGAAATGTTAAACAATTTACCCCCTAAGATTAGAAACCAGTAAATGGTGTCTGCTCTCACCACTTCTGTCAACGTTGCACTTGTGGTTCAAGACAGCACAAGACAAGAAAAATGTATATGGCCTTGAGATTGGAAAAGAAGAATAAAGTTGTATTTCATCACAGATAACATGAATTGTTTTCATGAAATGATTCTAACATATCAAAAAAATTACCCAACTAATAAATGAGTTTAGCAAGGTTATAGTATATAAAGTGCTATTGATAAATAAATCTTATTTCTATATGAAATCGCCAAGCAATTAATAAATGACATTAAAACAATTACATTTAAAATAGTATCAAAATGATAAACTATTTAGGAATAAATAAAATCAATTAAAAATTCTATATTGTAAACTTAAAAAATATTGCTGACACAAGTAACAGAAGACATAAATAGGTAAAATATATTTTATAAAATTAAACAGCCATTCCTAAGGTTTAAACAGTTTTAAAACTATTAATGCCAGTGGGTTGGTTTTTTTTTTGTGTGTGGTACGCGGGCCTCTCACTGTTGTGGCCCCTCGCGCCGCGGAGCACAGGCTCCGGACGCGCAGGCTCAGCGGCCATGGCTCACGGGCCCAGCCACTCCGCGGCATGTGGGATCTTCGCGGACCGGGGCACGAACCCGCGTCCCCTGCATCGGCAGGTGGACTCTCAACCACTGCGCCACCAGGGAAGCCCGCCAGTGGGTTTTTATACAAATATGTGTACAAGCGTTGTTTCCTTTGAAAGTTCGTATTTTTCTTTGCCATGAACTTTACAATCCTTTTTTCAGACAATAGAATGAATTTAGAATTTCTTTTTTATCCTTCCTTCCTCCTTCACTGTCTTCTCCTCTATAATTCCTCATCCTTCACCATACTCTTGACATAAATCATTACTTCTATTATATATTTAGATGTCATTCAACTAAGTGCCTGGTTAGCCATGTGCTTTACTTTCACTGACTCAGTATCCACAAAAAAATCTATTATATGAAATATTATATCACATTTGTAGATTTGAAAGCAGGGAAACATTTATAAACGTGATGAAGATGGCAAAGCTGGTAAGTGGAAAAGTGCAAATATAAATGTGTGTTTCTGTTACTTCAAAAGCTGGACTAGGGCTTCTCTGGTGGCGCAGTGGTTGAGAGTCCGCCTGCCGATGCAGGGGACGCGGGTTCGTGCCCCGGTCCGGGAGGATCCCACATGCCACGGAGCAGCTGGGCCCGTGAGCCATGGCTGCTGGGCCTGCGCGTCCAGAGCCTGTGCTCTGCAACAGGAGAGGCCACAGCGGTGAGAGGTCCATGTCCCCCCAAAAAAAAAAAAAAAGCTGGACTAATCTCTGCACCGTTTTATACTTAGGGTAAAATTCTTTAAGCTATAACGTACATCCAGAATATTTCATAAAAATAATGAAATCAAAAGAAATAAACACGTCACTAGACTATATAGGTCTCATAATTTGAAGCATTCATAGACATATTTTACATATGTTAGAAGTAGTTTGTTTTAAAATTTATTTTCCTGTTGTCATGATAATATCAGGCTACTTAATAATGCCCACATTAGCTATCTGCCTAGTAATGAAATTATGGGTGTATTGGTTTATCTGGCTGTTCCATAAATGTTGAGATAGATATTTAACTATCTGTGGCATAAGGTTATTTTCCCTTCAGCTTTTTAACAGTGATTGTAATAGTAATTTAATACCCTAACATACTAAACGTTTCTTTCCAAAATATCAATAGAATGCACTGGAAGTTAGAATTCCTAGTAATTTGCAATAAGAATCAACATTAACAGATTGTTATAATTTTCCATGTAGAAACTATTGTGAATATTCTAAGTTGTCTTGTTTTTAAATTAGTTATGTGCACAATTTATATTAAATGACATTAGATCGAGATGAAGTTCTATTTTTTTATACTAACGTTGTCTTAGCTCAGTTTTTCTTATGTTTTATTAATTCATAATGTATGACTATTTCCTGCAAGTCTAGGAATCCTGCAGACAACTATTAGTGTTTTCCCCACATCTGCACTGTGGGCCTGGTCTCATTTATTTTCTATCTTAAAGCAGTGTTTTCTGAGTAAATGGCAGGCTAATAAGTTATGAAAACACGAGTCTATCGGTTATTAAACTGCTCCCTTGTTTTGTGGATTAGGCACCATGGGGAATTAATTTAAGTTTTTACATCTTAACTGAGAAAACTGTTTACTTTGAACCTACGTGGGACCACTGACCACGCAAAAGTTGGCAAAATCTCATTTTGTTAGCAAGTGATAAAAACAATTTCAAGAGCTTCCAGAGGGAGCACCTTTCCTCCCTATAAACTTAGAGCATTATGAGATTGCTATGGCCGGGCAGCTAGGAAAAAACGTGTGGTCACAGCATAAAAGCATCAAAAGATGGTCCATTTTGTGACTTGACTGTTGAAGGCGGAGGCATAGAGAGAAAGCCAGAACTTCCCTGAAAAAAATGTGGCAACCCTATATGAGAATGGCAATAGTGAGTATTTTGCAAGAATGAAGATAAGTCATTTCCGAAACTAGAAAATGACACTCCCAACCCAAACACTGTGATAAGGATAAAGGACTAGCTACCAGTGTAGGGAAGCAAAATTGGCCAATCTAACATAGCCCTTTGGCATGCAGATTATTTTGAGCTAAGGACAGTCAAGGCTCAAAAGACTCAGGAAGAAACTTGGACCTTCCGCCTAACTGTCTCTAGAGTGTAGACAGTGGACTTGTTCCAGGAAGGGAGCCTCACCATAAACTACAGCACGACCTAGGTGTGTAGACAGGGAGAGCCCTAGCAAAGTCTGCCTGTTAAAATTCCTCTCAGTGTCACCCCTGTCTCTGCCTGGCCCCTCAAACTTTTCTTTACCAAACATTTGCTTTTCCAACTCCACTAAATTACCTTCCTACCCTTGGAAATTCCAAACCACTACCGCTAACGTCCTCTTTTGTCTAGCTGAAGATGGTATTTATGGTGAGAGTTTCAGCCATTTTGACGAGTTAACTCAGTTTTCCTGGGTCTCTCCCATGTATAAGTGTTATGACACTTTTGTTTCATTTTCTCCTGTTCATCTGTCTCATATCAACTTAATTCTCAGACCAGCCAGAAGAACCTAGAAGGGTAGAGGGAAATGTCTTCCTCCCTGACTGTAGGGTTAAGACCTGCACTGCGAAACTCATGAAGGAGTGAGCACATCAACATCAACAGAGACAACAGCCTCATCATTCTACCCTACTCTCTCCTCTTGTCTTTTCTAATCCACTCCCAGCCCTTCTCCACCATGCTCTGTCATCCTGCATGTTCACTGTCATAGGTGATAGCTGAGAGTTTAATTACACTACTGCCATTTGGATTCAGACACCTGTGCGGCACTGACAGGAAAAGACAAACAGAAGACGAAGTTAGGGGATTCACTCTCCCATGACCTCCTTGCAGAGGTCACACAGTTTGGGGAGGGCAACTGCCTCCTAAGGAGATGCTAACATGCCTCAAAATCTACTCCCATCACCTGCTGACCCCTGAGTCAGAACTAGAGTTAGATCCCAAGTTTGCCAGACAATGAAATACAAGGCCTGATACTAGAGAAGATAAAAAATTCAATCTTTTATTTCTGTGTTATATGTATAACTGCCAATTTACACATAAAATTTTAATATAATGGTTTCATGCATTCATTCGTGTGTGTGTGTGTGTGTGTGTGTGTAAAACAGCTATATGGTAACATAGTTACTTGTGCATATGTCTACTTCTCTTGGTCATCTGTGGTTTAAATAGACCAGAATTGATGTTTTAGCCATCCTTGGAGACTATGCATAATACGGTACATTTAGGGCATAGCTTTGCAGTACATTTTTGTAGAAAAAATTGACATCAATGTGAGTTACTACAGCTCTCAACCAGATTCAATCCCAATTGCTCTTTTCTTTCAAGTACCATTATGAAGGATATTAATAGTAATACCAAAATCAGTTTGGACAGCCTCTTTTAATTTCAACTATTCTCTTAAATGATAATGTAATTAAATCGGTCAGTTCGTTTGTAGGAGCACACGGTCAGGCTAGGAGTAAAAATTCATCTTGTGGTCTAATATGGCTGGAGGCTGGGGAGCTGGCATCTCCCAAGCACAGGTCTTCCTGCCTGTAATCGCTTCCCACTCTCATACTGTGTGATCAGCCATGCACAGCCAAACCACTAGCACCCCTGCTCTCTTCCGGCTTTTCTGATACGTAAGTAGACTCTCTTTGAAAGCAAAAATCTGTCTTTTACATAAAAATCAGGATAGAAATAAGATATATGTGTCACAAGTAATGGCATATATTTTTAATTGACTATTGATGACTAAAACTTCCAAATTCAGCCTTGGGGCCACATAAAATTAGTACAGTGTTGAATTACCTTTCCCACGATGGTAAGCGCGCATGCGCACGCGCACGTGTGTGTGTGTGTGTGTGTGTGTGTGTGTGTGTGTGTGTGTGTACAAACTTTGAACTCTAGTGCCTTTCTATTTAACCTAAGTGTGGAAAAGATAAGTTACACAACCAGTCCAGGTATGTAATGCTATGAGCATTAGTTCTAGTATCACAAATTATTTTTACTTGTACTTTAATGTTTTCTCAGCTATGTACTACTTCTAGTAGTTACAGTCAGTCATATCAATGTATTATTAAAAAGTACTGGATAATTAGGGTACAAACAGATACATGGTAATAAAATACCGTGACGAATCCGTTGCCAAATAATTTTGTCCTGTATATAAGACAGAAACAAAAAGACACTTTATTATGAGGCTATAAAATGTCAAGAAGCTAAATTACTTTAATTGGGTCTTATATTGCTAATCTCCATCCTAGAATTTCATGGTTTTGAGGGTGTACATTACGAGTATATACATCATATATAAAGCATGATACAAATTGGTCCGTTTTTCTTCATACTTCATATTTAGAAAACGATGTATGCATACCACGTTCCCTGATACTTTACGTGGGGTATCTTCGTCCAATGTCTCTATAATTGAAGGATGACTTGGATCTGCATAGACATTCTGGACCACACTTTTCCTAGGAATCCTATGCATTCTATACCACTATATCTGGCACTGCTGTTTTAGAAGATAATTTTGAAGCCACTTTCCACAATCTTTTCCCAATTCATGATTTATATGTAAACATCTACTGAAGCCAATCATTTAAAATAGTTAGTTGTTTCAATATACCAATATTAGAAAATTAGAATTTTGCATAGTCAGTTTTTATCTAAAAGAATCATAAGAAGTTGCTCTTCATCCTCTTGAATTTCTGTAATATTCTTTTAGGTCACTAATCACACTGCAAATATTAATAATGTATATGCTTACAGAGTTTTCACTCTACACCAAGGTAAACAGTATATTTATTGCATTTATTCCTTTATTTCCATGATCTAATACCTTCAAAGACAGTAGGTACTCGATACATATTTGTTGAAAAAAAGTAATGCAAAATTTCACTGTTCTCATATGCAGCTAATAATTAAATTCTGTATATTCGTAAACCACTCATCCTTGCTTGGATATGCTCCCCATACAAAAAGAACACCGACTCTCTCACCAAATATGACAAGAGAAAGGATTATCAGCATTGGATGTTATGAAAACAGCGAGGTACACACAAAGCCTGTACACCATTAAGGCCTGCTTTTCCCAATCAATTTCCTGTAAAGTAAAATAGGAAGATAAGTGCTTATCTACACTGTTGTTAGGAAAACTAGACTAATGTGACCATATCGCTATAATCAAAAATAAGACAAAGTATTTGAGAGAGAATACAGAATACACCTGGATGCCCTTATTTTATTTTATTTTTTTGCAGTACGCGGGCCTCTCACTGTTGTGGCCTCTCCCGTTGCAGAGCACAGGCTCTGGACGTGCAGGCTCAGCGGCCATGGCTCACGGGCCCAGCCGCTCCGCGGCATGTGGGATCTTCCCGGACCGGGGCATGAACCCATGTCCTCTGCATCGGCAGGTGGACTCTCAACCACTGCGCCACCAGGGAAACCCTGGATGCCCTTTTAATTTCTACATCAGTTTTAAGCAAGGAAAAGAATAGACAGAATACAAACAGAATAGAGAATCCAACCAGCTGATAAAGTCAAGTGTCATAAGAGAATTGTGCCGATGCTTCAGCTCAAACACAGAGACTTTAAGAGATGACTTCTCTAAGAATCATAGTTCAGACAGCACTTATCATGATGTAGCACAGTGTAGATCTTTCTGTTCATCAATCTATGGACTTTTCACTCATATGTTCTCAGAGCCTTGCATTGTGTTTGGAAGTTGGTAGTTGTTTTTTCCATACATTTTTGGAATAAATGAATACATGGGGTAAAGCAGCAGATCAAATGACATTGTTGTGCTATTAGAGCTAGCTTGGAAATTTTGAAGTTTCTTGACATCCAAAAACATGCAAAATATAACAAGTAGAAAAGGACATTGACTAAAATTGTGTGGTGATTAAACTGATTACAATTTACTGTATTTATAAGTCAAATTCATTATCTATTCAAAAATTGTTTAAGAATGTGGAATTATTTTGCTAAGAATATAGTGCTTGAAAATGACAGAGAATATTAATTTTCTGAATAGTATAAAATACACAAAATATTTACATATGCATATAAATACATTTCTATAGAGATTCTCATTAAAACGTTTAAATTGGGAGAAATCTTATCCTATGTCATAATCAACATGAAGGAAGTTCACAGCTTTGAACATGCCAAGAATGATTAAAAGCATTCAAATACATCAAGTGTTTCATTAACTTAGATGGGCATAAGTATCTGAACCTACTAGCACATGAAAAGTAAATAATATACTTGCATAGGAAACAAAGCTTATTCAGAGATTTAATGTAAAGTGAAAATTATTCTTGTATGGGCTAATTATTCTTGTATGGGTAATGTCCCACTTGAGTTTGGCAATTAATCATGTCTACAGGAAGTTTATATTATTATTCCTTGGGTACTCTAAATAAAGAAATTTGTATTTCCTATCTCTCTTATTTTACACAGTCTATGAGTTTTATCACTATTGTTGCTATCTGTCCAAATTATGAAAAAAGTGTAAAATTTTTCTTACAAATAAGCTTGACATGGCTTGGTGAAGCTGCTAGCTTCCTGAAAGGTCCATTTCCCCCTTTTTTTTTCTTCAATAAAAGAACACCTAGTTTTAGTAGGACAGACGGCTGCCTAGCTACCTCCACTGCAGCTGTGGGCCTCCAATGACCATCTGGTTAATTTCGATATACCTAGAGATGCCAATGTTTCACCTCAGACACAGAGACATTAAGAGATGGCTTCTCTAAGAATCATAGTTCAGACAACACTTATCATGATGTAGCACAGTGTAGATCATCAGCCTTCTGTTCATCAATACCTTCTCTCCACCATTAAATATAAGTTTCACTAGATTACAGACTTTTCACTCATATGTTCTCAGAGCCTTTCACTGTGTTTAGACGTTGGTAGTTTTTTAAGCCATACGTCCTTTGGAATAAATGAATACATGCAACTCTCCAGCCATGCCCTTGGAGACGGGTGGAACCCACACTTAGCCTCTCTGTCAGTTGGGAGAAGGATAGATGTGATGGGGAACCAGTGCACCAGCTAAGACCACGTGTTCCTTTTAGATGGTCAAGAGCGTGGAAACCAAAGGTGACTGCGTGCCTGACTCCAGACAGCTGACATATTACCCAGAATGTAAATGAGAGAAAATACATTTTTATGTTGTTAAAGTCACTTTTGTCTTTTGGTGCAGTTACAGTAGCCAATGAGCACGAGGCTCAAATAAATAAATAAAACAGCTAGCAAGATATTCCCGTCAACCATCTATTTTACCTTGAAACATCTATGCAGCTGAAGATGAAGTCATGCCTACTCTTTCTCTAAAATCTTTACAAAGGAGATTGCAATTTTTTGTATGCTCTCTGAGGCCTGCTAGCACTTAATTTAGCTTAAATAATTTATACTTGACAATAAATGCAATGCACTTTTTAAATCATGCAGTCTTAGTCTGTAAAAATATTTTTACGCAGGTATGTGGGTTTTAACCCTTTATTGTAATCCGAGGTAGTGTGCTTTAGAGAAACTAAGAGGACACAGCTGTAGTTTCCTGTTTGAGCACATCGGGTTCTCATTTTCACACGGGCTTGACAGCCACTCCCCCACGGTCTCCTCCTCCATCCACAGACAGAACTGAATACTTTCAGGTGTTGTATGTAGTAGCTCATCCTTTGTCCATACCCAGGGCTGCATATCCTGCCTCCCCTGGTTGTTTTCACCCACAGATACTGGGAACACCATCTCTGCGTACCTTGCCCCTTCCACGTTGCCAGCAGGGGTGCAGCCCACTAAGTGCTGAGTGGTTAGAATGCGAATAAGCACAGTGTGGGTGATGGAGTGCTGGTGGTACAGGCCCCGCCAACAGAGTCTTCACCACCTGAGCTCCTAGGCTTCAGACGGAAGGAGCCCTATGGATCTTTTTCTCAGGAACCGTTTCTGCTACGTGCCCTGGAATCCACAGGTGGTTACTGGATTTACAAGCTTCCCTTTTATCTGATGGCCCTGAACTCAGGCATTACTACTTATGAGTCTGTATGATACCAAAACTTCTACCAGCAACCACTGGCTTCAGCACAGGCCACCATGTCACTGTCCTGGATAACAGGACCCTAGACAACAGAAGTTGGTTCAGTTACAATGTACTAGAACAGTTTCTGCTGTTGCTACCTTCTCGGCCTAGGAAAAAATAAATCATCCTCTGGTAAAAATCAACTATTTTCTTTTCTCCAAATATGTTATTTCTGTTTTGACATTTTTTGTTTGATAAATTAAACAACATAATATTTTCCTGGGTTTTGTATTGTCCTTAGAAATACCTCTTCTTGTATGAGGTTGTAAACATATTGTATGTGTGTGTGTGCGCGTGCACGTGCATACTGTGTGTGTTTAGAGATCTTAGAAGCTGGGATTCTAATAATCATTACTAGAAAATGTTAAATATTTCTCTGAGCAATAAGTTATGTTCATAGTTAATATCCCCTGAAATTTTGGAAATATGTCATTTAATATTCTTCAGGGAAAAACAATGTTACAAAACTCACATAGTAGTCTATTTGATGTACTTTCTTTTATTAACTCATGTTAACTTATGAATTCAACTATCATTTAACTGAGGCATTTACCCGAGGCATTTGGCTCGTTAAATTGTTTTACACGTATTACTTTAATCATCATATATGTCACCTGCTATTTCACAGGGTCTCTTTCTCTAAATTTAAAATTTTCTCAGGTTTCAACAGTTTCCATCTAGATGTTTATGAATTTCCTCCACATATTTCTTAAAAGAAAATTATTTTCTACTCATCAAGAGTGATGTAGGCAAGAACTATTTTTATTCTTATTTTTTTAACGTCACGAGTATTTGTGGCGTTGTCACCGTGTGCAAGGGTTTGAGGCTGTGAATTTTCCAAGGATCAGATCCAGAGAATTTTTCTTTTTTAATTTTTATGTCTAGTCGACAAGTTTCTAGAAAACTGAAGGAGGGCAGCCATGAGGTATAAGGAAACCAGTTAGTAACAGATGGATTCCAAGACAGTCCTTGAAAGGCAGTAGGTTATTCAGCTCTCAGGGGCAGAGATGTAGGAACAGTTCTACAGGTACTTATGCCTGGAGAAAACACAGAGGCGGCCTGAAGGTCAACTCTGAGCACAACTGCCCTGAACTCCTTCAATCACACAGAGACGTTTTGACAGGTATCTGTGTGTATGTGAAGTTTCACTCATGTTCTAAGGAGGCTGAGGACCCTCTACCACTGTCCCTGCTCTTTGTACCTCATTATTTTAATTAAGGACATTCTGCACTTATCTACTTACTAGAAAACGTTGTATCATATTGCAGTAAAACCTTCCCTTTGATCCACAGACGTTATTATTTTATTCTTTCAAAGGTCTCATTTGTATTTGTTGTATTAAGTAAGAGGGATATGTAGTTACTTTTGTGTATCTGGATTCAAACTTCTGCTGCCCATCTTCATCTTGGGGTCAATTGATTTGGAAAATAAAACTTTAACTTTTTTACTGTCTTGCAGAGTATATTTACACTTAAGAGTGTTGTTCCCAACCTGATTTCAATTTCTGTATATTGTTTGGGGATGAACAGGAGTAGTGTCCTTTCCCAAATAAGTTACTAAGAGCAAGCAACATACCATTTTATATAACACATTCTATGAGGCCTTCCCTTTGCTATCATCATTTTTATGGATTTTTTTACAGTTATTAAAAGTATCTCTGAATAATCTCAAAATTAAATTTATTCCACAAAAACCCGATGGCGTTATTTTCAGTAGAAATTCAAAGAACTAGGAGAAAAATATTTGCAACCTGGAAGCTTCAGTGGACCCGTGCTTCCTGGGCCAGCCCGATGGTCAATCTACTGCCCATGAGCCAGGAAGTGACATTCCTGAGATGTCTCTTTTCATCAATACCAGAGCCTGTTTGCTCTGTCTATTGCTACCACCCAAGGGTGTGGGTGTGTTTCTCTAGACTGACTTAGCTCCCATAGGACCCTCCTTCCCGTGATGCTATCGTTACAAACACCATCACCTGTCCCATTCTGTCTCTCGAGGACTTAGCCCCAGTCTGTTCCTCACCTCAAAGCACATAAAACACATTCAAACTCATGGTACTTTGTACTTGATGCTATCTTAGTCAGGTCAGGCCTGCTGTAACATATTACTATAGACTAGGTGGCTTACACAACATAAATTTATTCCTCACAGTTCTGGAGGCTGAGAAGTCCTCTCTAGACCTGGCAGAGTTCCTTTTCTGGTGAGAGCTCTCTTCTGGGGTGCGTCTTCTTCTTGTGCTCTCACGTGGCAGAGATAGAGAGAGATCATCTCTCCAGTGTCGCTTCTTACCTTAATCACAGGGGCTGCACCCTAATGACGTAATCACCTCCCAAAGGCCTCACCTCCTAATACGATCACATTGGGGGGTAGGATTTCAACCTATACGTCTTGGGGGGAGACACAGATTTTCTGTCCATACAGATGGTGCGTATTTCTCTCGCCCTTTTTCACACTGTTATTGAAGACCCTCAACAGACTGCCTTCAGTTTGAGTGGATGCCATGAAATGTGTGCCACCAGATCATGTGCTCAGCCCATGCCCACACATGTCACAGGGTCCAGGGTAATTTATGCCACAATTTGTTCAGCTCTGGATATAAGAGTGGGTCTGCATTGAAAGTATGCTTTTGAGGAAAGTTCTTCTCATTATGTGAAGGCTAATGAGCTGTCAGCTTAAGTTTGAAAACTCCAGTATGTCTAGTCCTTCTACTTACCTGTGTTTGTACGTGAGATGCAGCTGGTGCACGTCCACCAAAGAGGATGGAGATAGAGACACGCATAACTGAGTATCTGTATACATGGGTTGGTACACATCTATGTATCCCAGCTCTGTCCACTTAGATGGCCCAGATGCAGCATTAGCAACAAGAATACCCATCATGCAGATTTTCATTTGTTTCTAACCATTCTCGAATAAAATGAACCAAATTTCCTTAGAGAAATGCCTTATTCTAGGCTAAAGGCAGGGGATATAACAAGATGAGCCCATAACATCTTACACTGCCAAAAAATAAGGATGTACTTACACACACACACACACACACACACACACACACACACAATGGTAGGGGTATCTCATAGGGACACAGGAGCCACTAAAAGAGGCCCAAATGGCCAAAGATAAAACAATTTAAGCAACAGAATAAACAACATACTGAATAAATATTCATGAATCCTTATTGATACAAATGATTGCATAAATAAATACATGAGGAAAAAGAGACATCTTTACAGAAGATATTTATGTAAATATCCTCTTCTAGGTGGTGACACTGAATTCCTCTCCAATGAGTTATGGGCTAGACTTAGTAACATGTTTCAAAAATAGTCGATAAGGTAAAGAGTGAGGGGTAGTTTTAAAAGAAACATGGCAAGACCTTGACCAGGTGATTGATGTTAACATGACCTGGGGAATGTTAACATGTTCACTGCATGTATCCCCAGATGGGACATGGTAAGAAAAGGCATTTTCACCTCTGTGGTATTTTTTCCCCCAAATGTATAACCTCAGTATAGTCACATAAGAAAAAATCTGCCCTTCCTTAAAGACTCTAGACAAACAAGAACAAATTAAGAGAAGAAATAATAAACATTAGACCAGAATTGAATGAAATAAAAGCCAGAAAAAATAATTTTAAAAGATCAATCATGTCAAAAGTAGTCCTTTGAGAAGATCAGTAAATATGATGAAAACCTTGGCAAACAGATAGAGTTAAAGGGGAAGGAAAAAATAACAATATCAAGAATGAGAAAGGTATATCATTACAGATACTACATTTTTAAATGATAAAAAGTGTATATTATGAATAATTTACGGCAATAAAGTCAACAGTTTAAGTGATCTGGACAAATTCCTTGAAAGAAGACTAACCAAACTCATTCACAAAGAAAATGAAACCATGCAACAAACCTATACCTATTTTAAAAATTAAATTTTAGTTACATACTTTCACACAAAGAAAACTCTAGGACCACCTGAGTTTACTGGAGAATTTTATTAAATGTTTAATATTTTATAGTGCTTTATAATATTAATGTTAATACTTGGTAACATTTAAGAAACAACACCAATTCTATACACACACACACAAGAGGAGGGAGCGCTTCCTAACTCTTCATAAATCTAGCAGTAAAACACATAAACACACACACATATACAAACACCCAGCAAACACATTACAAGAAAAGGAAAGAAAAGAAAATACTTATCCTCAAATTCACAGAGATAAATGTTGTATTTCATATCTATGAAAAAAGGGCTTCTTTTCTATATTTTCATGTCTGGAACTCATCAACTATTAATAGGTTTATTATTATTTATTTTATGTACATTTTGAAAAATGGCTAATAATAATGTGGTCTTTATTAATTTAAATGCAATGGTAAAATAATATTATAATTGATTAAATTTTTAAAAAAATATGAAACAAAATATTAATAGTTTTCTTTGGCCAGTAAGATCTGGGAATTTTTGTTTATTGTTTTTAAAATGTTTCTGCAATTAGCATATATAATCTTTATAACCAAAAAATAATATTAAGGTGACTACTTTACGTATCAATTATATCCACATAATACACAGTTCTACAGAGGATACACACACACACCCACACATACATACTATGTCAGGGTGTCGGGCACAGTAAGAGATATGAAACTATTACGATTTACGCTTGTGCAGTTTAACATTTAGTAGAGTATAGGAAACAAGTACCTCCTAGTTGATTATTGAATTTAAAGGTAAATAAGAGCCACAGATAAAGTACTCTTGAGGATTAACTGAACCCCACAGGAAAAAGGAACATTTGGTAGGAAAGATTTTGAAAAGGCTTTTTGTAGGTGATTTGATGAACCTCTTAAAGACTCTATAAAATTACGATGTGCAAAAATGGGATTAAGAGCATTCTGAGAAGTTAAAGATCATGGAGAAAAGCACAACTGTGGGAAACGGAATGCATTAAAGAACAGTCAGTAGCTGAGTAATGTCCCTGTAAAGAAGTCATGTATCATAATACGTTATACAAAAAATGGGTAGCCATTCTGTGGATGACCTTAGTGGCCAGAAAGAGAAAATTGCACTTACTTTGGTAAGCAATGGAGACAGTTTAAATGCATTAGAACAGGCAAAAAGGAATCTGTCATTTGCGTACCTATTATGTGTCAGGATGTTCTTTGGGTTTCCCTGGAGATGGAGCCTGAGACCCGGGCTTGTGTGCATGTAGTTTAAGAGGAGGTCCCCGGAGGAGAGAGCTTGGGAGTGGGAGGCAGAAACAGGAAGGAAGAAAGGATGTATAATAGTGCATTATCCAGCTGGCTACTGGGTGACTTCTGAACGCACAGAGAACGCTTCCCAGGCTGTGTGCCTGGTGGAAATGAGCATGGGACAGCTATTCATTGGTGCTTTGACACCACTGTTTAGCGGCATTAACTCACCCACAGTTCCATGCCAACTTGCTTGTATGTAAAGTGGTCAGAGGAGGGATTTTCCCTTAGAATAGATGTTTTCTGCTTGAGTCTGAGAACACAAGGAATTTCCTATCACAGCTGTGTGTGAAATGGAAGTGGGCTGAGGGGTGTGAGCTGTGCTAAAGGTTTTACAGAGCTTATCTCATTTGATTCCTACCTTGTGAAATAAACATTATTTCAACTTAGGTTAAATATTTTAGGTTAGCTAAGTCAAAGCAACCTTTTAGTCTCACTATATATCTCTGAAAATACCCTAAATTCTCACCATTACTTGAAAATACGATTTCATTTCATGTCTTTGCATATACAATGCCCGTATTTAAAACATCCTTCTACATCCAGGAGCAGGTTCTTTGTCTTATTCATTTTTTAAATACTCCAATAGCTATTACAATGTCTGGCTTCTAAGGCTCAGTATCTTTTCCTTCTAGCACAAATCCTGCCAAATTTACAAATTGGTGATATTTTAAAAGCAAAGGTAAGTTTGACTTTAACTTCAGGCTCTGCATTTGGTTGCCAGTTTCAATTCACAGATTTTTTGGTCAATGCACCACCTTCTCGATCAATTAGCAGTTGGGATAATCATAATTAAAATACATTTTAAGGACTGAAATGTTTCTAATTTTGTCTTGATCTGATTAGTATTTTATTCTACTCTGTTGGTGTGATAATACTATATCCTTTATGTTCGCACCCATATCATTGTGCTTTTCCTACTACTGGATTAATTCTTAATGTCCTTTTCCTTTAGTTTTGTATGTTTATGCCATTGAAAGATTTTACTTCATTTCTAGGCACATGTATATAACAGGGTAAGAAAGTAAAACACTAATGGCAGAATATGGCAAATAGCATATTTTCACCTCTCCTGACCTTTCTATGATGCACATATTTTATGGGACAAGCAGATGTCTTTATCTACATAGCTCAGTCCTCATGTGCAGTTTTTTTTATTGGCCTAAGTCATTTCCAGTGGCAATTTCCTAGTGAGGGTTTATCTCCAGTAAAATGTTACTTGCAAAGCAATATTTCCAATAAAATAAGTGTACTCTGAATACAAGAAATCAATATGCAGCAAAATCAGTAAAGTTCACCTCACATCTCGGGGATGTTATTTTTATCCATTCCTCCTTTTTGACTTGCAGTTAAAATGACAGTATTTACAACCTCTTATAGACAAACTATATGAGAGCTGGGGGATAATTTATGTGCCTAATTGGATAATTAATCTCTCATCACAAGTGAACTTCCTTATGATAGTGTTTATTATGAAACTGTCTTCGATGCTATCAGAAGCATAGTCCTACTATTAGAACTCCATAATTATGAATTTTATTGTTATTTTCTCTGACTACACCAGTCCAATAACCAAGGCATAGCACTTGGTTAAGAGTCTGGTTTTAGGAAGAAAAACTATTCCAGATTGTTAACAACTAGATTTATTGTATGCACTGCAGGAGAAAGTAGGTCTGAAAAAATAGCACAGATATAAAAGTTCAAGTTGAATATTTTTACCAATCTATTCACTGGAATGGGTAGAACTGATGGAACCGTTACACTATTAATGAGACCTTTGCAAGCACTGAGTATCTATAACGGTTCAAATTTTAGGGAACATTTAAACCCGTGTGTCCTAAATTCATCCAAATCAAAGACATTTCCCACATAGCCTCAGACTCCTCAGTTCAACACATTCTACCGTCGGCCTTATCTAGCTGCCTCTAGTTTCAACAAGACTCTATCAGTAGGCTTCTTCCTGGAGGCTGACTCCACGTTCCCTCCCCTTCAATCCATCATTTATGGCATTTCTGGAATCATCACTTTAAAACACAACCACAACTTTCCATTCTCTTCTTCAAACCCTTAAATCGAACTTCATTATCTAGCAATTTGCAAACAAATTTCTCAGTCAGGCATACCCTGGCTCCTCCTGGGATGGCCTCAATTTTGCTATTCCAAAAGTACTCAGCGATCAGCCTAGGCTCTGGAGCAAAACTGCTCCCACCAGAATCCCAATCCTGTCGTTTACAAGACTGGGGAACTATTTGCTCTGGACTGTGTATTTAAGGCCCCTCAATTCGTATGTTGAAACCCTAATATCCATTGTGATGATATATGGAGGTGGGGCTTTTGGGGTATAATTAGGTCATAAGGGTGAAGCCCTTATGCTATGGTCTGAATGTTCATGTCCCCTCCAAATTCATATGTTGAATTCTTGATCCCCAAGGTGACAGAGTTGGAAGGTGGGGCTTTTGGGGGTGACTGGGTCATGACAGAAGAGGACCCACAGAACTCCTTAGCCCTTTCCACCCTGTGGCGTTACAGCTAGAAGACTACGTCTATGAACCTGGAAGCATGTTCTCACCAGACACTGAATAGGCTGAGGCCATGATTTTGGACTTCCCAGCATTCAGAACTGTGAGAAATAAATGTTTGTTTCTTTTATGCCTTTCAATCTATGGCATTTGGTTATAGAAGCCCGTACGAAAATAATGCCCTTGTAAGAAGAGACATCAAAGGACCTGCTTCTTTTTCTGCTCTAACCTGTGAGGATACAAAAAGATGACCATCTGTAAAGCAGAAGAGGGTTCTCACCAGGAACGTGACCATGCTGGCACCTGATCGTGGACCTCTCAGCCCCTAGAACTATGAGAAATAAATGTTTGTTGTCTAAGCCGCCCAGTCCATGGTAATTTGTTATAGCTGCCTGAGCTGAGACACTGTCTATACTCCCTCCCAGGCAGTTATCTCATCTGTGTACGGGAATAGTAACACTGCCTGCTTCAGAGGGACGCTGTGAACAGTAAGTGAGGAGACTGCCTCATGAATTTCTTTTTTTTTTTTTTTTTGGCGGTACGCGGGCCTCTCACTGTTGCGGCCTCTCCCGTTGCGGAGCACAGGCTCCGGACGCGCAGGCTCAGCGGCCATGGCTCACGGGCCCAGCCGCTCCGCGTCATGCAGGATCCTCCCGGACCGGGGCACGAACCCGTGTCCCTTGCATCGGCAGGCAGACTCTCAATCACTGCGCCACCAGGGAAGCCCTGCCTCATGATTTTCAATGATGAGTTAGTCACTGACTGCCCTCCATATCAGGATAAACTGGACTCCTTACTCTTCCCTTAGAAGCTGCAAGCTTCCCCCATCTGTACCTTTTTTCCATGTTCATCCATCTGCTTTTGCTATCCTCTCAGACTCTACAAGAGTGACTGTCACAATCCGGTCCCTAGAATGTACTCATCTTGCATAAATGAAATCTTACACCCAGGACCACAGCCCCCATTTCCCCCCCGAGCCCCCAGCAAGTGCTCTTCTACTCCCTGCTTCTATGGGAATGACTACTTTCGATTCCTCATGTAAGTGGACTCATGCAGTACTGGTCCTTCTGAGATGGGCTTATTTCACTTACCATAACGTCTCTCATGTAGTCCATATACCTAGCAACACAGTATTGTGCACTTAAAATGTGTTAAGAAGGTAGAGCTCTTGTTAAATGTTCTCACAAAAACAGGGCTTCCCTGGTGGTGCAGTGGTTGAGAGTCCGCCTGGTAAATGGTAACTATATTTTTAAGGAAAGACCTTTGTTTTACTAATGTTATCCTTAGAAAATTCATATTCTTAGAGCACTTATTTCCAAATTGTATCAAATAATACAGATATCTAGAGTGATTTATATCAAGCACAAATATTGGGGTGATAGTAAGATCATTTAGACAATTTTATATCAAGTTGGCTGTTCTTTTGAAAATTTCACAAATATTTATTATTATGCATCTTATTGAGCCAGGAGCTGTCCTAGGATGTTTGAGATACACAACTGAGCAAAAAAAAAAAAAGAAATCTTTATACTCATATGTCTTACTTAGTATTTGAATACAACCAACACATTAGGAAATCAAATAAATTATGTATTGTGATTGAAAATGGAAAGTGGTGTGGAGGATTTTTCCCAGTAAAATATATAATATGTAGACGGATATTATCTTTCCCGTGGCCTGAAAATGGCTTATGAAAAGTATATATTAAAATAAAAATAAATGGTGAAAATGACAAGAACCTGGAGTCTTGAACATACTATATTATGTTAGGGAATTATGAACCATATGTGTATTCTTTTAGTATCTTAAATGCTCTGAAAAATGATTCTTTTCCTTACAAAACTACCTGCAAGTCTTCCTTAACACATCCTATATTTTCCCTTAAAAAAAAAAAGATTCTTCTATCCTTAGATAGAATCATAAATTAGGATGGCTCAGCCCCGTGTAATTCCTACAATATAACAAATGAATCTGAACGTATGGTTTACACTCCCACAAGAAGGACCGAAGTCAGCACAGAAAGGTATTCCCATATGGTTTGTTATAGGATGATTCCCTACCAGTCACATTAATTATTTTACAAGCTGAGAAAACATATTGGCAACTCACTCTACCAAGCATGCTGTACAAGTGTGAAGGAAATAGTTTGTTCTATGGGAAGGAATAGAAATGACTGCATATCACAAACCCCAATTCGGGACACAGGTGTAAGATTATATGTTAAAGTATAAAAAATTATTCATATATTTGTCCTCTGCCATGTGGAGACAGAATATAATGGTATCTTAGAGAATTCTGGTGTTTGTGTTTATATTAGAAACCAAGTTGCTGAATATCTGTTTGTAAGTCATTTAATCTCTCAGTGCATTTTAACAACTATTTTTGTAAATATAGGAATTATACTGCTTTCCTCTGGCTTCTGTACTACTTTCCTAGGGTTGCCATAACAAATTACCAAAATCTTGGTGGCTTCAAACAATGGAAATTTATTCTCTCATAATTCTAGAGGGTGGAAGTCCAAAATCAAGATGTCACAGAGCTGAACACCCTTTATAGGCTCCAGGGGAGAAGTTATTCTTTGCCTCTTCTAGCTTCTGGTGGCTGCTGGGTTCCTTGGTTTGTGGCCACATCACTCCCATCTCTGTCTGTGTCTTCACATTGCCTTCTCCTCTGTGTGTCAAATCTCCTTTTGCATCACTCTTATAAGGACACTTACTGTTGGATTTAGGGCCCACCTGGATAATCCAAGATAAGCTTCTCCTCTCAGCATCCTTATTTTAATAACATATTTTGCCGTATGAGGCAATATTCTCAGGTTCTGGGGATTAGGATGTGGATCACCATTCATAAATGTTAGTTCTTAACAAATACAATATAGTATATGGAAACATAAATGGTACAATATTTGAGAAAATGTTCTCAGTTTTTCTGATAAGGTTGCTTTACGGAAATGTTCGCTTTAAATTGAAAATAAATAAAAAAGCAAACCAAAACTTTCCTTAGCATTTTTCTGAACTAGGATAATGTTCTCAAAATTTTATAAAAGTGAAAATGTGAGGCTCTTGTGTCCTTCTCTTCCCAGCAGTGGAGTTCCAGTTCTATTTATAACATATCGATTTATTTCAAATGAAAAGACTGAAGTGATCTTCTCTTGTTTTTCTCCTCTTTTTCTAGCTTTCAGATATAGAGTCTTTGGCTGACTTTTTTCCTTTAATACAGAAATATATCTTAAAGGAGAAATCATGAATGTTTGGACCATGATGGTAGCATTAATATACATTCAAGACTGCCCCCAAGAATCTCCCAGGTCATAGTCTCCCAGGTACATAGTGATTGTACCTTGGTGCAGTGTGTGGTCAGTTTTGGAATTTGAATATCACTCTTCCTTTTGGCACATATTAAAGTGTCTACAGAAACAGACTGCCTGTTCTATTTATAGAATTTGAAGCCTGCCAGCTCCTCTTGAATTGTTTTAATAATTTTCCATAAACAAATACCATAGGATATGGCTGCATCTAACGGAGGACTCAATACATACATCTTTCAGCTTTAAAACAAACATGATGACATTGTGCAGTGTCTAATGATAAGGCAGTAATTGTAGACAGATTTGTTTTCCAAATTTAAGACTTTCCCAGAGGGTTCTCTGCAGTATTTCTAGTTAAATATTATAGATTAGTCAATGCAGTGGCATGTAGAAGTTAAAATAAAGCAAACCTTTAGAATGAGTATAAATGAACATTCGAAAAAGACAATATGTTTCCTACTATTTGCAAATAATCTCAAAAATACAGTGTAAGAATTTGTGTGTTTTTCTAACTATGGAACACTTCTCTAGTATCATTCATGTGCAATTAAATATCTATGTGAGTGAAGAGCTAATTTTATTGCATTTTCTATCTTACATATTCTATGCCTGAGAATACTCTTTCTTGTTTGAATATCTCTTTTGAAATAATTCTTAAAACAAGTATCTTCCAAATCCTAAATGGGGATCTATAATCTATTTTTCAATCACTGGTCACAAAATTAGTGTGTTTGCATAATTTTACCTCTGCTTATTCTCAGACTATATTTTTTACAGCCATTCTCATCACACACATTAAGTTTCAGGAATTAATGAAACACTCAAGAAAATACTGAGTACATAGCAAAGTTCCAAAAAAGGGATGATTTCATTATTTTCCATTACCTGGAATCATTTTGAGCTTTTAGAAAGCCAATGCACCTTTTAAAAAATTCCCTACTCATAAAATAAGAACATTTTAGCAGTTAAGAAGGAATGCAATACAAACACACCTTTGAGTATCCAGGGATTTTATGTTATATCTCAATATTCTCACTATCTACAATATATCACAATATTCTCTCAAAATCCAACTAATATCAGTATTATAAACAGCAGTGGTTACCAATAGGAAAACTGAGAGTAGCGAAATGTTGTGATCCAACCACCTTTCCAGATTTACACAATTGCCAGTTGATTTGAGGGACTGAATGTAGCACCAGTGGTCATGCTGCTTCCTTTCTCCAGGTGGCAACACCAGTTCACCACATTTTTCCTAAACTTACAGTCTCCATAATGCTTAGTATGTTGTCTTTTCTATATTGAGTTCTTAAGGATGAATTAGCACTGACTTAAAAAGGTCATGAATACACGCTGCATGATAGAAAATTCATGTTTGTTGTCTATAATAATAATATCTTTGGTGTTTTCTAAGCTTAATAGACTATTATCTGAAACTCTGCAAAAACAGTTATATATTGAACTGTAGTTTATATATGACAAAAGTCTTTAAAGTAATAGAAAAATTATTGTTTATTTTCCTAAACTTATGAAATAATTTTATGTGAGCATAAAAATTATGAAACAATTCTTTATTATTTCTAAGAGATGATTTTCCATAATACTTAAAATACCTCTTTCACAGCCCTTATCACATTGGAAAACCATTCATTTTGCTTGTCTTCTCTCTTGCATTAGAGAGAAAAGTGTTGGTAGCTAGGAATATATTGATTTTATTTTTGTATATCCAACATTTGCACGTAGCACCAAACACATTGTAGGTATTCCAAAAAAAAAAAAAAAGAAAATCTCAAATGAAGACAAATACATCATTAGCTTCCACCAGAAAAATATTATGACATTATCTCATTTCATAAATGTATAAGAAGAAGTCTTGCCGGTTTGTCTTCAAACATGAACAATTTATCTTCTTTCTATTTAGAAAAAATGATAACAGAAAAATACTAGAACTCAAAGGCCTTCTAAAGTTTGTCCATATAATCAGCCCTAATTTCAGTGTGAGGAAAGAGAAGCTCAATAATATTAAGTGACCTTTTCAAGTATCTGATTAGTGACACAGAAAGGAACATCTACTGATTCTTTGCTCTGTATACTGTAACTTCACATAACCCACCAAGCTATTCTCTACTTTGTGATTTCATTACACGACCTTCTCATATTAAAAGGTGTATTTATATTTAAAATATTCATTTAGTGTCTACTAGCATATTGGACCTTGGTGAGGCATAAAGAATACAGATTAAAAAACAATTAAGTTATAGTAAAAGTGACAGGGTTTAGTTGGGAGAAGGTTATTCGTGCCCTGTAGAAACTGTGACTATATTCTTTTTACAATGTTGCTTCCATCAATAGCACATTTGTCCATCAAGAAACATGGCAATATAATGTATCAAGTAAATCCATGATGTTTGGTAAATTATTTTTAAATGTTTGTGGTTATGGTCACATCATATCACTTAAGATTGACAAGACTGCTTAAGAGGTGGCATATGTGTAGCAGAGGAAAAAGGATAAAATATGTTGAAAGAGCAAATGGAAAATGTAGTATTGTGTATTCAGGAATGTATACTAGTGATGGAGCTGGAAACAGGAGTTACCTCTAAATGGGGACGAAAGACATTTTGGAGTGATGGAAATGTTTTAGAACAAAATTTTGTGGTGGTTATACAACTTGATACATTTACTAAAAATCCTTGAATTTTATGTCTATAGTGGGTGCATGTTATGGTATATTGGTCAACACAGCTGTTTTGAAAAAGGAACAAAACTAAGTCTGCTTCATTATTTTTTCCAAGACGCACTACTCCCTGTCCACTCCCACTAAAATATATTGTCTTCACCATTAAAACAAATTTGAAGAGTAAAATGTTGGTGTTACTGATTTAGAATGAGTAAATATTTTTTCAGTTATTGGAAAATACAATAATTACATTTTTCAAGTAAAAAAATAACAATTCTAGATATATGATTCTTTGGCTTAAATGCAATCATTTTGTTTAATCACATATTTTATATTCTCTGTGATATTATCAGTTTTTCATTGAAAAGGAACATTACTAAAGGCCCAAAGTGTCTTAGAGTTGGAAATCATGTATGTGTCATTTCATTCATGTTTTTCTTTTCAGGTAAAAATCCTTCAGAAAGTCTATGTTTTAAGTTGGCTGCTTGCTTTAAATGTTACCATTATGTAATAGTATTCTTCAGGAGATATCATTTTCTATTTATGCACTGTGGTCAAATCTGAAAATTTTAGAAACACTATTTCAAATTTAAGAATGCACTTAATTTTCTTTTTTTCAATAAAGTATTATTTTAAATGAATTACATTTAGCTTATGGGTTCTAATCAATTAATTAAATATATCTGATTCTTCTTTTCATACGACCATTTTATCCACTTATTGACACAATTTGAAAATTATAAATGACTTATTTGACCAGTGAGAAAACAACAGATGCACACATATCGTAATTGTTGGAAATTTTGGTTGCATATAGTGTCCTATGTGCTTCCACATTCATAGGAAGGGGCAGTTAGGAAAGGATAAATAGTGCTTGAAGTGAGAGGGCAGAAATAACAGCTCTGTGCTTACTGCCTCCCACCTCTGTTTATTCAGGACAAAGGACAGAGCTTAGACAAAGTGACCTCCAGAAAAGCCAATGAGACAAGAGGTGACATCATGTCATCTCCTAAGACCTCCCTTCAGTTCTTTAAGGCAGTGACAGGAAGATCCAGTAAAGGGGTGTCATTTAAAATGACGTCACTGCACTGTACACCATCCAAAGTGTTCTGCACACATCCAACAAAGATCATTCCACAGGTAAATATGCTTCTCAAAAACCATTTTAAATTTCCTTTTTCCCCCACAGGTAAGGACACACTATGGTGTTTTAGAAATTAATCAGAAGAATCTTGGAGTCTGGGAAATGATTTTTTTAATATTAGAAAGGGTATTATATTCAAAGGAGCGTGTATAAAACAGCACTTTTTTAATGGGAAGGGAAAAAAAGACGGGTTTCCCTAGACCCTTGAAACTCATAATGAAAGCGAATCCTCATAATCATTTCAGTGGAGAATCAGCAGGCTCTGCTCCAGTTCCCGGCAAAGGGAACGCTGAGCAAGGAGACCTAGATTTGTGTTTCCTCTCTCTCTTGCTTTTTTGCGTTTTCAACTAGTCCCCATTTAATGATGCTCTTTTGTGGTGCGGCCCTTTTAACATCAGGGCTGGGTGGGGGGCGAGGGAAGAAGGTAAATCCTCCAAGGTTAATTACTTCCTTGAACTCTTTCACTGATAAATGATGAATTTCTCCAGTGATGCTAGGGCTGTCAATCCTCCAAGGTGAGCTGCCCACTTAGTCCCACCCCAGCTTCCTTCTGTCAGCCTCCTCTTTTATGGTCCTCTTTGAAGTGCTGATTCAGGAGGACATACAGCAGTGAGATTCAACTAGGTATTGGCGCTAGGACACTTTTCAGGTGAGTCAACTATTAATCTCCTGGTGGATGACCTGTTTCTTATATGGCTCTCAGGGCCAGATGTTCAGTCTTTCCCTCACACAGTATTTACCATTTAGGGAAGCCAAATGGTGTCACGAGTGTCCAAAATTGGCCAATTTCTGTGTAAGAGGAAAAGCTCAGCTTTTTAAAATATCAATGATTCTTAGGTTTAATAGGTAATGTTCTTAATGTCATATTGGAATTTTACATAATTATTGTCACTACTTGATATCATGAGCCATCTGATGTCTGTAGATCTTAAGGTATAACGAAATAACGCCCTGTTTTTACAGTTTAGGATTTAAGTTCCCTGAATCCTCCACAATAATACCCAAATTATCAGATGGATTTTGAGTCTGGATTTGCATTACATTATCAGTCTGGATTCCTATTAAAAGAAATATTAAATAAACTTTTTTCTTATGGTTCATAATTTATTTTACATGTCACTTCTCCTAATTTTTCCTTTACATTTTAATTTATGTGATCGTCTTCATTCGTAGTCATTAAAGCACAGAGCTAAGAAGTAAGGACTTCGAAATCTGCTCTTTCATAGAATCTCTGTTCTTCCTTGAGCAGCTAGTTCAACTTTCTGTACCTCTATTTCCTCCAGTGCAGAAGTAAAAGAGGTGATATGAGTACCTACGTCAGAGAGGTGCTGTAAGGACGAAGTAAGATAATACAATATAGTCCCTCTATAGTGTGATATGTTGGGATGACATTACTGTGAGATTTATGAAATAACCAGGGAGGATTTCTACAGACAGCTGCCCTTAAGCCTGAGGAGTTGAACTAAATTCCTCCCAATCTGTCACTGTCTTAGGAAGTCTTGCTGTGTCCTGTGGCCATAGTCAACTGTGAGTTAATACATCCTTGGGGGGGACGCTGTGCCTGGTGGCTGCTTTGCAAATCTGGCTACTCTACTTCCCATTCAATACAATCTTTTCCTATACCCTCATCTCCACGTCTCACCCACATGTTCCCATTAGAAGATAAGAACTTTAGTCTGTTATTTTCAATAGAGCAGGGGGAGGAGAGGATGGCTTGGGTTTGCAGTGGTGATGAGTTCAAGGTAAAGGACGAGAGCAAGCATGCATCGTATCATAACCACATTGATTCATCATAGTGCTTTACCGTGTATGTAGAAAGAGATGAGAAAGCAGACTTAGACTTATTATGAGCATTACACGGAGTAGCTGTCATTAGTACTCGTACTATCATCACTATTGTCTTCATTCTTTCCTGACGGTATTTCCTGGCTCATGGGACGGCAAAACGTGTTACTCCTCTTCTGAGCTCAATAATACATATTTTATTTTTATATGATAAAAATTCTCTAATTATATATAGTTAAAAAATCATCCATTAAAGGGTTAGACCCTGCAGGCCAGGGCACAAGTCATTTCTTTAAAATCTGTGCATCATTATACAGTTTGTGACACATTGTTAATACTCAAAAAATGCTTAACAAATAAATGAAAAGTATATTTTAATCACCTTGGGAAATGTGGGTATGAAATTAGATAATAAACTAATAAAAGATATAAAATGTGTCAAAATGAAAAATAAAAATGAGATTTTATTGAATATCAGCATTGAATACATTAACATTCTTCATGCTTACATTTTTTTTATACAGTAGGTTCTTATTACTTATCTATTTTATACATATTACTGTATACATGTCAATCCCAATCTCCCAATTCATCCCACCACCACCACCACCCCCCGCTGCTCTCCCCCCTTGGTGTCCATACGTTTGTTCTCTACATCTGTGTCTCTATTTCTGCCTGGCAAATTGGTTTATCTGTACCATTTTTCTAGATTCCACATATATGCATTAATATACGATATTTGTTTTTCTCTTTCTGACTTACTTCACTCTGTATGACAGTCCCTAGGTCCATCCACATCTCTACAAATGACCCAATTTCATTCCTTTCTATGGCTGAGGAATATTCCATTGTATATATGTACCGCATCTTCTTTATCCATTTGTCTGTCATTGGGCATTTAGGTTGATTCCATGACCTGGCTATTGTAAATAGTGTTGCAATGAACATTGGGGTGCATGTATCTTTTTGAATTATGGTTTTCTCAGGGTATGTGCCCAGTAGTGGGATTGCTGGTTCATACGGTAATTCTATTTTTAGTTTTTTAAGGAACCTCCATACTGTTCTCCATAGTGGCTGGAATACGTTAACGTTCTTAAGAAAGATGATGAGTTGGGAAAGCAAGTTGTATGTGTGCCTCAGTGGGGGAGGTGACTGATGGGGAAGATAGGAATGAGTGGGCAAAGTAAGGGGGAAATGATTAAAAGTCCTTTCATACCCATAAGACTTACAGCTTAGGCCTTAACCCGCTTGAGTTCAGGAACTAGAGTTTAGCCTTGGCTCCTCTTGCTCATGGATCTAAATCCTTGCAGAGACCAGTGCTTGATTCCTCAACCACAGCAATGACAACAGCAATGGTGGACACAGGCAAATAAAAGGACCTCAAGATACATCAATAAATACAATAAATTCTAACTTGATTTTTTTTCTTGGCTCCAAACTGATATGTCCAGATATTACAAATTAATCCTCTAATCAAATCATTTCTCAATCCAAGTCCAAAGAGTAATTGGTAAAAATACTGAACACCACGTCAACTTTAACAAAATGCACAACATGAGAGTTGTGAGTTAAGTTTTATTTGGAGCAAAATGAGGACTACAGCCCGGGAGACAGCATCTCAGAGAGCTCTGAGAAACTGCTCCAGGGAGGTAGGGGGGGAGGTCAGTGTATATGTGATTCTGGTGAAGGGGGAGTCCATGCAATCAAGCACACGTTTTGCAGGTTTCTGCTAGTCTCGTGAAGGTTACTGCTAGTCACGAGGAACAGACGTCACCATAAAGGATTTTAGTGCTTTTCTAGATATGAGGAGATGCAAGAATTGGGCTCATAAAATCAGCTCCTGGAAAAATCTGAACATCTGAAGACCTGTTTTTCCAGTTTTTGCCAAAGCACAGAGGGCCTCATTGCTGCTCTCCACCCTGAACCACTTTCAGGGGGTTTCAACAGCTGCAGCAGCACATGATTTAATCCTTGTAGAGGTAGCTGGCAAGTGCCAATGGCAAGGGCCAATGTGTACCTGACAGAGCCCCCTCGGGGTCATAAATTTGACCATGCATTCAGACCTTCAGTACCCTTTAGCTAAATAAATGCCTACTTGCAAAAACGCATGTTTTGAGAGATATGCCCAATAAGGATTTGGGCATTTCATGATTTTTACTAGTTGTAGCAAAAGACAGCTTCTGTCCTCCATTCCAAGGCTTTCCCAATAGTCCACATCCATAGGCTCTTCTCTTTCATCTACAGAAGCTCTGACCAACAGCCTTTCTATAGAAATGGTCTTCATGAAAGTCAAAGGAATCACCAAGGATTTCCATTTTTACCGATCAAAGACAGAAGAAAGAAGCTTATTTATAATATTCTACTTGGAGCTAAAGGAAAAGAGAAGATCTAAAAATAGAGAAAATATTTGTACAAGTAGATAATTCTACACAACCACAAAAATTCCAAAAACTTCAAAAAATACATAAACATTTCAAAAGAGGATTCCAAGAAGACAGCAGAGTAGGAAGCACCAGGAATCTGTCGCCCACTGAACTGGCAGAATCTGTCTCATGCAACTGTCTTGCAACTCTGGAGTATGCTGAAGGCTTACATAGTAAGTTAGGGTTAATTATGGTCAATTTCAGCTCTTCTTAGTCAACCTTTATAATGAAGGTGTTTAAGGGACAGTTTCCCCTACTGACCATGAAGAGCAACCATCCTTTCCATTTGTCTAACTCTGTTACATGTCATGAAGTAGTTGAGTTGAGAGAGTGTGACATAATGTCTGACCATATACCAAGGGTTTGACGAAATGTGCTCTTGAATTAATTGTAAAACTTCCCAGCAATTGATGGAATCATTAAGAACAAACATTAAGTTGTTTTATTTCATTGTATTCTAACACTAGCAATGTAGTTCCAAGAAAATATATTGATTTGATTATAATAATTGATACTTTACCTGCAGACAGAATTCCAGGTTGGAAAATGATCCCCTGAAGGATTTTAAAGACACTCTTCCATTGTGTTTTAGCTTCCATGATGTTACTGAGAAATCTGATGACTCTGATTACTTTGTATATGGTCTTACATCATTATTCCTTTCTGTCTGGCAAAATTATTAAAAAAAAAGAACTTGTCTCTAGAGTCCTTTGTATTATTCACATCATTTTATATATGGTATTACATAATGGAGTGAATAGATACTAAAATGAGAGCAACATATTTATTAAAATATTAGGAAGTTATTTTCATTTTATACTCAAAATTTTAAAAATAGTAAAACAGGGCTTCCCTGGTGGTGCAGTGGTTGAGAGTCCGCCTGCCGATGCAGGGGTCACAGGTTCGTGCCCCGGTCCAGGAAGATCCCACATGCCGCGGAGCAGCTGGGCCCGTGAGCCGTGGCCGCTGAGCCTGAGCATCCGGAGCCTGTGCTCCGCAATGGGAGAGGCCACAGCAGTGAGAGGCCCACATACCGCAAAACAAAAAATAGTAAAACACCTAATTTTTTAATCAATAGTGAGTTCAACTAATAATTGGTATGATATGGAAAACAAAGCAAATATTTCTATTAAGAGTAAATTGCAGGGAGACCTTCAAGACTCCTCAAGATGGTGGAGGAATAAAATATGGAGATCACCTTCCTCCCCACAAATACATCAGAAATACATCTACATGTGGAACAACTCCTACAGAACACCTACTGAACTCTGGCAGAAGACCTCAGACCTCTCAAAAGACAAGAAACTCCCCACGTACCTGGGTAGGGCAAAATAAGAAAGAAAAAACAGACAAAAGAATAAGGATGGGACCTGCACCAGTGGGAGGGAGCTGTGAAGGAGGAAAAGTTTCTACACCCTAGGAAGCCCCTTCGGGGGCAGAAACTGCGGGGGGCAGAGGGGGTAAGCTTCGGAGCCGCAGAGGAGAGCGCAGCAACAGGGGTGCGGAGGGCACAGCGGAGAGGTTCCCACACAGAGGATCGGTGCCGACCAGCACTCACCAGCCCGAGAGGCTTGTCTGCTCACCCGCCGGGGCGGGCGGGGCTGGGAGCTGAGGCTCGGGCTTCGGTCGGACTGCAGGGAGAGGACTGGGGTTGGCTGTATGAACACAGCCTAAAGGGGGCTAGTGTGCCACGGTTAGCCGGGAGGGAGTCCGGGGAAAAGTCTGCAGATGCCAAAGAGGCAAGAGACCATTGTTTCAGGGTGCATGAGGAGAGGGGATTCAGAGCACTGCCTAAACGAGCTCCAGAGACCAGCGCGAGATGTGGCTATCAGTGCAGACGCCAGAGATAGGCATGAAATGCTAAGGCTGCTGCTGCCACCACCAAGAAGCCTGTGTGCGAGCACAGGTCACTCTCCACACCTTCCCACCTGCCCCAGGAGCCTCTGCAGCCCACCACTGCCAGGGTCCCGTGATCCAGGGACAACTTCCCCAGGAGAATGCACAGCGCCTCAGGCTGCTGCAATGTCACGCCGGCCTCTGCCGCCAAAGGCTCGCCCTGCATTCCGTGCCCCTCCCTCCCTACAGCCTGAGTGAGCCAGAGCCCCCGAATCAGCTGTTCCTTTAACCCGTCTTGTCTGAGGGAAGAACAGATGCCCTCAGGGGACCTACATGCAGAGGTGGGGCCAAATCCAAAGCTGAAGCCCAGGAGCTGCGCGAAGAAATAAGAGAAAGAGAAATCTCTCCCAGCAGCCTCAGGAGCAGCGGATTAAAGCTCCACAATCAACTTGATGTACCTGCATCTGTGGAATACCTGAATAGACAACGAGTCATCCCAAAATTGAGGAGGTGGACTTTGGGAGCAACTGCAGACTTGGGGTTTTCTTTCTGCATCTAATTTGTTTCTGGTTTTATGTTTATGTTAGTTTAGTACTTAGAGCATATTATCATTGGTAGATTTGTTTATTCATTTGGCTGCTCTCTTTTTCATGTGTATGTGTATGTTTCTTTGTGTGATTTTGTCTGTATAGCTTTGCTTTTATCATTTGTCCTAAAATTCTATCTGTCAGTTTTTTTGGTTTTTGGGGTTTTTTTTAGTATAGTTTTTAGTGCTTGGTATCATTGGTGGATTGGTTGTTTGGTTTGGTTGCTCTCTTCTTTTTTTCTTTCTCTTTTTTTTCTTTTTTTAATTACTTTACAATTAAAAAAAAATTTAATAACAATTTTTTTTATTTCTTATTTTAGTAACTTAATTTTATTTTATTTTTTCTTTCTTTCTTTCTCCCCCCCGCCCCCACCCCGTTCTTCTGAACTGTGTGGCTGACAGGGACTTGGTGTTCGGGCTGGGAGTCAGGCCTGAGCCTCTGAGGTGGGAGAGCTGAGTTCAGGACATTGGTCCACCAGAGACTTCCCATCCTCACATAATATCAAACGGCAAAAGCTTTCCCAGAGATCTCCATCTCAACACTACGACCCAGCTCCACTCAATGACCAGCAAGCTACAGTGCTTGAAACCCCATGCCAAAAGCTAGCAAGACAAGAACACAACCCCACCCATTAGCAGAGAGGCTGCCTAAAATCATAATAAGGTCACAGACACCCCAAAACACACCACCGGACGTGGTCCTGCCCACCAGAAAGGCAAGACCCAGCCTCATGCACCAGAACACAGGCACTAGTCCCCTCCACCAGGAAACCTACACAACTCACTGAAACAATCTTACCTACTAGGGGCAGACACCAAAAACAATGGGAACTATGAACGTGCAGCCTGAGAAAAGGAGATCCCAAACACAGTAAGTTAATAAAAATGAGAAGACAGAGAAATACACAGCAGATGAAGGAGCAAGGTAAAAACCCACCAGACCAAACAAATGAAGAGGAAATAGCCAGTCTACCTGAAAAAGAATTCAGAATAATGATAGTAAAGATGATCCAAATCTTGGAAACAGAATGGAGAAAATACAAGAAACATTTAACAAGGACCTAGAAGAATTAAGAGCAAACAAACAATGATGAACCACAATAAATGAAATTTAAAATTCTCTAGAAGGAATCAACAGCAGAATAACTGAGGCAGAACAATGGATAAGTGACCTGGAAGATAAAACAGTAGAAATAACTACCACAGAGCAGAATAAAGAAAAAAGAATGAAAAGAATTGAGGACAGTCTCAGAGATCTCTGGGACAACATTAAACACACCAACATTCGAATTATAGGGGTCACAGAAGAAGAAGAGAAAAACAAAGGGACTGAGAAAATATTTGACAAGATTATAGTTGAAGACTTCCCTAATATGCAAAGGAACTAGTCAATCAAGTGCAGGAAGTGCAGAGAGTCCCATACAGGATAAATCCAAGGAGAAACATGCCCACACATATTAAGCAAACTATCAAAATTAAATACAAAGAAAAAATATTAAAAGCAGCAAGGGAAAAGCAACAAATAATGTACAAGGGACTCCCCATAAGGTTAACAGCTGATATTTCAGCAGAAACTCTGCAAGCCAAAAGGGACTGGCAGGACATATTTAAAGTGATGAAAGGGAAAAACCTACAACCATGATTACTCTTCACAGCAAGGATCTTATTCAGATTCAAAGGAGAAATTAAAACTGTTACAGACAAGCACAAGCTAAGAGAATTCAGCACCACCAAACCAGCTTTACAACAGATGCTAAAGGAACTTCTCTAGGCAGGAAACACAAGAGAAGGAAAAGTCCTACAATAACACACCCAAAACAGTTTAGAAAATGGTAATAGGAACATACATATCAATAACTACCTTAAATGTAAATGCATTAAATGCTCCAACCGAAAAATAGGCTGGATGAATGGATACAAAAACAAGACCCATATATATGCTGTCTACAGAGACCCACTTCAGACCTAGGGAAACACGCAGACTGAGAGTGAGGGGTTAGAAAAAGATATTCCTTGCAAATGGAAATTGAAAGAAAGCTGGAGTAGCAATTCTCATATCAGACAAAATAGACTTTAAAATAAAGACAATTACAAGAGACAAAGAAGGACACTACATAATGATCAACGGATCAATCCAGAAGAAGATATAATGATTGTAAATATTTATGTACTCAACAGAGGAGTACCTCAATACATAAGGCACATGCTAACAGCCATAAAAGGGGAAATCAACAGTAACACAATAATAGTAGGGGACTTTAACACCCCACTTTCACCAAAGGACAGATCATCCAAAATGAAAATAAATAAGGAAACACAAGCTTTAAATGATACATTAAACAAGATGGACTTAATTGATATTTATAGGACATTCCATCCACAAACAACAGAATACACTTTCTTCTCAAGTGTTCATGGAACATTCTCCAGGATAGATCATATTTTGAGTCACAAATCAAACCTTGGTAAATTTAAGAAAATTAAAATCATATCAAGTATCTTTTCCGACCACAACTCTATGAGACTAGATATCAATTACAGGAAAAAATCTGTAAAAAATACAGACACATGGAGGCTAAACAATACGCTACTAAATAACCAAGAGATCACTTAAGAAATCAAAGAGGAAATCAAAAATTATCTAGAAAAAAATGACAATGAAAACATGATGACCCAAAACCTATGGGATGTAGCAAAAGCAGTTCTAAGAGGCAAGTTTATAGCAATACAATCCTACATTAAGAAACAAGAAACATCTCAAACAACCTAACCTTACACCTAAAGCAATTAGAGAAAGAACAAAAAAATCCCCAGTTAGCAGAAGGAAAGAAATCATAAAGATCTGATCAGAAATAAATGAAAAAGAAATGAAGGAAACGATAGCAAAGATCAATAAAACTAAAAGCTAGTTCTTTGAGAAGTTAAAGAAAATTGATAAACCATTAGCCATACTCATCAAGAAAAAAAGGGAGAAGACTCAAATCAATGGAATTAGAAATGAAAAATGAGAAATCACAATTGACACGGCAGAAATACAAAGGATCATGAGAGATTACTACAAGCAACTCTATGACAATAAAATGGACAACCTGGAAGAAATGGACAAATTCTTAGAAAAGCACAACTTTCTGAGACTGAACCAGGAAGAAACAGAAAATATAAACAGACCAATCACAAGCACTGAAATTGAAACTGTGATTAAAAATCTTCCAACAAACAAAAGCCCAGGACCAGATGGCTTCACAGATGAACTCTATCAAACTTTTAAAGAAGAGCTAACACCTATCCTTCTCAAACTCTTCCAAAATATAACAGAGGGAGGAACACTCCCAAACTCATTCTGCGAGGCCACCATCACCATGATACCAAAACCAGACAAAGATGTCACAAAGAAAGAAAACTACAGGCCAATATCACTGATGAACAGAGACGCAAAAATCCTCAACAAAATACTAGCAAACAGAATCCAACAGCACATTAAAAGGATCATACACCATGATCAAATGGGGTTTATCCCAGGAATGCAAGGATTCTTCAATATACACAAATCAATCAACGTGATACACCATATTAACAAATTGAAGGAGAAAAACCATATGATCATCCCAATAGATGCAGAGAAAGCTTTCGACAAAATTCAACACCCATTTATGATAAAAACCCTGCAGAAAGTAGGCATACAGGGAACTTTCCTCAACATAATAAAGGCCATATATGACAAACCCAGAGCCAACATCATTCTCAATGGTGAAAAATTGAAAGCATTTCCTCTAAGATCAGGAACAAGACAAGAGTGTCCACTCTCACCACTATTATTCAACATCGTTTTGGAAGTTTTAGCCACAGCAATCAGAGAAGAAAAAGAAATAAAATGAATCCAAATCGGAAAAGAAGAAGTTAAACTGTCACTGTTTGCAAATGACATGATACTATACATAGAGAATCCTACAAATGCTACCAGAAAACTATTAGCGCTAATCAATGAATTTGGTAAAGTAGCAGGATACAAAATTAATGCACAGAAATCTCTTGCATTCTTATACAGTAATGATGAAAAATCTGAAAGAAAAATTAAGGAAACACTCCCATTTGCCATTGCAATAAAAAGAATAAAATACCTAGGAATAAACCTACTCAAGGAGACAAAAGACCTATATGCAGAAAACTATAAGACACTGATGAAAGAAATTAAAGAGGATACAAACAGATGGAGAGATATACCATATTCTTGGATTGGAAGAATCAACATTGTGAAAATGACTATACTACCCAAAGCAATCTACAGATTCAGTGCAATCCCTATCAAACTACCAATGGCATTTTTCACAGAGCCAGAACAAAAAATTTCACAATTTGTATGGAAACACAAAAGACCCAGAATAGCCAAAGCAATCTTGAGAAAGCAAAACGGAGCTGGAGGAATAAATCTCCCTGACTTCAGACTGTACTACAAAGCTACAGTAATCAAGACAGTATGGTACTGGCACAAAAACAGAAATATAGATCAATGGAACAGGATAGAAAGCCCAGAGATAAACCCATGTACATATGGTCACCTTATCTTTGATAAAGGAGGCAAGAATATACAATGGAGAAAATACAGCCTCTTCAATAAGTGGTGCTGGGAAAACTGGACAGCTACATGTAAAAGAATGAAATTAGAACACTCCCTAACACCATACACAAAAATAAACTCAAAATGGATTAAAGACCTAATTGTAAGGCCAGACACTATAAATCTCTTAGAGGAAAACACAGGCAGAACACTTTATGGCATAAATCATAAAGCTTCAGGGCTTTAATTAGGGACACAGTCACAGCCTGAATTAGGCCTAGCATCATGGCTTGAGTTAGGCCTAGCACCATGGACTGAGTTAGGACTAGTATCAAGGCCTTCGTTAGGGACAGTGTCTGTGTCTCAGTTAGGACTAGTAATAGGGCCATACTCAGGGACCTTGTCAGGACCTTGGTAAGAGATGCCTCAGGACATTAGCTAACAATAGTTTCAGGACTTTAGTTATTGACGGTAGCAGGGCCTCCCTTTGGGACAGCTTCAGGGCCTTAGTTAGAGACAGAGTCAGGGCTTGAGTTAGGACTAGCATCAAGGCCTTAGTTAGGGACAGCATCATGGTTTAGCTATAATCAGAGTCAGGACATTATCTAGGCACAGCAACAGGCAAAGAGCTTGGTTTAGTGTCAAGAACTTATTGGGAGCGTCAGGACCTTAATTAGGACCAGCGTCAGGGACTGAGGTAGGGAGAGCATCAGAGCCAGCCTGAGTTAGGGACTTTGTCAGGGCCTGAGTTAGGCATAGCATCAGGGTTTACTTAGGGACAGTGTCAAAACCTTGGTAAGAGATGTATCAGGACATAAATTAAGGATAGTGTCAAGATTTCAGTTATTGATGGCAGAAGAGGCTATGTTAGGGAAAGCTTCAGGGCCTTCATTAGGGACAGAGTCAGGGCCTGAATTAGGCCTAGCATCAATGCCTGAGTTAGGCCTAGTGTCAGGGCCTTAGTTGGGGACAGTGTTAGGGCCTGTGTTAGGACTACTGTCAGGGCCTTAGTTAGGGACAGCATCAGGACCTTAGTTTAAGACATTGTCAGGGCCCGAGTTATGGACAGCATCAGAGCCTGAGTTAGGCACAGCGTCAGGGCTTACTTAGCGACAGTGTCAGGACCTTGGTAAGAGATGCGTCAGGACATTATACCCTGAGAAAACCATAATTCAAAAAGGGTCACATACCACAATGTTCATTGCAGCTCTATTTACAATAGCCAGGACATGGAAGCAACCTAAGTGTCCATCAACAGAAAAATGGATAAAGAAGATGTGGCACATATATACAATGGAATATTACTCAGCCATAAGAAGAAATGAAATTGGGTCATCTGTAGTGAGGTGGATGGACCTAGAGTCTGTCATACAGAGTAAAGTAAGTCAGAAAGAGAAAAACAAATACCATATGCTAACACATATATATGGAATCTAAAAAAAGAACAACAAAATGGTCATGAAGAACCTAGGGGCAGGATGGGAATAAAGACACAGACCTACTAGAGAATGGACTTGAGGACATGGCAAGGGGGAAGGGTAAGCTGGGACAAAGTGAGAGAGTGGCATGGACACATATACACGACCAAATGTAAAATAGATAGCTAGTGGGAAGCAGGTGCCTAGCACAGGGAGATCAGCTCGGTGCTTTGTGACCACCTAGAGGGGCAGCATAGGGAGGGTGGGAGGGAGACACAAGAGGGAGGAGATATGGGGATATATGTATATGTATAGCTGATTCACTTTGTTATACAGCAGAAACTAACACACCATTGTAAAGCAATTATACTCCAATAAAGATGTTTAAAAAAAAGAAGAGTAATTTGCTAAATATGTTGTAGAAATTAACAACACATTTAATCACTGTAGTCGGCAAATCATAGGGGAATTTTACTGGGATAAATTTTTATACAATTTAAATTTTATTTGCTTTATTATCTCAAGGTTTATTCCACAGAGTGATTTACCTTGACAAAGCACTAACATTATTTTTAGTAAGTTTGATTATAGAAAAAATAAGGTTTCTGTTTTTCAAATACTATTACAGCTTAAGGGAAACTGTGTTTAGCTATTTCATCAAGGAAGTGAAGACGTTACCTGAGTTTCTGTAATTACCTGAGTGCTTGTTTATAGCAATAGTATTGTGGTAGGTGACTATATTTGGAAAAAATAAAAGACAAATTCAGATGTTAGATCAGTTGGATGTATTAATTTTGACTGTGTATGAAATGTGTTCTTAAATTAATATTTATAATTTTATTGTCTACTCAATTTACATGACCCAAATATTTGTTTTTCTCGCAAAATATTTTGCCCTGTGAAGAAGATGGTACATTATTATGTCAATTGATTTTTTTACATCCATCAAATGTTATTTTAAGCTTTAAAAAGGATTAGCAGAAGCAAATTCATAAACAATGTTACTATGACTTTTATTCAAATAATAAATTGGGGGAAAGTAAGACAGAGTGAGTGAGAGAGAATGCTTTGTGTATTCATTCTTGGTAAATGAAAATATTTGTGTAGAGTTTTAAGAGTAGTCACATTTAATGAAGGCCATATTTTGGTCAGAAGATTTTAATTTTTCATAGTCCTTTGTGTGTTTGTTACCATTCTCTTTCTGGCATGTGTTCCTCAATGAAGTCTGTTTGAATGACACCAAGAAAGAATCAATTAGGGTATTCTAAAAACCAGATAAAAGGGTTTTTTTTTCCAATTAGATTTGACTAAAAGGACTAGACAATTTAATGACATTTTGTAGAGCATTTCCTGACTGATTTGCTATAATGAGACAGTGCCTAGAAAAGTGACTGTCATATAAGAGGCAACATAAATACAGCCTCATTCCTTAGTCTCTTCTTTACTCATAAGGCATACATTGAAGATATTTCTCCTGAGATGGCAAAATTATTATGGAGCTTTGTAAATTTTGCCTATCTTGAGACAATGAACGCGGCTTGTGTTCAGATGAATATTTGCCTGCAGAATGGCAGCTGACAGGAAAATAACTATCATTACGTTGGAATGTGTTCCGTCCTAAATAGCATGTGCACTTATCATGACGTTTTGCTTCACTCCAAAATATGACTCTATCTAACTATATTTGAATGTGGATTTTCAAAAATAAAATGTAACTAGAAAAATACATATATATATACACATGCACAGAATGAACTGCAAGCTTTGCCATGGGGCTTCCTCAGGCTATTTTAAATTGCATAATACCTCATCACCCACTGGCTCAGCCCCAGACAGCACGCAGACAGTAGGGCACATTCTTGAAGCTGTAATGAATAACAGGTTCAAAATGCTGATATCAAAATTTGTGTCATGTTTAAAAACAGCAAGAAAAAGAAATACAGCATGCAAGGTTTTCTCCTTTAGAAGGTTAGAAACTGGATTTGCTTTATAATCTTTTACGAAATATATTTTATGCAAATGAAATGTATTCTAATATTCTGTTTAGTGAAGCACAGTTAGCTTTAATGTTAAGAGACAGAATTTGATCCCTTCTTAAGGATGTTGGCTCTCCTGGAAACATTCTAATCAAATCGAGAACTTCCTATATGACGTATGGGAACCTGAATTTATCAAAAATTGTATAAATACTATATGCATTTTTAGTGGGATCCCCTTGCCTCTATGGTCCTGAATGTATCTGTCTTGCAAATAATTTGGAAATAAATTCCTAAGTTTGTTAAATACAACTGACACTTTTGGAGTAAAGGCAAGTGCTTTGTTTCTGCTATGACATAAAAACCCCATTGATATTTAAGAGTTTGCTCTTCAATATAAGCTAGAAACTCAACCCAGGCTGTATATGAATGTTGTATATTCATTATTAATCTTGCGTAAGAATTCTAAAGTAGTAGTGATTCTCCTTGACTCTAACATCCTCAATTATTTTAAGGAATGTCAGGCAATAGGAAAATACCCATTTTATAATGTTCAGGCCATTGGACTCACAGGTTGTAATGCAAGTGTCCTCCGTATGTTGTCTCACTCATCTGTGAAATGCATTGGTTGGAGACTGCCCCATGGAAATGACGATGACTGTCAGACACGTCCAACTCCAAAGGCATTTTATCACAAAGTGTGTTAATCATCACAGACAGTATTAATGGAAGGAACTAGGGAAAACCCACTCTGACGTGCTTCTCAAGTCTTTAACCTTCTGAGGACTGGGAAACCTTTACTTTTCTGGCATTTTCATTAAGCCTCTAACACAGCATGTTGACACGTGGTGCAGAGAATTCAAACACAGCTCCGTGAGCACCACATGTGGCATGTGTGTACATGTAATTTCCCACTGTCAGCTGCATGGTGACATCGAGGCCACATCCACCCCTTTGTACCTGACATACAAATGTTCGATCAGGCATCCTTTGCTGTCTCCTTTCACAGAGGAGAAACCCAGGGCAGTTAATGGAGGTGAAGTGGCATGTAGTCATTTGTGTTTCTCAGATGTGGCATCATGCATTATACAGGGCAGAGAAGAAATTGAGCTGAAGCAGAGGCGAGATGGTTGAATGACAGGGAAGGGAGGAAATTAAGGGGAAGTAGGAATTTAATCCGTTTGTGATATGAGTAAGCCCCCCGCACCGAAGTATCTTACTCATAACCTGAAGCCAGAATTCATTCAGTAAGAATTTTCCTGAAATAATTTTAAAACAGAAGATTAGAGTAACACAGTCCAAAAATACATTTCCAAAGGAAATGGCTATAATTAAAATGTGCAAAGAAAAGAGAAGGAGAAAAGTTAAACGAGGGCATTCCTTTATATTGGCCTTTCTATAAAAATAGATTTTAGAACTCATGAATATATGGGGTTTCTAGTATCACAGGATATTTCGTAAAGTAGGTTAAATTCTAATACCAATTCAACTGCTTTAACTTTTTAAAAATGCTCTTTTCATATGGTTCCAAGTATTTTTATACATGTGTATTCCTGACTATGTGCATTTATTGCTACAATACTTCAGTTGAATAACTGTAATTAACATCATGTTCCCTGATGAATTATTGAAAAGAAGGCAGGTGGAAGACTCAAAGAACTTTATCCTGCATAAGGACAGAGGCCTGAAGTTAAGTCTTATTAACTGGAGAATCCAGGACCAGGCCATCAGTGTGGCAATATAAGACTTGGCTAAAGATTCTAGAAGGAAGTGCATTTTGGAGGCAAAGAAAGGACACAGAGAGGTGACAGCCCAAATTGGCAGATAACAGGATAAAGTGCAAACATCACTGGGAAGGTCCATGAAACAGCTGCAGCCAGAGTGCCTGGTCACAGCCCCTTTGAAAATGTTCCAGGAGAAAACTCTATGTACTGTAATTTGTGTACTCTATAATATTTTACTTTGCCCTTGGCCTTTCAAGATCCAGCCTGAACACTGTTCTCCGAAGACCATGTCAGCAGATCTGCTGGGATTTTAAAGCAGCCTTGCCATGCAGGTATGTGCATGAAGAGCCCAGGAAGGAAGTTCTTATGGCCAGAAAGATGTGTTCAACTTATCTTAAATTAATGGGTCAGTATCAAAGAGACCACTGGTTTTGATCAGAGTAGAATGAGTGTGTGAGATCAGTGTACGACTCTGACCCCACTGCGCTGTAAGGGAATTTTTTCAGAGCTCTGATAAGAGAAAACAGGAAAATCAAGCTGTTCTAATAAATAAATAAATATATATATATATATATAAAAATATATACACATATATAAATAATATATTTTATTTTTATATATTATATAAAAGCACAAAGAAATACTAATCTGTTGCCTAAGCCACATAGTGTATAACAAGTTGAGGTGAAAGATACTTTTGTCCACGTGTGACTTCTCTTGAAATACGTTGGATTATGAAATGGGAGGTAAGAACATAGTACATTCAATTAACAGTCTTGAGACAGGAGCTACCCAGACTCAAGCAATTAGCCAAACATGTCTCAATATGAAGCAGGAAAAATTAATGTAAAACAGTATATCAGAATTTCACAGTGTGGTTCAATGAGAGAGAAAGATTAAGAGGGGATGGGACACAGGGCATGTTATATGGGTAGAAGTCTTATATTCACAGGTATGTATTTGGAGGAGACTGAGATAGTGGAGTATTTCTGGAATATGTATGAGATAAAAATGGGAATTTAATTCATTTTTGGAACTTTTTAAGGAGAGAAGAGCTGTGGTAAGGACATTGCTAACAAGGGACAAAGTCAAAATAATCTATTTCCCTTTTGTTGTGAGATTAGTTTACCTGCTGCTTGGTCCATACTGTGAGACGATAAATTATGCCTAAACCAATTTAGCCCACAGAAGGCTATTTACGTGAATAGAATTATAGTTTGCACTTTTACTTATGATCTCTGTTAGGAAATTACAAATATGGGGACTCAGACACAGGACACATAGCACTCAAATACAAAACCGTCAATTTCTAACAGCTGATGGTAATAGGGGGTCAGTTTATTGGGAAGAAGGCTGATATTTTTAAATCACAAATGAGGCACAGTGTTCAAATTAGATAAGCAAAAAGGAAATGTTTTGCTTAGGATCAAAATTTGTCCCAGGGTTCTTTGAATCTCTCCTGATTATAATCAGAAACAGTCCTTACATAGGATGTGAGGTTGAGGGCTTAAAAGTGACCTCAATTTTAAGAAGAAGAACACAATTGAATTCTAGGCAGAGACTGACATAACTAGAAACTTAGCCATGCGGTAAATGTTCTAGTTACCTTTTTTATGGTTATAAAAATGTAAAATAAAATATAACTGGTGGAATATTAAAGAATTTTTCCCATGCACTAAGTGGTATTTTTTATTTATTTTTATCTGTTCATTATTGGTCATTTTTTATTATTTGATTATTACAAATATACAGAGAATCCCAAATGTAGTTTGTCATTATTTTTTTAACAAAATGAGTTTAACTACCATGCAAGACAAATATAGAAAAAGAAAAAAAAATATTTAATAACCTCTGTCATGCTCTTCTCTTCATTATAGCACCTAAGTTAATCACTATTCTAACTTCTATCTCCTTCTATAGGTTGCGTCTACCTTTCCTGAAAGTTATATAAGTCAAATCACATGCTGTGTATACTTTTGTGTCTGGATTCTTCCCTTCTAAATTATACTAGTGGAATTCTTCCTTTTTTTTTTTTTTTCATGTAGCAAACAAATTATCTGTTGGTGACAAAAGAAATTATCCCTCATACATAGTGGCTTAAATCAACCATACTTCCTTCCTATCTCTCCCGGTTTCTGTAGAGGTTGATAGACCGAATGTCTCTTTGTTCTACTCAGAATCATCTAGTTTGGTTTGAAGGCTGAGTGCTGGGATCATTTTACTAAATCCCATGTCTAATGCCTGGGATGGAAAGACTCAAATAGTTGGGGGCTGGCTAAGCTGGTCTTGGATTGCACTCTCTCTCTAATTCTATGTCTGAGATGGCAGAGTGGATTAAAAATATATATGATTTAACTATATGCTGCCTAGAAGAAACACATATATGTGTGAATGAAAATAAAAATTTAATATATCGAAATATGAAGACAGTTACATAGCAGTGAAAATGGCAATACCAGTAGATCGTAGTGAGTATATTGTAACAACAAAAACAACCATTAATAAAATTATGTAAATGAATACACTAAGAAAGAAATCAGTACTGACAGAGATATTTAGAACACTGTGTGCATTAAGACTATAAACCTACTTACAATAAAAAATAGAAAAAATTCTTAGGTTTTAGGACTAGGCAGAGAGACCTGACATCAAAAGCATGACCCATAAAGAAAAAAAGATAAACTGAAACTCATTAAATTAAAAAAAAATAAAGAAAAAGCCCTGTTTAGAGGATGTAGAGAAGCTACAGACTAGGAGAAGATATTTGCTGATCGCATATTGGACAAAGATGTATTATCTAGAATATATAAAGAGCTCTGAAAATACAAGCATTAAAAATCAAAAACAGGGGGCTTCCCTGGTGGCGCAGTGGTTAAGAATCCGCCTGCCAATGCAGGGAACATGGGTTGGATCCCTGGCCGAGAAAGATCCCACATGCCACGGAGCAACTAAGCCCGTGCACCACAACTACTGAGCCTGCGCTCTAGAGCCCGCGAGCCACAACTACTGAAGCCCGCGCGACTAGAGCCCGTGCTCCATAACAAGAGAAGATACCATAATGAGAAGCCAGCGCACAGCAACAAAGATCCAATGCAGCCAAAAAAAAAAATCAAGAACAAAAGAAGTCAATTAGAAAATGAGCAAAAGACTAGAAGAGAGATTTACTTAGGAGAACATACAGATCATAAATAAACACATGAAGAGATATTCAACATTTTTAGTCCTTAAGGGAATGTGAAATAAAAGGACACTGAGATGTCACACCTACTAGAACAGCTAAAAAAAAAAAAAAAAAATGGCACTAATATCAAATGCGGAAAAGGCTGTGAAGAAATGGATCACTTTGCTGCTGGGACTGTAGATGGTACAGTCCCTCTGGAAAAGTGTATGGAGGTTCTTTTCTAAATTAGACAATCACGTGTCATGTGATGAAGCAATTTTATTCTTGCATATTTATCCCAGAGAAATTAAATCTTATACAACACAAAAACCTATACTCAAATATATGCAAAAGTTTTATTTGTGATAGCCCCAAACTGGAAACAGCTCAGATGTCTTTCAACTGAAGGATGCTTGAATAGAGTAAATCCATACCATTCAGCCAAAAAAAAGGAACGTATTCTTGACTCTGCAGTTTATGGATCTCAAGGATTTTACGCTGAGGGAAAACAGCCAACTTTCCTGACATGACAAAAGTAGGCTGCCAGGGAGGGAGGTATACCTGTGGCTGTAAAATGAATGCATGTGAAACTGATGAAATCTGAATAAGACTGACGGATTGTATCAATGCCACGTTCCTGGATGTGATATAGTTAGCAAGATATTACAATCGGGGGGAATCTGAGTAAACATTATAGAGGATCTCCTTGTATTCTTCAGGGAAATCTATAAATATGCCAAAATTAATAGATTATAAAAAATAAAACCATAACAACACACTGAGATGGATACATCAAGGTGATGCAATTGAACGTGAAATTAAAACAAATGCAATCAGCAAAATCATTTAACCTAGGAATAAGGAGAGCAAAATCATCAGAAACAGTCAGTAGGAAATACTAGGATTCTAAACTGAATTGTGACCACAAATCTGATGAAATTTAAAATCACTGAATTGTAAATCAAAGCTTGAATTTGAAAATAAAAATATATATTTGAATTCAGGGAAAATTGCCTAGGACCTTAATTATACATTTATGCATTTATTTTCCTTTGAGATATCCCTAATGTCCTTGATATATCAGTATATTTTTTCCCTAAATTCTGGAAAATACTTCTAATATTGAGAGACATTCATTTGGAAGGGAAAGGAATGTTAAAACCTAATAGCAATCTGATTTATAACTCCACCACAGTTAAGAACAAAAACTTGTTTCATGAGTACTGAAAACCACATACAGCCTATATTACTATTAAAATCATTGCCCTTAATTGCTATTGCTCTTTTAGATTGCAATTTAAAATTCTGTTAATAACATTTGTCTGTTTTCAAGTGTGCAAGTAAAAATTGGTATTGATGACATTTTTATTTTAACAAGTGTGTTATAATTATCCTTACATATAACTTAAAATCAGCTATTTAAGGATTCATTTAGCTAACAGGACTAACGAAAGTAATAATTCCTGCACATTCCACACTATTTCAGTTCGTTCTTTCAAAATTCGTGATCTGGCTTAATCCTACTGCATTGGTACTTGTCCCTTTTCCAATGCCCATATGGCATTTGCTTGAATGTTCTATTATTATCTATCTTTGTGTCTGCTGTAGCAACTGCAGAGCAGTTCATCACATTTCCAAAAGAAGCTTCATTCTATAACCACATAACTCTATAATAATTACCACACACTGCCATTCGATAGTCTTTTTATTGCCACTGTGATGCAGAAGTGCATAAAATAAAGTTGGTATTACAAAATCATTGGAGGCTTTCTGAATCTGATATACAGAATTCTGCTGTTCTTTAAAGGATCAATCACTTACGCAGATGTACAGAACTGAGAACATAGGTTCTTAGTTTGTAAAAAAGGAGCAACCAGAGATCCACAGCAGACAGGATAGAGATGCCATATTGCCAAAAAAAAATTATATAATTTGACAAGACAGTGCTACTAGAGGATGCTTAAATTCTGCTTCTTTTTCTCATCTCTGTATTTCTTACGCTACTTTAAACTCTCTACTCATACATACAGCATACATACATACATACAAAAGACAGATCCTTAAGACTTTTTAAGCATAAAATACAATTTTATAATTCCAAATGGCATCAGTTCTTATGAAACATTTTAAATTATTTCTGATCTTCAATGGTGGTATTGAATTTCTATTACTATCTCAATGTTCAAAGAAAAGATGAAGTCATTTCCATGAAATACAGTGGAGATAGTAAACTAGCAACTTATATTTTAAGACTTGACTACTCAAGATTTCAACAAACCCATCTAATTTCAAAAAATCTCGCATTGAATATTAAAAATTTAGAAAACGAAATGTTCAGTTAATGACTATAGATTAGTTGGTTTAATTTTTATTTTAAAATAAATACACTATAAAATATCCATATTTAAAGAATAATATAACATCAAAGTTCATGGTCATTAAACTCTTCTTGAAGGTATTAAACCATACACATTAAAATAACTTTGAAATAAGATAAAAGGAATTTTTACAAAAAAACTTAGAGTGTCAGTGAACCCATCAATATCAACATTATAGTTGAAATAAATTAATCTAAAATAAATTAATTATAAATTAATCACAAATACACTAGACTTTAGAGCACTAATATCATAGTTCATGTCTTTTGGATACTTTTTGATATTGTTTTCTAAAATTAAAAATATACGCTGAGAGACTGCCCTGGTGGTCCAGTGGGTAAGATTCCGCACTCCCAAAGCAGGGGGCCCAGGTTTGATCCCTGGTAGGGGAACTAGATCCAGCATGCCACAACAAAGAGTTTGCATGCAGCAACTAATAGTCCTCATGCAGCAACAAAAGATCCCGTGTGTCACAACTAAGACCTGGCACAGCCAAAGTAAGTAGATAGATAGATAGATAGATAAATTTTATATATATATACGTGTGTATATATATATATATATATATACACGTATATATATGTGTATATATACTGAAAATATGTCATAACAAAAGCCCAATAAAATAAGTGAATGTCAGTACTGACAAAATGTTAATAAGCACTTCTATACAGAAGTGAATGTACTCTCACCTTTATATCAAGTAATGCACTTTTTTTCAGGCAAGTTGCAAACAATTTGCAGCCAAATTTTCATGTTGATTTTTGCATCCAATTTTTTATAGTAATTCTCATAGCAAAGCATAATCAATAATAACATTCTAAGGATCACAAAGATGCAATATTCTGCCCCTCAAAAATTACCTTTAATGTAATTTGCGATTTCACTCTCCACTCCTACCATTCATGCTCCCTGAAGCAAATCCCAAACATTCTGATGGACATTTTCCAGATTAGAATGCACTTAAGGCAGTTACACATTCAAACTGTATCTCCTTGCCCTTTTACTAGGAAGGTGAGTCTATTCAATAAAAAGGAAAACAAATATTCAAAGGACAATCTAGAAAATCAAAATATTTCATCCTTCATACCATCTCCTTGATACTACTACAACAAAATAAATCCATCCTCTATTAAAGATTCTCTTTGGAAAAAAATGAGTGTACTCTCCATTTAATTTAAGTGAAATCAGAGTGTAATCACATAATTTAGGATGTGCTATGACACAGGCACTCCAGTTACGAATTCAAGTGTTGGTTAATGAGATTTTTTTAGGCCAACTCTGCCTCACGTGACATCGTGCATTATACCCCCTGCACACATGCTCGAAAATTATGAGAAGAACAAAAGTAGAGGATGCAGGTGCCTGGCTCTGTGAGCAGCCCCAGCTGGCCTTGGCCTTTGTAGAACATCGAGATGACACAATCCCACCATTTACGTAGGCTGAGGGTTGAAGCTACAGGATTTTCGGTAACGTAAACTAAGTACACCCACCTGCTAAATGTGGATATATTCTTATGGCTATTTTGCTTGAGATGTTTTAGGGTAAGGAAGAGGAAACGATTTGTTACGCTCTGCCTTTAGGGAAAAGAACTCACAATCATCACCAAGGGAATAACTTCACTGTCCCAAATATGCCACCTGAAATGCCCTCTGAAACTCCATTCCCAAAGTACACGGCAAGAATTAAAAATTATGTCAGACAGTAACGATGATGAGAGAAAATCATAAGTAGACTTATCTGAAACCCCAAACACTATAAGCTTCAAAATTTTATACATATACGTGTATGTATAACTATTATATTATATAACTTCTATACATATAGCTGGCAGAGCATTAGTACTTAAAAAATCATTTGAGTTTCTAAAGGTAACTTGACTGAATGACTTATATAAGTAACCAACAAGCCCAGTTTAGTTTCTAAAAAGGTAATATTCAGTTGGCGTACAGATGCCATTTTTTAATCCAGAACTCAACCCTCCAGGTTTCTTCTAGTGGCTCCCTTTCCTGGCATTACCCTGCCTGATAATAGGAAAATAGGATTGGCTGGAAAGACATTTATCTTTCTCCAGTAAACCCATTATGATCCATCGCAGTATCTTTAGGGGTAACTGGGAGGAAGTCTCGGGGCCTGTGCGAACTACATGCACCTACTCCCTATTTCCAGCTCAGTTTCTTGTTTCCTCTGAATTTTCTATCTCTGTTATCTGTTAAGCTCTAAGAAGGCTGAGATATACTTCAGATACTTTTGTGGATGAAAGAACCACCTAAATAATGAGATGCGTGAAGCTCATTGTTACGGATTCAAAGGACAAGGGAAGAGCAGGAAGCGTCACAGCCCAGGTGGGATTTAACACTGGACAGCAGACTGGTCTATTCCTAAAATTCCTGCACTGTTTTGCCCTTAAACTATTAACTTGCTGTTACTTTTCCTGTGATCTTGTGAAGCTGCCTGTCCTCACCCCCTCACCCCTCATCATCACCAGTTTTCTTAATTGTTCATCACAGTAATTTAGTCCCCGTCCCCCGCTCCCCAACCCCACATAGTCCAACTAAGCATCTCTACTACTTAAACAGAACAGCTAACAAGCTGGTGTGCTAAAAAGAGAAAATTCACTTCCTACAAGAACTGCTGATCACCTTCTTTTCCATCCCAACTACATGTAATATCTTGACTCTGGTACAGGCACTGTCAAAGTAATGAGAAGAAACCGCGATTAAAAAAAACAATGAGTAGGTAGAAAAAGGAAGCAAAGAAATTGACTAGATAACTGAAATTAACACGTTCCATAAAATTTTAGAGTTTTCAACATTCCTCCTGGTCCAAGTTTAATCCCCTAACTTATCCTGTCAAAGTGTGTCCATCATCCTCCATCTTTTTCTGCTATTCTCCTTCCCACTTCTCTACTAAATTCCACTTAACTATCAATCTCAGCTCAGGGATTTCTGAGATTTGCTTCGCTCAATACTTTACAGAATATTTATCTTCTATCCTTACGTGATCATAGTCAATGTCAATAATCCAGAGATTTTTAAATCTCTGTCACTTTGCCTGTTCTACTTGGTGTAGTAATTTCTGCACACCTGGAATGAATCTGCCACACTGGAGAACTGCAGCGTTCTTTATCATCAAGGTAACGTTTCAAATCAACTGAAGTTATTTCTTCATCGTTAAATATTTACAGCTTGCGTACAAGGGGCCATTTTCTCTTCAACGTACTTCAAATGAGAGAGTGAACAAAACACAAAATCTGTACCCTCATGGATATTACACTCCAAAGGGCAGAAAGATCAAAGATAAGTACAATAAATATTTTGTTAGAGGACAGGTTCTAGAGATAAAAATAAAACACAGAAAAGGTGTGGGAGGTGGAATGATAAATAATGTGACCAAGTAAGAGAGTAATGAGAGTAATAGATAAAACCCTGCAGGATGGTGTGGGAAGCACGGCAAGCAGGAAGGTTTACACTTAGGAGTAGTGAGGGGGTCAGTGCAGCAGGAGTGAAGGCTGTCAGAAAGCTGAGGGGGGCAGGTTAGGGAAGGACTCTCAGGTTTTGAGTGGCAGCAATGAATATATACAAGTGGTCATAGAATAGGTTCTGTATATATTTTGATGTTAGAGCCAGCGAGATTTATTGATCAATGATGTGTAGGTTGTAGAGAAAGAAGAACTCGGGGGCTATCCTAAAAAGTGTGTGTGTGTGTGTGTGTGTGTGTGTGTGTGTGTGTGTGTGCGCGCGCGCACTTGCTTGAGCAAATGTAAAAATGTGGATGTCACTGAAATGGGGACATTAACTGGCGAGCAGATTTGGAGGCAAGCGAGGAAATGACAGAACCACAGCACTGGCCACATTCAGTACGAGATGCCTATTACATATCCAAGTGGAAATATTGATCGGGCAGTTGGATATTGGAGTCTGGAGTGCAGGCGTGCGTTCTAGGCTGAGACATAAATGCACATGTAAAGCCAGCAGATTGAATAGGAGTAACCAAGGGAGTGGCTGTCAATAGACAAAGATGTGCTCTAAGATTCCTGGGGTATGCCAGCTCTTATCAGAGATAGCGGAAGACTAACAATTGGGGCAATTGAATACTTGCAGTGCTGTCTTAGCCACGCTGCTACTAAGGAAACTAGTCCATCAAAAAAGAGCAGCAGAGGTAAAAGTTTCCTGTAAAAGTCTCATATCTCCCACATCTTTTACCTTATTCTTCTGTCCACAATGCCGCTTACATCAATTTCACCGTTCACTGATGATATAAAGTGGTCCTGTACTAAGAAAATCGTGTTTTGTAGTGTTTTTTTCCCTCTAGCCTCATACACAACCCTTCCCCACTTTAATATGCATGTTTAATGAGCTCCCAACTGTTTTACTCGGCAAGTAATCTTTCAATTATTTCTTTCTTCTGTGTTTCGGTTTACTCATCCCATAATCCTGGAAAGAACTGCTGTCGTATACCAAAATTCTGGCCAGCCGTTACCTCCTCAACATTGATCTAGGTCCACCCCAGACTTCCCAGGGCACCCTGTCTGTACATCTGTCATTGATTTACCACATTATATTGTAATTACATGCCCTTATTGCTTTTCCACATGTTAAAGTATATAACATACATAAAATTCATAACAGTGCCCGTCATTTAGTAATTGTTAAAAAGCTGAAAATGCATCTCAACTTAAAACAATCTAGTTCAATTTAATATTAACTTAATTTCAAAGTAAACAGAAATTTACTCCAATTTACATCCTACCCCCTACTTTGTACTGTAATTGTTATATAAATCACACTCTTTTATGTTAGAAGCCTAGTAACACAGGGTTATAATTATTAATAAAAATGAAACAGAACATAAAGTGACAAACAAAAACACTTTCACATTGCCTTTCATGCCTCTGCAGTTACTGTCCTGATGCTCCTTATTCTTCGTGTGGATTGAAGTTACCCTCTAGTGCTCTTTCATTTCAGGCTCAAGGATTCCCTTTCGTATTTCTTGTGAGAAGGGTCGGCCTTACCAGTTAGTGGAATAGCTAAGATGCAGTAGAGCACCATTTCCTTCTACTTGAGAATGATCCTTGTCTGACTTTTGTATATTTTCTGTGTCTGTTGCTGTTCTCTCTTTAGAATAAAAACAATTATATGCCTCTTTTATGATAAGATCACTTTGGGTTGAAATATAAAATGAAAAATCACTCTCCTCTACTCCTGCTTCCATAATTGTGAAGTGCTGGCCAGAGACTGAATAGTAGAGATGTGTCAGTAGTCCTAATTCTTTAAGTCAATTATTCAGTGATCATTTGTTCATTCACATTCTCACTCAACTTTTTGTTCATTCATCCATTCACTGAGTTTGACCATCCCTAGGTTTCCCTTGGAACCCTTCTCGATGCATGGCTGATACTACAGAAAGTATTAAAAGAACCAGATAGAAATTCTGCAGCTATAAAATACAATAAATGAAATAGAATTCCATTAAAGAGACTCAACAAAAATTTGAGCATGTGGAAGGAAAGAAATCAGTACAATTGAAGATAGATACAATTGAAATTATCCAGTGAGTAGAAGAGGGGGAAAAAGCAAACCACAAAATATTATTGAAATTAAATGATATAAGACAAAAAGATATTTTCCTCATTATCTTCTAAAATATTTATTTTTTTAATTTTTTTCATTTAGATTTACAATCCACCTGCAATTCTTCTGTAAGGTGTGAGGGAGGAGTCAAGATGGATTTATTTGTCCATATGTAAAACCAGTTGAACTAGCAGCATTTGTAAAAATGACTACATATTCTCCGACTGTAGTGAAAAGGCATGTCATTATAAGGGATAGTCTGTACTAACTATTCTGTTTCACTGGGCTATTTTTCCAAACTGTGTCATTATCAGTTTATATTAAAGTCTATAGCTTTCTAATAAGTTACTGTCCGGTAGGAAGTTCTACATCATTTCCTTTTTTCAAGATTGTATTGATGTTACTGTTTTTATTTTTGAAATTTATATTTTGAGTATCATTTTCTTTTCAGATTTGATGTAAATTATTCGATTGGAAGTTACTTATCCTCTTCAAATATTTTATGTATTTACTGATTTCTTGTGTTTTTTTTTTATTTACTTATTTAGTCATTTAGTTAGTTTACTAGTTTGTTTGTTGCATCTTTCATCTCTGAGAATGTGACTGTCCACTGCAGACAGACCATTTACCATTGTGGTTAGGTACAAAACCTTCAAATAGGCAATCTAAAGTTGAAGCCCAAATCTAGCTTACATTAGATGGTCCATCTAGAGCAAGCTACTCATGTTTCCTATGTCTCAATAGATTCAATGGTGAAGAGGCCAAACAATAAACTATCTAGGGAGTTCCCTGGTGGCCCAGGAGTTAGGACTCGTCGCTTTCACTGCCAGGTTAGATCCCTGATCGGGGAACTAAGATGTCTGCAAGCCACGCAGCACAGGTAAAAAAAAAATCTGGTAGATCTGAATTACACAGTTATTGTATGTAAACTTCTTGTGTCAGTGCCTACTACACAGCAAGCACTCCATCTGCATGAGCTATTAGTATACTATTGCTGTTGTTATGATGGTTTCTCCAGGGCATGTGAACTTCTTTTAGTAAAATAATACCTCCCCTCGTTAAGTTTAAGCCAACACCCCACTCACACTGTCAGGCAGTGTGGACTGGATGTGATGTACCCAACTGAAGTTTCAGGGGCCAACCCTTCACTGATATAAATTATTTTCTGGATTCCACATTCTCGATCACTCTAAATAGTTTAGGATGCAGCAGGTGAAACCAGGAGTCAATTAGACACAAGGCAACTTCTGAGAGCAAAACAAGTGGGTTTCCCCACTAGACATGAAGCTGGGATTGTGTTACAAAGTACATCTGTGGCAACAATTTGCCACTGAACTCAGATTAAGAATAAAACCAACACTTAAAAGGAGGAGGAAAAATTACTGTTCTTATTGTATATTTTGAAGCCCAGTGTACCTATACCTAAAGCCTTCCTACCTTTGATTTTTTTTAACCTAAATTAATGTTACCCTGTTTATTGGTTTTAGGTACATCTTTGTCACTTTTGAATTTCAAGAGTCATAACGGTATCATCCATCACTGTGACTGATGGTTTTATCAGAACTAAGTAGTATCAGAGAGAAATTCTCCTGCCTGAATGAGAAGGTGAAGAGAAGATAGACAGGGTATTAAAAACACTGTAACTAGTATGGTCATCACTCTCCCAACCATTCAGCTACTGAATTTGTCCTTACAGCCCTCAAAGGCAGCCAATCCCAAGGCAGTTTGAAAAGAAAATATGTTTGAATGCATGGTTTGCCTTCCTCCAAAAAACTCTGATTTGTTCTTCCAATTTCAGACAGTGAATATAGACACTTTTTTTAATGACTGCAATATTTTGTTACTTCTGAATGAAAATGAAAGAAGAATATCAATCTAAAGGTTGTCATCAGGATGAAAGGCTGCATTAAATGTTTATTAAAATGCCTTGTCAAAAGTAAATGCAAAATAAATTTTAATTACTGTACTAATAATACTAGTGTTATTAATATTAATAGTACTACTGTTATTTGCAACATTGAAAGAACTTGTCCCCTTTTTTAATAAAAATAGTTTGGATTTTATGTTCCATAGATTTATTGTTTTTAAAAAGTCGGAAGTTATGACTGAAAACCAAGCGTGAATAATAAAAAGCATCACAGCTGATGGATTATTCCTAGCTCTCCTACTAGTTCTGGGTAAACTCATAAGGAATCATCTTCATTTCTGGGTTTCAGTTTCCTCATCTGTGAACGGAAGTTTTTAGTTTAGATAGCTATACAGTGCTGTTGAGAGTAAATGCAACTTTCTGTTTTGTTTTGATTTTTTAAGGACAGGATTTTAGATCATTATTCAATGACCTAGAAATACAGGGTGGGGGGGAAATGTGTGACTAGAAAGGATTCAGAGCCACAGTAATTACATAAAGTTGGAGCCGTGAATTCTGGATTCAGTCTAGGGATAAATACAACTTAGGGTTAGATCTCATCCTCAAGTTCCAAGAATTATTGGCGTTCATGAGGGATGAGGTTCATTTTTTGGAAGGATTCTCCACCTGGGCTAAAGAAACACCAGGATGTTCATGCCCAGTGGCCTGGTTGAGTTATTACTGAGATGTTATTACGTGTCTTGAAGATGAGTTTGGGGCCTTCCATAAATGTGAATTACTCCCACTTTGACTGCCTAATCAGAGTTTTGTTGCAGCTGCTGTTCCTATTTGTTATTATACCGGAAGTTAATTATAAATGATGTTAAAACATTCAGGCATTCTGATTGCTAATTTGGCTAAATATTACCTGTCTTATAAATCTAAGTAATAGGTGTCATGTGGACTCAGACGGGTTGTAAAACAGATGGTTATGCTAAAACATAGGTGAAACACAGGAGAAGGTAGGACAGAAAATTAACACTGTACTAAAATGCTTACCTTTCTCTTTAGTAGTGGCAAATGAATTGAGCAGGGTTTCCTTTTTTTTTTAGATTTGCTTTTTTTTTACTAAGCCATCAATTGCATTGATCTGAAGTAACAATATTCACTTTTTTAAAATCTGCAGAAGTTAAAGTTAAATATAGCTTACTCTTCCTTTGAAACCACAGGAAGACAATAGTTAAACTATTATGAAAAATCTACATATGATTAAGAAGAAATATAGATCCCAATCATATATCAAGATGATCATTCATCATATATACTGCAGTAAAATTTGGATTAATTTGAGGGAGGATTCTGACTATACAGACACTTCTCTATGCATCTCTGGCCCCATGAACTGTTTGAAGAGGGTGACTCAAGGGCTTCTGAAAAAAAACACTTGTTGTATATCTTTATCACTAGTTGTGTATCTTTTTCACTAGTTGTGAAGATATATCATATATATATATATATATATATATATGCTAGATACAGTTCAGAAAATTTACTCAAGAAAACAGGAACTATTTCCAGGTAATATTTTTATAACCTGAAGATATTTCAAAAGTTGCATGATTTGGAAAAAAATGTAGTAACAAAAATGGAATGATGTTCATTTAAATATATGATGTTCATTTAAATACATCTCTATAGTCTGAAAACTGTTAGATATAGTATCATTTAAAATAAACCAAAAAAAAAAGAAGAAGGTACTGGAAAAAAAGGTAATTAGTGGACACAGACTCTTTGAGATTGAATAGCAGATGAAACTTGGTATCTATATGACAATGGAACATTAAGGAAAATGCTTTCTAAGATAAGATCGTGAGAAAAAAGGAGAGACGATGTATGTTGGGAGCTTAACACAGTGTGTCTGGTCAACCATATGCTGAAAAATACTATCTATCATTACAATAATTGCATTTATTAAGTATTACTATTTGCATTATTATATATTATAAAATCAATTTAATTATCATTGTAATTAACATGTTTACCACTATGAAACATGTTTTATAATGTTTTCATTTTATTATTAATTTAAATAATAAATTAAATTACATGTATTTGTTATTTATTTTATGTAATATACTTATTATTATTAAATATATGTTATATACAGGAGATATAAGTAGTGGGCTTCTTTATTTAAACCTTCTTGGTATAATTTGTTCTTGTTTAGCTAATCCCCAACTTTCTTCACTTTAAGACATTTCTTGGCTCTTGCTAATAATTCAAGAATTATCAACCCCCATCTGCTTTCTTCTGTTCTCCTTGGCTTCTGATTAGAAATACCTTAAAACTTCTCCCTGCCTCTTAAGGTTTTCTTTGATTCTTTTTGTTTATGTCATTTCTCTTTTGAGTTACTTTATGTAATTTATTTGGTTCTATTTTCTAATTCACTAATTTTCCACTCAGTTTTTCCTAATCTTCTGTTTCACCTCTCCATTCAGTTTTAAATTTGAAGTTCTATTATTTTTCTACATGCTGTTCACTTTTGTGTGTGTGTGTGTGATACGTGGGCCTCTCACTGTTGTGGTCTCTCCCGTTGCGGAGCACAGGCTCCGGATGTGCAGGCTCAGCGGCCATGGCTCACGGGCCCAGCTGCTCCGCGGCATGTGGGATCTTCCCAGACCGGGGCACGAACCCGGGTCCCCTGCATTGGCAGGTGGACCCTCAACCACTGCGCCACCAGGGAAGCCCTGTATATCTTCTTTGGTGAGGTGTCTGTTATGGTCTTTGGCCCATTTTTTAATCAGGTTGTTTATTATTGTTGTTTATTATTGTAGCCCTCTGGTGCTACCTTTTCATTTTTGATGTCTACTGTTAGTAATACGTAAAACATCTACAGTTTTTTGTGTCATATAAGACAATATTGATGTAGGTGATGAAAGACAGATGATTTATCTTGTAAGCAGATGACATAAACTTAAAGTACTATAAATGTATTTTATCTTTCTTATGATTTTCTTAATAAGCTCTTCTTTTTTCTAGATTAATACATATAACATATACATTTGACATACAAAATATTTGTTAATTGACTATTTATGTTATTGATAATGTTTCCGGTCAACAGTAGCCTATTACTAGTTAAGTTTTGGGGGAGTTGAAAGTTATACAAGGATTTTTGACTGCAAGGGGGTTGGCACCTCTAACCCCCACTTTGTTCAGCTTTAATGCAGATAAATTCCTGCTTATGTTAGGCTTTACCAACATAAAGTGTATGCAAAGATTTTGATAGTATTTTCATGGAATTTCAACTTGGGTATTTCTTACTTAAATGAGTTTACACATTTTTCATGTGTTTAATTAAAATGTGTGTGTGCTGGGTGTATTCGTCATTTTTTAAATTTCATTTTAGGCCTTTTTGGTATTAATTTCAAGGAGCCTCTTACAAAGAAGAAATGTGATTTGATACTAGTTGTAAATATTTTCCCAGATTTCGATTTCCCCTTTGTTTATAGTGTGTGTGTGTGTACTAGAATTATCTTTTTTTTCTAATAGACAAACTAGTAACACTTCAGTATTCCCTGACAGAAAAGCCTTCACACGTCAAAAAAAAAAAAAAAAAAAAAAGAATTCTAACTTGTTTTCTTCCTGTTCTTTCACTTTTTAAATTTTCCATTGAAATGAAATGTTTGATTCATTTGTAATTGTTCTTGTTTTATAGTGTGAGGTGTGGTTCCATATTTATTTTTACCGAGATGCTTATCAAGTTGTGTTACCGTCATGTATTGAAAAGACGTCTTTTCCACATGATTTGACGTGCCACCTTGATTGCATACTGAATTAAAAGTGTGCTTGTACTTATGGACTCCTATTCTGTTCCGTATGTCTGTTAGACTGCTAAAACTATTCTGTTTTAATCGTTGAGCTTTTATAACCCTTTCTGATCCCTAATAAAACGCCTACAGATCTGGAGTCTCACAAATTCTCATTTTATTTTCTACTCGGCTGAGAATTATTCTCAAGTATTTCCTATTATATAGCCCATGTTGTCTTCACTGCTCATCTTCTTCCTCCACATTTTTACCTACTACAGTTTCCCATTGTATGTCTTCACCGCACTGTTGACCGTTGATGGGAAAGGTTATCAGTGAATGACTGAATCCAGACAAGCTTCAAATCTGCAATTTATTCACTGGTATTAAAAGTTTGTATTGGGGCTTCCCTGGTGGCGCAGTGTTTGAGAGTCCGCCTGCCAATGCAGGGGACACAGGTTCGTGGCCCGGTCTGGGAAGATCCCACATGCCACGGAGCGGCTGGGCCCGTGAGCCATGGCCGCTGAGCCTGCGTGTCTGAAGCCTGTGCTCTGCAACGGGAGAGGCCACAACAGTGAGAGGCCTGCGTACCACAAAAAAAAAAAAAAGTTTGTACTGTTTCTGTCTTCTGAATCTTAAGACGTTTCTGTGAAACATTTTTTAATATTGTTTTTCAAGTAGGTGGACCATATTTTATCTACAACATTTACTGAACTTTTTTCTTTACTTATATATTTAAATTCTTATGACTTCTATTCTTATTCTTTTTCTTTTATTATGCAACATATATTTTCTCTTTGATATCATTCTAAATCATGGCATGAGTTACTCAAATATTTAGCTTCAAGCCACTTTTGCATTGAAGGAATTTATACATACCTACATTCCTAGGTTCTACAATATTTCTAGTTGATCACTGGACATTTCCACTCCTGTGTTTTTTTAGGAAACTCCAACTCAACGGATTTAAAAAGAAATTAATTATATGTTTCCCTTATTAACACTTCAGCACTTAACTTTTCTTGATTAAAAGTTTATAGTCCATTACCCTGGCTACAAAATTTCAGACATCTTTTGACCACTGCATTTACCTCAAACAATCCTTTTCATCATTTCAGAAAGAAAACACTGACTTCTAATTTTTATCTAGGGTTGGAAGGGATCTGTTCGTGGCTCTCTCTAAACTTCTCCTCATATGGAATGTGAATAATAATGTGATCTGACATGTAGATAAGACTCTCCTAATTTAATCATAAACTAAATAATTTAAGTGCAAAATACTGAGGTGTTCACTTATTGTGCAAATGTTTATTATATATACAGCAACTCATTTTACTGCGTGCTTTAACAATAAACATAAAACAAATCACCTCTAAGATAATTCATTTATACTTAACTATGAAAATTAGTTATGATACAGGTACATATAGAATTAAATAACATTTTTTTTCTGAGTTTTCAAGGATGGTTTATGCATAGTTTATCAAGAAGATAAGATGCTGGGAATATATTCTGCCAAAACAGATCTATAATAATTATGGTCTTCCTTTCTTTCATTTTCTTTCTTTTCTTTCTTTCTTTCTTTTTCTTTCTCTCTCTCTCTCTCTCTCTTCTTTTTTTCTTCTTAACAAGGAATCAATGAGTACATTATCACATGAATCAACTTGTCAAAGAAAATCCATATGAAACACAGATCTTACACCAAAACAGTCTTTACTAAGGATTTGCAAAGGACATATACAAACAAAAACCAGACAGAGACACATCCCTCTTCTCTAGAGGAGCCGTGTATTCATCAGCCTTATCTTCCTAATGTTCTCTCAGCAACCCTCCACCCTCACGGTGTGACATACTGTCTGTTCCTAAAAGCATGTCAGTCATCTAGGTTTGTAAACTTCTCCAGTGAATTAATACGCACTCAAATTTGTATGAGACAGCAGTTGCTGATTTTGTGATTAACTCTTTCTCTTCTAAAACAAGTTACTTAGACCATATGATTTATGTGCCCTTTTCAAACGTAGCCTGCATTAGCCTTCTCACTTGACTTTTTGTGGCTATGCAACAGCAAAATATGTTGACCTAATTGTTACAGACCTTTAAGATGTAAAAATGTTTGCTTACTTTTACTATAAAATAGAGGTTTTTAATACAGGTTATACATTATGTATATATTTATATTAAATGCCTTTCATTACATTTCAAATCAAACCTCTAAATTAAATATTTATTTCAAACTTTCAAATGCTGGCTTGGGATGAATCTATATAATTTCTGTAGCAATTAGCTTATGTACTTCTTAACTTAGCCTACAGTAACAGCTATAATGCATTCTTTAACATTAAGAAATCTTTCTTCCTTTCAATATTTTATTCTCAGACTATTACAGCAAGAAAAAAAAGAAAAAACTATTGCTTGAAAAATGGTTTTTTTTTCCTTCTGTTATACAGCTGATATCTAATCTTATATTGGAAGCAATTTCTTCTATATCTCCTAAATCCCATGTCATGGTATACATATATATATATATATATATATATATATATATATCCTATTACCATTTAATTAGAAGCCAGAGCTGACAGTCTAAGTGCTAAGCTTCTAAATTTAGACTTTATTTTATTGTTTTTTCTTTAAGAATTTTTTTTTCTTTTAATTTTTATTTATTTATGTTTCGCTGTGATGGGTCTTCGTTTCTGTGCGAGGGCTTTCTCCAGTCACGGCGAGCAGGGGCCACTCTTCATCGCGGTGCGCGGGCCTCTCACAGTCGCGGCCTCTCGTTGCGGAGCACGGCTCCAGACGCGCAGACTCAGTAGTTGTGCCTCACGGGCCCAGTTGCTCCGCGGCATGTGGGATCCTCCCAGACCAGGGCTCGAACCCGTGTCCCCTGAATCAGCAGGCAGACACTCAGCCCCTGCGCCACCAGGGAAGCCCTAGACTTTAAAATTACCAAAAACTTATGCATACTTTAGGAGACAGCATCAGCCTTTGAATTTCAAGGCTCATCATAGCCTCTTAGGATTTCCTCTTCTTAGTTAATTGGCAGCTTCAGCTGGGGAAATCTATTTTCAAATTTCTTTCCATTTCTTAAGTAAAAATACATGACAACATGGGTGGGAGTGTTGTGCTTCTTAGCTCACTTAGATTGTCTCGAAATCACTGGTAGGACAGGGATGAAGTGAAATATGATGCTGTGAGCACAAATTCCAACTCTGAATCCTAGCTTTCCATCTTTATAATGCTGTGACCTCGAACAGGATATTTTCACTTTCCTTTGCCCTAATTTCTTTATTGGCAAATGGTGGTCCAAACAAAATCTTACCTCAAGGCATTATGTTGTCAATTAAGAGAGGGTTAGTGAAAATATCTACTGTCACTTTTCACATGTTGAACATTTCTTGACCCCCAGATGAGATCCTTCCACCGCTTATTGGACAAGATGTTGTGACTTATATGAAGAATATTTATTTACAAAACCACAATGGGTTTCTGGCAAAAAGCTAATCCATTGTCAAGAAGTATTTAGAATCGAGTCCAGGAAGAATTTTGTGGAAAACAATTGATTTTAACCTTAGAGGTCTACTTTTTTTTCCTTTATTTATTTTTAATTGTGGTAAGAACACTTAACATGAGATCTACCCTCTTACCAAATATTTAAACACACAATACAGTATGGTTAATTATAGATACTATGTTGCCCAGCAGGTCTCTAGAACTTACTCAGTTGCATAATGGAAACGTTACACCTCTTAAACAGCAGCTTCCCATTTCCCCCTCCCCCCAGCCACTGGAGACCACCGTTCTATTCTCTGGACACTTCTCTGGTGTTGAAAATGTGTTTTGGTGTTTACCTCCACCCAGTACACTAAAGGTTGGAAAATACATTGCTCCTACCTTGACTCCAAAAAAAAGCCAGATAAACTATAAAATAATAACTTTTCTTGAACCCAGTAGAGTACTGAGGTTACAATGTAACCAATTAGTTGGATAGATAAAGAAAGAGAGGCCCACTCCAAGGCACGATGGAGCATGAACACGGGATCATCTGAGGCAGAGCATCGAAGGAGCAGCCGTCAACTGCCGATCACAACTCCCTTCCCCAGAACCTTCTCCCTAACAGGAGAAATGCCTTAAGCCGCTGGGGAGAGGGCAGCAACTCTGTCATCCCCAGGGCACAGGTGAAGACCCATTATGGCTGGGGGAAAAAACAAAACAAAACAAAAAACACCTTCCACCACTGGAGAAGAGAGAGAAAGCTGAGTCCATATTTATCCTACAATGATGGGTTATCCTACATTATAGGGTTCCCACCGTGAGGGGAGGGGCAGGGCATCCTCCCCCTTCAAGATTCACCAAACATACAAGACATAGCTGGTTGTTTTAGAAAGGAAAGGATAACCAAGAAAGCTGCACCACAGAGAACCAGGCATGTAGGAGCCCACATAACATTGACATCAGATTATAATAAAGAGCAAGCTAGCCTTTCCCATCAAGTGTGCAAACACTGGTCAGGGAGCAACTGCAGTTTGTCATATAATGGAATAAGAGTAGAGGAAACCACATGTAGGGTACAGGTATACAGGGAAGTCAGGAGCAGAAATATAGAGTAAAGTATCTTCTTCTCACCAGTCTTTGTCCCAAGTAGAAGATAAAATAGAGGAATCTGAAACCAAGGTTTGCTGACGGTAACCATAACAACAACAAGCCCCAAACCAGCCTAACTGCTGCATAGATTGGTTCTAACTCCCACACCAGGAGCCCAACAGGAGAAAAGGCATCCGACCCCACTCTTCACCTCAGTCATCACTGTTCTATACACAAAGGCCAGCACTCAATCAGAAATGGTGAGTCACATAAATTACATGTCATGAAAGATACATGACTCTACCTAGAACAATGTCAGTTTCCTTCAACAATACTTCCAGACCCACAACAAACATAGAAAAGACTTCATAAATGTTACTGAAAGAAATGATTGCAAAATACATGAAAGTAGATATTTTCCAGTGTTTCCCTACTGTTGTACAGTTTTAGAAATAAAATGATATAACGAAGCATAAAAATACTAATGTCAGTTTTACTATTAAAAGTTCTTACGTTTAATAGCATTTTTTTCTTTAACAAACTATGAGTCTGGGCTTCCCTGGTGGCGCAGTGGTTGAGAGTCCGCCTGCCGACACAGGGGACACGGGTTCGTGCCCTGGTCCGGGAAGATTCCACATGCCGCGGAGCGGCTGGGCCTGTGAGCCATGGCCGCTAAGCCTGCACGTCCGGAGCCTGTGCTCCGCAGCGGGAGAGGCCACAGCAGTGAGAGGCCCGCGTACCACAAAGAAAAAACAACAACAACAAAAACTATGAGTCTTACACCTGATAAAATAAATACTATGCTTTCTTTTATTAAAAATGAGGCTATGCAACTCATTGTTTTTATCTTACTGCCTTGACTGTCATGGAGTTCGAGTTACATTTTCTCATTTGCAATAATTCTCTTTGGCCTGAGTTCTGAAAATGACTGTAGACTTTTTATCTTATTCCAGTGTTTTAATAACACTATGGAATTGGTGTTTTTAATTAAGAAGCATCCCATACTGTCCTTGTAAGTATGGTGTTCACTGAATATTTCTGTCATATATGTAGACAGACAGATAGGTAGATACTATTATATACTTAATACATAATAAGTCAGAAGATTTCAGTGTTGACTTCCAGTGGGTTTCTAAAGAAATGTCCCAGGAAACCTAAAGATCACACAATGGCAGAAATGCATACCACAGCCTAGGACAAATTCACCACTCTAACAATGCATGGGTGCCTACAAATACTGCAGTTGCGTTGTTATCACTGATAACTTTCAAGATCAATTAGAAGCAAAACCAGAATATAATGCAAAAGTCCTTTCTCAGATATTCTTCAAACTCCAAAGTATAACTTGGTTGTCATTGCCTGAAGCAGAAAACAATTTAGATGTCTAAAATTGCAGTACACTATTTGAAAAATTCAGTCAGCTTTTCATTCCCGCAAAAGAAATAAAAAGTAAATTATTTTGACAAACGAACACCTTACATATCCTTTGACCTAATCTGATCTCAAAGAAACATACATATAACAATAGAGGAATACAAACTAGTTCAAATACTCAGTTGCCATAAATTTGCACAAAAGCCTCTGGCTACACTATGATCTAATTTTTAATCCAACAAAGAAGAGAAAGATCTTATTTCTAATCCAGGTGCTTCTTAAGTAGTTTTGTAGAGGCCTTGACATTTCTGACAAATCACTTTACAATCAAGATTTTATTATTTGAAAGTGTTGTTCTTATAAAATTAAGAAAACTGCGAATAAATTAGAAAAAATGTATTACAATATAATTATCAACATTGCTATTTTTGTTTTATATTGCTGCATAACAATCACAAATTTAGTAGCTTGGAATAACACACGTTGATTGTCACAGAGATTTTTTAGGTCAGAAGTCTGGACATGACTTAGCTGGGTGCTTTGATCCAGATCTCACAAGGGTTTATGTAAGCTGTAGGCCAGTCTGAGTTCCTTTCTGCAGTTTGACAAGCCCTTCCAAGCTCAAGGGGATGTAAGCAGAATTCAGTCCCTTGCAGCTGTAGAACTGAGGCCCTCTTTTTTGTTGCTGTTGTTGGCATTTAGCAGGGGTATTTTCTACAGCTCCTACAGGCCACCCTCAGTCCCTTGCCATATGGTCCTCTCAAGTATGATAACCATGGTAGTAGCATACCATGTATGCATTATATATCATATAACATAGTCTAATTCAAGCAAGAGATGTCCCATCACTTTTGTGATAAAACTTGATTTAATCGGGGGATTGACTGTTCCATCATCTTTGCCATATTCTAGTGGCTAAAACCACAAGGTATGACTTGCTGGGGTGGGCAGTCACCACAGTGTGTGCACTCTATAATTGGGTTGATATTTATATGCTGAAATTCTAAGGGATTATCCACATTTTTACTTACTTATTTTTTCACTGCAAGAGTAAAGCTGAACAATAAATGAGGTTGTACTGTCAAAATTTTTTCTTTGGGTAATTCAAACTTGAAATCCATTTCTCTTGATATCTTCTATCTCTTTTTACATTTTTCATTATTTCAAAACTTTAAGTTTACAAATAAAATGTCATTTTTGCATATCTGAATTTATTTGTACAGAAACTTTTTTTGCTATGTGACTATAATGTACAGGAAAATATTCTAGATGCCTGAGAGAGAATGGTGAGCAGGACAGATAGAACTCTATCACTTACATGGTTTATATTCTAGAAAGGGATATGGATACTAAACATTTAAATAAACATAAGTTCTAATACTATGTAGAAGGAAGTCTGTTTATAAATATAAATGATGACACACAAATACCATATGATATCACTTATGTGGAATCTAAAATATAACACAAATGAACTTATCTACAAAACAGAAACAGACTCACCAACATAGAGAACAGACTTGTGGTTGCCGGGGGTTGGCAGGGGCAGAGGGGGAGGGAAGGAGTGGGAGTTTGGGATTAGCAGATGCAAACTATTGTATTTAGAATGGATAAACGACAAGGTTCTACTGTACAGCACAGGGAACTACAGTCAATATCCTGTGATAAACCGTAATGGAAAAGAATATGAAAAAGAATGTGTATATATATATGTTTAACTGAATCACTTTGCTGTACAGCAGAAAGTAACACAACACTGTACATCAACAATACTTCAACAAAATAATTCTTTTAAAAAAAGATGACACAGGGTTATGGAGTGAGAGTGTATAGTATTTTATATAAAAGAGTAAGGAGAACTCCTTGAACAGGTGGTGTGGTTTGGAGACCTGAATGATGCCTGAGCTCTAATATAACCTGTTGGAAGAATGGCCTCAGATCAGTTGTAAAGATCTTGAGGCAGACACGTTTTGCACATTTCAAGAAGTGCCAATGCTTCCACGGATAGAGTTGAAGAAGGGAAGTGGTGACGCAGCAGTGATGGGCCTGAGCTGATAATGTAGGACTCCATGGACAGTGGTCAGGGAATTTAATATTCTGATTGTGAACAGAAGCCTTTAGAACTTTTTTGAAAAAGGAAGTAAAATGACATGGTTCATGTGATTAAAGTGCTATTCTTGTTTCTGCATAAAAATTTTAATCGTCAAGAACAAGACTGGTAACACGTAAACCATACTGGAAGCTATGTCAGAACCAAGCAGAGTTATTATAGCTCAAGATGCAGAGTTTTCCATTCAAAAGAACCTAGAAGTGAAATTTAGAATATATTTTGAAGACAGACCTGGCAGGAATTGCTGATATGTTGAATGTTGAGTGTGACAGCAAGAGAAAAATGTCTTTGAGTATTTTTGGACTAAGCAACTAGATGAATAGTAATAACATTTGCTGATAGGAGGGAAACTAGAGTATGAGAAGGTTTGGGAAAAAAAATTTTTTTAGGTCTGTTTGTATATGTTAAGCTGAAGATGAAGATGCCTATCAACATTTAAGCTGAGATGTGAAGTAGGCAGTAGGTCATCAGAATCCAGCTCTCAGAGGAGAGAAAGAAGCTGGAGATTCATATATGGAAAACATCAGTATACAAATAGAGGTACATAAAGAGACTAGTGCTATGACGGAATCCTGGGACATTTCAACAATGACAGGTTTGGGAAGAGAATGGGCAAAGAAGACTGGAAACTGCAGATAGAGAGGTAGGGTGAAAATTCCAAGAGTTTGGTATTTCCAAGGCCAAGAAATGAAAATACTTTAAAAACGAGGGAATCATCTACTTGAGTCATTTTTCATGTGCGATGGACTGAATCCTAGGGGAATTTTAGAAATTTGTAGGAGTATTTTTTAAATTTTTATAAGATTTGGGAAATGGGAGGGTGATAGGTGGTTATACAGCATTCATTGTAGTACCTGGCATCCACTGAGACTAAAACCTCATTTTATGGACAAACGCAGTTTTTTCACATTTATTATATAAACAACCACCAAAAACTCCAATGAGAACAAAAATGAAGAAAAATTATACAAAAACTATTGCTTGACCTGTGGGTCTTATTACCAATTCCACAGCTATAGAAAAAAATTTCTCTCAATACCGTTTTACAAAATAAAAACAGGAAATCTAGATTTTACTTGAAAAACGTTAACAATCTGGGGTGTGAGGAAATGCATTTCCAGTGATAAAATGAGAAAGAACCGACTTTTTCATTGACATTTATTCTTTAGAGGCTTATTTTGGGCATATTTTAAAAAGCAAAGGTTTCTCACCTGGTTCTACAGCGAGGAAGCTGAAGAGGTTCAGATGAGCCTCCCCCAAATGGGCTACCTTGGCATGTGGATTTTTTGAGCTGAAGACAATTAAGCCCCAAAAGACTCAGGAAGAGCTTTTAACTTCCCCTTGAGCTGCCTACACGAACTTAGAAAGGGGGGCTTGGCCAGAGACAGAGCTACCACCAAAGGTAACTCTCTTCTGAATTACCTATCTGTATGGCAGGGCAAACATCTAATGCGCAGACCTCTACTCTTCTTATTGTCCTGTTTTGTGAATCACCCTCCTCCCCTTTGGAGCCCCAGGCCCCTAAAACATTCCTTAGCTAAGGATGCTGTATAAGCCTCAGCTGCCCAACCTACGCTTGGGTCTCATATCTTTGGAGATCCTGTACATATTTAAATTTGTTTTTCTCCTGTTAATCTGTCTTATGTCAATTTAATTCATTAGACCAGCCAAAAGAACCTAGAAGGGTAGAGAAAAATATTTCCTTCCCTACCCTATAAAGCATAGAACGTTTTCTCCTTTCCTTGGTTAGACATTAGAAGCTCAAGTATTTACTGTTACACGGACGATCTGTTCAAAAATTTATGTGACTTGCTTTATCATCCAATAAATGTTACTCTTCCACTAATTATAGGTGATTTGGACCAATATTTATTAGATGACCTTATTCAATAAAACTTAATGCAAATGCCTATTACCAGTTGAGAGACTGATCGGAATTTTTGCATTTCTATCATGATGTCAAGTCAGGATGATTTATTCTAATTAATTTCCTGTTTTTAAAACAATTTAATGTAAATCAAATTTAAAATACATGAAATAATAAATTTTAGACATAAAACTGAGTTCAATATTCATGCTCGAGAATTGGTTTAAGAACTGGTCAACTCTAACCTTTTATGTTACTTAAGTTACAGGGCTTACAGCAAAGCTATCATTAGTGAAGAAATGATGAGGAAAAAAAATAGAACAGCACTGTGCGTGAACATTAATAAAATGCAAACTAAACACGATCAGCCACACTGTTGCTTTCATTGCATCTGTTGCCGCCAGAAGCCTGCAGTTCCCACTGTTATTGCAAAAACGTATTGTGCGTCAGAGTTTAAGCTTGCTTTCCCGTGAGCATGTTCTCGGGCTTACTTGAGATGAAAGCTACAGGTGGAAGAGACGTGGCCAGGAGAGAATGGTGTAAACGAAAACAATAGTAAATGGAAAGGGAACCTTAGAAAAGGTATGGAAAGGTGAATAGTGAGGACATATCAGGCAGCACTCAGAGGCAAGCAAGCAAGGAAAATTAAAGAAGAAATATAATAGGCCCAGGACTTAAGTACACCTGGCAGATACTTTTCATAAACTCTCATTGCTAAGGACATAATCTATTTTTTTTTAAAAACCACCAGCAATTGTGTTTACCCTGAAAACATATTTTTTTAATGGAATGGGCAAGGTCAAAACAGTCCCCTATATCCTAGGCATGAAGGACACAACAGAAAGCAAATCTCAGATTAATACAAAGAAATTGTAAATAGTGCTGCAATGAACATTGGGGTGCACGTTTCTTTTCGAACTATGGTTTTCTCAGGGTATATGCCCAGGAGTGGGATTGCTGGGTCATATGGTAGTTCTACTTTTAGTTTTTTAAGGAAATCTCCATACTGCTGGTGGGAATGTAAATGTATCAATTTACATTCCCACCAACAGTGCAAGAGGATAGCTAGGACGTGGAAGCAACCTAAATGCCCATCGACAGAGGAATGGATAAAGAAGATGTGGTACATATATACAATGGAATATACTCAGCCATAAAAAGGAACAAAATTGGGTCATTTGTAGAGACTTGAATGGACCTAGAGACTGTCATACAGAATGAAGTAAGTCAGAAGGAGAAAAACAAATATCGTATATTAACGTACATATGTGGAACCTAGAAAACTGGTACAGATGAACCTATTTGCAAAGGAGAAATGGAGACACAGACGTAGAGAACAAATGTATGGACACCGGGGGGAGGGGAAGGGGGGGATAGATTGGGAGATTGGGATTGACATGTATACACTACTATATAAAATAGATCACTTTAATGAGAACCTGCTGTATAGCACGGGGAACTCTACTCAATGCTCTGTGGTGACCTAAATGGGAAAGAAATCCAAAAAAGAGGGGATGTATGTATACACGTGGCTGATTCACTTTGCTGTACAGCAGAAACTAACATAACATTGTAAAGCAACTATACTCCAATAAAAAAAATTAAAAATAAAAATAGGTTTTCAATTTGCACACAAAAATATTCAAAGAAATTGAAAGTTGGCAATTCAGAAGATTACTCTATCAGTAGTTATCTCAGCTAGATGGATAAAATTATAAATGATCTTTTGGGGATGTTATACCATCTTCTCAAGTAGGGTTACAGTGAGAGTTGAGCTGGTGTGTGCGAGTGTGTGTGAGTTTCAACACTTTGCACTTACATATACAGACTACCATGGAGGCAAGTGTTGAGTCAACTCAGTTCCTGGGAGAGGCAGCTGTCTAGACGTGGGAGGGAGGATGAGAGGAGGAGGAAAAGAGGAAGAAGGAGAAAATAAGGGAAAACAAGAAAGAAAAGGATGAAACTGTTGATTAAAAAAAATATTCACAACCTAAAAGTTGAGAGTTATGTTTTATTCGGTGGAAATTTTTAGGACTTCAAGCCCAGGAGGCAGCATCTCAAGTAACCCTGAGAGAACTGCTCCGTGGAGGCGAGCGGGAAGCCAGGATATATAGAAATTTTGCAACAAAGGGCAGGTAGTAGGAACAAAAGATTACTGTTAATTAAAGAAAACTAGAAATCTCAGGTTAAGGAATTTAGTGCTTTTCTATGTATGGAAAGATGCTAGAGTCTGGGCTCAATGAAATCATTCCTTTGATATGCACCTCAGCTCTCTGGGGCCAGTATGCGGTGTTTTCACATCCTGAGTTTCCCCAGGGCTCAGTGTAGGGAGTGGCTGCAGTCTGCAGTGCTGCTAGATGGCAGGTATTCTTCGTTTCCTTCCTGAGTGCCCTCAGGGCTCACCGGCTCACCATCGGAGGTGGCTGCAATGGCTGATGACTGTGACATCCTTTGTTTACTGATACGGGCAGGCAACATTCCATTTCTCAAAACCTATGACTGGAGGGGGTACAAAAAAGAACAAAAGGGAAGAAATGAGAAGAAAAGAGAGAAAATAGAAGCAGCAAGAAGAGCGGGAGAAGGTGGACAAGGATGGGTCAAGCTGGTGGGAAGATGGAAGTAGAGAGGGAGCAAGAATGGAAAGGAAAAGGATCCTTATTAGACAATCTCTCTCCGTCCTTGGATCTCTACCTGGAGAAGAAGGAAAGAAGCAGGAACGATTCCTCACAGTGGGGTGAAAGGCAACAACATCTCAGCAAGAGGCACTGAGGCAGCCAGAAGGACCCCAGAAGAAAGGATAGGACACAGGGATGCAGAGCTGATAACAATGTGCAGTTAACTGGTGATGAAAACAAAGCATTGCTTCTTAGGAGTTTGATGATTTTGCTGCTGGAAGGGAGGTCCAACGACCAGCAAGACAGAGATCACTGAGGAGTTTGTTGAAATATTTGGAATTTCAGGTCCCCTAATCAGCATCTGCATTTTAACAAGATCGCCAGTTGATTTGTATGCACATGGAAACGGGAGAAATATTGCACTATTCTCTATGCATCCCTGGGGCTACATGAACATTGCTTTACTTTCAAATAAATGAAGAGCCAGCCACTGGGGTGCTATAAAAGCGACCCGATATCTAAGTCAAGTGACATTCCAGGGAAGGCGGTAATTCTTGAGAATCCCCTAAGAAATAACAGCCTCTCATACTAAACAGACTCTTAAGGTTACATTGCCTGGGAAAATAAATGCTTGTTTTTGGAAGCGGAGCAAAATTCGCCACTCCAAATGTGTCTCTCTGGTATGTGAATGATTTCGAATTTTTGAGTTTTAAAAAAAAACTCAAAGCCCAAAGGACTCAGGAAGATTCTCTGACCTTCCTCCTTAGCTGCCCAAAAGAATTTAGATAGAGGACCTGTCCCTGGAATAGAGCTATCACCAAATGTCTGCAAAGAATATGGCCTAGATGTGGTGCGGGAAATGCCTAGAGATCAGAGTCCACTGTCTCCCATTGTCTCTGCCTGGCCCAGCAAGCATGTGTTACCAAAATTTGCTTTTGTGCTCCATGTGAATTCCCTTCCTCCCCTGTAAAATCCCAAGCTTCTACCCTCAACGTCCTCTTTTGTCTCTAGTTGAAGATGGTATTTAAGTTGAGAGCCTTGGCCATTTAGGCCTGTTACTCAGTTTTCCTGGGTCTCCCCCAGGTATACATGTTATTAAACTTTTGTTTGTCTCCTGCTAATCTGTCTCATAGCAATTTAATTCTTGGACCAGCCAGAAGAACTTAGAAGGGTAGAGGGAAATGTCTTCCACCTTGACAGCATAAAAGTATGACCCTATTGATCTTATAAGTGGAATGGCATATTACCTATTCTCATTTGTATGATGATCTTATCTGAGGAAAACTGCCATAGAGTATGTTATTACTGTAGTCAGACTTACACACCAGAAGTTGAGACCTATCATCAAATCTGTTATTTCATATTAAATTATTGTTTGTTTTTCTCCTGTTAATTGGTCTTTTATTACAGGGGGTTCTCAGCTGAGAAGCAAAAGAGTAAAGTATAAATTAATTTTTATCCCCTACTAAATACAGATGCTCTTAAATTCCACTTAATGCCAGTTTCTACTTCATTTATATATATTAACTAGACAAGTAGGTATGTGGCTTATATATAAAGATCAGAGAGAGTACTTCTGTTTTTCAAAAGCACGTCACCAGCATTAGTAATAAATATCACTATTTTTTTCATGATAAAGATTTATATCTCCATGATTTGAGAAAAGTGATATTGGAGGTCATATTTTTAGGTATCCATCTGGATTTAAAATATTAATTATCACTTAACAGTAAGGGTGGGAAAGGAAATTTTCCTTCTCAGATAGTTCTCACCTGTTGCTTGGAAACAGAACATCTTACGTCATGTGCTCTGAAATGAAATTAGACATAGCAAACTATTATCTGACAGAAATTTTTACACTATTATTAATCTATTTCCCTCATTCTTTTTGTTTCTTTTGTGATTTAGAGAGTAGTAGTTTTTAATAAACGTGGATTTTTTTCAATTATTCTGCCGTATAATACACCTAGTTCTTACCTAAAATTAAGTCATTTCTATTGCTATACCCATTAGACTTCTAGATGCTAATGTAATTTTACATACTTTTCATAGCTTTATTAATCAGGATCAAAGATAAATAAAATCATTTATAAGACATACAATTTGTGGGAAAGATGTTTTTAAAGTCTATTAGTGTGGAATAAAAAAAAGCTACAATTTTATATATTTAGAAAGAAAATATATTAAGTATAAATAAAGATATATAAATGAACATATGTGACTATATTGAGTATATATTAGAATAGATGAATAAAATGGACATTAAGTGACTCCACAATATGGGTTTTATGTAAACAATGTAAATATACTACTTGCTTTGAAAGAAAGGTACCCTGCAATCAAATAGCATAAGGCAATGATAGAAATTGTATTAGGTGAGGCGGTTTACTGGAATCTGGTTGAATTGTTAACGTAGGCTTTACTCACTAAAACCATGTTTCAATAATCCAGTCAGAAAAACAGATCAGATCATATTCTAACTTATTAAGGATAATCTTTGGATAACTGAATGTAGATGGGAACACTTTTAAGGTACTCTTCTGATTTTCATAATTTCACATCATTGTGCCTCTGAACTAAATCTCGTTTCTATTTTCTCTAAATTTGGCTTTTGATTGGACACTGTTTCTGGCAACCTGTCTCTTGATTCCTGTGTAGTGCAGTTTCCTTGTTCTGCTTGAAATGTCCCTCAAACACTAACACTGGACTGACTCATAGCAAAGCTTTTCTCACTGATGGCAGCTGCAGGGGCATGATGAACTTAATCTTGGTTTGTTCTCATGGAAATCAAAACTTCAAAAAAATGTATATTGTGTATGTTCTTCATTTAAAACAATTTCATTTTTTTTAATATGCAGGTGTATTTTATGTACAAAATTTTAAAATACAGAAAAACAAAATGCAACAGTTCTCAGCTATATTTTAGTATGTAATATTGAATATTTAGTTTTGTTGAAACAAACAGAGAGCACCCAAATGAGAACAGAGGCTGTTTATTCAGAGCTTTCTATGGCCACCTGTTACGGGCTGAATGTTTCTGTTCCCTCAGCACTCATATGTTGAAACCTAATTCCAATGTAATGGTATTTGAAGGTGGAGTCTTTGGAGATGATTAGGTCACGAGGGTGGAGTCTTCCTGAATGGGATCAGTGCCCTTCTATGAGAGGTTCAGAGAACTATCTGCCTTTCTTTTCACCATGTCAGGACAGAACCAGAAGTCAGCAGTTTGCAACCCAGATGAGGCCCCTCACTACAACCTGACCATGCTTCTCACCTCAGTTGGACTTCCAGCCTCCAGAACCGTGAGAAATAAATGTTTGTTGTTTGAAGCCACCCAGTCTACGGTACTTTGTGATAGCAACCCAAAATGACTAAGACGATAGCCTCACTTGCATTTGCCAGGGACTGGAAGACAGGTAGGGAATTGGAAAGCTGCGAAGTTAGAAAAGGTCATTTGAGATGAGGACACTATAACTAGAAGTAGGGCTTTTCATGCGACTGGTTTGGGGTGAATCTCTGACTTTCTCTGGTTGGTCCTGAGGTGAAGGTGGGGGCAAAACCTAGGGAAGCTGGTGGTCACTGATCAAGTCCAGGCAGTCTTAGGCTTATTGACGCACAGGATGTGCTTTGGCTTCCCAGGCTGGTTACTGCACAGATCCTGAGTCAGAATTCTATTGCCCTGTGGGGTCTAGTCATCATCCCTTTGTATATGTCTCTCAGTCCTCCCATTGGTCAGTTTCTCAGCTATAAGGACTGACACCTTTCAGAGGCTACAGAGCCAGATCTTCACCTCTCAGGGTTTGTTCAATTATCTCCAAGACCAGTCACAGTATGGGATCTTATTTACCTTTTTGTTGTTATATCATCATGTATCAAATGAAGAGAAAGTAGCTGCAGAGAAGCATTAAGGCTCTATACAGAATACAGTGGACATATGACCACTATGTGGAAACAAGAATAAATAATAATCCAAGTAAGAAGCTTCAGAATTGGGAACCCCAATTGCCCAACTTAGACCAAGAGACAAATCCCACAGAATATGAGGATCAATCCTAGAGAGACAAGTAGCTTCTTTCCGTAGTGGAACATATGGCCTCTTTTACCTTGGCTGCTTTATTGATCCAAGAACAGCAAGAAATATTAGCCATGGCACAGATGTCTCCAAGATTAGTCAATAAGAAATGCAGAGCAGTGCACTGTCCATCACTGATCATGCTGGCTTGAGACGGATCTGTTTTCCACGCAGGGCAGAGTTCATTAATGACATCATTCATATGACCATCATTAATAATATACCTATCATTAATCATAAAGGACATGGTGTTGTTAATAATGTGATAATTTCCTTACAATCTTTTGTATTTGTGTGATTTTTTACCTTAGGTAAAGGTCAGTAGTCTAAAGAAAAGCTTACATGAGTGATAGTGTATCTTGCTTAAAAACCTTCAGTTTTAGTTTTGGAGTAAGATCCATCCCCCACATAGTATGAGGTTGGGTTCTCAGTGATTTATTTAATGTGATAGATACTCGCCAATAAATAGGAGAGAGGCATAGAAAAGTTCCGTAAGCGAGGTAAAACAATTTTGGTTTTCTCCTTCTAGCAGAGGCAGAAGAGAAGCAGGATTCAGGGTTCTGCAGAGAAGAAGAGAACTGTGAGAGGGGGAGAGGAACTGAATCTCAAAAGCCATTAATTGTCGGACTGGAACATGCCCTGTGTTCTCAGTGAGGAGTAAAGTCTGCACTGGGTCAGGAACCATGAGATCAAGAAGGAGCCTAGAATTCATTCAGCAGAGGCACCACCGGGTTTTACAGCAGCAGCTATGACCCTGAGGCATGGGGTATAAGCCTTTGTAACTGGTTAAGGAGCAGGCGAGAGCAAGCAATTTTGGGTTTTTTTGAAATTTCCCATAAAGATGAATCAAAACCATAAGGGCTTTTTTGTCCGGGTTGCTGCCGCACAAATAGACAAAATGGGTTTTTGTAGTTAGGGACGCCTAGAGAAGGCTGTGGGAGATGCCACTGTGGGTCACAGAAAGCCTTTATGTTCAGGGTCACGCAGCAAAGGGTCTCTTACCGAGGACTTGGTCACTTCATGAAAAGGCATGGCAATCTCAGAATACTTTGATGCCAACTGACTGCTAGATCCAGTTAAACCAAAAAATCCTCTCAATTATCATTTTGTAAGGTGTCTAGGATACATCTGGATAATCTTTAGTCTGTTAGGAGAGAATATATTCCCCTTGTTAGGAAGGACGGGACCAAAATAATGGACTGTGTTTTGGCAAAAATGTAATTTCTCCTTGAAACTTTTTTTTTCCTTTTCTGCAAAGGTTGAACCCAAGTAAATGGAATCTTTTGTATAGGTTTCCCTGTTCCATGAACAAAGTAGTTCACCTATATATTGTATAGTAAGTCCCTCAGACATCTAATGATGATGCCATATACATAATATACTTTAACAAAAATGCAAAATATATATATATATACATTTTTGTAAACATTTTTTCTAATAGTTTGATAAGAATTTTTTTCAAAATACTCTATGTTAGCATAAGCTAACTTTCATGAAATTTGCATTAGATTCCTTTGGATAGATATACTAAAATGTATATAATCAATTTTCTGTTTAGACATTTAGACTTCCTCTAACTTTTGCTATATAAATGAGTTTGCCCATTCACTCATAAGTGACATTTTAAATTATTATCTATATTCTCACATTTTCCCAATACTGGACATTATTTTTTCAAGAAAATATGGCTTTAAAAATTTAATCACTGTCTTGTCAAAATATCCAAAAGCTAACCTCCAATGCCCATGTTTCATAACTCAGAGAAGCTTCTTTAATTGTAACACCCTTTTGGAGTAATTGATTAAAAAAAAGAGGGTACAAGAAAATCTTTTGAAATTAAAAACTGTGGTCCAATTTTTTACTTCCTTCAAGTGTGATTCAAATAATGATATTTATAAAATACATAACAGGGAGATAATTTTCAACAACTCATATTGCAGTTTAGATGTATTTCATTTGGACAAAAAGCAAATTTCCATAAAACATCTTGAAGAAATATTTTCTAAATATATTAAGGTATTTATAGCAATGATCATATAAAACTGATTGATCCTTTGTTTTCCAATTATCTTCTGTATAAACCTTTAATCACTAATACTAGGTAACCATTAACTGTTTTGTCACCTTCATTGAATAATGTCTCAACCTGTTAATTCCCATATGTTCAGCAGATACCTCAAAGTAGGCCATAGAGTGAGTAGCAGCCAAAATTGTTGATTGAATGTCTAAACAGATGTGTAATTGACAAAAGTAGGGAATTCTTTTCCTTAAGACCCCAGTCTTTATTTTTACTTTCTACACACTCCCCAAAATCAATCACCAACCCTAATTTTATATATATAGTTATTATTCTTTTTTTCCAAACCTCCTAGTCATTGATCCTTTTCAGCAACAAAATTAATTCCTTTTATTTTTAAATCTTTTAAACATGTCTACTGTTCTCTTAGATAAGAAAATAACCAAAACTGAGAACAAAAAGAATTAAAGAGGAAAAGAAAAAGAGAGAGGCAGGAATATATCATTAACTGAATTTTCAGTTTTTGCTTAACAGGGAATTTACTACACACTTTTGAAAATGTTATAAATATGTATCAGCTCCTGGGGGCTTCTCTGGTAGCGCAGTGGTTAAGAATCCTCCTGCCAATGCAGGGGACACAGCTTCGATCCCTGGTTCAGGAAGATCCCGCATGCCGTGGAGCAACTAAGCCCGTGTGCCACAACTACTGAGCCTGCGTGCTAAAACTACTCAAGCCTGCGTGCCTAGAGCCCGTGCTCCACAACAAGCCACCGCAATGAGAAGCCCACACACCGCAACGAAGAGTAGCCCCCACTCACCGCAACTAGAGAAAGCCCAAGTGCAGCAATGAAAACCCAACGCAGCCAAAAATACATAAACAAAACAAATAAATTTATTTAAAAAAAATGTATCAGCTCCTTTATCTCCCACAAAATGAGTTTTTAAATTATGAGTGAAATTGGATTTCATATGTTTTGTACCTGTGAATTTATTTTAATGAAGCCTGAGTTTTCGAGGGCAAGATGATATTTCTTTCCAAGTTGTCTGTATAACTTTGTATCAATGTTAAGGCATTCTTATTTAAAAATTGTGCAACTTTCTGAATTTTCTAACACACTCATTCATAAATATGAATTGTATAAAGAGGAAAGACTAAAGTCTAGCAGCTCTCTCCTCACACCTTTCCCCACCCTGACTCCACTCCTGCACGTGGCAGACAGGAAGTAATAAGTGTCATGAATGTCACATGGCCTCTCCCTCTATCCCCGGCAAGGTCAGACTGACCACTTAGCATTCAGTAAGTAGTCCCTGAACGTAATTTGACAATAAACTGCTCAGGAGTTAACAGTTAACTGCAGCTCTGGAGTTTAGTTTCATCATTGAATAAAAGCTGTGAATTTACTGGACTGAATGTGAAAATACACTTAAAAGGACAAACATACCTGCCTTTGATTCAAATGAGTAGAAATTAAAATGTTTTGTTTACTTTTTCAGGCTTTGTTTTTTTCTTTTTAAAAGAGAGAAGTTGTGACTTGCAATATCAACCAACAAACTATGTACTTGTAACAGTAATTGTCTTTGTATAATTCTAGGGGATCTTATAACATCCCACTCTATCTATCTATCCTAAAATAATTTTTAATATTAGATATTTCATTGGTTTTACAAGACATATAGTAGGGTACTTGCTAATGTTTCATTAAGAGGCATCATCAATATTTAAATTAATCCTATTAAAAAATAACTGAAGTTTCAGCAACTTTCACATAAGGTATTGAAGATTTTGACTAATTATTCATGTCTAAAATACTACTGTTTGACCAAGATGCTCAGACTTTCCAATCAAGCACCTATTTTGTTTTGGTTTTGTGTTTTTAAATTTACAAGCTCTGTGATAGGAAAGACACATAAAGAAGGATGAGTGTGGTTTACCAGTGCTGACGTAACACATACACAAGAATATAAGATGACAGGGCTTCCCTGGTGGCGCAGTGGTTGAGAGTCTGCCTGCTAATGCAGGGGACACGGGTTCGAGCCCTGGTCTGGGAGGATCCCACATGCCGCAGAGCAACTAGGCTAGTTGTGAGCCACAACTACTGAGCCTGCGCGTCTGGAGCCTGTGCTCCGCAACAAGAGAGGCCACGATAGTGAGAGGCCCGCGCACCGCGATGAAGAGTGGCCCCCACTTGCCACAACTAGAGAAAGCCCTCGCACAGAAATGAAGACCCAATACAGCCAAAAATAAATTAATTAATAAACTCCTACCCCCCAACATCTTCTTTAAAAAAAAAAAAAGAATATAAGATGACAGATAAAAATAGGACATTTGCCAACATTACCATGCCACTTCACTAACAGACAGTGGTCCTAGCTTCTGACACGCCGACTTGGAATGACAAAACCAGTTCTGCAATGATTTAGTATTCGCTGTAAAAGCATTGAACCCAATGGTTAATGCACTGAGCAGGCACAGGATGGCTAAACCTCAGTGCTCCTTCATCACACACGCTGGAGTATGTTTCCAGGTACAGGATCAATACCTGCAGCTTCGTTAGGTAACATAAAACTCGCCAATGAGTCTACATTGGGAGGCCAGGTCACGGCCATGGGAGTCACCCTCCAAACCAACCAGATCAGAGAGGTGCAACCCTGCAGTGTGGCCAGAGAATGGACTTCAGAAAGTTTGTCTTAATCGATAAGCACTCAATACCTCTTAGCTCCCCCTCTCTGCTTCTTTGTTTCCCAAGGCACTCAAAGCAGAGTAAGAGTTTATGAGACAGGAAAGCTGTCTCCATATAAATAATACACCAAAACTTTTATGATCCATTTCATGCCACAACTTAAATATTCACTAAAAGACGGAAATGCTTCATCTTGATGGCAGGCTTCTTTGACTTTTTATCTATCTTTTTATTGATTTCCTTCTACAAAATCCAAAAAGAATGAGGATTCTAAGATGTTTGTATGCCATTTGATAACAGGAGAAAACTATTCTTGCTTTTGTGTATTCAATGAGAAATAATGGAAATGCACCTTTAAAGTAGAAAACCCACTTTAAAAATAACTTCCAATCTTTATAGTCCCCAAATCATCCCATTTTATTACACTAAACAATTTCCTAACCCAGAAGATTGTAGTTAACATGGAAAAATATGAAAGCAAAATAAAATACGATCAACTGAGTTCAAAAATGACTTTTTTCTAGGCTTCAAGACAGTTAGCCATTAGTGCCTGTCATTGGGCTGCTTCCAAATCCCAGTTGGTATTATTTGTTATCATTGGGAGTATTACATAACTGGAACCCCGGAGCAGAAAATCTTCGCCCCCTAATAATTTGTCCTTGCCTTAGTGTTACTACTGCCCCATGTCTTCACAAAGACCATACACTTATTTTTGTGCTTTTTGCTTTCCCTCATTCTCAAAACAAAACAGTATTTCCCCTTATTTTTGTTTATACTTCTGTGTCTTATTGTTTTCCATATGTTTATATTTTCTTTAATTATGCTTTTAATGACATTTTTACATCAAACTTCAGGAAGCTGCACTAAACTTGACCAAATGAATATGAGAAAAAATATTTAGGGAAATATTTTACCTTTCATATTTTGCAAGCATAGAAGATGCACTTGGGAATATATTTCCAAGGGGTCTAGTGTGCCAATGCAAAGAGGTGAAGCTGGGTGTGTAGGATACAACAAACTCAGCCTTATACTTAGTTCTCTAACAAGTTATTTGTGAAGAAAATAGACTAGCTAAATTTTTTGAGGACAACTGGTTCAGAAAGTGATGAAAATACAAATACTCCAGAGATGATATGTTGGTTTTGAAACTTGTTTCTCATAGTGTCTGCAAACCACCTGGGCGGGAACCATCTAGGATTCATCTTAAAATTGCACGTGCCTACGACCACTGGGGTGTGGGCCTTGAGCCTCTTACGCTAAAAAGTCAGGCTTGAGAAATATTTAATAAAACAGCAACAAAGGCCTTATTCACTATTCACAGACAGGTGAAATAAAAACTTCTCTGAAAGATGGAATATTAAAAATATTCACTTAGATATGCAAAACTTTGACCTCATTTAGAGTAATTACATATCTTGTGACAAGCAATTTGGAATAGCCAAATGACTTCAATTATTTTATATTTTTACCAAAATTTAAGTAGAATACTGGCTATCAGCACTTAACTGAAAGATACTTCTGCCAAGATATTTGTGCAGTGAGAAGCTGTGATTGGTAGAAAAGTTAAAATAATTAGCTATACTCAAAATATTAGAGAACATAGATTTAGAAAACATCAAACTATTAATATTTTTTTCTTCCTAGCCCCTAACTGAATACTTGGCTAGTCAGCTACTGTCTGAAAATTAAATGGTTATTTCCATATAAAACTTACAAGAATTTGGAAAATTACAGAGGGATCAGTTTTAAGAGCACTGGGATTAAACAATACCTGGAATGCAAGAAAAAAAAAATCTGAAGGGATCACACACTAATTTAAATAATACAAGATACATTCAGAAAGCCAAATTTTATTTTTCCAAAATGCAGAGAGCTCCTGAAAAATACTCTAAATCTAATATATTTCCAAATTCTAATGCATTCTGATATTCTAAACATATATATTTCTGTATTGGATATTGTAAGTTAAAATTTGGAAGGAAATTTTCCCTGGATTCAGTGTTGTGCATGTAACAGACCTTGAAATGTGGTATAAACCCATAGCAACTCGTAACCCACACTGAAAAAGAAATCATGACATAATTGTTCTATAGACACTTTCTATTGGAGAATCCCTATATCATCACATGTAATACCCTTAAGTACAAAGATAAATGTCATTAGGAGATGTATATTTGGCCAGTTTTTAACCTGCCAGAACTCTAGGGGCATTTACTGTGGATGACATATCATAGTCATGAATTAATTAATGTTCTTAATGCCACTGAAAGAGAGATGGAGTCAACAAACTCAATGTGTAAAACAGTAACTATATGATAAATGGGTCATTCAGTGCGTTTTATTAAATTAAATATATTCGTGACAAAAGCCAGCACTGCAATATTGACTGAATAATTTAATCTTGTCATCTTATAGAGCGGGTTGCAAAATAATAAATTGTTCAAGCTGAGTAAGTTATTGAATACTTTTAGACTCAAGAGAGTTGTGGGTTTAAAACACACTCCTGCTACCTCATTCTTCAGAGTTGACAGATATTAGAGCATTCATAATAAACCTGCCATTAGGGGCACTCATCTTTTCTTTTCTTATTTCTCTGACAGAAAAATATACATTTTTTGGCTGAAATATTATCTTTCAAGAGGTCTAATTTATGAGGACCAAACTAACTCAGCCCAAAATGTCTACTCAGACTTTATTGGAATATATTAAGACTTTCCTGACATTTCTTCAATCCTGTTAACTAACATAATGATGATGTTTAAACGGTAAACAATTCAAGATAGATTATCAAAGGGCTAAGCAAAGTGAGTGCAGTTAGATGACTACAAATAGTAAGAGAAGAGTAGGTTTAAAACACAGTTTTGTTTAGTTAGACTAGGGATTCAATGTCATCTATTAAGCAATCCTACATGGGAGCCAAGCCTTTCCATTGTTTTCATCGAATAAGGAAAACACAATCTTAAATCATTTGGGGCAGGAATGAGAAATAAAATATGAGCATCAGGTGGAGAATAAAAAACATATCTATACCCCTACAATTTCCACCGTTTAGTGGACAATACTTTCTTATAACTTCCCAGAACAACATAAACACATGCAGGCCAGGTTGAAAACGGGTGGACAAAATTCAGGGAGCCAAAATGCTGGGTCCTCCAACTATTTATTCTGTGTCCTTATGAGAAATGTTTTCTCTCTTAGTAGTTAAATAAGAGGGAAAAAAATAAACCAATAAAGGAACCACCCAGTGAGATGTTCTTTGCAGAAACAGAAGCCTATGACTATAATATGTTTACGCTTTCAAGTTTACGTGAAAAACAATGCTCTAGAGCTGGTTATTAGTCACCCAGTGTGACTAATGCATTATATATAGGATGGATAAACAACAAGGTCCTACTGTACAGCACAGGGAACTATATTCAATATCCTGTGATAAGCCAGAATGGAAAAGAATAACTTTGCTGTACAGCAAAAATTAATACCACATTGTAAATCAACTATACTTCAATAAAAGTTTTTAAAACTTTTTTTAAGTAATAAAAATGTTAAAAGTCTCATTGATCAAGGTGCTCCTTTTTGGCTTTTGAAAGATTCAGATGTTGTCTTAGCCAGTTTGTTATAAGATGTCCTAGACCGGATGGCTTAAACAATAGACAGTTATTTCTAACAGTTTTGGAGGTTGGGAAGTCCAAGATCAAGGTGCAAAGTTTAGGTTCTTGGTGAAGGTCCTCCTCCTGTCTCAGAGATAGCCGCCATCTCTTTGTCCTCACAGGTGCTTTTCTTTGTGTGCACATGGAAAGAGAGAGAGAACTCTGGTCTCTTCCTCTTCGTAGGAGGACGGCAATCCCATCACGGGGCCCCACCCTCAGGACCTCATCTCAACCTAGTCACCTCCCAAAGGCCCCATCTCCTGATACCATCACACTGGGGGGCTTAGGTCTTCAACACATAAATTTGGGGGTGACACAAACATTCAGTCCATAACATATACCTTCCCGTATATGTTTATACACATTCAGGCTAAAGGACTCAGGGCACTGACTTGTAGCTGTAATAGTCAAACAGCTGTTGTGACTGGCCTCAGGACACAGGCAGAGCAAACGCTAATGAGCAAAGTTATATAACATTACACTCCTCAAGAGAATCAAGGACTAAAATACATAACCAACTAATAAAATGTTATGTATAAAATGTTTATGTTGATGAATAATGGATGCACAGAAATTGCCGTCTCTAAATGATAACACAAATAGTGCTCTAGCCGATGGTTTATAAGCAACATGATAAATGTCTTAGCTATCTTTAGTCCTATAATTCTCTGCTACTTTCAAGCAGCTCAGAAGCTGCTTACAAGTCAGAGTTGCTTATCTACTCATGTATCACAGTTGAGAGCTAACCCAATTCTAATAGTTTTCATCTTTGCTTTTTCTTCTAATAGGATTATTTTATTTGCTTAAAAATATTATTAACATTGTTCTTACTAGAGAAAAAGAAAAATTATATTAGTTAAATCCACAAATCAGAGTACCTGAGAATGGGTTGGAGAATTACCAAATATTTGTTCACAGCTGTTAAGTGTAAGATTCCATAGAATCTTGAGTTGATATGACACGCTTATTTCCAACTTCCCTTCCAAATTATTTTCCAAAGAGGTGTTGAAAAGATCTACTTTTATGCATCCAGTAAGAAAAACATCCAGTGAAATAAAAAGGTAACTGCCCTATGATTTGTACATAGCGATTATAATCTGACCCACTCAATAATTAGTTTTTAGATCTTATGTTAAGTATAGTATACACTTAGAAAATTACACAAATCATAATAAATTTTCACAAACTGTAAACTCCTCTGCCACTGAAACTCATATCAAGACAGAATTACTAATATCCCAAAAGCTCTCCTCCCTTTCCCTATACCTCAGAAGTAACCATTATCTTAATTTTATGCAGTAAAGATTAGTTTTGCTAATTTTGAACCTTATACAAATGGAAGTGTACACTCTGTGCACCACTGAGAAATGTAATAAGATGTGAAAAGATTGTAAATGCTCTTGTTTTATAATATTAAACATTGTCTTCTCCTGAAATGACCAGATTAAGAAACACTGCAAATCTATCCTTGGAAAAATTGGAAGACATGTACGGCAAAACAGTGGAAACATTATAAATTGTCATCAAAAGAGTGATAAAATAAATGGTGATTTGTTTTTATACTAAGAAATACAGTACAGCTATGAAAATGAACCAATTACGGCCACACAATTCAGCATGAAAAAGTCATGCAAACGTAATGTTGAATGAAAGAAAACTTGGGAATGAATTAAGATTCTACTTATGTACAGCTCACAAATGGACAGAGTATTCAATATTGATAGAAGATAGACAATGGTAACTGTGCTGGAAAACCCTAGAAGGAAGCATGCAGGGGCTCTGTGAGATGCTGTTAAGGGTCTATTTCTTGATCTGCCTTGTGATTTTATGGGTGTGTTTACTGTGAAAATCCACTGAGGTAAACATTCAGAATTTATGCTACTTTCTGTATGTCTGTATCAATACAAGAGATTTGTTTTTAAAAATGAAAGACACAAAGGCCAATTTTTTAAAACAGGGAACAAGATGAGAATGTGAAAGTAAGCTTATTAAAATGAAAAGGAACAAATGTTGAATATAATAATGTCTTTATATATTATTAAAGGGACAAACACAGAACTTAAAAAAGTCAAATGAAACCATCCAGATATAAAATAAGGTTTAAACCCACTAATTGGAACTATATCACGTTCCACAAAAAATGACCACAGAAGGAGAATGTTAATTCAGACCCTAGTTCTGTCTATAATATTAAATATAAAGGAAAAAATAAATCTTAGAAATAGACAAAAATTCCAAATCTTATAAATATGGATCATTTGTTCTGGTTTGCCTGGGCCAGCACCAGGCGTACTGCTGTCCTGGTGTGCTAGTAATATCATCTCCTTTCATTCTCAGCAGTGTCTCAATTTGCACAATGAATCATATAGCTACCCTTACTTATAACAGGTGACAAACTACCTTCGGATATTTCCAAAGTTACTTTTACTTCTATGGGGATTAAGGGTGCCCATGCATCGGTGCTCTATCTCCAACCATTTTCAGAAAAATATACAGCACGCATGAATTCACATATGGGAACAACAGTCTGATTTCAGCTGAACCACTCTTGAACTTGTTTGCATTCTTCCATATGTCTACAACGCTGAGTTGCCTCGTGAAATAATCTCATCCTTTCTGCCTTCCAAAAACCCAGGGACCCTAGGGTGTCTGTCTGCAGAATGCCTTCTTTCTGTGTGGTGTTTTCTCCACACAGGCAACATGCATCACCCAAGAAGAAAGCAGAATAGAATTCCCATGACCGGTGTTTTCCTCTTTTCTCTCTTCTTGGAATTTTATGTTTAGTAGCCCTTATGACAGAAACTGGAAACGTGGGCATGAGGAAATAACAAGGTGAACTGTCCAGTCTTGTTTTGGAAGGTCTTCTGTAATTGGAACTAATATCCTTAGAGAATAGAGCTGAGCAAAGGGATTAAAGATCTTGATATCAGAAAAGAATAATTGTGTCTGTAGCAAGAGGAAATGATAAATAAAATAGCTGCAGTTTCCAAAGCAAAATGTTAATATGGCAACACTTGGATCCAGAGTTGGTAGAGTGGTTAATGCAGTACTGAACCCTTTGTCACAGGCTGCCTAGCTTCTATTTCCAGCTTTGTTACTTGTGAACAGTGGGATCTTTGGAAAATCACAGATTATCTCTGCTCCTTGGTATCCTCATTTGTAAACCAGGGATGGAAGTAGTAGAATCAACATCATATGATTTTGTGAGTTAATACATGTAAAGCACTCAGAACAAATGCTGGCGGTATTTATTTGCTAAATAAATACCGACAATCCTAGGGCTCTATCTGTGACTGACTTAAGACAAATGAGAATAAAGATTCTTAAATTAGAAGATAAAAGTAAATTTGAAGCTGGAGAGTTCTGAGGTATCCCAGATCTTAATCCAAAAAAGATCATGTTGCCTCCTCGTGTTAAGTTGTGACCCAGTGAGAAATATATTAAAGTGTGAGCAAATGGACATTCTAATATCAATTTTATTAAGTGAGAAAATTGACACTGGAGGTTTGGCAGGAACTCTGCAAGGACAAGAGACCTCAAAAATACAAGGTCCCTGTGCAATTTTACTCCTAAAATCCTGAAGGAGAAAGGCCAAGCGATGCATCCTTACTGAGGGTTCTCCAATGACCCCAGTAGAATACACTCGCTTCACATAGTAGGGCCAGTGTGTGGTGTGTTGTGTGAGTGTCACAGGGGTGGTGGGTGGTGAAGAGAGGGAGAGGGGATGCCTGAAAATCAAGGGGAAGTTTAATGCTGGAGGAGATGCTGCTACAAGAAGGAATCAAACATCACGTTACCCTAGGACAACGGCATGTATTAACATCATTGACTACTGGAAAGGTATTGAGTAAGGTAGGCAATGTAATCAAAACCAGGAGAGCTGTAGCAGTCCGAAAAGACCCTTATCAGCTAAGCTCTTTGCCACCTGTGTACTTTCTCGAAATCCGTCATATTCCTCTCTTCTCTGAATTTCCACCACTTCTGTGTTTCTGTCAATAATTAAGAAAATGCTCTCATTTTACCCTCCATTGGATATGGCATCGATCCCGGTAAATGGCTGTCTTTACTGCCTGAAACCCAGCCTTTATTCTTTTATTTACTCCTACTTTCTTTGGCTTGATTTATGCTTCTGGCATGCTACCATCTGCTACTGATTCCTAGACAATCTATATGTATATGTCACAGCATTTAAAACAATAGATGTTGGTAGATAACAAATGGAGAGATGATTATGTGCTGTTCTAATTCAAGACTATGATGGGTGGCCCCAGGCCGTATCAGGAAAGAAGAGGATATTCCATTAAATTTTCTAAAAAATTGTGGAACTCTATGTGCTAGGTAGATGCACGCTCCAGGGCAAGATTATAACGAAGATATGGGTCTGTCTTCTAAAAGTTTGCATTTGTTTCAAAATGGCTTTGAGACTAATGGCTTATCTGTCTGCTTGAGTCAGTTTAGGTATTTTGATTAAATATAATATTATTTTTATTACAAATTTGTTTCAATGAAAAGAGTTGGGCCTCGTAAGTAATAAGTATTCTGAATCAAGAAGGAATTTGTACCAGCTTATTCTATTAATGCACATCATAACCCAGTACGTGCATTTTCACCATTGGCATAATTGTGGCTAAAATCAAATCCAATATAAATGATTGTTCTCTCAATTGCCTCCACCTCTAAATTTATTCTCTCCTTCAGAAGAGAAAATCCCAAACCATTATTTTATGACTAGACAAAGTAACACTTTTAATTCAAGAGATTCCAAAGGAGCAATATGATATTAGAGGGATGCCATTTTTAAAAAATGAAACAAGTTAGTAGAAACACTTTGGGAAAAAGGTAACAAATTAAGCATGTTTACTGAAAATATAATAAAATTGCATGATAAAATTGAATATGTAGAGTGATATCAGCAATAGTAAGAAAAACATGTGAAAGGAAGAACACTTAGAATCTAGGCGGCTTTGTCAATTGGGATGTAATTTTGGACAAGAGGGACAAAAGTCAAGGAGAAAAAATCTGGGAGTTGGTCAAATGGAAAAGGAAACTACAATGAAAGCAGGTGGGATGTAGATATAACCAAGTTTCTGTAAAATTGGAAGCAATATAGATAGATAGGACTGGCTCAGCTCCTCCCACACACAGACTGTGACACGCGGTGCCGACAATGATGTGTGTGATAGCTCAGCACTTGGCAGGCAAGAATAAAATACGACAATATCAACCAAATCTAATATGGTATCTGGCTTCTATTCATATGATATAGAATTAGTTGTTGCAACAAAATGAGCTCAAAATACAGCGGCTCAAACAAAACAGAGCTTTTTTTCCACCACTGTAACGGTCTGTGCTTTATTCCACAGGACGTCGTATTCCAGGTTGATGGGGGCTCTGACACTAACCCATTTGATGCCCTTCTCTGGGTTCAAGGGGTCTGCTCTGGTCCTGTGCACCCCCAATTAACAGAAGGTGGGAATGATCAAGTCCAAGGCAATCTTTCCGCTCATATCCCAATGGACAAAACTAGTGATATGGTCACATCTAACCTTAAAGGAAGCTAGGAATTGTGGTCTCTAACTGGGCATCAGTGTTGTCCTATAAGATCTGCGACAGTACAGGTGAGAATGGACACTGGAATATCAATTAGCTCTGAGTGTCACGATGCCCACCAGTGTGACTGCATGTTGTATGTGAGTGTGCATGCCGCTGAAATGGCGCCCCCAAAAGTCAAGCTCATAGGATTGCCTGGGTGTTAAATTCATTTCATGGCACCTGGATCAGTATGCACCCCGACCTTGCCCAAGCCCTGTCCCCCGAGGTGTTGCTGATTCGTGCTGCACAGGCTGACTGCTGACTAGCTTTCGTATTACCAAGGGGCCCAGAGGCTTTATAACTCTGCTTTAAATCAAGTCCTAAATCTTCATTTCCCTGTATTGCTTGACAAATACAGAAGATACGCTTTAAATAAATAGTTTTATAAGTTACCTGCAATATTTTATTTTTACAGAAAAATACTGCTTTTAAGCTTGTAGGTGCAGAATATAAAGATTCAACATTAATGAAATGCTGATATACCCTAAATAAGATGAGAAAGTGTTGTTCAACTATTTAATATAAAATCAGCAGCAAAAATTCACATGCCTCTCTGTGATCTCAAGACAGATACATATTTTCTAATTCTCTTTAGGAGGCAGTCCTAGGCTTTTATACCACACAAAGGCTGATTCTCAAAGTACTCTGGAGAGGAAGCTCCCCATTTGGGTGGATGTGCTGGGCAAAGACAAGGGAAGGGTACAGGGTCAGTTGTGAGGTTTACCCCCTCAGGGAGGTTAATTTACACTTCCAAAGTTTAAGGTAATATACAATGCAATTGAAAAGTTATATAAAATGTTCTTCAAAAATAATTTAGAAGTCAAAGAGTAGTATTATTAAAACTAGGAACGTAGCAAGGTATCAAGGATGGAAAAGTTCAGTCGCATGTCAGATTGAGGTATATTAAGAGTCAAGAGGGATTTTAATATAGCTTCATCATTTTTGAAAAAAAAAAGGCACTCTTTCAGGTGGAATAAATAACATATCATGTGCACCCAGGAGTATCCAAAGAGAAGCAATTAAATGAATGGAGAATAAGGTTGAGCAGCGTAGAGAGTAGAGAACGTTTTGATAAATATCAAGCTTCCTGATTCACTAATACTCTATCCGCAGATGCTCACAAAGTAGTTTTTGGAAATACGGACAGTACTTAAAGGCAGGACAATAAATAAAAACCACCCTTCTTAACATCCCTTTCTTTTTAAAGACAAAGTTATTAAAAATAAAAAGTGTATGCAACCACGTGGAAAATGTAGACAGATTCCTGTGCCTAGCTAGAACAGAATCAGTTTTAGCTTTTGGTCTTTGATAAAATACCCAAAATATATTAAATTCTTGGATAAATAAAGAAACATAAGAAAATTAGAGTGGAAATGTTGGGTTAGAGAGAGACTGATATGGGCCTTTCCATTTTTAAATTGCGTTCTGGTGATATAAATCTACAAATTAGATATTCAAATAAGATTTCCCAGTAAGGACTATTAAACTTCTAAACACTTTTCAGGATAATATGCAAGATATAAATTTGTAGTTTAATTATATACCTTGAATTATGTCAGACATAGTAAGAAAATTTAGATTTGGGGTACTTCTCTTATATTTTGAAAATTTCAAATATTAAAATGTATATGTAATTCTGTTACATAGTAAATATATATTACCTGTGTTTAGTGCCTCAAAAACCATGTACCTCTCCCTAATAAATCTAAATTGTCATCTGAATTAATGAAATTTGCAAGGGATTGTTGAATTTACATGATTTTGTGGCTATTGTGTTTTAATGGGGAGAATAGTTTTGCATGCTAGAATTTTACACACACACCCACAATCAGCAGTCTAAGTATGCAGTACTGAAGGGTATTAAATGAGGTGACAAAATTATATAAAAGCCTTTGGACAATTAATATGGCTATATTGTACAGGATACATGGCATCTTGAGGTCCTGGAGGAAAGGAAACAAATGATGAACTTGGTAATGACAAGGCTGGTGCCAGGATGCCATGGAAGCTAGTGTTGGAACACATTCTTCTGTGGGTCCCTTGCACTCCTCCGTGTCCTGCTGGGATGCCAAGACTGCAAGGATGTGACTTCTCTCTTTTTAGACCACTTCTCTAAGCTGTGTTTCCAGTGAGCAAACTTGAGGGCTGAGGAGACCGCTCCTCTCGGAAAAAGGGCATGTTTGAATATATTACAGGCCACTGATAAGGCTCAGGTGGTACTCTCCTAAAATGCAACCCAACACCGGACTCCATCTTAGGCCACCTGTACTACACAGCGGTAATTGGGATGCAGGAATGGATGTGGCCACCCTATCCTTTGACAACTGCTTTTGCCTTGAGTAGTATATAGTCTTTGATCTGCAACCCAGGGGTCTTGTGGCTTTTCCCAACATCCATAATACCACTGCAATCTTACTTGTTAGCATGCAGTAAGGTAAAATCTGAAACCCTTCATAGTTCTTGACAGCTAGAAATGGATGTAAAACAGTATCTATCACTTCAGTGAATTTTGCAGGAATGATCAGTTACTGAAATGTTGAGTAAAAAGTACAGGGGATCTGCCAATGGTTAAACCTGGAAAACCAGGGATAGTGGGAGCTCTCATGTCTGGAGACTGTGTGAAAATTTAACAATTTTAGAGGTACACATAGTTAGTGCTTTGGAATTTGCAGATACATAATTTCAATCATTTCCTGTAATGCACACTCTGTAGTGGAGAATATAAAGAAGCAGTAAAAGGCTCAAAACTGTGAAAACTATGTAAGATACTGTGATGGGAAGCATGTAATAGAGCCCATCTATGTTCTAATTAATCCACCTGAACACCCCAATCATTGATGATACAACTACTATTTTCCTTGTCACATATTAAGAGATGTTGAAATGTAACGTAGACTAGTATTTTCTTTCAAAATCTAATCAGTGATTTTTCATCTGTATTTCCCCCTCCCGGATATACTTTAATTTCTCAATATGTAAAAATGAATTGTCTGTATTACATTTAATTGACTTAATTTGGCTGCTATAAAAATCCCTTGGTAATTACTAGGTGCTGAAGTGCACACCTTGACACCAGAACACTCCTTCACTTGTTCTCTTGGGTGTAGCAAGAAAATGGACTGTTAAGTGGCTTTCACAGACTCTACCTGAAGAGAGATGTTCTGAGCTAATTTATGTGCCTTGGAGAATAGTTAGCGCTCCCTGTGCTTTAAGTTTGAACCTTGATTAAAGCCAGCAGGGGGATTGATGTCACTAATAACCAGTTAATTAGGGACATCAAACAGTCCTTAAAGGAGATGTGGAGTATGTGATATCATTAAGCTGAAATGCAATTCCCCAACTTTACCCTTATTAAATTGCTCTAGTCTTTTCTTCCATCCTTTGGTATGTGTGGTTTTAATTATCACCCAGCATATCTTTCAGGACAATGGACAAGGCTGAAAAGTGCAATTTAACCTAGCTGGCTGAGGAAAGAGGAGCTACTAAAAATTGTGCTTATATATTTTTGTCACTTACGCTAGATTTACTTTAAAACTAGAATGACTGACTAAAATTCTAAACAAAAGTACTTAAAACTAGTAATGTTATAGGGTAGATGGTGATGGTCTAATGGGTATTTTCTACCCCAAAGTTCATCTACAAACGTGCAAAATTTCTGTGCAGGCTAACCACGTTACACACATCGTAATAAGTCTCTTCTCTGGTCTGTCAGTAATGATCACTTTGTGCACATAATAAAGTTTCTTCTCTGCTGGGGGTTCGTAGATGAGTGTGACTTCAGCAGCCTACAAAACTGAATGTTATGTATCACATTAAAGTCAGTGGCTTAAAGCCATAAAAGTGCAGACAGGAAGATCCTAGATGCGCATAACCAAAGCTCCTGAGAATAAGACCCATGCATTTTGATTTCTGTATCGACTCAATACACCCCCAAAAATGATAAGCTGTAGCAAAAAGGTATAAAAGGTTATGACTATTATCTCAACAAATTTGGTTTAGTTTTTTTTTTTTCTGGTGTATTTATATGACTTGAGGTTCAAAAGAGAAAAAAGGAGAGAGGATGCTCATGATTTGAATATAATATTTCAAAGGATCTAGACATTTCCTATATAAGTGATATAGTTAAAAAGCATCATGAACAAAATTATGCTCACTCGAAGTATCCATAAATACCACATAATCCTCTGTTTTCTGAAGGATCATTAATTTGTATTATTGACTCCTTTAAATATAGCCTTTCAAAAGCCCTACCAAAAATATAACAGCACATAATTAAAGTGGCCCAAAGGAAAACATGAAATATAGATGTTTGTGTTAGTTTTCAAATTTTAATTCCAAGGGAAGTCCCCAAAACAGTATTCTAACTCATCGAGAATTTTCTGAGCTTCAGGAAATTATTAAATATTCTCATACAGACTTTCTCGAAAGTTTGCTTCTGAGAGAATATGCTGATCTGCTCTTCTCCAAATTCCACGGGGGTGCTGAGCAAAGGGTTATATGAAATTGGGGAATGAATTAAAATGTGCCCTAAAACATGTTCAGCAGATATGCGCTGCAGCTGGTAATCGCTCTTCTCTAACTGAAAGCCCGTGGAGCCTTTGTTCCCTTGAGCATTTAGGCTCCTTGGTGACAGGAAATTTGGAGGCATCAGTCAGTTTCTACATTGACTAGGGGCTGAAAATATGCTCCCACATTGGAATAACACTGGTCATTCACAAGTAACACAATAAAATAACAGAAACCAGCTTGAAGCTCGTAATTATTGCCCTGTTTCAGGTTCTTCAAGACGCAGACACCAAGACGTGATAAGATGCGCAAGAGAGATTTTTGTGGTGAACATGTGGGAGGAAAAAGCAGAAAAAGAGAAGAGGATAGAGATACCAAGGAAAGTCCTCAGGCCACAGGGGCGTCTGAGCCCTGTGAAGAAGGGCAGCTGCTTTCTCACACCTGCAGCAGAGCAGATGTAGGAGAGTTCTGACCGTCCCAGGGCGGCGTGTTCGAGCCCACCTTGCTCCTCAGAGGAGCCCCTTGGACGGCGGGAGGGAGCAGGCCTGAGAAGCCCAGCTGTCCCGAGGCACTGGCTGGAGGAGCCCGCTGGGAGCAGAGCTGTGATGCGAACTCGTGGTGGGCTCCAAACACAGTACCTGGGGTTCTCTCTCAATCACGCTCCCTAAAGCAGGAGATCTGGGCGCTGCGTTGTCATGGCCACCACTCCGCCTCCCTCGCCCTGCACCAAGCAGATGTGTTTCCACACACGGGTTCAGGCAGCCGCTCCACGTGGGGGGAGAACTTACAACAGGGTGGTTCAAGGAAAACATCACAGTCACCATCATGGGAGTTGACCTTGAGGCCACAACGGGTCTTCATCCTCTCCCTCCTCCACTATTCATACAGAATTTTCCCTTACCCTCAGCTATTAGCGGAACTAATTGCACTTTCAATAGTCTATGTCTGCCCATTACTCCACATGCCCTGTTACTGTTAGGGGACGGGAACACCAGGCGCCCGCCTCATCTCTGGATGTGTTCCGCCCTGAGTGCATGGCGAGACGGCAGCCCCAATCGCTCTTTCTGCCCGCGTCAATAACTACCGCCAATGCGGGCACTCCTCCTTGCCTCATGGCCCCTGTACGCACGAAACCGGAAGTTCCCTGGCAGTAGCTTTACCTTGTGGACCAATGGGGCTCTTGCTATGTCCTCCACCAAGAGCGTGTCTCCTTGGAGCATGGAAACTTCAGTTTCCTAGAGCCCAGAGAAGTGGGGATGGGAAACGCTAAATCCTTCCGTGGGACATTGAGATTCATGGAGAGCAAAGCCACTTATGTGTCCACTCCTTGATTCCCAAACCCATGTTTTTTGTATTGAGCAAAAATCACCATAAAGGGGCTTCCCTGGTGGCGCAGTGGTTGAGAGTCCGCCTGCCGATGCAAGGGGCACGGGTTCGTGCCCCAGTCCTGGAAGATCCCACATGCCGCGGGGAGCGGCTGGGCCCGTGAGCCATGGCCGCTGAGCCTGCGCGTCCACAGCCTGTGCTCCGCAACGGGAGAGGCCACAACAGTGAGAGGCCCGCGTACGGCAAAAAAAAAAAAAAAAAAAAAATCACCATAGAGAAATCTTTGATATATTACAAATATGGCGCCCTGAAGGGCAGAACCACATGTATTCAGAGTATTGCCGTGCCATGTAAGTTTGCCTTTAACAGTCCATCCAATATTCAGTGAGGCCAGTGGCTTCTGGAAGGTACAACCTTCTGTAGTCATTCTCTGGGCTTCCTCTGGTTTTTGCAGAGATCAGACTGGTGAATTAAACAGAGGGGTGATGGCGACCACCACTTCTGCACCCCACCATTTTAACGGGGACACTACTTTCCACTCTCACTTAGGATGTAATAATTGGTTTTCATTTACTACCTTGACTTGGGTGCAATTTCAGGGCTTCCTTACACTGATGGGTCTTACCCACAGGACTGGAAACCAAAATGAGGTTATTGCAACTGCTAAATATATCAGCCCCAAATATACATGTGGGTACTGGAGACATGATCACTGTGAGCCACAGTTGAGTCAAGAAGCCCTGACCCCTTGAGACCCCACTTTAATGGGGTGACCATTTTGACCCTTTGGGTTTCCATGAGCCAATCAATGTCAGTGCTTTATTACTGGTCCAGGTTTTCTCATTTTCTCAAGTACATGATAGACTACTAAAAAAAAAAAAGCTGTAGTATGTTTAAACTTATTTATTCTATCTCTAAAATTTGTATCATGGAGAAAATGTCACCTTCTCTTATGTCAAGATGGCTTATAATCCATGTCTCAATCTAATAGATGAACCCTATTTTAAAATTCTTTGACTGTTTTAAAGCAGTGGTGTATTCAAATTTGGTCGTGCCAGTAGCCATGGCAACTACAGACCTCAAAGGCTACCTTTGCGGAAAGTCGCTGTTAGGACTTGGCAGCCCTCCACTGTGGACCCTCAGCTCACACCCGCTGAGGTGGGAAACAGGTATCAAACGTGGCCTCCAGTGGTGAGAAGACTGAAGGCGCTGGCTGGGTTCTTGCAGGTACGGAGACACACAGAAGCCTAACGCGGAGCAGATTATTTTTATTTTCTGGTCAATGAAAACACCCAAATCTAAGTTATATAATAGGAGAGGATAATGGAAATGGAAAATTTCTAAGAATAAAGAGAAGAAAATTAGTGAAACAATTTGAAACACTTTTCCTAGCTCAACAAAATGCATTTGATAATTTCCTGAATGTCTCTAAAAGTATGGTTATACATTTTGCTATGATGAAATTTTAAGTCAATTTTAATGAAATTCGATTCACAAACAGTACAATTCGCCCATCTTTAGTGTGAAGCTTGCTGAGCTGTGACAATTATAAAGGATAATCACCACCCCAGTTGAGATAGAAAACCTTTCTATAACTTCAAAAATTAACTTCAAAAAAGAGTGGATCTATGTATATGTATAGCTGATTCACTCTGCTGTACAGAAGAAGCTAACACAACATTGTACATCAACTGCACTCCAATAGGAATTAATTTAGAAAAACAATTAACTCCTGCTTCCTTACAGTCAATCCCTCACCCCCAGGCTCTGGCAGCTACTGATCTCTGTAGTTACAGTCTTGCCTTTTTAGAAACTTTTATAAACGACCTGGCTTTTTTCACATACCAAAACACTTCTGAAATTAATCCTGTTATTCATCAGTAGTTCACTCCATTTTATTGCTCAGCCCGTATTTCTTTAGATCAATATGTCCCAATTTGTATATCTCTTTATAAACTGGGGGACAGTTGGGTTGTTTCCAGTATGTGGCTATAATGAATGAAGCTGTTACAAACATTCATGTTCAAATCTCTGTGTGCATAGTTTTTACATTTCTGTTGGATAAATATCTAAGACTATTCAAAGAGACTGTGCCATTGCACCCCATCCACAATGTAGAAGGGATCCAGCTCTGCACAGTCAAGCATTTGGTGTTGCCAATTTTTCTTGTTGTTGTTGCTTAATTTTAGCTCTCCTAGTAGCTGTGTAGTAGTATCTCATGATGAGTTTAATGGGAATTTTTCTGATGAATACTGATGGAAAGCACCTTTCTATGTGTTTGCTCTGCAAATCATTTCTTTTTGGTAATGCATCTGTTCAAATATTGTAATGAGTATGTTTCAGTTCTTTCTGTATTATTGATACACTCTCCCATCAGATACGTGTTTACAAACATTATCTTTCAGGTCTGTGGTTTGTCTTTTTATTTTCTTTTCAGTGTCTTTCAACGAGCAGGGAGTTAAATTCAATTACTCATTTTTTAGGGGTTCTGCTTTTTATAAACGTTCTAGAAAATCTTCGCCTAACCTAAGATCCCAAAAATTTTCTCCTATGTTTTTTTTTAATTTTTTAATTTAATTTAATTTATTTTTTAATACAGGTTCTTATTAGTCATCAATTTTATACACATCATGGTATACATGTCAATCCCAATCTCCCAATTCAGCACACCACCATACCCAACCCCCCGTGGCTTTCAGCCCTTGGTGTCCATACTTTTGTTCTCTACATCAGTGTCTCAATTTCTGCCCTGCAAACCGGTTCATCTGTACCATTTTCTAGGTTCCACATACATGTGTTAATATACGATATTTATTTTTCTCTTTCTGACTTACTTTACTCTGTATGGCAGTCTCTAGATGCATCCACATCTCAACGAATGACCCAATTTCATTCCTTTTTATGGCTGAGTAGTATTCCATTGTATATAGGGGCCACAACTTCTTTATCCATTCGTCTGTTGATGGGCATTCAGGTTGCTTCCATGACCTGGATATTGTAAATAGTGCTGCAATGAACATTGGGGTGCATGTGTCTTTTTGAATTATGGTTTTCTCTGGGTATATGCCTTGCAGTGGGATTGCTGGATCATATGGTAATTCTACTTTTAGTTTTCTAAGGAACCTCCATACTGTCCTCCATAGTAGCTGTATCAATTTACATTCCCACCAACAGTGCAAGAGGGTTCCCTTTTCTCCACACCCTCTCTAGCATTTGTTGTTTGTACATTTTCTGATGATGCCCATTCTAACTGGTGTGAGGTGATACCTCATTGTAGTTTTGATTTGCATTTCTCTAATACTTAGTGGTGTTGAGCAGCTTTTCACGTGCTTCTTGGCCATCTGTAGGTCTTCTTTGGAGAAATGTCTATTTAGGTTTTGTGTCCATTTTTGGATTCAGTTGTTTGTTTCTTTAATATTGAGCTGCATGAGCTGTTTATATATTTTGGAGATTAATCCTTTGTCCGTTGTTCCATTTGCAAATATTTTCTCCCATTCTGAGGGTTGTCTTTTCGTCTTGTTTATGGTTTCCTTTGCTGTGCAAAGCTTTCAAGTTTCACTAGGTCCCATTTGTTTATTTTTGTTTTTATTTCCATTACTCTAGGAGGTGGATCAAAAAGATCTTGCTGTGATTTATGTCAAAGAGTGTTCTTCCTATGTTTTCCTCTAAGACTTTTATAGTATCTGGTCTTACATTTAGGTCTCAAATCCATTTTGTGTTTATTTTTGAGTATGGTGTTAGGGAGTGTTCTAATTTCATTCTTTTACATGTAGCTGTCCAGTTTTCCCAGCACCACTTATTGAAGAGACTGTCTTTCCTCCATTGTATATCCTTGCCTCCTTTGTCATAGATTAGTTGACCACAGGTGCTTGGGTTTATCTCTGGGCTTTCTATCTTGTTCCATTGATCTATGTTTCTCTTTTTGTGCCAGTACCATATTGTCTTGATTACTGTAGCTTTGTAGTATAGTCTGAAGTAAGGGAGTCTGATTCCTCCAGCTCTGTTTTTTTCCCTCAAGACAGCTTTGGTTATTCAGGTCTTTTCTGTCTCCATACAAATTTTAAGATTTTTTTGTTCTAGTTCTGTAAAAAATGCCATTGGTAATTTGATAGGGATTGCATTGAATCTGTAGATTCCTTTGGGTAGTATGGTCACTTTCACAATGTTGATTCTTCCAATCCAAGAGCATGGTATATCTCTCTATTTGTTGGTATCATCTTTAATTTCTTTCATCGGTGTCTTATAGTTTTCTGCATATAGGTGTTTTGTCTCCCTAGGTAGGTTTATTCCTAGATATTTTATTCTTTTTGTTGCAGTGGTAAATGGGAGTGTTTTCTTAATTTCTCTTTCAGATTTTTCATCATTAGTGTATCGGAATGCAAGAGATTTCTGTGCATTAATTTTGTATCCTGCAACTTTACCAGATTCATTGATTAGCTCTAGTAGTTTTCTGGTGGCATTTTTAGGATTCTCTATGTATAGTATCATGTCATCTGCAAACAGTGACAGTTTTACTTCTTCTTTTCCAATTTGTATTCCTTTTATTTCTTTTTCTTCTCTGATTGCCGTGGCTAGGACTTCAAAAACTATGTTAAATAATAGTGGTGAGAATGGACATCCTTGTCTTGTTCCTGATCTTAGAGGAAATGCTTTCAGTTTTTCACCATTGAGAATGATGTCTGCTGTGGGTTTGTCATATATGGCCTTTATTATGTTGAGGTAGGTTCCCTCTATGCCCACTTTCTGGAGAGTTTTTATCATAAATGGGTAGTGAGTTTTGTCAAAAGCTTTTTCTGCATCTACTGAGATGAGCATATGGTTTTTATACTTCAATTTGTTAATATGGTGTATCACATTGATTGATTTGCATATATTGAAGAATCCTTGCCTCCCTGGGATAAATACCACTTTATCATGGTGTATGATCCTTTTAATATATTGTTGGATTCTGTGTGTTTGTATTTTGTTAAGGATTTTTGCATATATAGTCATCAGAGATATTGGTCTGTAATTTTTTTTTTTGTAGTATCTTTGGTTTTGGTATCAGTGTGATGGTGGCTTCATAGAATGAGTTTGGGAGTGTTCCTTCCTCTGCAATTTTTTGCAAGAGTTTGAGAAGGATGGGTGTTAGCCCTTCTCTAAATGTTTGATAGAATTCACCTGTGGAGCCATCTGGTCCAGGACTTTTGTTTGTTGGAAGAGTTTTAATCATGGTTTCAATTTCATTACTTGTGATTGGTCTGTTCATATTTTCTATTCCTTCCTGGTTCAGTCTTCGAAGTTTATACCTTTCTAAGAATTTGTCTATTTCCTCCAGGTTGTCCATTATTGGCATAGAGTTGCTGTAGTAGTCTCTTAGGATGCTTTGTATTTCTGCTGTGTCTGTTGTAACTTCTCCTCTTTCATTTCTAATTTTATTGATTTGTGTCCTCTCCCTCTTTTTCTTCATGAGTCTGGCTAATGGTTTACCAATTTTGTTTATCTTCTCAAAGAACCAGATTTTAGTTTTCTTGATCTTTGCTATTGTTTTCTTTGTTTTATTTCATTTATCTCTGCTCTGATGTTTATGATTTCTTTCCTTCTGCTAACTTTGGGTTTTGTTTTTTCTTTTTTCTTTTAAGAAGTTTAAGTCTTTGTTAGGGGAGGTCATGGAGAACACTGAAGATTGGCTGTTATCTCTGCCAAGATGATGAGGCTTTTATCTCTCCAATACCAGAGAACATATTGGGTATTGATATTCTGCAAGGTCAATCTCTAACTTCCTCCAGGTTACAGTAATCAAACCAGTGCTGAAGAACCAGTACTGAATGCCATCTGGGAACCAGTAAGCCTGTCACCCTCGAAATGAGTGGTAACTACCAGATAACAAAAACTTCCTGGGGAGCATAAGGAAATAGGAGTAACCATCTAAGAACTATCCTTAGCTGGTATTGTACACCCTGCCAGTAGTGCTTTCTACAGCTTGTATGGCTGGTAAAAAAGCCAGATGCTCCTGGAAGATGATGACCATGAACCACTGAGAACTGAGCCAGGTGGTGCCCCCGTCCACACGACTGTGCCCAGCATCACCACCATCTCGGATACCTTGGCCACGATCCTAGGAGTGTGCCATGCTGGACCGCACTTAGCAGATGCCTTTCTCAGCCCACCACTGCCTCTGAGTCACAAGATCAATTTGCCTTCACATCAGAGAGGCAACGACAGACCTTCCAAGTGCTCCCCCAAGGCCACCTACATGGCCCTTCAATATGTCATGAGGATGGTGGCCCGACCGAGACCCATCTACACCCTCCTTCCCACATCAGTAAAATGGGCCCATCACATTGATGATCTATTGCTAACAAGTGAAGACTTGCCTCTGCTGCAGGACGCTCTGCAGGCTTGGCTGGAACATCTGTGAGGGAGAAGACAGGCAGTGAACCCACTGAAAATTCAAGGCCCAGAGATGACCCTAGGCTTCTGGGAGTCACTTGGTTGAATAAGACACATTTTGTCGCAGAAGCTGTGTTTGCTAAAGTGGAAGCCTAACCAACTCCTAACAATGTAAAGAAGATGCAAGCCTGTGTAGGGTTTTAGGGTTTGGGGGACTTTTTCCTCCTCTTGGAACAGAGCTTCTATCCCTCATTTTGCCTGGTAAGGAAAAGGAACATGTGGGCCTGGGGATCAGGGAAGGGAGTGCTGTGGAAAAGGCAAAGATACCAGGGAAGTAGATCAAAGCTCTGGGTGTGTCCCAAGCAGGGCTGCCATTTGTGCTAGATTTGTCTGTGACTCTGGGATGTATGGGTCAGACACTGTGGCAGAGACAACAGAAGAGGACAGTGTCCCTAGGATGCTGGTCCCAGCTAGAAGGGAACCTGATGTACCCCCAGAGAGCAACAGCTCCCGCAGTATACACAGTGCTCCTCCAGATGGAGCATCTCAGGAAGGATAATCTGCAACAGCTAATGGGCAGAACAGAGAGGTTTGGCTGGTGATCACGCAGGAACCGGGGCTGTCAACACTGTGCTCTGACAATTGGGCTTAGGAAAGGGAATGCTGAGGAGTGGATGAGTCATGAGTGGGCCCTTATGGGGTCAGAATGTGTGGAGGGACACTTGGGTTCACCTACAGTAGCCTGAGGTAGTCCTCACTGTTCCCATGTCCCAATTCCTAAGGAACCAACACCCCCTGGCAATCAGGAAACTGATGCCCTAGCTTGTATACAAGCCCAAGAAACTGACCCTTCAGCAGATGGAATGAACAGAAAGAGCAGCCACCACAGAACCCAGGTGGGGTGGTATATTGCCAAGGATGCCAGATTGTCCTCAGAATACAGTGGCTCAGTTAAGGCAGTAACAGCATGTCCTGTGTGTTCTAAAAGCCCAAGGCAACTGCCAAAGTAGTCCAGGCCATCCACTGGAGTTCCCAAAGGATGAGGGATTGGCAAATTCATGATATTGGACCCCTCCCTCTGAGTGAGGGTTCTAAATATACTTGGTTTGTGTGGACATCGTATCTGGCTTAACCCAAGCTTTCTCCTGTTGCCATGCAAACCAGGTTGCTCCCGTTAGGGGATTAGAGAGACTGAGAACCATGTACAGATACCCTACTTGGATAGACAGCGATTGGGGGTCACGTTTCAAAGCTCATCATGTGTAAGACTTGGCAAGAAACAATGACACTGAGTGGAGGGTCCATCTCCCTTTTAATCCACAAGCAGCAGGTTTGGTAGAATGGAAAAATGGAATATTAAACAGCCAATTAAATTACTAACAGGTAAAACCACCTTGGCCACGTGGACTAAAGTACTATTTCAGGCTTTAATACAGTTGAATGACTGACCAGGAGGGCCTGTTTTCCATATGCCAGCCTGGAACCCCTGCTAAGACACCCAACACCATGAGGGTAGGAAAGTCACCCTTACCCTGGATCAAGATGCCGTGCTGCTGAGAACACCAAGCCCCGTCATGCTCGGGAATTTGTAATGGGATGTCCCACGAGGATGGGTGAACTAGTTCCTACCCCTGGGTGACGGGACTACTCAGTCTCCACTGGGGTAACACTGTCCTGCTGCAAGACGGACCTGCCAAAACGCATTATGCCTGGAATGGAATACACACCTGGAAAGAGGCGAGAAGGTAGGGGGTCCTGGTCTGCCATATCTCACCCCCAGTCTGTGTCCTCACAACTGATGGTGCTGCTGTCCCCAGCCAACATGTATGGCATGAACAACCAGGTCAAGCTCCTAAAGCTGCCAACCTCCCTCTCCCAAAGGCCAGGTGGACATGTCCTGTTTGTTTCCCACTGGTATGATCTTTTGTCTGCCTTCTTTGTTCCCTCCCTTGGACTGAAGGACCCTACAGCCTGTACTAACTTCACCCAGCAAGCCCTGAATGATAACCAAAAAAGCCTGTCCTTACTGAACACAAAATGTCTCTAATGAGAAGTGTCGTCCTCCAAATAGAATAGCCTTGGACATCATTACTGCCTCAAAAGGAGGCACCTGTGCCATTATCCAAACAGAATATTGTGTGTTCCCACCTGATGTGTCTGCTAATGTATCACCACAAGTGAAGGCCCTGAGTGATCTGGCCCCCAGCCTCGGGGACTTAATAAATCAATGGTTTAGATCATGAGGCTGTTGATGGAAAATGTGGTCACTAATTTTAAGACTCATTGTCTAGACGTGTGTTTTCTTTTGCATGTGCCTATTCTGTTGCTGAGGCATCTGCCCCCAGTGAGAGCCAGAGGGCCACGCAATGAGCCACTTCATGCTGCTGAAACTCCTCGTGGACCACTCGGCACACTGTAGAAGGGAGAGGGGGTGTAAAATTGTAAGAGCCTGTCACCGGGGTGGAGTTTTGGAGGAGGTCATCGAGAAGATGTGACCCTGGCAATTAGAGGCTTCCCACCTCCTCCTCGTCCTTGGAATGTGTGCTCTGCTTGTCTCCCCTGGTCCCAGAAGCAGCCCCAAGGATGCTGCACTGAGAGTGATGTGTTGAGATCATCTAGACTGTGTATATGATTGAGCCCAGTTAAGGCCTCCGCATAAACTTTTCAGATTCTGGTTTGTAAGTTCCCTTGCTTGTTAAACCTACCACCTGCCATCTGGAGTGGTCTGCCTCTTTCTTCCATCCTTCCCTGTCCTCCCTGTTCAAGGGCTGGTTTCAGATTTCACCCGGGGAAGCTCCCTAGGAGGGTGGGAACCAACAATTTTCAATTCTTGTCCGAGGTATATGTCTCCATTAATTTAGGTCTTCTTTATTTTATACTTTTTAAAAATTAAGGTACATATATTTGACATATTTTGAAGAATTATTCCTATGTATCTCATGTTTTTGATCTAATTGTAAATGATAGTCTCTTTTGTATATTTCAATTGCCAGTGGTTCATGACTGCTACATGGAAATATAATTTTTTTATGTGGATGTTATATCCTGAAATGTTATTAAATTTGTGTATCAGCCAACTTCATTATTGATTATTGGCCATTTTCTACCTAGACCAACATGTCATTTGCAATCAAGGATGGTGTTTAATTTCTTCTTTTTCAATAGGTAGGCCTTTTGTTTAATTTTTAAATTTCCCTGCCATGTTTGATGGTTAATTTCTTCCAGTATAGTGCTGACAGAAGTGATGAGAGCTGATATCTTTAACTTGTTACTCTTACTAGGAGGAAAATATTCAAACTATTACCATTAAATATAATATTAGCTGCAGGTTCTTCCTTCTCTGGATTTTTTTAAAATCAGATTGAGGAAGTTCCCTCTCTATATTGCTGACATGTTAAAATGGAATATTTATCCTTATCTCAAGTAAGTTTTATCTGGATTATGATAACTTCTCCCAGATTGCTTTACCTGCTTTGTTTTACTGCTCTGCATTCTCTGTGGCTAATTTAAGACTTCCTCTCTTTTTACGTTTCCTATTAAAAATTTTTAATGTAATAAAGTTGTTTCTGAACTTGCTTTCTTTAAATTTGTAATCTTCCTTTTATGTCATCCTCTATTCTTAAATAATATATTTTTTCTCTCTCAATTTATTGAATCCGTATTGTTCTAGAGCTTAAAGGAATTATGGAAAATTCCTTCTTCTTTCATTTGTTTCAAGGTGGTGAATTAAAATGTATAATTATCTCTATTATTCTGATGTTAAAATTACAGCTATCTATTCAGTGATGTACATAAAAAACAATAAGTGGATATTTAGAAATATTTGGGTATTTGCAGCCAGAGAGATGGAATAAATGTCAGACAAGGCTGAAAATGAAAATGCCAGATTACCAATGCTTTTTTACAAACATCGGTATCCCCCATTTTTATGGAATTTCTTTTCATGTTTTTTTATGTAAGTTGCATTTTTCTTTTCCATATATTCTTCTATACCATTATAGACCATTTCTATACCACCTATACCATTTTTACACATTTATTAAAATGTGTACAAAAGAAAGGAATAATGCATCTTGCTCTTTAGCTTTTTTTAGCAAAGAACTTTATATTCTCTTTAATCCTGCTTTTCTCTGTTCATAAAAACTATTTATATGAAGAAAATCTCTTAATGAATAGAAAATATTCTTAAAACAATTGATACACTACTTTTTTACAGAGAGAAAAAGTTAATGCATCCTTCCACTCCTAACTAATCTTCAAACACCATTAAATCTCCACCACAGTCAAGCTTAGCAGATTTAATTTGTAGAAAGTACAACGAAAACAATTTGGAAGACTTTGGGGGCCACTTACTTTTATTTTCTAAATTAATTTTCTCCTAACCAGAGCACAGTAAAGAGCAAAGTGAAATGCACAATAAAAATAAAACCGATTTTTAAAAATACCTTTATAAAACCTTAACATTGTTCTCTGGAGTCCTTTTTAGGATTGCAAAGTGTGGTTTTAAGGCAGGAACTTTCTTTTCATCAAACTTTTAATTTAAAATGTTCAGGCAACCACCAACAGACAAATAAACACGTAAGCCCTAAGGGAAAGACTGCATAATTACAAGTGCTCAGAGTCTGAGACATTTCTGCACGTTGGCACTCTGTTCCCTGGAGTATCTTTTACACCTACTAACCCAAATAAATGCCCATTGTATGTGATTTCCCCTATGCCTCTTTCACACTCAATCACTAGCCTTTTTGTTTAGGAACATCTTCCTTTTAATGTGATGCTCCTCTTTAATCCAGCATTTTGTTAGCACAGGCAAGAGTGATTTCATGATATTAAGCAATTTTATCGGTCCTTCTCCCAAGATTCTCAGTGATTTAATAGCAGTTATTTTTGTCTTAAATATGATCAATCTGAAAACCTTTCATTTCCTCTACTCTCTTTTCTCCTTTTTTCCCTTTTATAACTGCAACCTTCACCTCATGTATATTGCACAAATGCAGGTCAAGATTATGGTTATGCAAATTAGAAAACATTAAAATAAAACTGCTATCATCTCTGAGTGCTTCATTCCAAAGAAACATAGCAACCTTTAAGGTTTTAGTTAAAAGTCACACCCTCCAATCTGAGACAATTCATTGGTTCTTTCACCTGATGGGATTGGAGTTGTGGTACTTAGTAAAAATTTTTAGCAATCTTGAACTAAGAAAAATGTCCATAGTTAAGCAAATATGTTCATCATTAGGATTATAATTGCATTTTAATTCTAAGATGAATAACTATTTTCATCTCCACTATAGCACCACAATTGAGATAGGTAGGAAACAAATGTTCCATCGTGGGTTACTGACCCACAGATAATCAATTATGATGCTACACACAGGGAATAGGGGGACATAATGAGGTCCAAGTTATAAATTTCAAGATAGTCTCTGGTGGACATGAACAAACATTATCTAGTCTATTATCAATATATCACAAAGTGAATATATTTAGAGTCTTATTTTTAAAATTTTAAGTACTACTTAATGAAGCTGTGTTCTGAGAGCCAATTCCCTAGAAATAAGTGCATTGTTCTTAATAGGTTTCTCATGCTAAATAAAAAAGTCAAGGCAAGGAAAAGCGAAAATCTATGTCGTTCAGATAAAGAGGAAGTTAATAGAAAGGATGCACAGAAGAGACAAGATATGCCAATATAAAGCTAAGGTGTAAAGATAAATACACCTATAGTTTTATTAATTTTCTGCCTTAGGCTTTGGACTTTGGAAGGACAGTCTATAATTGCTTATGTCATTGAGCTTAACACTGAATACCCAGATTTGTATCACATTGGACAATCTGATTATATATGTTCATTCAGAAACATATTTATCTTCTTGGTTTCCTGCTCATCAGAATATTAACATTAATTCATACATGATATTGTTATACCTTGTTCTGAAAAGGTAAATCAATACATTAAAATATTGCTAACATTATTAAACATCTTAAAGATTTCAGCTTGATGAGTACATGACAGGATGTCACTTGTCATCATTTTAGAAATATATACCTCCATCACTTGCATTAAGTGTGTCTTCTTTCACAACAAATCGATGTGGCGAGAAAACAGGAATAGCGGCTAACGATACTCAACATCTTTTCATGTGTTTATTTGCCATTTGTGTATTCTATCTGGTGAAATGTGTTATGTCTTTTGCTCATTTTTTAATTTGTTTGCTTTTTCTACCGTTGAATTTGAGAGTTCTTTATATTTTCTAGACACTAGTTCTTTGTTGGCTATGTGGATTCAAACATCTTCTCCTGTAGCTTGTATTTTCATCTTCTTAAGGTCTTGTTGAGCAATTTTTTAAAAAATTGTAATGACGTCCAAGATATCAATTGTTTCTTTTATGAACCATGGTTCCACGTCAAATCTAAAAATTTTTGCCTAGCCCTAGTTTCCAAGATTTTCTTTTTTTCTAAAAGTTTTCTAGTTTTATATTTTATATTTCAATCCATGATCCATTTGTGTTCATCTTTGTACAAGTTGTACGACTTAGGTTGAAGTTTATTATTTTGGCTTTGGATATCCAATTTTCCAGTACCATTTGTTGAAAAGGCTATCTTTCTTCGATTAAATTGCTTTTGCAACTTTGTCAAATATCAATTGGACATATTTTTGTGGTTCTATTTCTGAGCTCTCTGTTCTGCTACATTGATGTATGTGTGTATCCCTTCTGGAAATTCTTTGATTACTCTGGCTATGTAATAAATCGAAATCAGGTAGACTAATTCCTCCCACTTAATTCTTTTTTTATTTGACATTGTTTTATCTGTACTAGTTACTTTGCAAACACATATAAATTTTAGAATAATCTCATATATCATTATAAAAAATTTTCCTGGGATGACTAAGTTTTTTAACAAACTTTTGTTTTAGAACATTTAGATTTACAGAAAAACTGTAAAGCTAATACAGAGAGTTCCCATACACCCCACACCCAATTTCCCTTATTATTAACATTTTACAGTAGTGAAGTACATCTGTCACAGCTAATAAACTGATATTGATTCATTATTATCACCTAAGGTCCATGCTGTATTCAGATTTCCTGAATTCTTTTTTTTTTACCCTATTATTCTTTTTCTACTCCAGGATCTCATCCAGGACACCACGTTATGTTTAGTTGTCATGTCTCCTCAGGCCCCTCTTGTTTCAACAGCTTTACAAAGTTTCCTTGTTTTTGATGAACTTCATTGACAGTTTTGAGGAGAACTGGTGAAGTAGTCTGTGGCATGACCCTCAACTGGGATTTGCCTGATGATTTTCTCATTATTTGATGGTAGATATAGGATTGGGGGAGAAAGAGCACAGAGGTAAAGTGCCATTATTCATCTCTTCTTATCAAAATGTGTCCTATCAACATGAATTATCGTGACTGCCATTACCCTTCTTTAGCTGGTTGGCATGCTCTTCATCAGGGTTCTCTACTCGAAAGTCGAAAGTTGCTCTTTTCTCCCTTTTACGTACGCTGCTCTTTTTAAGGAAGTCACCATGCACGGCTCATACTTAGAGAGGGTGATATTTTGAGTTATGCTCCATCTCCTTGACGGTGCAGTATCTGCATGAATTATTTGGGATCCTTCTATACAGATTTCTCTCTCTCCCCCACTGATTTATTTATTCATTCGATCATTCTTTTATGTCAGCGGCACTCATGTATATTTATGTCATACTTTAAGTTACAATCCAAAACTACTTTATTTATTTTGTTTCTCAAATTGTTCTAGCTTTGATCATTGGGAGCCCTTTCAATTAGGTCCTGTGTCCCTTTGACATATCCCCTCATTGTTTTTGTACGTTTGATTTGATTCATTTTCCTGTTCTGAGCATTCCCTTCATTCCGCCACTACAAAAGTCTCTAGGTTCATCTCGCATATTTGCTACTCTACTCGTATAACTGGCTCTTTCTCCAGGGATTCTGGGTCCTGGTTTCTTTTATTAAATCATGTTATTATAAATTGATTAGTGTTTTTAATTAGTAAAACACCACTCATTATTTCATTTCAAAATGCAGCATAAAAGTTATTGCTCAGTGGGCCTCAGCAATGAGGAAGGAGGCAGGGAGAATGTTATAGTAGAAAAACACATAAGAAAAATACATTATATTTACTGAAATTATATACTCTGCTTCTTTTAATCTCAGATTTTAAACTACTGATTTTAGGCACTTCTAAGGAAATGGCTCATGCTTCATAGATTTCATGAGGAATGTTAGGTTTTCCATCTTCCATGGGTACATTTGATTTCTGTATTATGTACAGTGTGTGAAAACCTCCATGCCCATCCTGCAGGAACGTGATATACAGATGAACTTCATTACTGATGTCCTTGTATTCAGTCCAGAGCTACAGGTCAAAATAAGTTTGTGCTGACAATATGACAACACCGAAGTTAAAAGACTATATCACCATGCTTATACCTTTATATTAGTACAGATTTGGGGAGATGAATTACTGTTCAACGTCAAATCAGAGCACCCCCCCCCAATTTTTTCTCATGTTAGTGATCCATTTGTATTTAAAACTCCCAATTTCATACAACTGAATTGAACTGAATTACAAAAGTTAGGTTTGGGATTATAAAAAGTCATTTTCTAGACTTTCCTTCTTAACTGAATTTAGTCTGAAAATCCCAGAATTTTCATACAGTATTTATATATGATTTCAGAGCATTATCGTAATTCCAATTTAATTTTAACTTCTTACTTGCTAAAGTACTAGCTCCAATGTAGTAAAATACATTTGATAGGAAAACTCAAAATAAAATTGATGTTCATTATCAACCATGTACCCATTTAATGTGACAGTGGTAGATAAAATCTAGAGTATAGTTATATATGACTATATTTCAGTGATTTATATCTTAAAGAAATAATATGTTCTTAAAATTACAACCAAATATGAGGTAAACCATGATTTCATTAGTTTACATCTTTATGTACAGAAACATTTTTCAGGCATGGTAGCAATTTAGTTTATTTTAATGATTGTTGGACAACAATTTCTATGTTGCAGAAATAGTACAAGACCATGACAAAGGAGATAATGTGAGATGCTAACCTCTCCATGGAGTTTATAATGATAGAAGGCAAGCCTACACTTGTTCTATCAAATGATAAGTTCAATGGTGGCAAAAACTCAGATAGAAGCATATTCTGTTGAATCAGGCTTAAGTGACTTAATTTTCTAAATAAGATTAACTAGATACTAGTAATGTGCAAACAGGGCCTATGCTACTTTTAAATCACCCTCCAAAGTACTTGATTCATGCTCTCCATTTAAAATACCCTCAATCTATCTTAATGATTTGCCTGAACAAGGTGAAAACTTTCCTTTCCTCCAATTCAACTCAAGATGTTTATCATCTTAAAAGTTTAATTTAGGAGTTACAGCATATCATGGTGTTTAAACCCGTGGTTTTGGACATCAGATCAGCATTTTATTCCCAATGCCAGAATTTATAAGAATTAATAAGCTATTGTGACCCTGATTAATTTATTTCACCGTAGACTTGGTTTCCTCATCTGTAAAATGGGGAGAAAGAGTACCTACCTCACAGAATTATTATAAAGGTTAATAGTGATATTTTAGTGTTGTAAATGATCACTATAATATTGAATGGTAATTAGTACAAATAATTTATTCTAAACATGCTAACAATTTCATAATTTCAAAACAGGCTCTGACAAGGACTCATATATTACAAGTAGTAGACCAAGAAGTCCGTTTTCCTTTTATCCTCTTTACACAATTTTTGAATTAATGATAGAACAACACTGTGAAATAGTCAAAGAAAAGTGGATAATTTTCTATTTTCAGATGCTTATGCTTGAGCCAGAGAGCTTAAAATATATGCCTGGTGCAATGTTATTACAGGATCTGAACTACATTTCAGGGTGTTTAGCTCTATTCCACAGGTATTTCTTTATGCTGCACTCACATTCATATAATGTTTTAACCATTTTTGGAATATCTGTGTTAATCAACTCCTTGAAATTATACATTGAGCTTCTAGTCATGGCTACCTATGTAATTAAGTCTGAACTCTGCAAAATCGTTCTTACCAGATTTAGAAGTCATGTGGGTTTTTTTTAGGGTAATAAAGATACAAAAGCAGGTTCTTTGTTTCCATTTTCTGACACTGTGTTAACCAACACTTCACAATTTACTAACACCTAAATTCGCCAGGCAGACCTCTGCGTTTTACTTGAACTTCAAGTGTACCTGCAGCTTCCTAAAAGCACCAAGTAGGGTTCAATATGCAAATATTTGTGTATTCATATATAAGAGAGGAGCTGCAATATGGATTCCTTTGCTTTTATTGTTTGAAGTCATATTCACAATTCAAGCCATACGGTTTCTTTTCAAAGTTAATGCACTGAAGTGGATGCCAGAAAAAAGAATGCTGTGAAAGCCGTCATAAATCTTATAATAGTCTGTAAGATTTTTGGCGATGTGTGCACCCAAATAAAGGGCTTTCATTTGCTGTTAAAGGCTGTTCATAGGTTGATAAATGGCACGTATACCAAAACCCATTTTTGTGTCACTCTTATGCAAAATTAGCTTTTAACAAAGAAGTAGATGGCTGTATTGTCACAAAGTTTTAAATAAGAAACAGAATTTATGCTTGTAGGCTTCTTTCTCGTTTAGGAATAAGGTAGGAATCTCTCCCCACCCTTAATATATAAAAGGATGGTAGAGGTTCAATAACTATATGGTGAATGATTGAGTGAATGAATGAATAGTGATTAATTCTTTACCTAAAGATTATGATCCAAACATGATCTTGCTACCAATATTGAGATATTCAAATCTTTGCTTGGCTAACTATTAACCCGTCTGTATAGCACTGAATGTCTGTGTATGAGGGATTTTATTTTCCAAGTAGAAAAGGAGTCTAGAGTTCACATTTTACAGTAAGTTTGGAAGGAGAATTCAACCCTTGGGCAATATGTGAATTTACCGTGTTCATTTTCTGACTCGATCTGACCCATGACTGGACATACCTTCAGGACATCTAGGGTCCTAACCACCTTCCGGAGTCCCTGCAGCCACCTCCTGAGGAACCAGCACAGTTTCCAATTTCACTCATGTCATCTCCTAAAGCTACACATGACAGTGAGAAGTGCTGCCACTTGAAATACTTGTCATTCTCCTACGCATACCTTTTTCTGGTTTTAGACATTAATTTTATCATTTCAGTGTTTCGCTAGATTGTCTTAGAGGTGGTCAGTTAAGTTGGTCCTTAAGAGATCCATGTTACCCTTAAGGCATATTTTAGATTCATGACAATTAAGTGCAGTTAGTCAACACAGTTGTCATATTTTTTCAGCGGAGTTCAATTGTACAAGTGCAAAACAACAAAGGCAGAAAATTCAGTTTAATCCTGATTATAATCAACCAAGCAAGATTTAAAGTTCGCTGCAAGGGAGGGAATAATAAAAAAAGATGAAAGCACTGGCATATCGGGTGTCTGGTGAGGACCATCTTCCTGGCTCACAGACAAACACGTTACCTTCACATGGCAAAGAGAGAGAGAGAAAGTTGGAGAGAGAGAGACAGGGAGGAGAGAGAAAGAGGAAGAGAAGGAAGGAAGGAAGGAAGGAAGAAAGAAAGAAAGGAAAGAGGGAGGGAGGGAAGGAAGGAGACGGAGAGGGAAGGAAAGGGGAGGAGAGGAGAGGAGAGGGCAGGGCACTAGCCCTCTGGTATCTCTTTTTATAAGGACATTAATCCTATTATAAGTGTTCCACTCTCAGGACCTAATTACCTCCCAAAGGCCCCATCTCCAAATACCAGCACACTGAGGATTAAGGTTTCAATATGTAGAGTTTGGGGGGACACAAACATTCGGTCCACAGCACACATCCTTCAAGCCTCAATTCCCGCAATGTGTCAATTGTCATTTAACACGTGCTCACGTGTGTTAAGGACAAGAACCCAGAGTATAAGGAACCCCAATCTGTTAGAGGAGGGCTGCCATCAAAACTGTCCACACTTGCTAATAGAGGGAGATGATATGTTTTATTTTCCTGGATATAGTGTCCTAGAGAGAGGGACCTTTATATCCATCTTCCATGTCTATATTTGCCATACAGAACACGTTTGAAAGAATGGCATGGAACAAAAGCTGTCAGTCTTTGTTCAGAAAATTGGCAGAAATGCAAGAGACACAGGAAAGATATTCTCTTAACAACAAACAAGAACAAGTTGTAGAGTTAACCAAGAGAAATCAGAAAGAGAACAAATGGAAAAGAATAAAACAGCTATCGAATTGGTAGATTTTAATATGATATCCAGGGACTTCCCTGGTGGTGCAGTAGTTAAGAATCCGCCTGCCAATGCAGGGGACACAGGTTCAGTCCCTGGTCCAGGAAGATCCCACATGCCGTGGAGCAACTAAGCCCATGAGCCACAACAACCGAGCCTGCGTGCTGCAGCTACTGAAGCCTGCGCACCTAGAGACCGTGCTCCACAAGAGAAGCCACCGCAATGACAAGCCCACACACTGAAACGAAGAGTAGCCCCCTCTCACCGCAACTAGAGAAAGCCCCCGCACAGCAATGAAGACCCAACACAGCCAAAAAAAAAAAAAATGATATCTATAAGAAACATGCTTCAAATATAGAGATAGATGAAAGTAAACGGAGAGATAAAGGACTAACACACAAACACCAACCACAAGAAAGCTGGAGTAGCCACATGAATATGTGACACAATAGACTTTAGAACGAGCAATATTATTAGTGATGAAAACAGATATTTCATAATGAGAGAACTGGACATTCTCAAAGAAGACATACAATCCCAACTAAGCATCTGACAACAGAGATTTGAAGCTCATAAAAGAAATACTAGTAGAACTGAAAGGAAAAAGAGACAAATCCACAATTATAGTCACAGATCACAATATGCTAGTCTCAACAGCTGATAGAGCAATTAGGCCTCAAATGTATACGTGTGTAAGGACCTGAAAACACTATCAGGGAACTTGCTATGTTTGTCACTTGTAATGAGCCACCCAACAACAGGGAACACTCATTCTTTTCAAGTACCCTTAGAACATGCACCAAGATAGAACATATCTTTCACCATCAGGAAAAAAAAGAGACAAATTTAAAAGAATAGAAAGCATGCAAGTTCTGTTCTCAGAGCATAATAGAATTTAACTTAAAATCAAAAATGGTAAGATAACTGGAAAAGTTCCAAATATATGGAAATTACATTACACACTTTTAAATAACCCATAGGTCAAAGAGGAAGTTTACAGCAAAGTTATTAAAATATTTGCCTGAAAGCAAATGAAGTATAACACTGAGGGGTTACATGTCTAGCTATTTTCCCAAAAGGATAAAAGCAATTCATGCACCAGTCAAACCTAATGCCACTCAAAAGTCATCAGTATGTGAATGGGTCATATGCTGTATTGCATCCATACATCCAATACTACATAGCAATGAAAAGAATGAAGTATTTATATAGACTACAATATGAATGAAAGTAAATGTAGTTAGAGAAAGAAGACAGGCAAATAGATTCCATACTGCATGATGCCGTTTTTATAAAATACTAGGAAATACAGTGTATTGTATCAGACAAGAAGCTGAACAATGGTGACCTGGGGATTGGGGGTCTAGGGAAGGTGAAATACTTTTGAGAATGATGGATATACTCATTGTTTTGATTTTGTGATGGTGCTGCAGGTGTATACAAATGTCAAACTTTTGAAGGTTTGCACTTTAAATTTATGCTGTTTATTGTATGCTAATTGTACTTTAAAACGTTAAAATAAGTATTTGAATAAATAAGCAAGCACATTTGTAAATAAGTAAATCAATACCTTTATTTTGTTTCACATTTGATGCATCTGAAATGAGTGTGAGCTTACAATGGATGACATGATATGTGGCAATTATTAAGTTGCTGTCTCTCAGCCCTAAACCTTGTGATGTTCAAGCTGGGGCTCTTTAAACCACACTGCTGCTTTGCTGCTCCTGTCATGTTAGGATTTGCCCATAGAGCATCATAGAGGAACCCTGCGTACATCTTGAGGGTTCTGGAGCAAATCTATGCTCTCTTCCAAAGATCAATATCTTCTTTTGAAAAACATTGGTGGATGCCGCAGGACATCCAGTGACTTGAGCTCACATCATGAATTATGTTTACTTAATCCACACAATCATAATATTGGGTAAGTATAGCAAGCATTCTATCATCAATGCTAATAGTATATAATAAACAATAAATCTTTGTATTTTTGAAATTACAAATTTTCCTTGAATTATCCATTAATAGATTTTTCATTGAAAATTAAAATGTCAGTCATGAATTTCATAAAGCAAATGACTTTTTTTTTCTTCTTAGGGTGGCAGACTCTGATACGAGCAATTTAAAATTACATTTAGGTTATGCTTTATCCAACATTATGCGTTGCCTTTTCTAGCCAAACAATTCAAGCACTGTCATGTAAGGTACGGTATCACACCAATTATGCCCAAGCAGTATTTAATGAAACTGACACAAAATCGTTGATTTGTAGGCAGTTATATTTCCCTAATGGAGCTTGTTAATGGAATTGAATTCTGTTCAGGAATGTTGTTTAATGTCACACCAGTTTATATTATGCTAAATTATCGTCAAACATAAAACAGGAAACAGATTCTACTAAGTCTTAAACGAATCAAAACTATGTTGCAAACTTTTTGATTTGTGATTCAATACAACTTGGAAAAAATAAAATGTAAAGTAGCACAATGTAATGTAAGGACATCTGTGTATTCTGGCAGGTAAAGTGATGAATTGCAATAAATAGGAACTAAAATATGTAAATGTGAAAGCATCTTCATCTTACAAAGCACTTTAAATACTTGAGAGTAAAATTAAATAGCTTGTTTGGTTTCTCTTCTGAAAATGTCCTCACATATAAGGTATTTAACAGAGTATAGTTGATTCATATCTTTGCGTAGTCTCTTTTAAATTAATAGATCTGGTATTTAGAGACAATGTGAAAAATAAAGAAAATACCTAAGTCTGACAAAGAACATATCTATACATCTATTATTTAGTTTAAACCACCATAGTTTTGAAGTGTGCTTTACACCTAAAAATATATCATGCATATTATCAACTGAATATTATTTTATAATAATTTGAAATTGATACATGTTATGTTATCTTATATATGTGCCATAAGTTGTGACCCAAATTCATTTCATTTGACACTTACATTCTATTGCTCAAAATTAGTTATTATATCTTAAAAATTTCCAAAAGTATTTATTTATATTGATCTTTTATAGATTATGTATAAATATTTGAGAGTACTTTGGCTGTGTTTTTCCCCTCGAGATGGATAAGTTGGTCATATACTCTCTCAGTTTTTCTCTACCTAAAAAGAATATCATTACACATGTGTGACAACAACAGCACAGCTGTATGTGATGCCAATAGACTCAGACAACTCAGAGGACTATCGGGGAGACCAGAGTAAAGGCATTCAGAGGGTGCAGCTAAAATCACAGTCATCCTGAAGGTCATGACGATTGTGCACTTTCCCAATGCTGTGTCCTCTGAGGAAAGAACTTCTGGTTCTCCCCTCTCTGAATGAGTGAGGGGTAAACTCATCAACTCGCTGAATTGAGAAAGTAGCCTCCAGGCCACACACAGATCTAAGGTTACAGGTAGAAACCTCACTGCTTCAGGGAGCTTAAGCACAATCCACAGCTGACTCCTAAAGCATCCTAACCCAGGGTGTCCTGGGGTATAACGTGAGCAGGACATCAGAGGCTGCACTGAATTATTCCAGCCAAATCACTACAGCAAACAAACACAATCTTTAAATTCAAAGACAAAAACAGTTTGAAAGTTAAATGATGGGGACAAAAGATATACTATGCAAACAGCAACCAGAAAAGAGCTGGAGTGTCTATGCAAACACCACATTAAATAGACATTAAGACAAAACCATTGCTAGAGATAAAACGATACTTTCCAATGCTGCCTCAGAAGATTTCCATCTGTCTAACCTTTATCACATGCCTATGTTCTTGTTTTCTCTCTTTCTTTCTCAGTTTCCACAACTGGATTATTTTCCTTCATCCCATTCTATCCATCACCCCATGGAAATCTATTTCAATTTCATTTATTTAGGGAATCTGTTTATACCGTTTAAACAGTCTCTTTTTTCTTTTTTTTTTTCGAATTTTTGAATTTTATCTTATTCATTTTTTATACAGCAGGTTATTATTACTCATCAATTTTATACACATCAGTGTATACATGTCAATCCCAATTGCCCAATTCATCACACCACTACCCACACACCCCCACCGCTTTCCCTCCTTGGTGTCCATACATTTGTTCTCTACATCTGCGGCTCAATTTCTGCCCTGCAAACTGGTTCATCTGTACCATTTTTCTAGGTTCCACATATATGCGTTAATATACAATATTTGTTTTTCTCTTTCTGATTTACTTCACTCTGTATGACAGTCTCTAGATCCATCCACGTCTCAACAAATGACCCAATTTCGTTCCTTTTTATGGCTGAGTAATATTACCACATCTTTATCCATTCGTCTGTCACTGGGCATTTAGGTTGCTTCTATGACCTAGCTATTGTAAACAGTGCTGCAATGAACACTGGGGTGCATGTGTCTTTTTCAATTATGGTTTTCTCTGGGTATATGCCCAGTAGTGGGATTGCTGGATCATATGGTAACTCTTTTTAGTTTCTTAAGGAACCTCCATACTGTTCTCCATAGTGGCTGTATCAATTTACATTCCCAGCAACAGTGCAAGAGGGTTCCCTTTTCTCCATACCCTCTCCAGCACTTGTTGTTTGTAGATTTTCTGATGATGCCCATTCTAACTGGTGTGAGGTGATACCTCACTGTAGTTTTGATTTGCATTTCTCTAATAATTAGTGATGTTGAGCAGCTTTTCATGTGATTCTTGGCCATCTGTATATCTTCTTTGGAGGAATGTCTATTTAGGTCTTCTGCCCATTTTGGGGCAGTTTCAAAAAACAGAGTTTCAAAAAACAGAGTGCAAGCTCTACTGAACAACTTTGCTAAACAGTGTATATTGATGAGCTGTGTTCTCATCCTCTTATACCAAAATCTATTATTTGAACAAAAGGATTCTATACCCATGGAATAATTTTATGTGTACCCAGGACTTAAAATGATCACCCCTCTGCTGACACTTTTTTAAATATTAGGGAATATATATATATATATATTCCTTAAGCTTATATTATATACCTCAAGTCTTTGACCATTGGTATACTTTGCAATCTCTGTCTGCAAACATTTCTTTCTGTCTTTCCATGGCAACCCCAGACTGTATTATAGTATTATCTTTTCCAGACAGTCTTTCCTGACTTCTCTTCAAATTAAGGCCTGAAGCTCCTCTATCACCATATCATTAACAGCAAAGTACTCATCAAACAGTATTGCACAACAGTATTTATTCCTATATACCTCCTATTAATCAGATAGTTCCTGAGAGTGATACCATTAGACAGTAGAATTAAATTATTTCAATGTATCATATGGTCTCTTTTTGTAATTTTTCATTATCTTTTTATTCATCAACTTACATACACTTTACTCCATTATACATAAACCTTAAATTTGAGGATCATTGCCCCTGAGAAAAGACAAGACAAAAGGATGCGGGGAAAACAGAGATTGCAACGCTGGTTTTAAGCTGAAAAGCAGCTTTAAAAGTCAGATTCCCGGAGCTCCACGCGTAAAAAGGTTCAGAGTCATCATTCCTGTAATCACCGTAAGACAAAGCCAGATGCACTGAAAATCAATGACTTTTCTTGGACCCATCAGGAGAACTGAGTTTGTAGGGCAAACTGCCCACATCTGTAGAGTCACAGCCAAAATGTGCTCACCTGGAGCAGAAGCTGCTGGAGACAAATGGAAGGGACTCTCTGGTGGCGATTCTGATGAACTGCTAGAGGCTGTGTGGACTGGCGTGAGAGGGAGGAACTCCTGAGACCACAGTCTGGAGGGGCCCTCACACGTTCACGGGCTTGGCCTTCAGCAGCTCCAACACATTCTCAGTCAAGATCCAAGAAAGACCCCTCACGCCACGACTGGCAGAGTGGAGGAATCATCATTGCCAAATATGCACAGAGCCTCCTCCACAAAAAAAGGCTATTTCACAAGGAAAAGGCATTACCAGAGTATGACTCCAGCCCCCTTTAATTTTCCTTTTTCACCTAAGTGGGGGAGGGATCATCAACAAGGGTAAGAAATTCGAGTGGCTATAGGTTGGGAATGCAACAGACAGGGAGGGAAACAGGGCCAGAGATAAAACACTACATGACAGAGAAATGCAGGTAAAGGTCACACTCCTAAGATGCAGGCCTCCTAAAAGGCTATTTAGGAAATTATAGAATGATCCCATAGTTCCACACCTTACCTCCCCATCAAAGGTTGTTCAATAGATCATTTAGAAGAGCCCAAAGTCAAAAGAAAAGACAAAAGCAAGGATTCTGAATGAATGTGAAGCTTCTAGAACTTATGGCTACAGTGAACATTCAAAGCAGTACAACCACTTGTGCAGGATTCAAGGAATTCTGGAGCTGATCAGTGAAAAAGTTATGACCACAAGAGGCAGCAACACACAAAGGGTTTTACTGGGCTGCGCCTGGATACTGTTGCACAAGAGAAGAAGCTCTCACAGTCTGAGTCTCTTCAGTATGACACAAAATGGCCCAGGGGCCACCTCCAGAAGTGGAGGGGAGCAAGGGACCTCCTTGGAGAAGAGGGGGTCAAAGAGGGGGCTTACATGTCAGGGAGATGTTGCTCAGTAGCATGGTGGGGTTGTCTGTGTTTAGGGGGCCATAGCAGCTTATGGTCTTACACCCCCAAGGCTCTGTCTTATCAGTGGCCGGTGGATGCCAGGTGAGGTCTTGTGGGGTATGCAAAGCAATCGGGCTCTAAATGGCTAAAATACCTAGTTGTCTAGGCCATTTTAAGACTGAATGGATATTGTGATTTCTAAAAGAGCTGTGGAAAGCTCTATACTCAGGAGGGAATATATCATATAAGAGGTAAAACAAAACAAAACAGGGAATTCACCACTGGTTTACATCTCCAATACTGAGGTTTTTAACTGGTCTGGCATTTTTCTTTTACCTTTCAGAATCTTTTGATAGATGTCTTATGTGTTTTGTCTTGCGTTTTGAGGTGTAATTCACAGAAGAGAATAGAATGAAGTAAGTTTGCTCCACTTTGCCCATAATGAATGTTATTTTAACATATTAAAAATTGTTACAACTTAGTATTTTTTTACTACTTCATCAACAAGGCAGGGATCTTAAGGCATGTCAATGCTATTTGTCACCCTCCAATTTTTTTCTACTGTTTTCATTTATTTTCATCCTATTGCTACGCAAAGTTTTGCAGTGCATTCTTCTTATTATTTACACATGACATTTATTTAAAGTTCCTAATATTTTTATCCTTTTTGATGTGTCTCTTTACTATATGCATTTCCTTACAGTCATACAGATGATCTTCATTGTGCCTTAACAAGCCCATTTTACATTCCTCTTACTATGGCTTGTTTGTGAGAAATACACTTTGTGTTTGTTTCTCTGAATATTAACTTATTATGCTTTCATTTTTGAAAGATAGATTTGCTGAATTTTAGTTTGACACTGATTTACTTTCAACATCTTGAAAATGTCATCACACTGTATGATAGCTTCTACAGTTCTAGGTATAGTTTTATCTTTCATCCTTACTGTCTCTCATTTGAAGATAATGTGTTTCTTTTCCCCCTGGTTCTTTACAGTTTTTTCTTGGTCACTAATTTTGAGAAGACTTACTAGAAAGTGCCTATGTGTAATTTTTATTTATATTTATCCTGAGGAAGCCTATAACACTTTTGAATCCATGGATTAAAGTCTTGCATTTGCTCAAGAAAATTCCAGGAACTAACCCTTCAAATACTGTTTCTTCTCCATTCTCTCTTATTCTTCTAAGAGTATAACTATGTATTTGTTACACGTTGATTCTTGCTGCATGTCCTATATTTCTCGCTCCCTCTCTTGTCTTTTTTCTGGAAAATTTCTATAGATATGTTTTCAAGTCCACTAACCTTCTCTTCAGCTATGTCTAAGATTCTGTTAAACCTATTTATTGAGTTTTTAATTTCACATACTGTATTTTTCAGTTTGAGCACTTCCATTGGACTTTTATTCCTAAATCTACCTGAAATATTAGACACCATTCTCTAGTTTCCTGAACATATTTACCATGTTTTATTTTAAATCTATATCTAATAACTAGTAGCTGGAATCTCCAGTGACTGTGTCTATGGACTGCTTTTTTAAAATAATTTAATCTTTAGTCATCTCATCTTGTCATACAATGTTACTGGTAGTTTTCTTTGATTCTATATTAGACTGCGTGTATGAAAGAATATAGGCATAGTTTAGGCTATGAAAAATGTTCTCCTGCAAACCAGATTTTTTGTTTGTTTCTGTCAGGGATTAGGCTAGTTATGGATCACCTTAATCCAATCATGGATTGGGGTGATTTAAGGCTGCTTTGCAAACTTTGTTAAGTCTGGTCTATTTCTGACTTTCTAGTTCAAAATCGCTGCTCGTATGTAATGGTGAGTAGCTTCCAGCTGATAAGGCCACATCTATTCTCTTGGAATAGTGTGGCTTCAGTTTATGTACAAAATTAACATAGCATTCTCTGCAACATTTTGTAATTAGTTTTTAGACTCCAGAGAATGTACCAGAAAAGAATTTATTGATTTAGAATTCGAATGTCATCCTTAAATTTGTATTCTATACAATTTAGATAAAAGTAATATCGTGAATTTTAAATGATCTGACTAAATCTTACGGACAACCTGAGGAAGCAGGGCTCCCACTCAAAATTTGGTTAAGATGCCCAGGATGAAGCCACACATAGACCAAGAGTATAAAAACTTTCGTTATTCACATAGTGAGGCTTCTGGGGAAAACAGGGCAGGTCCCCCAAGCTTGTCTGAAAATAGCTTGGAAGAGAAGAGGAGGAGAACAAGTTTGGGATTTTTACTGTGATGAGAAGATGGGGCTGGGATAAGAGGTCCCTCCCAGGGAAAGAGGTTTGCAGTTTGAATCTGTCACTGAAGCCAGAGGACCCAGCATTCAGGATCTCTTGTGCTTGTCCAGACGCAGGGCACAAAAGGAAGAGGGAGGCGTGAGGCTTAAAAATCTTTCATGCATCAAACTGCAAACAATAAAGTGAGACCTTTTACCACACTGAGACACAATAAACAATTTACCCTTAAGAAGACTGTAAAAGAGAGAAAAAAATAATTAAGTTACTAACTCAAATAACCTGCTTCTTCCTCCTCTTCCTTTCTTCTTTTACTTTCACTCCCACAGCCTTTAGTTTCAGCCATGACTCTCCAGTCTCTTGCAAATAAAAATGATACTCTGAGTAATGAATCATCTTTTAGTTGCTTTGAGTTTCTTGCCAGCTTAGGGGGGATTTTTCAGGTTTACTTAGTACAGCCTTTCATCATAAGCCTTGAGGTAAGTGTGTGGAGGCAGGGGTTGAAGAAAGAATCTATGGGTGAATGACAGTTACCATAGCTGGTGCACTAAAGCTCATAAGCTAGGAAGGCAGTATTTGCCGCTACCTGGCAAGAGACTCAAAGCACTGTTTTTTATATAGCTAAACCTAGTGCCCTTTGGGTAATGTCTTTCTTGGATAAAAGAAAATGCTTTGAGCTATGCAACTGCAAAACAATTCATCAGTCGTCTTTTAATAGATGCATGCATTTTGATAAATGCATTTTGAGGAAATGCAAAACATTTGTAACAGAAACTGCTTTCTTTTAACATTTGCATGAAGGCATCTTGTTATATTAAAATTTTCATTTCTTGTATGCCTGTTGGGACTCAGGCTCATTTAATGTTTGTGAGTATGTATACAGATGGGGTAAAGGGAGACAGGATTTTTAAAAATATGTATGGAAGGGAATATTTACGCAGATTTTTATGAAGAGATCGTTATGCCAAAGGGAAGGCTGAGAATGGGTCGATACATAGGTTTTATAGTGGTAATGCTTTCAAAGAGACTGATAGCATATTGTTTCCTTATCCATTCTTAGAGGTCAGAGGTGGCTGCTTTATTTATTTAGTTACTTGTGGTTAGTTACGGGATGGAGAGCAGAGGCATAACTGAATCGAATTTGCTTAGTTGTTCCTGTTTCACTCCAGAATCTCATTTTGTCTGGTATTTCAGCATGGTGAAATAGAAACAGGGCATTTCTGTTCCATGTGACATGAGTAACTAATTGTTTTATATGCTGATCAGAGGGAGAAGAATGGGTTTGGGAGAAGTGGGACACATTATACTGACTGGAGAACTTTTCACTTTGTAGGGAATTTATTGAAATCATTTCTTATCCCTAGATGAGCTTGGGACTTTTGAACCTCATTTTTTTTTCTAATTGCAATGTTATAAATAACCTCAAACCACTTTTTATTTCATTTCTGTTGATACATTTTGCAAAGTACCCAAAAGTAAAAACGAAATGAGAAAAGATAAAGAAGTCCCGTAGGTAGATAGTTAACAATGTATTTACCTCTGATGTAGTGTGTGTGTTGGGTAGAAGGCAGGTTATGACAAGGGAGATAAAGGGGCTTGTGAAATAAGCTTAGCATTCTTCCTAACTTTGGAAGAAAAGTACTCAAAATATGTTTCAATTATCATCTACTCATTCTATTAAACAATCCAAAATACAGAGACTAAATGAATCTAGAGTAGTTTTCACCAAATAAAAAACCATCAATCCAAAATTGCCATGTCCACCTTTGGCAACTGCCTTGCTCCACAATGAGTTAGAGCATGGAAAGCCTTAACTCAGATGCATGTAGTTGGAAGCTAACCTGAAGGAAAAGCTCCTGAATATGGAAAATGAAATAGTAAACTCAAAAGTAACTTGTCTTTTAACCTTAACAGAATACTTGAATGGTCAGATGCGTGCTAACAGGTTAAAACTCAAGAGATTGAACATGAGGTTGTGGGAAGACTGTGTGTAGAAAGTTAACAGACAATTGGAAAAACATTTAAACATAATAAAATTGCAGGTGTTCAAATGCTTATGGAATTCCTAGTGCACTTATTGATATTAACATGTTCTCACTTGGGGTACCATAGTGAGAAACACTATCAGTCTTATAAAATATATGGTGATTTCCATGTTTTTGGTCACATTCTTTGGTTATTTCTATTTTTGTCACATTTTCTCTGATTTCTCTTTCCTTTAAATTTTTTTTCCATTGAGGACATTAAAATATGAACCTCATTAGAGGCATATCTAAATCCTATCTATTTTTCATTTTAGGTAAGCATGTTCTCTCTAACAATTTGTATGCTGAAAATCTTGTGCCTCTTTGCATTTATTCTCATGACAATTTTGATATTTAAATTTTACTTATTAATTACCTTTAAGACTAAAGCTCATACTATTAACATAATATTTGCACATATTGGAGGAGTGACATCAGACAAACAAAATGCCCTTTCTCTGATTACAACATTCTGTATTGTGTAAGACAAAATGAAATTTTCTATTCATATTAGTTTTGAGCTATTCCAAACAGATCTTAATTTCATGAAAGACCCATTCATGAATTTTCAAATGGATGAATTTCAAAATGGATGAATTTTCAAATTATTTACTCACCAATTGAGTAAATAATTGTCATTCCCTAAGAGAAAAGTGGAAGTCCATTGCCTTATATTGTATTTTCTTTGCTAATAGTTTGACAACTGTAATTGGAAGGAACAGCTTGTGACGTTTTCTAAATATATGCTCAGAAAGATAAGGTTAAAATTTAAAGATACCTGACAGAAAGGTCCATAAAAGGACAAACCTTTGTATTTTATGAGACAACTCAACCTTCCTTCTAGAATCAGTTCCAGTAGGTTAACTTTTCACTCTCATGCATATTTGAAACTGGCTTTTTTTAAGACCAAAATGTTTGTACCTGTTCTCAATACACTTGTAGCACAAACTTACATGAACTGGTGTGCTCCACATGTTATACATAATAATACAATGCAATTATGTGATAGTATTTTTTCTTGACTGTTAGAGATGCTTGTTTAAAGCCTATGTACACGTGTGTTATGCTTATTTATTAAAATAGAACAGCGATTAAATCTTTAAAAAATGCATTACGAGGGCTTCCCCGGTGGCGCAGCGGTTGGGAGTCCGCCTGCCGATGCAGGGGACATGGGTTCATGCCCCAGTCGGGGAAGATCCCACGTGACGCGGAGCGGCTGGGCCTGTGGGCCATGGCTGCAGGGCCTGCGTGTCCAGAGCCTGTGCTCCGCAGCGGGAGGGGCCACAGCGGTGAGAGGCCCACATACCGCAAAAAAATAATAAATAAATAAATAAAATAAAAATGCATTAAGATAATGGTAATAGTCTCATGGATCTCACTAAACAGATAGATTCAAAGACTACTGGTCTATTTTAAACTTCCTTCAACTTACTATGTATTGTATTATCTGTTTATAAAATACTGGATTTAAACATATACCCTGAACACAAGTTGAGATATATTACTTCCCTGTTTATGAACATTAATTTTTGTTAATGTTCAGAAACCTGATTCATAGGTTCCACGACATACGGAATTAAGTATTGGATCTCTGTGAGGAATAAAGAATGGGAAAGACGTTTCAAACCATTTTAATTTCAAAGACTTGAAGCTTTCCAGCTTCTTCAAACACTTAACATATTTCAAGTGTAAATCCTCCCATCTATTCAATTCTTTCATCCGCTTATTCAACCAGTGCTGCTTAAGAATACACTGTGGTTAAAGTGCTTTGCTAAGGACCAAGGGAATAAAATGATGAAAAATTCAAAGGCTACCCCTCCTAAAGACAGCAATCTAGGGGAGATGATAGAAAAATATACAAAAGTAACTATAGGATAGACTGTGATATGTGATGCAAGGAAGGTAGAAAGCAATGGAATTCAGAGACGTGAACAGTCATTCCTGTCTTGTGCATTCTTGGAGGAATGCTGTCTTAGAGAAGATGCTTAGATCTGTGTGCAGTACTGATCCACTGTGTGGGGCAGGCTCATCTTAGCCTGGGAGATGGTGTGAGTGGAGGCTGTGAGGCTGTTTCTCTTCCGTCTGTGTCTTGCTTTCCTCTGATTTTCTTCTCTGTTAATATTGGTATGCCTATAACTCCACTCCCTATTTTTATACCCACTTAGTTTATATTTTTCTCATTTATTTATTTATTTGTTTCTCATTTAATTTATTAATTTATATTAATATTGCATCTGTTTTACTGTGCATATAACAGACAATGTCAATGAAGTGATTTTGCTACTAATGATCACAAGTTACCTAAGCACCGATTTTAAAATACACTTTGCCAAATATCCATTTAATTTTAATTACTAGGTTCAAAGGAAACCTATTTATGAGTTTTATGATCAATTACCATGTAGTAGTTTAAGATAAACTTGACTCAAAAAAACATACAATCAAAATTTTACATTTCTCTCTATACAAGGCTTTAGCCTTAACATTTATGTACTTTGCCTTAGAAAATGAAAATAACATTTTCTGTACAAACTAGAAATGTCAAACATTTAATAATCCCCTTCTGCTGCTATTTTCTTTAGGAAACATTTTATGTTTAGGTATTTCACGTGATCGCAATGTATTCATACTGAGATACGTCTTCCTTGGCTCTTCTCTACAACAGATTTCATGAAAAACACACTTTTTTCCAGATGTTGGAGGAATCAGATAAGCAAGATAGCTGCCCCCTCCCCTTGACAAGTCCTGTCAACCATTCAGAATAAAGGCAAACTCCAAGGGGCAGAAGAAAAAAAATAAAAGGCCTCACAGTGTCCTCATACTCCTCTGCCTCTGGGATCACTGACATGGTCATAGCTTGGTAGTGTTTATTACTTGTAGCAAAGCTTAAAGAACTCTTTCCTGAAAACTACTGTAATCTCAATGGCCATCAACTCCTGTGGAGTGCCCAATCAGTCCTGCCTGCATCACAGCTAACACGACAGCATGCAGCATCTCAGAGGGAAATGTCTGTTACCTTCATCATCAAGAACTAAAAAGTCTCCACTAGTTCTTGGTCCAAAACAATTTCCTCCAAATGTTGGAGGAAACTTCTGACCAGTAAGTAAAGCAAAACAGATATAAATTTGCTGAATAGAACATGCAACATTTTTAAAGCCCTGTCTCAATCTTCAGAAGCCTTGCAAACATTATAACAATCCTTGAGACACTTATTAAAACATTTTCTCCAAAGTGGTGTGATACCTAAGGATATCCTTGAAGAATTGCCACAGAATTCTATTTATGAACATAAAATTTACATATTTGCTAAGCACCTAACAATATAGCTAAAATTTTGCTAATTTATTTAATACATCATATCTCAGGTAAGCCCTCACACCCATCATTTAATTTATGCGCTAATATTTGCTTTGTTGTATAAATTACAGTTGAAGTTTAACAGTATTTTAAGAAATTGTTGAGTGTCCCCAAAATGGTAAGTTGCAGAACTCAAATTGGAATGCAGTTTTAGCCACCAGAATATATTGTCTGTCAATTTAATCAAGCATCCATAATTAATTTTTTCTTGACTCTGTAAATATTCATTTCTAGCCAATGAAGAGGTATTTCAGGCGTATATTTTTTTTCAAGAACGTATTTTAATGCATTTTAGCATTATATAAGCTTCAGTGGTTTTATGTATATACATACACATTCACATGTGTCTAAATAAAGTGTCTCGATAGGGGTTTTGCAAGCATTGCATTATTGGTAAGCAAATTATACAGCGAGGACAAACATAATTTATCATTAAATGACAAGTTATATATTATAATTACCAATTTTTTACAATTTAGTTGTATGATGGATAATTATATATATAACTATATATACATAATATACATATAATTATACATATATATATATATATAGAATGACCAGATAGCTGGTAAAATCCTATTTCTCGATGTCTGTAAGGGTGTTTCTGCAAGAGGTTAGCATTTGAATCAGTAACTGAGTAAAGAAGGTTCACTCTCACCAATGAGCACAGCCCTCATCCATCTGTTGGAGACCCAGATGAAACAAAAAGGGAGCGGAAGGGGGCGGATCTCTCTCTCTCTCGATGGTATGTGCATTATTTCCTGCCCTGGAACTAGGAGCTCCTGGTTCTAAAGACTCTGATTTGGACTGAATTATACCTCTACACCCCAAGGTCACCACACTGCAGGTGGCAGAGGGTAGGACTTCTGAGCCTCCATAAAACATGAACCAGGGCTTCCCTGGTGGCACGTGGTTGAGAGTCCGCCTGTCGATGCAGGGGACACGGGTCCGTGCCCCGGTCCGGGAAGATCCCACATGCCGCAGAGCGGCTGGGCCCGTGAGCCATGGCCGCTGGGCCTGCGCGTCCGGAGCCTGTGCTCCGCAATGGGAGAGGCCACAACAGTGAGGGGCCCGCGTACCACAAAAAAAAAAAACAAACAAAAAACCATGAACCAATTCTGATAATAAATCTCCTCTTGTACGTATTTCTACATATCCTATTGTTTCTGTGTCTCTGGAGAACTCTGACGAATACAAGCTGTTTGAAGACTAGTCAAGTATTTTCATCTTTTAATCCCAAGTATTTAGAACAGAAATGGGAAACTTCTAGAACATCTTAATATTCAAAGCTACATAAATTGGCAAATTAAAAAATAATAAAAAACAGTCACATAATCAATGAATTTTGATTAATGGATCAACTCATCAACAACCTGAAATGGTGTCCGTATTAAATGTAACCACAACCTTGTGAGTAAGAATGAATATTGCCGTGGACTTTTAAGGTATTTTAGTGGCTTTATATCAACAATTTAATTGCCCTACTTTTTCTCAGAAATTCTATTCTTCAGAATTTATTCTTCAGAAATGTGTGCGTGTGCACATGAAATACGTATGAAACTAGAAATTAGGAACCATACAAATAAGCAGAACCTCCAATAGAAAATACTAGGTATTTCAAAGGTGGCTTTGGCTCTGTCAAATTTGCCTTGGGTGAGCACTTTTTTCACCATTTTACTGTTTGTCTTATTATGTAATCCAAATCCCCAGCCATGTATATACAATGAAGACCTCATCTCAATCCCATGTCATCACAGTTGCTACTTTTAGTCTTCATTTGAAATAAAATGTTATTTTACTCTGCTGTATTACAAACATTGTTCAATTTTTAGTTTTGTTCTACCTTCATATTCTACCACTTATACCTCCATAAATAATAAAAGTCAAATATGGCACACAGAACTTTATATGATTGGTCCCATTCTCTCTCGTTCTGTCTCTTTAACAGACACACACACACAGGATTGGTATACCCATCCTAATGTAAAGAAATATATGACACAATCAAAAATGTAAAGGAAGATGTCACTATAAATTAGTGCTCTCCCAGTTAGTTGCAGGTTAATACATATAATGAATATGGGTTTAAGTGCTTTTCTCAAAGCATGTTATTTTCTCTTGTTCTCAAAGCCCAACCCCAATCATCAAATTAGCATTGTCATAACATAACTCTTCATTTATTCCCAGTAACCACCCATTTTTTATTTATCTGATTCCATTTTGCCGCTCAGAATACTCAGTTGGCTACACCTAACGTGACTGAGACCATCCTGTCCCTGTTCCTCCTGCCTGTTCCATGTCCATGGTCATGGGCCACATTCTTATTCCACAAATGGGGGCAGAGGGATGAGATATAAAGGCACAGGGCACAGTTAAACAGACAACGTGTATCTATTTGCTAAGCTTTTTTTTTTTTTTGACATCTTTATTGGAGTATAATTGCTTTACAATGGTTTGTTAGTTTCTGCTTTATAACAAAGTGAACCAGCTATACATATACATATATCCCCGTATCTCTTGAGTTTCCCTCCCACCCTCCCTATCTCACTCCTCTAGGTGGTCACAAAGCACTGAACTGATCTGCCTGTGCTATGTGGCTGCTTCCCACTAGCTATCTGTTTTACATTTGGTAGTGTATATATGTCCATGCCACTCTCTCACGTTGTATCAGCTTACCCTTCCCCCTCCCCGTGTCCTCAAGTCCATTCTCTATGTCTGCGTCTTTATTCCCATCTTGACCCTAGGTTCTTCATGACCATTTTTTTTTTTTTAGATTCCATATATATGTGTTAGCATATGGTATTCATTTTTCTCTTTCTGACTTACTTCACTCTGTATGACAGAGTCTAGGTCCATCTACCTCACTACAAATAACTCGATTTCGTTTCTTTTATGGCTGAGTAATATTCCATTGTGTATATGTGCCACATCTTCTTTATCCATTCATCTGTTGATGGACACTTAGTTTGTTTCCATGTCCTGGCTATTGTAAATAGAGCTGCAATGAACATTGTGGTGCATGACTCTTTTTGAATTATGGTTTTCTCAGGATATATGCCCAGTAGTGGGACTGCTGGGTCATATGGTAGTTCTATTTTTAGTTTTTTAAGGAACCTCCATACTGTTCTCTACAGTGGCTGTATCAATTTACATTCCTACCAACAGTACAAGAGGGTTCCCTTTTCTCCACACCCTCTCCAGCATTTATTGTTTGTAGAGTTTTTGATGATGACCATTCTGACTGGTGTGAGGTGATATTAATGCACAGAAATCTCTTGCATTCCTATACACTAATGATGAAAAATCTGAAAGAAAATTAAGGAAACACTCCCATTTACCATTGCAACAAAAAGAATAAAATGCCTAGGAATAAACTTACCTAAGGAGACTAAAGACCTGTATGCAGAAAACTATATGATACTGATGAAAGAAATTAAAGATGATACAAACAGATGGAGAGATATACCATGTTCTTGGATTGGAAGAATCAACATTGTGAAAATGATTATACTACCCAAAGCAATCTACAGATTCAGTGCAATCCCTATCAAACTACCAATGGGATTTTTCACAGAACTAGAACAAAAAATTTCACAATTTGTATGGAAACACAAAAGACCCCCAATAGCCAAAGCAATCTTGAGAAAGAAAAACGGGGCTGGAGGAATCAGGCTCCAGGACTTCAGACTGTACTACAAAGCTACAGTAATCAAGACAGTATGGTACTGGCACAAAAACAGAAACATAAATCAATGGAACAGGATAGAAAGCCCAGAGATAAACCCACACACATATAGTCACCTTATCTTTGATAAAGGAGGCAAGAATATACAATGGAGAAAAGACAGACTCTTCAATAAGTGGTGCTGGGAAAAATGGTCAGCTACATGTAAAAGAATGAAATTAGAACACTCCCTGACACCATACACAAAAATAAACTCAAAATGGATTAAAGACCTAAATGTAGGGCCACACACTATCAAACTCTTAGAGGAAAACACAGGCAGAACACTCTATGACATAAATCATAGCAAGATCCTTTTTGACCCACCTCCTAGAGAAATGGAAATAAAAACAAAAATAAACAAATGGGACCTAATGAAACTTAAAAGCTTTTGCACAGCAAAAGAAAACATAAACAAGACAAAAAGACAACCCTCGGAATGGGAGAAAATATTTGCAAATCAAGCAACTGACAAAGGATTAATCCCCAAAGTTTACAAACAGCTCATGCAGCTCAATATCAAAAAAACAAACAACCCAATCCAAAAATGGGCAGAAGACCTAAATAGACATTTCTCCAAAGAAGATATACAGATTGCCAACAAACACATGTAAGGATGCTCAACATCACTAATCGTTAGAGAAATGCTAAGTTGTTTGAATTTAACAGGACAAGGGGACTGGTAAGCAGGGAGGCCCACAATCTGGCCTTGCTCCCTTGAAGCACCTATAGCAAGTTTTCTCAGTCCCAGCACACGGGGCACACTGGGTCTGAGAATTCTTTGTTGTATGGGGATGTCCTCTGCACTCTTAAGATGTTTCGCATCATCCCCAGCTGCCACCCACTAAATGTCAATGCCCCATTTGTTACAATCAGATATGTCTCCATTTTCTAAATGCTCCCTGGGGGTAAAATCATGCCCAGTTGAGAACCACTGGTCTAGAGAGATTATTTAATTATACATTAGATTGCTCCTCATTTGATATACTGGCCTGAGAACACGTTCGTTATTTGATTTTCTTAAACTACTAAAAATCTTAGCACTGAACTTGCTGCCTTCTGTGGGAATGTGGTTAATACTAATGTTATTTTTATCAAGTCTGCCAAAGTAAATTTTCTGAAAAAGAGTGGAAACAAAAACAATAGCTCTGCCCTCCTATTGTTTTATTCATTTTTACCTTTCTAGTTTCAGTATTATTTTAAAATTACAAAATCAAACAATAACCCCAGTTAATGGAAAATAATAAATATATTCTGCCTTTTAAATTTTAAAATTAGTAAAATTATATTTATCTAACTATTAAAAATTTATTCTGATTTTGTAGTCTTACCTTAATCTGCTTTGAAATTGCAAATTTTAAATATTTAACACCTTTTTTTACAAGTTTTATTTTTAATCTGGCTAGACAATTTAATTGGAAATGGAGACATTTAGATATAAATTATGAAAATTTTATTAAAGGGAAAAGCCATTTACTTATTTAAATGAATAAATATAGCTCATTTGGCATCAGTTATACTGCTTTATTTGTGACATCAGACAAGCCTGTTTAGAATTTCATATTCCTAAACAGAGACGGATACAAGAGTTCTAATTCAAGACATCAATCACTGAAAATGAACATAACCTAATGTCAGTACTGAATCAGGCCATCAATTTATTGTTTTGTAAAAGCAATCAGCAAGCTATCAAGCAATAAAGTGTATGAGATAAGTGCTTCTTCTGAGACAGCACTAGCATTGATAATGATATACTGATGGGGAATAGCAACCCTTTTCCAGCATGCTATGCCTCTTACTTGTTAAAAGCCCTGTACTGTGCAACAGATATGAAATATGTTTCTTATTATTATGGACCAATCTAGTTTGCTTAATAGCTTTGGATGCCACATAGACTTGCTGTCTTATTTAATGAGGTTATATGTGAGCTCTTTTTATGTAGAGAAGTGCAGCTGTGAACTGCTTTTCACTCAATTTCCCAAAGACAGAGAGTTAACTCACTGTTGTCTTTTACAGCGTCTTATTACAGCAAGAGCAGCATGTCTGGAGCAAATTTTGATGCTATTAAAATAGTGTCACTTCTGAATAAAAGGCCAAATATTTTACATTATGTTAACAAGATGTGACTGGTTGTTCACAGATATCTAATAGGTGGTAGGTGCCTTTCTTCAGGTCTGTTTGCTTGTGATAAAAGGCAAGAAATAGGGGAAAAGCACACTGTCTGGCCACCTGATCTGCACATACATAAGATGGATCTGATTTGATAGCACAGTGAACTCTTTAACCCTTACCTGCAATTTTCAGAAGGTCTAAAACTAACAATCTTTTCATATCATTTTTTTCCCCCGGAGAACCAGGAGCCTTAGGGAATGATAAGCTGGCACCAATAAAGCATCACAAAAATGCTGTTTCTTTTTTAATAGAATCAAGAGTACCTTTTAAAAAGTTGGTGCTTCTTTCTTTCTAAAGATGCATAATCCATAACCTTGAAAACTGGTAGGATCAATACAATTCATTTTTACTACCTTATGTCATCGATAGATTTGATAACTTTTGTGCATTTAAATTTGACTTTCATAGTTTTAAAGTCCATAGAATGATATTTTAATGATTAATACTTCTTACTTGCAGAGAAAAACTTAACTCTGTTTATGAATATCCTGTAGAAATTATTTATTGGCAGATTTAACCCAAGTAGACAGACCAGACATTTTATGTGAGCACATTTCAGGTTAGTTATAATGGCTGTTATTATAATTATTACAGTACTAACATTATTATTATTATTTTCATATTTTTCCGCAGCTTCCACAAAACTGAAAGTTGCCAGTTTAGGAAAGTCAAGGAGAACAAACAGCCTCTGTTAACAGAATGGCTTCACGAGTAATGATAATGGACAGGCATAGCAGAAGAACCATACAAAAACGGAAACAATTTGGTCAAAGAGACTCTAAATTAACGTCATACACAGACCTGTACTAACTGATTTTTAATCCATAGGCCCAGAAAGGGAATATTTACTGGACTTGTTACAGCAAAATATTTATGAGCAATATTTCTGAAACCGTAAATATGAAAAACACTTGATATATTAGTCAAAATAGACTGGATTAGTCTAATATAATTGACAATTCCAAAATCTCAGTGGTTTAAAATAGGCATGCATGCCATTTCAATGTCAAAATCGTTGCGATAAATGGAATGAATTTAATATGAATTCTTATTAAAAACTTTAAGAAAATTAGGAATAGAAGGACTCTTCCTCAAACTGAGAAAGGGCATCTTCAACAATCCTACAGGTAAATAATACCTAATGGTTAAAGACAGAATGTTGTTCACTTAAAACTAAGATTGGGATGTCCACAATTGTCACTGCTATTCTACATTGTATTGACAAACAAAAAGCAAAGAAATAAGAATAAAAAGACATCTAGATTAACAAGAAAATTTTTGTTCACTGACAACCTGTTCATATAGATCAAAAATATGATGGAATTTTCAATAAAACTACTGTAACTAGTAAGTGAGTCTATTAAGATTGCAGTGAATATAGGACAGTTTGTATTTCTGTACATTAGCAACAATCAACCAAATGTTGAAATAAAATTATCATTCACCATAGCATCAAAAATATGAAAATAGAGATAAGTCTCACAAATTATTCAAGAAAACTTTGTGACTGCTGAGAGAAACTGAAGAACTAATAAGTTTTGGAAGACTCACCACCATAAAAATATAAAATGTTTACCACATTGATCTATACTCTCAATGCATTAAAAATCCAGTAAGCTTTTTCTTTGGTAGAGATTGATATGATGATAAATAACAAAATGATACACTGAATTCTACCAAAATTGAAAATTTCTCTTCCTTGAAAGACTCTATGAGTATAAAAAGATATAAAGAGATGTTGTACCTTGGAGGAAAATGTATATCCCTCAAAAATCAACACAGAAGAGAAAAATCCAATTAAATATAGACAAAAGATTCAGATAGATGCTTTAATGAAGAAGATAAGCAGTCATGTGGCAGATAAGAACATGAGTTGAGGTTTCACCTCATTAGTCATAAGAGAAGTCAAATTAAAACAATATAATGCGAATACAAACTTACTGAAATGGCTAAAAGTAAAAATACTGATCATATGAAGTATTGGTAAAGAAATAAAGATACCGAAACTCTATTACTCTGCTCACAGAAAGTAAGATTTCTCATCCACTTTGGAAAACAGTTTGCAATTGTGTAAAAAGTTAAGCGAACATCTCACATGTCATCCAGCCATTCACCTTCTAGATATTTATCAAAGAGAAAAGATACCATATGTCTATATAAAGACTTAGACATAAATGTTTACTGCAGATTTATTTGTAATGGCCAAAAAACTCGAAACAACCCATATGTCCATGCAGATGAATGGCTAATCAATTCGTGATGTATCCATACAACGTAATATGGCTCCGCGGTAAGAATCAATAACTGATAAATAATAATATGAGTGAACTCCCAAATAATTGTATTGTGTAAAATGAAGAGGTCAAAACCTCACAAGAAAGAGTGTACACTGTACCATTCTATTTATATAAAACTCTAGAAAATACAAAATATAAAATAAAATAAAAGCAGACCAGTGGTTCCTGGGTTGTAGCAGGAGGGATGGTGGGTGGAGGCACGGATGACTTTATAAGAGGGACTAGGAATATCTGGGGGATGATGGATGTGTTCGCCCTTGACTGTGCTGATGGCTTTACTGGTTTTGTACATGTTTCAGAGCTTATCAAGCTGTACAATGTAAATATGTGCATTTTGTTGTCTGTCAATTATATCTCAATAAATATTTTTTAAAAAGCATATCAAGTTTGTAAAGTCTATTAGACATTGTATCCTTTTCACATATTTTATATGTGGTGTTTCTACCCATTTATTCCTCTTTAATCAGAAATTGTACTTCTTAGCTTCCCAGTATCAGCTAAGGTCATGCAATTTGCTTTGGCCCATGAAATTTGAAGAAAAATACACATCAATTCTGGTAGGAAACTTAACTGAGTATTCTTTCCTTCCTCTCCAGTTGTAGAAAAACATGTTGCTCATACCCATCACATCCTACCTACCACATGGATTTTTCCACTTGTTTCCTATGCCTGGAAAGCTCTCCCCTCCCTGTCTGGCTGATTTCTGCACTTCCTTAGGTGAGCATTTTGGTTTCATAGTCTCTCTTTTTTTTAATATATTTATTTATTTTTGGCTGCATTGGGTCTTCATTGCTGCGCATGGGCTTCCTCTAGTTGACGCGAGCAGGGGCTACTCTTCATTGCAGTGCGCGGGCTTCTCATTGCAGTGGCTTCTCTTGTTGCAGAGCACGGGCTCTAGGTGCACGGGCTTCAGTTGTTGCAGCATGCGGGCTCAGTAGTTGTGGTTCACGGACTATACAGTGCAGGCTAAGTAGTTGTGGCACACGGGCTTAGTTGCTCCGCAGCATGTGGGATCTTCCTGGACCAGGGATTGAACCCGTTTCCCCTGCATTGGCAGGCGGATTCTTAACCACTGTGCCACCAGGGAAGTCCCTCATAGTCTCTTTTTAGTGCAATTATTCTTGATCACTCTTTTTAAAATATCTACCGCTTCACCCTACATTTGTCCCCTGAACATAACACCTTATTCCCATCTTGTTCACAGTCTTTGTTTTATTTTCCCTCCACGGCACTTACAATACAGGCCACACTCTATTTTAATGAGTTGCTTATTTTCTCCTTCCTCTATCTGAGTACAGGAATTTTGTATTTCTGTTTGTGTGTTTTGTTTGTTCATCACTTTATCTCTTCTCATGGCTCAAACAGCTTCTGGCTCTTGATTTTTAGTAAACTTCTCAGGGTCTCTAGCTCAGACTCTGGGGAGAGACTGCTTGTTTTTGAGAATGGACTCTGAAACTTGCCTTTGCTCTGCCTTTGTGAGCAAGTTCATCTCTCTGGCCAAGTATGGATATCTTGAAATCAACTCCCATATCACTCAATATGGCTGCATTTTTTTTTTTTTTTTTTTTTTTGTGGTACATGGGCCTCTCACTGTAGTGGCCTCTCCCGTTGCGGAGCACAGGCTCCAGACGCGCAGGCTCAGCGGCCATGGCTCATGGGCCCAGCCGTTCCGTGGCATGTCGGATCTTCCCGGACCGGGGCACGAATCCGCGTCCCCTGCATCGGCAGGCGGACTCTCAACCACTGCGCCACCAGGGAAGCCCCGGCTGCATTTTCTTATTATCATCATTATAATTTCATTTTAGCTTATAAACACCCTATCTGCAGAGTGATATTTCTCCTCTGAAATTTACACACATTATGAGACTTTTAAATGGAAAATATCATCTGCTATTTCCATTCAGTCCCATGTGAAAGGTCCTGATCTATGTGAAGTTAGAGAATAACTCCTCCGTAAAATGTGATATGGCAATAGAGAGGGTGATGCGGTAATACTTTTAGGGCTGTGCCCTTAATTTCTTCATCATTTATTGCAAACAGCATGATTCCCTTCAACGACCAGTATCTATCAATATCAATTGTGTTTCCAATTTTGGCCTGTGTGTCTGTCAGTGATGAGCAACTACCCAAAGGACATGCTGTCAATGCAGCTTCTATAGATACAAATGTCTGTAGGTCACTTTACTTTACTTTTTTTTTCCCCCTCTTTTTCTTTTTGATGTCTGAGTTTCCCTGTAGATAAACTGCCTGCTATCATTTCTTTTTCTTTTTCTTTTTTTTAACTAAATCTCAATTGCAGTTGAGGCTATGTATTGAATTTGGTGTTGAAGAACTTCCAAAGAGAGTGTTCATTACTTGTCCCCAATCTTCCACTCAGGTCATGATAGCAGCAAAATTAACTCTGGACTCCTTTTAAAAGTATGAAATTAGAATTAGAACTCTGTGATACTGTCTGAGCTATGAAATTATCTGACAGAAAGGCTTCAGAATAAGTACAAAGTTTTAACCCCCAAATAGTCAGTGTGCTTGTAGGACACCTAACATGGCACCTGGTTTGTGAAATTTCTATGTGTCATGCCTGAACTGATAGCCCTGATGTCTTGAAATGGGCTTTTGCATTAAATCAGGAAAACTAAAAAACTATCTCAGAATATATATGACCCAGACCTTTAAAAAGTATTCATTTGTATCAAATGCCTAACATTGAATTTAAGGGCTTATAAACTGTATGAAAACGTGTGATCTTTGTATCCAGAGTTCAAGGATTGTAGGACTGACAAATAGCATGACCATATTTACTACTTTTCCCAGAACCCTTGGGTTAGCCCATAAAAGTCCCATTTTCACATCTCTTGACATGGTGAAATTATTAAATAATGCCTCTGTTTCATTCTCTACAGTGTCCTTGTTTGGAAGTTAAATTATAGGGTCACCCGGGATAACATTTATTTATTCGTCCATTCCTGTGTCCATCCATTTTTCCATTCTCTGAGTGAATTTTTGCTGAGTCAGATGAAGGGCACACATTCTCTGTTCTGGGGTCAGAGAGGTGACTGAAAGAAGCAGACACAGCTTCCTTGCTCTTTCAAGGAGTTTGGTTTTGAGTGTAGAGCTACAGACATTAAATACACAAGTAGAAAATAACAGTGAAATGATATGCCAAATATCAGAATATAGGAATGTGGGGGAAAGTGAATTTTAAGTATGGAAGGATGAGGAAAAGCCTCCACCAAAAAGTTGACATTGAGGAAAGATTCTTTCTGATTAGAAAGAAAAGCCAGGACAGGTGCTCTAAGGTGAAAACAAGTTTGAAGTGGTGCTGGGAATAAGTTCAGTGTGGATGGAGTGTGCTGTGTGGGTTTGGGGAAAGGGTACAAAATTAGTTTAGGAATGTTCAGACAGGCCAGATCATATTTATAAAGGTAATATAAATTATTATTATTCATTTTTTAAGAAACCAACAATATAAAACAAATGCCACAAAAATGGGGCTCTGAGGGGCAACAATTAATGACAAAAGATCTGGGACACACTTCCCCTTTTAAAGGTAATGATAGCGTCCCAGAAAGAAGAATCTGCTTATGGCAGAACAAGAACTAATTAGAATGTACCACCTATAACGTAGATGATCTAATGCTCTTTATTTTCACCTCAGTGCTTTCAAAGAGCACTTGATCATCTATGTTACGGAAGGTACATTCTAGTTAGTAATTGTCCTGCCATACGTAGCATCCCCTGACCTTGCTATGATCACTTATTTGTCCTCGGAGGTTTTTTTCCAATTCTTTTTTAAATTTACATGTTACAGCATTATGACAGTCATGTTATCAGAGACAATTTTATTTCTTCCTTCTCAATCTTTATGCCTTTTATTGCTTTTTCTTTTCTTAGTGCAATAGCTAGGACTTCTAGTACAATGCTGAAAGCAGGGGTGAAAGGGGATACCCTTGCCTTGTTCCTGATCTTAGTAGAATTTTTCACAATTAAGTATGATATTAGCTGTTGTTTTTTACTGAGTTAAGGAAGTGTGATTTTGAATGTGGGTTGGAATGTTGTCAAATTTATTTATTTTTTGTGTGTGAATGGGTGTTGGGTTTTACCAAATGAGTTTTCTGCACCTAAAGGTATGATCATGTGATTTTTCTTTTTCACCCTGTTGATACGATATATTACATTAACTGATTTTCAAATGTTGAACTGGTCTTGCATAGCTAGGATAAATCCCACTTGGTTACAGTATATTATTCTTTTTATATACTGTTGAATTTGATTTGCTAATATTTTTTGGAGAAACTTGAACTAGTTTTTACAAAGGAAACAGGCTAAGTATTACAAGTGGACTTATGCTTTCTTTTTCTTAGGATTTTGATACTTATTGCTTCATTCTTTGAAGACAGAATATTGCTCTTTGTACACTGACTAGCACGCTGATTGGTATTCCCACACTGCCATCATTTTCTTTTTGCTTTTTTTCTCTTTCCTCTTCTTTTATCTTTTTTGAAAATAGAGAAATAAGGAATATAATAAGAGAAACAGCTGATAAAATATATCTTTTAAGTGAATCTTTAAGATACATATAATGTTTGAAATTGTGTTCTCCTTATCTTTGTAGTTTATTACCTATAAAGTTAACTACTATCTAGGTTTTAACCATTTGCTTGAAATTTTTCTGTAACAGTATCAATATGCTGATTCAGGACTTTACAACAGAAAACAATTCTACTGTCTTTAATTTGGTGGAATTCTCTATTTCATCATATTTTTATTGTATTATACAATACAATAACTATTAATTTCTTTCGGTCAGCTTTTAAATTTTCATATTTCTATCCCTTGTTATGATCTGATAATAAATACCAAAGTTTATCTTTTAGTTGGTCTATTAGGTTCCTTGATATTTCTAAAATCTTGATTTGATATGTAGTCTTATTTCTTTATTCTTAAAATGAATTATCATCAGAAGTTTCCCTTATCATACCCCTTATTATATGTTGTCTATCACCTGGTCTTTGATGCTTCTTTCACTGACATTGTGTTGTTATTAATTTATTATATTGAGCAAATCATTCAATATGAGAAATTTTATTTTATTTTGTAATGAGAGATATCTTCTGTACACTATACCCGTTTTGCTCTCATATTTGTAGTTGAACTTTTACAGGTGTGCTATCTTTTCCTATTCATTGGTTACATATTTAACATGAACATGTTTCCCACCAAATTTCTACCATTACATTACAGTTGACCTTTAAACAACACGAAGTTTAGGGGTGCCAACCCCCATGCAATCAAAAAACTGCATGTAAATTTTGATTCGCCCAAAACTTAACTACCAAGAGCCTACTGTGGACTAGCAGCCTCACCAATAACATAAATAGCCAATTAACACATATTTGGTATGTCATATGTATATCTACATATATTTTATGCATTCATGACAATACCTAACTTTTTCTTAAACACTGTGTTTAAGAAAACACAGTGTTTCTTAAACACTCAGCTCCTGCATAGTGTTTTATCTTATTTATTATCTATCTGCCATCTAGTTAATCTCTAAGTCTAAAGATAATTAATTCTTGATGATTATGTTTATCTGCTCTTCCCTTTCATGCTTTCCTTCCAGCTGGGAAAAATAAAACAAGAACAAAATATTGAATTTTGTGGAATTTCCCTGTGTTGTGACTTAATTATAGAATCAACATCTTGCCTTAAGTAGGCTTCTGAGCCTTGGTCTTCCATTGGTATGGGAATGAGAACCCACTATGAGCTTAACTTTTTCTTTTTCAGTATACCTCACTCGTTTCACCAATAATATTTGATAATTCCCCAAACTAAACTATACTGATTTCTCCTGTTGATTCCACATTATATCTTAAAGTTTTGACTGTGGCATTGTGCTTTGTCTTCATTTGATGAATTGGTATACTATATTTTTGATACCTTTTTTATCTGGTTACATCATTAAATGTGAGGGGCGAAAAATCTGGGACCTAGCTTAACACTGCCACCTTACAATAGAAGTCTCCTTAAATTGATTTAAAATGTAAAGTTCTTTGCAAATATCTCCACATACAGTAATTTTGAAGTCAATATTTATCAGAAAAGGGCTAAAAATCCTAGAGTAAGTTAGACATTTGGAAACTGCATTAATTTTATTAAGCCACTAGAGTATAATGGTTAAATAATTAATGAAAAGCCTAAGGAATTATGAAGGTTTAAATTAAACTCTAAATTTTCTTAATAAACTACTGTCATAGGCATTTTGAAAACTTTACTATGTAAACTATATGTATAAATTATATATAAATTAGTGATTTTGAAAGTTTTATTTCATATATAAATTATATATAAATTAGTGATTATGAAAGTTTTATTTCATAAACTATACATATATATAAACTAGATATAAATTAGTGATTTTGTAATAGATCGTTTACTGCTTTACAAAAAAATTAAATCTGCTGATCACTTGTTATAAAACCTTAGTTTTTGAGCAGTTACTTGCTATTTTCATTTTCATAAACATAGCAATATTGTATGAGAGTGTATTTACTTTAAGTGAGAAGAAGAAAATTAGTCATTGTTTCCTGACAATTTCAATGACTAAGTAACAGATATTTTTTGGCATCAATGAGCAATATGCTGTCAACGAGGGGATTTAGTAAGTTTTATTTATTTATTTATTTATTTATTTATAGTTTTATATAAATGGGCTTCGCTAAAGAGTTTTAGAATAATTGCACAGTATGAAATATAAATGATAAATACGGGGAGTAAATTGACTTTTACGTTAAGCCACAAGGTTGTAAGTAATGAAATTTATGCAAGATAGACGCTACTTTACTTTCAAGAACCAGGGCAGGATAATGAAGAAGCTGGGGTATGCATATCTCAGCCACTTTTCTACACCTTCCCTTCCCTCTCCTCCTTTGTCCCTTAAAGAAGAATTTAAATATTCATACTAAGTCATATCTCTAATGGGGGAACATGAGAAAGATGAACAAGACATTGCACCTGCACAAATAGGTCTTACAGATTAATATAGAGAGCATGTGGATAAAGATAAATGAAAATATGGTGTGGCCTTCCCACCCTAGTGATGTGGACACAATTACCTTTACTGATGATCCTTGCTTTTTCACGTGTAGGCAAATTACTGTCTGGTTCCCTTGCTTTCAGCCTGAAGATCTTCTTTTACTATTTTTCATAAGGAGGGTCTGCCAGCAATGATTTTTCTCAGTTTCGTTTATCTTGGAATGTCTTTATTTTGCCTTCGAAAGTGAAGGTTCCCTTTTACATGGCATGTAATTTTTTCTTTTGTTGCTTTCGATAGTTTCTCTTTGTCTCTGGCTGGGAACATTTTTACTTTGAGGTATCTAGATGTGAATCTTTATTCTACTTGGAGTTGGCTGAGTTACTTAGGTACATAGGTCAACGTATTTGATCAAATGCGGGAACCTCTGAGTCCTGTGAGAGGACTCAGAGCTGCTGAAAGGCCTGATGGGCAGGACAGATTCTAGGGTCTGCTTAAGAGCGCCAGTAGCAGGTATTTGTAATTGGAGGCAACGACTGTCCACGGGTTCAAGAAGTATTCAATACATGGTGGCTGAAAAGGCCTAAAGGAAACAGTGGACCCACAATGAGAGTCCAAAAACTAGATCAGAACCCACTTAGTGGAAACCAGAGCCCAGAAGACACCAAGCAGATCTGTGTCTCTCACTCCGGGCTACATCATTGTCCCATTGGTGTCCTACGACACCCGTAATCTGAAGCCATAGCAGATCAAAAAAAGAGGAGAAAGAAATAATATAAAAGACTAAATTTTTTACACTAGAAAGATGGAGTTATCCTAAAGCATGTAAAGTAGATATGGATACATATAGATATTTCATATAAATGAAGCATATGTGACAATATTATATATTCATCATGAAAAGTGACAATTTTAAAGAGAAAATACGATGGACAATTTAAGACCTCTGTCAGGTTAGGGTGTAGGAGCTTATGAGCAAGGATAAAACTGTCACTAGAAAATAAATAAGCTATGTTTTCTTTGCATATCTGAATAGTAAAGTGTAACTACTTACATCTTTGTAACAGATACACGAGTATTAGTGAAGTAATCTCTAAAAATTTACTGAGGAATAGAAAAAAAGGAATAAAACTAAAAAACAGAAGCTCTTAATGAAGTTTATGCACTGAAAGACTCAGTATTTAAAGAAACAAATTTTCTCCAAAACAATTTATAAAAATCTTTCAATCCTGACCTAAATTTCAATACAGTGGCTTTAAATTTAACCTGAAAAGTGAACAATTGATAATTGTTAAGAATATATTGAAAAAATTGTACAGAGAACAAAGAAAAACTATTTGAAAATAAATTATATTTTAACATTTGAACATAATTTGCAAATAACTTACAATATCATTTAAAACATGACATGAGATTTTAAAATAAATTATAATATGTGATAAACTGAGAAGTGTGTATTTACTTCAAAAGTAGACACCAAATCAAAGAAACTTAAAAATAAAAATAAAATAGAATATCACACAATAAAAGTTATCTTAAGGTATAAGAGAAAGCTGTTTACTGTTTTTTATTCTTGTTGTTTGTTGTGAGACTACCTTATGAAAGAGAGTTTCAGGAAACCTTTCTATTTGTGTGTTAGACATCACTATAAGTACAAAATATAGTTCTTTATATAGAATGCATTAGGTTTTCTATAATATACCTATTTTGACCTCTGTTTGCTGTGAAATATAGCAAAGTATTCATTTTTTAAATTTTTTACCTGATCATTATTAAACATCATAAGTCACTAAATGAATTAGAATCTCCCCTATTATATGGACAATATTGTTTCAGCCCATATCATAGACTGCTTTTCCTTTTATAATTAACATTTTCTATATTTTTATATTTCCATAAGAATGCCTTTTACAGAATGTTGAATTACAGACATGTCTTCATGTTTGAAAAAAGAAACAGAAATTAACATATTTGCCTCTATTTACTAGTTTTCTAAAGTAAAATTATTTAATAAATTCATCTAATTTTTGAGAAATAAAGGTATATATGTATATATATATACACATATATATCACATGTATAGACACGTGTATATTATATATATATATATTCATAACCATATATATATGTAGACTGAGAGAGAGAGATGCATCTGTAGATGAAGATAGAGAATTTTATAGAAGGCAATTAAAGAGCAAATTTTTTTATGAGATGAGAAAGAAAGAGTGGATTTTTTTCCTCAGGTTGGTAAATTTGCTTCCCATATGGAAACAAACATTTTTTAATATTGACTCAATTAGTTTTCTTCATGCAAAGTGATTTCAATATTGCTTTCATTTTATTGTTATAGAGATACATCTCAAAATTTATTTCAAACATTAGACTAGTATAAGGATGATTAATAACTGAAAACATTTCTAATTTAAGACTTTCTGGAGAAATATCATTTAATTTTCCAAGAATTGGCTCAACAAAAGTACTTAAAAATTTTATTTATTGTCTGTAATGCTTCAAATATTTTAAATCAGTTTTGTTGCCCTTGGAAAATCCTAGAATATATGAAAAGCACGTCAGAGTTGATACAAGACAGGGTATGAGTACAAGACTGATATAAGTTCAAAATGAAAACAAGAAAAGTGCTTCCATTATCTGAGATTATTTAAAAATACAAGGCCCCATTATAATTTACCTCTTTCTATATAAGTGAATTTACTTTGCAAAGGGACAGGCTGAAATAATTCTGGAAAGGCATATGAAGAAAACTGTAAGAAAATTACATTAAAAATAATTAGCCTAAAGATGAAGAGTTAGAATAGCTTATCTGTGAAAAAGTGAAAGATATTAATGTCTTAATCTACATCCCTATAAAATAGGTCAATTTTTGAATGCCACTGTAAATCTGTACACATTAAATTTTAATTCTGCTTTTACATAATCTGATAGTAGTTCATTGTTTTCCTGAGCCTTTGAATTGTATCTATTTAGAGGTATATTGTGTGTGTGTGTGTATGTGTGTGCATGTGTATGTATGTGAGGGTGTATGCGTGTGTATGTGTGCGTATGCGTGTGTGCGTGTATGTATGTGTGGGTGTATGTGTGTGTGTGTATGTGTATGTATGTGTGGGTATATGCGTGTGTGTGTGTGTGTGTATATGTGTATATGTGTCTGTGTGTGTGTGTGTGTGTGTTGTGGGCAGTTAGAAATAGGAGACAAACAGAAAAAAGAGCCAGTGCTCTTGACATCTAAAGTATTCAAGTACTTAGTTGACATTTAAATATTTTTTTATAATCTTGGAAAGCATACCCAATTTCCATTTTCTTTATAAACTAATGAGTATTTCCACGACGTAAGTTTTCAAATATAGTGGTGTTTTTGACCTAATTTATTGCCCGCATACAACAATGTGCCTTCTGAAAATTCTTCCTCTCACAATTCCTTCCTCACTTCCTATTGTTCTGGAATAATCCATATTAATCATTCTTTTCTAACATTTCTACACTTTCCAAATATCTAATTCTTTTTAATTCTCCAAAAACAGTCCTTACTATGTCCCTATTTATTTATAAAAAATCCATTAGACAGTTCTGACTTTCTGACTATAACCTTTATAGTAGTGATTATACTACTTTCTCTCCTTCATGCTATTTTAAGATATACTTCCGTATTGTAAGTTCCTTTTAGGACACTGTAATATTTATCTCACCAGTCCCTTTACTCCTTAATATAAACTCCTAAATCTCTACATCATGACAATACCCATTGACAATTACCCTACCTATGCTCATCAGTGACAGTATCCTTCCTCCTCTCATATGTGAAATTCCTAAATCCTCTATCAGTCTTTTCTCGCCTCTCAATGGATCTGTCAATAATTAAACAGAATCTATTTTTTCCTAAAAGGTCCTTATTTTACAGGTTTTCCATATTCCCACCTCCCTAGCTTTTTAGCCAAGACTTTATCAACTGCTGGTAAATTACCGCAGTGTCAATTCCTATCTTCGATATGCAACGACGCTAACGATTCTTTCTTGGTTCAGTACAAGATGTAGACTAAATAACACTCTATGTCTTCTCTATGTGTTTTTATAGGGAGTGGCCTGAGGATTTTAAGGTCAAAAGCCATCTAGACTTTTAGCCCTTCCCTCAAGAGGAGGAACTCAACTTCAGCTGATCACTTCAACAGTGAGAATGTAAAGGCATCAACTCTGATGGCCATGGCCAAGGATCCTCACCACCATGTCTGGAATTTACTATCCAGGAACTGTTCCTATAGGTGGCACATCCTGCACGCAACGTGAACTAGTTATTTGTAATATATTCATTGCTGTTAATAATGGCAACACGTAATGTTCTGCATACATGTCCTCGTCGCTTTTAGATCATACACAGCCCTGAAATCCTGAGTGAGGTCTAAACTCCTTATGAAGCCTCTTCTAACAGCTCCAGACCACAGAAACACACAATTGCCCTTTTATAGTTCTTATGCCTTCATACATTTTCATACTTGTACATAATTTCAGGTCCTCTTCGGTTTTGTAAACATTTTTATGGAGTTTGTCCTTAAGTAGCATTTTTTTTCATATTTCATCTCCCTTCACTGCCCACCTAATGTTAAGCACCCCTAAAGGATTTATTTATTACTCCATTATATGATTTGCAGAATGCTATTATACTAATAAGTAATATCTTAAAGATAATACAGAGAAATCTTAATATTTTAAAATATTTTTCAAGGCACAGAGAATTGAAAGGGAACTGTTCCCACTATGCCACAGCTCTTTCACCTGTAAAATATTTATCAATAATTTAGAAGATAGCATTTCTCTTTTCTTCTTGTACGAATACGTGACACTGTATCCAGTGCCCTGAAATGTCAATGTGCCTTTTTAAGATCCTGAATTAGCAATAGGGACTGATTTAGACAAGTTAAAACCTGAGAATCTTAAGTAGGATTAAACCAGATGTGAAAGTTAAAGCCATCATTTTTACAGAAAATTTTACAGATGCCTTCAATAGAAGACATTGGTAGTACTTAAATTATCAAAACCACACCTTTGGCTAAAAGAGCAAGAGAAACGAGAAATCCCAGCCTAATTTTCTCCCTTAATTGCTCAGGAACCAACTCTAGAAACTGATTGCACCCTAACAATGCAATTTAACATTTTTTAATATTTTAATTGATTTTAATATCCCAAGTTTTTTATCTGGTTCATTGCTCCTGATGGCATTGGAGAGGTATATCTCAATAGCGCTGTTAGTATATTAAATCAGTATATCAATACACTTTGCATTAAGAAGCAAGGGCCTTAGAGAATCTATGCATCAAAGAGGCAAGAAAAATGGTTGCTGAACTCCAACTTTCCTTAAACACATTAATGGAAAAACTTCATAGAAGTCTTCCTTTGTGCTGAGGGATACATAAAACAAAAATGCATAGCTTGGTAAATATTTCCCTTCCATATACTGATATCAAGTATTAAAGTTTTTCTCTGGGGCAGAAAATTCAAAGCGTTATCTCAAAATAATGCATAAGCTATACGGATTAAAAAAAGTGATAACCTTGTATATGACAATCATTTACTCTAAAATGAAGAAAGTAACTATGGTGTTTACCTTTCTCACAGGGATACAGACAACTCCAATTTACAACTTGCTTATGCCCCAAATTGGTTAAGTGAGGAAGTTGTAGACCTCTGAGGACAGTTCCACAGACAAGTTCAAAAACGGGTTAGTGAACAGATCTCCGAAGACAGTTTATTCTTGATAAAGTGAAAGTAGAATACTAGTAGTATTACACTCTCTTTAATATCAGTGTTTTACTGGGAAAATGCTTACCAAAAAAAAAAGAAAGAAAAAGAAAGGAGAAACAATTTTTTATAGAAAACAGCATTAGCAATTGCTCTTCTACCTGTTGTGACACTATGATGGTGGTGGTAATAATGATGATAGTTAACATCTATTTTCAGACACTATAATACTACCTGTGTGCTTTTCCTTGCAATGCCCATGTGTATTGTTCTTGTTATTTTTATTCATGGCTGAAAAAATTACTGCAAAAATTACCACAAAAACGAATGTATTAACATGCTCCACTACAAGAGATGGAGCTGTGTTCCTAGGGTCACATGTTATAAAGTGGCTCTTCTGTCATGACTGGGGGACTGGCCTCTCTCCAGGAGTTAACTCTGTTGACAGAAAACAAGGTTAAAGTGAAATTGAGACAGTCTTTCCATGGAAAAGATGTACTTCCTAAGGCTGTCCATTTATTGTGGTTTATACGACTATACCAGGGAGAAGAGAGGGTGGTGGTGTGAACATAATCTTGCCAAACCATTTCTGTAAGTGGTCCTAGAAGCTGTGAGCGTGATACAAAGGCTGAATTTCTTCTGCCAAAACTAAGCAAAAATCCCCAGAGGAATTACTGAAAGGGAGTGTACTGATGAATGGCCCTGTGTAGGAGGTAGATCAGCAGTAACGGACCTTGGACACTGGAGGTAACAGCACTTGGAAAGTTGGGTGGGACAGAGATCACGTGGCTATCAATCAAGGGATCGTGGACAGCTTCTACTAAAATGTGGAGGAACTGACATGTTCAAAATCATTTAAAGTGTAGGACGGATCTTCTACATATGCTGCATTATATATTTAATGCTTTATGTCAATATATGGAAGAGAAGCATTTATCATGGTGGTCTCGGATCATATTCCTCAAGTATCCCCCAACTTTTCATTTATCTCTGAAAGTTAATTTATTTTTATATAACATGCAACAAGAAGATTTTTGAAATTAATGAAACTAATATTAATTTCAGAACTGTAGATGAGGTCAAGTTTTCCCATGAGATGAGGAAGGACCATGAAAGCTGAAAAGGGAGGCACAGGTGATGTGGATGGGCTGAAGCATATGGATTATTCAGGTAAAAGCAAGGTTGCATTTGGATTAATTGTATTTGTACAGTTAAAGTGGAAACTTTACTGCAAAGTGTCCAGTATATTCTGTACTCATCACAAAACTTAGTAGTTTAGGGGCTTCCCTGGTGGCGCAGTGGTTGGGAGTCCGCCTGCCGATGCAGGGGACACGGGTTCGTGCCCAGGTCCGGGAAGATCCCACATGCCGCGGAGCGGCTGGGCCCGTGAGCCATGGCCAAAAAAAAAAAAAAAAAAAAAAAAAACTTAGTAGTTTGCTTTTATTATGATCACTTTATAAATAAAGAAAGTTCTGTCTTGTTAATGACAGAACCATCATTCAGATCTAGTTCTTAGAGAATCTGTAGATCATGATCTTGTCACTGTACCATATAACCACAGAAAATGTTCTTCATTAATAGCTAGGACATCATCATAATAATATTACCATATAGTGATTATAGAGAGAAGATTATAGAGAGAAAATAAAACCAGTGGTTGGTTGGTCAAGAGCCAAGACCCAAAGAAGAGTCAACCATCCAAGCTAAAGGTTGGGGACGCAGTTCTCTGCTCATTGTAGGGAATAGCACAGTCGTTGGAATAGATATTGTTCACTCAAAACCTTGGATGACATCCAAGGTCATTACTGGCAGAAGAAAAAAGGAAAAATGGTGCCCTTTTCAGCTGAAGGTATTCTGGAGATGCTGAAGTTACTTTTTATTCACTTATCTGTTGGGTGCAAACTTTAAAAATATCAATACATGGATGTATGCACTTCGACGTTTATTACAGTTTCTACTTTAAGCTTGAAAATCATGTGTTTGTACTTCTGAAATGTCTTACAAGCAACTCTGGTCTGCTCTCATATCTCAAGGGTCTGGTTTGAGTGGGGGAAAAAAAAAAAACCCTACTTATAAAATACATGATTTAAATCTTCTGACCTCCCTTATTTGACTTCGTTCTTTATCTTCATTTTCATATCCTCTGTAATGATCCCCATGCCATGCTTTTAACTGGAAATCAGTCCCACTGCTAGAGATATGCCTTATGCTTTAGTCTCCATGGCTTGCCCAAACATTCTATCAATCTGGAATAACTTTCTTCCTGTTTACCTCTTACCCAGACTCCATGAATTCATATCACCAGATAAATAGCACCCTCTTCTATGAAAACTAGTTAGATTTATTTCTTGTTCACTCTTCATAACACACTTCACTAGGTATCAGAATAGTACATTTGTCTGTATCCATCCAGATTTGAAGCCCTTAAAAGGTAAATCCCATGAGTTCCACTCTGTAGAACAACTATATATTACTCTGGTTTCCAGGAATCATGCATTTGATTTACTTTTAAAATCGTGCATGGCTTCATATCATCTCTTTCAACTGTATATTCAATTTACAAAAAAAAATAATGATTAAAATCTCACTGAGGAGTTAATAGGATTATTCATCTCTAAACACCTTAGAACAATTGTACTTAACCATTTCCACCACAGAGTCTGATTAAAACATATGCACGTTTGCTAATTTTTTTTTCAATTTCTTGGAATATTTACACACACTAGAGGCGCATCATTTTCTTTCAATTGGACGAAAACTACATTGAATTTGTAATAGATTCAAAACCAGACACCAAATCACACACTATAGAAGTTGTGTTTATTAACAGAAATATATGTTTAAGATAATTTTTCCAGTGATTTCCACATGATGGGCAACTTAAAGAGATTTTTATCCACTAGACATCCTTTAAGGTAGAACAATATGTTCACCTGGTAGGAATAATTTCCTAATTATCTTGGACTGTGGGGTGAGGGCCCATACTCTAACTGGACTAGTCCACAGCCAAACTGATAGTCTGAGATAATGAGAAGAATTGCGTTTTTTTCCTCTGTATCCTGAGTGTGGACAATGGTTGGAGAGAAAGGAGTTATCATTGAATAACATTGTGATTCCATGTTCATGTCATCAAGTCCATTTTATACTCTTTTTTTAATGATAAATAGCTATAAGGCCAACTTGATGAGAGGAACATTGAATAACAAGCATATATCTATTTAATTCTTTTGTTCAAATTGAGGAAGTAGTAGCCTATATGACTCTTAATGAAAAACAAGAAAAAATATTCTCTACTGTATATTCTCAGAACTATGCTGGAAATTTTTTCACAGTGAAAACAAACAGAAAACCCCTTTTCCTCTTTCATACTTGTGTGGTCTTACAGTTGGCAAGGAGCTATCCGCCACAGTGCCATGCTGAATTTGAACAACAGCAGTTTTTAAGGGCAAACACCTCTATATTGATACACAGTTGAAAAAAGGAAACTTCTTTTCCTCTCTGTATATCTTTCCAAGGACCCCAGGGTGGTCCCTCTGTGGGTTTGTGAAACCCCCCTCTCCATCTCTTCAAAGTATAAATAGGTTTACATTTTGTACTCAGTTAAATCAATCAACAAAACAATACAAAGACACTCACTGAAAACAGAACGGCAAGTTAGTGTCCAGTCAGGATTGCTTTATTTTTAGGGTAGCCATAAGGCAAAAGTTGTTGGCAGAATTGAAACATTAGATCAATAGTTGTCAAAGAGAGGCAAACACCTTAATGCCTGCAGGTGGAGTTACTGGCTGTCACTGGAAAGAAACTCGTATTAAAGAAACTCTTATTAATTGAGGACAAGTGTTGAAGAGTACAGATCACTGGGAAATTAAAAGCATGACATGTCGGAAGTCAGTGATGAATATCATATTTTATCACAAAACTCAGTTAACAAGGTTCTTTGGAAGAAGTTTTATATCATACATCAGGCTTTCTATAAACAGCAAATTGAAATTTGCACTGCACTCAGATTATATTTACTGTTAAGGTCAAGGATTTGTTATTGATTATTCAACCTCTCAGCTGTTAGGTCAAGGACAATGTTTCTGCAAAGTGAGGAATTTCATACACTTACAGAAATAAGCCTCAGTTATTTTTCACCAACTTAGAAGAGTTCTGCGTGGAGTGATTGTGAACTGAAGTTTAAAAAATAGTATAAAAACTGGGTTCAAAATTCATTTTAAACATGAATTGTCTAAGGACTCAAAGACAAAGCATATATTATTTCTGAGTCCCAGTTGCATGACCTGTAATGCAGGAATAATAATAAGAAAAACATTACAGGATTATTGTAAAGGTCAAAAAAGTTAACACATGCAAAACTTTTATCAGTAAAGTTCAACACAAACCTTACTAAGATCCTCAACTTCTTGTACTGATTATAAATTTAAGAAGCATTACTGGAGCTTATTTATAAAATTATACATGCTTACAGATACCAACTATTTTCTTGTTTTTTTGTAGCGTAGTTGCAGCTTTGTTATTGAATGTTTTTAACTTTTCGTATTTCCTCAAGAAATACGAAATACATTCTAGTAAAAAAATACATTCTAGTAAAAAAAAGTACATTTTAGTAAAAAAGTACATTGAAATACATTCTAGTAAAAAAAACCAAAAAGGCTTTAATTTGACTAAGGAAAATGATATTTGAGGGAAGTGCCTCTCCTCTCTAATTCTTGTTGACGTGAGGAAGATACTGTAGTTTAGTTTTCTGGCAAAGAAGGGGAGCTAGCTGTGACTGATTTGGGGAGAGGAAAGGAAAGTTACTCATGGAGAAACACCAATAGGAGACTGCTGGTTTCCGGTTCTGTAAAAGAAAGAACACGGAAAGTCGCCACTTCATCCAAACAACAAGGTAAAAGCTGAACAGACTGAAAAATGAACAACACTTTTGAATGCATATGAAAGGGGAGAACACAGGGGAAACCTCTACTGCCCCTGAGATGAGAGAGACAGACAGGCAAATGCAGGGAGCTGCGCAGAGTCTCTGGAGCTAAATCCAATTTGGGATCCAGTGCTGGGTGGGAAACCAGCCTTGTAACTGATGAATTGCTGGAGGCTCAGTGTGGACAAGTCTGAGAGTCAAAAAACTCCAGGGTTTTCCTAAACAGTGGGCGAAGAGGGTCTGCACAATGTAGTGAGATTTACCTCTAGCAGTTCCACCAGGTTGCTACAGTGAACGTCTGAGAAAAATCCCCTTGTGCTTCCACAGGGAGGGGGAAAAAAGAAACACCTTAAAATACCCCAGATCTCTCTGTTCTTAACCAGACTTGCCCTCAGGGGGAACTAGTTAGCCGGAGCCTCACCTGCTGGGGTATTGTCAGAGCCTAACTGACCTGGCAGAAGGGAAACCCAACTCCAGCAGCTCTAGCCGTGCTGTCCCACCCAAGGGGACAGAAAGAAGTACTACAAAACACTTGTGAAGTCCAGTTCCAGAGGCACGTGCTCAGTAAAGACCAAGACCTAATCACAGGTCAATAGAACACCTCTCCCACCACCTAACCACCACATTACTAGTTATTAAAGGCCGATTTACAGCAATTCCTTTTACTCAGTGTGTCATATTTGGCTATCGAAAAAAAAAAAATTAGAAGGCATACCAAAAGGCAAAAAACACAGTTTAAAGAGAGAGCAAAGCATCAAAACCAGACACAGCAGGAATGTTGGAATTATCAAGCTGGGAATTTAAAACACTTAACAATTCATATGCTCATGACCCTAATGGATAAAGTAGCATGCAAGAACAGATGGGCAAGGTAAGCAGAGATGGAAATCCTAGAACCAACAAGAACCAAAAAGAATCTAGAGGAAAAAAGCACTGTAACAGAAATGAAGAATGCCTTTGATGGGCTTATTAGTAGACTGGACACACCTGAGGAAAAAGTCTCTGCACTAGAAGATGTATCACTAGAATCCTTGGAAATCGAAGAGGAAAGATGACAAAGACTAAACAAAAGATAACAGAATATCCAAGGACTCTGGGACACTACAAATGATGTAACACGTGCATAATGAAAATCATAAATAATCATTTAAACTTATTCTCTATTTTTGAAATATCTGTTGCTTAGTATAGAATTCTGGGCTGACATTTGTTTTGTTTTGATTTGTTTTGTTTTGTTACTTTCAGTGTTTTCATCATGTCACTCCGTTGTCTTGTTTTTGATGTGATACTTACTCTAATTCATACCTTTATTTCTCTATATGTATTGTCTCTTTTTCTCTCAGCTTGCTTTTAAGACTTTTTTTTTTCTGTCTTTAATTATACTGCTCCTGTCTTCTGAGTTGGCGAAAGTTAGCAACATCAATTTTGTTATTTAATATATTCTAACTACTCAGGTAGCTATCAAGAGACTATTAGCTTTGTATACTTTTTTAGTCAAGGATTGAAAAGTAACATTATGAATGGAAACTATATTAGTTCATCTCTTCAATCCTATTCCTAATAAAGGACTATTCCCTTTAGGGTATCCTTAAGTGTTCAATTTGCTCAGTTTTTAAATGATTCAGTGTACAAAATCTATATCCATTCCCTCAAGAGCTCAGTCTACTGCCTAATAAATTCCATAGTTATAAAAAATGTGCTTCTGTATTTAATCTATTTTTACAATTGAATTTTTAATTTTGCACATGTATACCCTTGTATAAACATTGGCTTTTTTTTTTTTTTTTTTTTTACGGTACGCAGGCCTCTCACTGTTGCGGCCTCTCCCATTGTGGAGCACAGGCTCCGGACACGCAGGCTCAGCGGCCATGGCTCACAGGCCCAGCCGCCCCACAGCACGTGGGATCCTCCCGGACCAGGGCACGAACCCGTGTCCCCTACATCAGCAGGCGGACTCTCAACCACTGCGCCACCAGGGAAGCCCCACTGGCATTTTTTTTAATAAATTTGTTTATTTATTTATTTTTGGGGGGCTGCATTGGGTCTTCGCTGCTGCGAGCAGGCTTCCTCCAGCTGTGGTGAACGGGGGCTACTCCTCACCATGGTGCACAGGCTTCTCACCACGGTGGCCTCTCCCATTGTGGAGCACAGGCTGTAGGCATGCGGGCTTCAGTAGTTGTGGCATGTAGGCTCAGTAGTTGGGACTCGTGGGTTTTAGAGCGCAGGCTCACTAGTTGTGGCGCACGGGCTTAGTTGCTCCGTGGCATGTGGGATCTTCCTGGACCAGGGATTGAACCCGTGTCCCCCGCACTGGCAGGTGGATTCTCAACCACTGCACCACCAGGGAAATCCAAACTTTGGCACTTTTTTCACCTTCAGTGGGTTAACTATCTTTTAGCTTCTCCTTTTAACTATCAAATAATTTACTTTAACTCTTTAATCACATATATTACTTTTAAGGTGGTTTCCCAAATACGCCTCCAAACTGAGCCACTTTATATTCATATACATGTATAATGTGCATTTTATATAATGTACATTATGTACATTATATATACATATATACTAATATTCCTTTAGTTCTCTTTTAGAAGAAAAAGAAGATACTGTCTTTACAAAACAATTCTGAAACTGTTAAGAAAGAAATTTAACCATATCCCTGTAATTTTATAGTATTTTTCCAAAAATTTGAGTGTGCAGTGTATTTCTGAGACTATTCATAAGTAGACTTATTCACTGCTAATTCAACCTTCCATGAGGCTCTTCAACTAATCAATTCAATTCATGCATCTCCTCAATAAGAATTTATTGAAAAACTACTATACTATAAATTTTGTTTTAGGAATTGAGGATACAGTACTCAACAGGATGGTACATAGTCTTTTTGTTTTTTAAAGAATAACCTTTTTCGGGGGGATGCCATTTATTTTTTATTTATTTATTTTTTACTTATTTGTTTATTTTTGTCTGCGTTGGGTCTTCGTTACTGTGCACAGGCTTTTTCTAGTTGCGGCGAGCGGGGGGCTACTCTTCATTGCAGTGTGCGGGCTTCTCCATTGCAGCAGCTTCTCTTGTTGCACAGCATGGCCTCTAGGCTTCAGTAGTTGTGGCACATGGGTTCAGTAGTTGTGGCACACAGGCTTAGTTGCTCTGCGGTATGTGGAATCTTCCCAGACCAGGGATCGAACCCACATCCCCTACATTGGCAGGCAGATTCTTAACCACTGTGCCACCAGGGAAGTCCCAGAGTCTTAATTAGCTCAAATTCATGTGCGAGGAGCAGAAAATAAATCACTAAATTAATTTACCACCGATTTAATTACAGAAAGTGAGAGTTGAATGACTCCTCTGTTCCTTCTGCTGAGTTTCAGTTCCCTCTGACCTGTTCCTACCACCTGCTTGAGGGAAGAACGACTTAGGCTGTGCTGAGACTGTTTATCTGAAGGATCTTCCAGGCAGCATTCAAACCCATATCCCTTTCTGATCTCACAAGTTCCTCAGGGGTATTGGGTTTTCTGATGTAGCTTCCAATGCTAGATGCATTACTGGTGATTTTTTTTTTATATTGACCATTAGTATTTATTTAAATGTATTTCTATGAGACATCTATGTTCTAATCTTTTGAATCACAAACAACCTCAGAAGGTCAAAATTATGTATATCCTCAGAAAGAAATGTACTCAGAGAGGGTGGTTTAGTGTGATTACCACATCCTAGAGTCCATAGAGAGCGAATTCTCCCCTTCATGTACTTAAAAAATATATTAAAATAGATCACACCTTTAAGCAATATTTATAGCAGCATTCATAGGATGCTGCTTTCTCATCTCATACAACACTGAAATTACATTATAAGATGAAGAGTTCAGAGGATGAATTACCATATTCTTGAATTCTGTAGAGAATATTTGGGTATATCAATAACTTTCATACAATTGTAAGGAGATAATTCTTCTCATCAGACAGCAAGATTCCTGAAAGAATTCTTCTTCACCTGAGCAATTTAGAAATAATAACTGGATTTCTACAACATTGCTTGGCAATAAAATATAACAGTTTTCTGTAACGGCAGAATATTATGGAATCATAGAAGATCATAATCCAAAGGGATTTTACTAGGTTGTTGAGTATCTAGAGATATCCTAAAGGATGTCTCCTCTCAACAGAACTGCAGGCTAATAAGTGGGAAAGACTCCATCTCCTTCTCTCTATTCTACATAATTGCTGTTTTACTAATAATTTGAGGCAGGGGGTAAAGTATCCTACTCTTTAAAAACAAACAGTACATACAATTTTCACTGTATTGTTTAGTAAACTTGGACTCAGATTAATTTTAAGCCAGTTTGTAACCTGCTGTAGGTTCCTCCTCTACCCTCCATATTTATTCCTTAAACAGGTATTTATCGAGGTACAGCCCACTTTATAATAGCCACTCTCTAGGCAGTAGGGATAAATCAGAGTATAAGATATACACAATTACAGCTATCATGAGAAATATATTCTAGTGCAGAGAGACAGGCAATTTAAAAAGTAATTAAAACAGAAGTTGTTTAAAATATATTAGCCTGCTTTGCTTTGGCAGATTATGTTTAAGGAAGAACAATAACAAACAAACGAGCAAAAAAATCAAAACCAGAAAAGAAAAAAAGGAGAATAAATCTCAGTGGCTGATATTAACAAAATTATATTTCCTTGCTGACATGTTAGGTTAAGAGGCTTTCCCTCTTTGAAACAGAGCGTTGTCACAGCAGAGAAAAATGGTAATGGTGGAACTATAAGATTGCTCTTATAGCTTCTACTTGTACTGTATATGGTGTGTAAGTCCTTTTCTTTAACCACACTGGACTAGGGAGAGAAAGCATGAAGCCAAACTGGAGGCAGGGAAGTGTACTCATATCTTACAGAGACTTAGTGAAGTACCAGGGAATAAGCAGGGATATATCATCTTGAAAGTCACTGCAAATAGTACAGTAAGCCCCCTACATACAAACCTTCAAGTTGCGAACTTTCAAAGATGCAAATGTGCATTCCCATGTCCAATCACATAAGTTAGTTCACGTGACTGGCGTACGTTGTCACATGGGTGCATCCTCTACAAGTGGTTGTGCTTTTGTGTAGCTTACTAACGAAGACCTGATGGAACTGGAGGCCGAGAGAACGGACGAAGAGAGACAAGAGTAAGAAGAAGTAACTGAAGAACCGAAGAGATTCACGACACAGGAAATGGCAAGGGGATTTTATTTGAGGAGGTACTGTTAGTTTTTGAGGTACAGAACCCCAGAGTAGAACAGTACACCAAGGTTGCAGCAGCTGTTCAGAATGTATCCAGTGCTACCGTGTCATCTATGAGGAGAAAAAAAGAGCTACTACTCAGACATCACTGGATTCTTTTTTCAAGTGGGTAGACAGAACTGAATCCAGCAATTGAATCCAGAACCTGTGCCATCACCGTGAGGCGTGAGTGAAATGGCAGCTCGCCCTCCGTCTCCTACTGCTGACGATCCTTCAGCTCTACCAACCCCCACCTCCCCTCCCTCCTACAGTCAGTAACTCTTCTTGCCTGGTTCACTCGATGCCAGCCCCTGGATGCCAGCTGTTGTACTGTACTATGTACTATGAAATTTCATAAAAGTACTGTACTACGGTGCTTTTCAAGGTACTGTATTGTAAGATTAAAAATGTTTTATTTTTGTGTTTTGTGTTTGTTTGTTTTTTATGTATTATTTGTGTGAAAAGTATTACAAACCTATTACTAACCGATTGTGTTAGTTGGGTACCTAGGCTAACTTTGTTGGACTTATGAACAAATTGGACTTATGAACGTGCTCTCAGAACAGAACTTGCTCGTATGTAGGGGACTTGCTGTACTTCAAAGGAGTAGTGGTGGTAACTTAGTGGTAAGAGCTCTACAGAAAAAGGAAAAGAGAATGAAGCTGAGTCATGCCAGGAGCTGCAGGTGGTGATTTTGAATATTAAGTAGATGAGTCCAAGAAGGCCGCAGCGAGCAGCACCTGAGCAAAGGCCTGACGGGATGAGGGAGTGAACGGACGGACGGACAATCTACAGAAAGAGCAGAGGCACAGCCTGGAGGCCAGTGCATGGAACACAGTGAGATTCAGAGAGAAGAATAGGAGATAAAGTCAGAACTCAGCACAAAACTGTGTGAGGCAGATCAACGGGGTTGTGTAGACCCAATTAAGGGATATAAGTTTGTTCTGTTTTAGTTTTTGTTTTTTCTTTACTTCACCTCTCTGGCTGCTTTGTGAATAAAATGCAATAGCCAAGCGTAGAAGAGAACAGTCGCCAGCTAGTAAAGAGGTAACAGTGGATTGGGCCAGAAAGGTATCAGTGACAATGGCCAGCTTGTGGTTATATGCTGAAGTTAATGCTGGCAAGTTATTGTGGTAGAAGTAGAGTTCTAAGGAAGGAGTAGAGTCAAACATCCGCCAGAATGGACTGTCCATTGATGAGAGTGGACATGCAAGTGACTATGCCAAGAGGCACTTGGATACACAAGTCAATGCAAAGAGAAGGTCTACACCTGTGATGGAAATTTCACATATATATATATTTATAAACAGAATTTTATTTCATTTTTGTCCTTAATATCTTAGTTAAGAAAGATGTTGCTACAGTGACTGTGCTTTTAAATAATAAATATTTTCTTCAAAGAAGATGCATAACTCAAGCTGAAACCTATTAAAACATTTTTCAAAGGAAACTTTCTTACAGAGAATGCTAATGGCCACTGATAATCTCTTTCCCGGGGACAATGTCAAGACCATGTGATAATCCCGTGGAACTATAGGTTTGATTTCTGGATAGTGAAATAGAAGGAGAAAGGCCATGCGCATCAACCAGGTCTGACCTCTAAAATTTCTCATTGTGAAATCATCCTCTCTTTCTCTCTCTCTCTCTCATTCAGAGTTTCTAGTGGAAAAATCAGGGGCTCTAAGGAGCAATGAAACCACAGGGTAGAAGAGAAGCCCATTTATCCTTCACTGATACTGATAAGAGAGGAAAAATAAACCTTTGCTGTTTGAAGCTGCTAAACTGTGGGGGGTGTTTGTTACAGCAGCTTGTGGTGCGTGCACTGAATAATACACCTTTCATATTACATTTTACTCTGAGTATCTTTTCCTAAAGTATATACAGATATTTCTCAAATAATATAATCGTTTAATTTAAATTCATTCACTTTGGAAAAAAAATAATGCTGATGTTCCCTTTTCTCTTTTGGCACTAAAAAGTAAAATTCTCAGTAAAGTAATATAATTTGGAAATATAAAATATAAAGAGCAAGATAGACAAAAACCAAAATAGGAGATTTGCTAAGAACAAATTTATTTGTAAAAATGTGCAAAATAAGTGTAGGGCTATAGCTCTAAGTGATGTGTAAGACAGCATTAATTGTAACTGATCTGTGATGTGTATTTTATAATTTTCTTTTGGATATGTTATTTCCCTTAAGCACCACTGTATGGATTCTTGTGTTACTAACATCGGGAGAATGCTTTAGCAGTCCCCGTATGTTGGTTTTTCTCCTGTCATTTTTGGTAGTAAAGTAAAATGATTTTCCATTTCCAGTGAATTCACTACTCACTTAATTGCCCCCTGAAGAGCAAAGTGTCAGCAAGGATTCCTATCAAATCTTGCAGAATGATTAAAAATGGAGAAATCAAGGCAACTAAAGAAAAGGTCACCGTATAATCTCTTCTTATTGAAACAAACAGACTTAAGGGAAGTGCTCTATCTTTTGTGTACATCTCAGTGACTTTTTTCAGTTCTAAAGAAATGACCCCTTCCAATTTCATTACACTGAATTAAACGTTATGTTTACAAGCTTTCTCTTGTCAACAATAATGATGTGGACATCTCTAATTCTACTTTTTTTCTCATGAAAATTAACTTTTAAATAACTGTACCTTCCTTTGTGAAGGACTAGAGAAATATGTGTTTCCAAAGTAAAGAGCATTTTTTCCCCCTCTTTTAGTTGCAGAGAATAAAGACTCTCCAGCTTTTTGAGAACAGCAGCTCACATTTTACTGTTATGGGTGTAAATATGTATACTTTTCCTTTAATAGCTAGAAAATGTTCTCTAGTGCAGGAAATGTAATTAACATTGAATAATATTTTTGACAGTTTACTATAGAAAAAGAAGCCAAATATACTTTATTTAAAGCTCAACATTAACAGATGAGTCATAGCATCATTAAGTAATCACAGAGAATGACCTAAATAATAATGATGATTGTGATGATGACATCAATAATAACAGCCTGTTTCTTTACTGGATCCCAGTAGTGATCAGGCCTGTGTGATAAACTGTTTTGCCTGTATTTAACTAACTTAGTCCCTCAAAACCTTTTGAGGAGAGGTTCCATTATTAACCCCCATTTTAGAAAGAGAAAACTGATGATGTATTAAATAATTTTTTTAGATGTCACATGAACAAGCTGAGATGTAAACTCACATTTCAGATATTTAAACTAATTCAGTGAAATAGAGAGGATGAAAAATACAGAACTTATTTAAATAACAAAATCTACTCGTCTTGAAGAATATGTGCCTTTGGAGCTGTTGTGTTTTGGGCGTTGTAAATTATATCTAAGCTAACTTTTTTTAAAAAGTGCTGAATGGAAAATAATAACTGCAGAAAGGGGTTTACATTAATGGTATCATTTTACAATATTCTGCAAACCTGCAGTACTTTTAATTTAGGTTTAGCATTCTTAAATCTGAAATTTCTTTAAAATTCGAGATGGAATTCAGTAAGATAATTCTATTTAAATTGTCTTACTTTAATTCTCTAAGGTGTTAGTGATTGTTTTGACAGAGAAAAATAAACCTATATACAAAGTTTTGGCTAATAACCCCTCAAGGGATTTGCCTAAGGAAATCGTTCAAAAGAATGTGCCTAAAATGTTTTGTTTAAGCAGCATGAGAACAATTTCTAGTCAAAACACTTCATTCCTAGCAGTGCTTTCAAGAGGTCCAATGTTACAAAAGGCTATCTAATACAAACTTGTGTATATTTTTCATGGTTTAAACAAGCATGGAAAATCATACTATAAAATTTAATAATATGTGTTAACTGAGTTATGGAATTTGCCTTTTTAAATAAAGTTCAGTTTTATTCTTTTGCCATGATACAATTCATGATGTTTCAGGTTACTGTGAACACTTAAACACCTGTAAATCCTAAATATACACCTAAATATACAGTACTCACACACACTTGGATTATACTATTGATATTATTGTGTAATATTTATTTTAAATATTAGCATATGCCCATGTAATTCAATAGTTTATAAACATATATCAATGATATTTCAGTTTCTGAATGATTTTCAGTTTTTGAATAAATTATTAGCAAATCTCCTCTTGTTGGATATTTGATGATGTTGGGGGAAAAATCTAAGACATAGCTCTATCCTAAGAAAAATAAATTTTATACACAATGGAATACTACTCAGCCATAAAAAAGAATGAAATTGGGTCATTTGTAGAGATGTGGATGGACCTAGAGTCTGTCATACAGAGTGAAGTAAGTTAGAAAGAGAAAAACAAATATCATATATTAACACTTATATGAGAAATCTAGAAAAATAGTACAGATGAACCTATTTCCAGGGCAGGAATCGAGATGCAGAGGTAGAGAATGAACATGTGGACACGGTGGGGGAAAAGGAGAGTGGGATGAATTGGGAGATTAGGTTTGACATAAATACACTACCACGTGTAAAATAGATTGTTAGTGGGAACCTGCAGTATAGCACTGGGAGCTCAGCTTGGTGCTTTGTGACGACCTAGATGGGTGGGATTGGGGGAGGGAGGTCCAACAGGGAGGGAATATGGGGATATATGTATACATATAGCTGATTCACTTCATTGTACAGCAGAAACTAACACAACATTGGGAAACAATTATACTCCAATAAAAAATAATAAAAGGAAAAGAAATTTTAGGAAATGTTTGATGGTAAAATAAATATGTTGTTAAGACACCATCTGATATCTGAGATTAGTTGAATGACTGGAATCACATCATCCTTTTCTACTTTCATTTATTCGATAGGGTCCAGAGGAAACTTTCTAGTACATGAAATGTCATTTCTTTTGCCATTTCCATTCCCTTGATTAACATTCTCTTACCAGTGGAAAGGCCTATCATTTCAGGAAAAGCCTGAGGCTTTAAGTTAATGGTTCCTTGAATGTCAGATTGAGTTTATTCTTTGAAATATACAGTTCCTTATTTCAATTAAAATACATAGTTACATTAGTCATATAAAACTATAACTATAATCTTTAGCTATTTATTTGTTTTGATGGGCCACATTAAGAAATTCAGATTGATTACCAATCATCCACAGAATTTTATCTCTAAAAATCCTTATTTGCTTCCTTGATTTTTTTTTAATTTTAAAAATGTCATGCATACATTCTACTAAAGAATTTTGTGAATAAGTGCAGAATATTACTATTAAAATTTCTTACATTGTCAATAAATGAGTGTCATCAAAAATGGATATGAACAAAACTGATTAAAAATCTGATATAATAGTTTATTGTATTTTGAAATCACAGGATGAAAAATTCTCCACTAGATTAATTTCACTGTGTAGTCAATATAGTAGGTATTGCCTTTGGGTGTTGTCTAGCATGCATTCACAGCTCACAAAAGTATCAAGTTTCATTTGGAGGAAATTTTTCTCTCTGATTTTGGGTGGTATTTGGGGAACATTAATCTCACTTGCTTGCCTTCCTGTATGGAATCACAGGAACACCATTCTTCCTCTCCAAGATTTCTAGTAAAGTAAGTGCTGAGCATGGGACCACAGTTCTGCCCTATACACGCTGTCTCCCAGGGCTCTGAGTTTTGAGTAAGTGGCTTAAGGTTAGGGCAATTCATCCCTGCCTCTTAGCAGTAGCTGTGGCAGCAATATCCAATGCAGCTGTCAGACAACTGCTCTTTGCAATGTGCATGAAGAATCTTAAAAAGCTCATACATTTCCAATCCTTGGTTACAATTTTGTCAAATCTACTTTATTTACTGCAGATAATTAACACTGTTAATTCCTGAAATGTTATGATGATCCATAATATTACTCAACGCTCACTCTATACTAATTTCCCGGCCAACCATTTTGCAGACATTATGTCATGACCTCCCTAACACGTGCTTGAAAGAGTATACAACTTTCCAGGGCACACGTGCCTGAACTCGTATCTCTGAACCCAAAGCTGCAGCTCTCGACCACTCACAGTTCTATTGGCAACCTGCTTACTGGTTTACTTATAATCTTCAGTTCATCCAATGGCTTTTGAGGACTTCATTTCTACCGAACACAGTGTCATAGAGTGGGCTCATACAGCAGAACTTGATATTATCCCTGCGTTAATTGCAGTGTAGGAAGAAGAAACAAACATTTAAGCAATTAAATGAAAATGAATATGGTAGGCATCATGATAGACGTTCAGGGTGGGGAGAGCATTATTTAAAGGCAATGATCAGTCTCTATGGATCAGGGTCAGGAGAGGATTTACAGCAAAAACGACCTGCTAACACTAAAGAACATAAGGTAATTTTCCAGGCAGCAAAATCAGGGAGAGATTAGAGGAAGAAATAACACCTTGACATAATTTTTACGCAGTGAAACAAATTGCCATATGTTGGATAAGGAATTTGATGATCACGGGTATAGATGATTAGAGTGAAAGCTACGTGGAAAGCACTGTGCAAACATTAAACATATGGGCAAAGGCCAGATCTTGGAAAGTATCAGATGTCATAGTAAGCATTTAGATTTTTTGCTGTATTTAATGAGAATATGTTGATGATTTTAAAGTATACAATAACAGAATCAATTAGGATTTTTGGAAGATCTTTATAGATAACATGTTGTAATATTATACTGAAAAGATTATAAAATTATGAATAATCTTAGCAATGGTAGCTAATACTATATCTGATTTGTATAGCTTTCAATATACAAATGCTAAGAGATCAAATGTAGAGCCTTCCTGGGCAGTTAGGAGCTTTTAAATTATGTATAATGTTGCTCTTTAGTTAGACTGTTGGGCCTTTCTGAGGTTGTAGAGTTAGCTCTTGGCAAAATGACTGTGTAGATAAAATCTGTCTAGACACTGTTTTCATCTTCTGGGTTCTCTAAGTGTCCCCTCCCCCATGATCCCCTTGCCTTCCTAGGATCCCATTCTTAGCTAAATGATATCTAACAGCTTTATCCACACCTGCCTGAAAGCCCAGTGTCATCATTCTCCTGTCTACCTGTTTATCCTTCAGTGACAGCAAATACAATTTAAAACAAAACCTCAATTAAGTTAATAATAAATGCTACGTTAATGTAGTTTCCCCATCTGGATTTTATGTATTTTAATAATTATTGTCTATATTTACGTTACTGACCTGAAAGGAAACATTAATTGTTGACATTTCAGGTGCAGCAGATAAACTGTGACCCTATTCATGAGAACTTGGGAGCAGCAATTAAGGGACCAACATGCCAAATTTTTGTTTATTTGTTTATGACTTGTTTTGTGAGATGTATGATTCTTCATTCTTTACTAACGCTGAAGAAATTTCTTCAAATTTTTCAGTATCAGTTATGGTTATTTTCTCGACACAGCGTGGCAGACAGAATGACAGGGACTGAAAGAAGAAATGCAATAAAATAGAATTTTGGAAAGAAGAGCATCAGTGTGATGGGAACAGCATGAAAATCCCCCTCCACTGGTCTGCTTGTTCTTTAGGGTCTGTTTGTTAACTCTGTCTGCATTTGTTGCAGGATGAGAGCTAATTATGCAAAAACAAAATACAATAAAAAAAATACGGGATCCGTGATTTAATAAAATGGTAACTGCAGTGTGTACCCATCTCTCTTCCTTCAAGTTTTCTTGGGGCTTTAATCAACACTAACATGAGCAGTTTTACTACCAATAACCTCTTCATTGTTTATTCCCTGAAGATGTGATCTGTATTTTAAGAAGTAGGATAAAAATGCTTATGATGGAAAAAGTAATCCGCTATGATTTTACAGAACAAAAGCATTTTTGGTTAACATCAAGACATCAACATATAATATTTTGGTGTGTTTTTCTATAGGAATTTTATTATATTACGTATCGCTGCAAATCACTATGGCATTATCTGATATGTTCAAGGTAAAGCTTTAATTCTATTTTATTTTGTCAGTTCACATGGATGATCTACTTAGATACATGACTGATGATTTGATTAAAATAGAAGAGATATCATTAAAGAACTAGATAACCTTTGTGCTACATAACAATAATTCAGCATCGTTAGATATTTTTATGATTTTGTTGCCTCTCATTTGTTATACTCACTTCTGTTCAAATAGAATCAAATAGGATATTTTCTGCCCAGTTACTAAGGAGTAAAGAATTTTAAGAACATTATAAGTATAGAGTTTCATTAAGAGAGCTTAGGACTCCTTGCAATTGAAGAATTACAGATTAAAAAAAAAAGTTTCCTGCTTTTATAAGCAACCTAAAATTTAAACAGGAGCCTTTTTTATCAATTAATATACTATATATTTTATTTAATTTAGATGTGTTGCCGTACCTGTTTGTATTTTGGAGTGTTACATATAGGCCTAAATTATGCATATTTACTGAGAATCAGTCCTAGGAGGAAATACCTAGACTCAAACCTTGAACTAACCACTTTGTTCTCATTTTGCCAAAAAATATGACCCAATTATCCTCCTTTAGATTTGAAGTTTTATTTTCAGAAATATTTGGTTTAAAAAGTCATCCATATTGGAAATTCCCTTGGGTTCAAAATGAGATTTTACTCTGTACAGGTCTCCACATGACTGAGATCTTACCAGCAATGCCACTAAACCTGGAGAGTGCATATCCCAGAAGTTAGGATAGCTTTTTATGTCAGAATTTTATTTTGTGTTAATGTGACTCTTTCCAGAAATGATTATTATTGTCTGGTGCTCCGTTAAGGAACGGTGAGTTCCTGCAAGAGCAAGGTTGTGTCTAATTGATTGTTTTATCACTGACGTTAACAATGAATGGTGCATAACGGGTGCCTTATTAATATTTCATGATTGAATACACAACCTTCACTTTCCTGATTTACCCATGTATTTCAGAAATTCATAAAAGCTTCAGAAGCAATATTTTTCTGAGTGCATAAACCCATTACTATAATTGTTTGCATAACTAACTAATTCACCTTTGAAACCATTTCCATTATGTATCCATTGAAAATATGTGACAAATTTTAAATGACTGCTTATAACTTACACATTATTAATTTAGTATATAGAAGTAGAGTCCTTATATTGCTTTTTATTCATATTCATTTATTATATGAAATACAATAAATATTTATAAGTATAGTTCTCACTGATAGGAAATATTGATAAATATTTTTAAGACCTCCTTTTATTTAGCATGTCATATTTAAGATGCAAATACTTTAGTTCCAAGACATACCTGGCAAATAAACAGTTTTTATCTGATCTTTCTTTAGCTGCATTTATTAGGATTCAGAATTGGAATACTCTGAGATTTTCTATCTCTACGACAGCTGTTCTCTTCCCTGACGCCCCTTAAAATTCACCTGGTCATAGACTTAATTCAGCTTTTCATATTCCTATCATTTCTTTGCTGGGTAGACTGACAGATCCATTTTCCCTAGATCTATGCAAATTTGGTGAAATGCACTGACTGGAAGGATCTGGGCTGATGCACTCAGCCATCAGGAAACTTCTAGATACCCCTGAAGAAGTTATCCTGAGCGGTCTTCAATGCCATGATTCACTGAGAGTTTGGCCCATGTGAATGGGGCAAAGCATAAGATAACACCATTTAAAACAATATTTCAAAGAAAACAGTTGCTACAATGAAATCCTGACATGAGTTTCCCTGAATCTACCCCCAGTGGATTGAGAGAGACAGGTGGGATGCTATTCTGATAATCGAGGGAAGAGTAATGGTTGCTTAACCTAAATGGTGTCAGTGGAGATGCAGAGGAAAGGAGAGGTTTGAGAGCTATTTAGGAGACGGAATCAACAGGACTCGATGATCCACTGGTTATGCAGGTTAAGGGAGAAAAGAAGTGTGAACGACGGCTGCCAGACTTGTGATATATTTCCCTCTATGATTTATCTAACAGTAAATGACAAGTGATTTACCCATCAGGTCTTGAAATATAGTTCATGTGCTTTTATAAAATTCTGTTTACTATAATGCAAGATATCATAATTGGACATGTTGGAAACAGGAATACTACTAGATTATCAGATTATCAAGGCACTGGTCTTCTGAAAGAATTCAGATAGTTCTCTAAATAAGAAATATTGAGTGAGTGACAGTAAGGCTACTTTAGAGCAAGTAAGTCAAGTAATAAAGGTAGAGTTCAGACAATCAGGTCACAAGGCCGTTTTCTATCCTGAAACACCAACTCACATGCTTAGTGTTTACTCCTGGTAGCTGCACTGCTGTATGTACAGGACACAATGCTACAGACTGTAGCACAGCTGATATCAAAGTATTGGCCTCACAGCTCCTTTACAACGTTAAAAATTATTGAGAACCTCAAAGAGCTTATGTTTGTATAGATGTATATACCTCTTCATATTTCCTATCTTTCAAATTAAAACCAAAATATTTTTAAAAGCACAAAAACACATTACACCATATTTCCCATATTTAAAACTAAAAAACCCAAAAAACACAAAACACAAATACAGATTATATTATCAGTCAGTTCAGTGAGGTCTTCACACCTCACGTAGCATCTGAGAAACTCCTCTGTACATGTGTGACAGAAACGGTGAGAATTCAAAAGGCAACTTAGTATGAAAGTAGTTTTGCACTATTCTCTAAAATGATGTCAAGCACCGCGAGGCACCCCCACCTGATACACTGAGAACCGCTGCTACACTATACACTAAAGGAATGGTAATGAGTACTGGCTATATGCCAGAATACGCTATGACCTACTCATATGGTGTCCTCATTAGATTTTCAATAGCTTGGAAAATATTTTCATTTAATATAGCCAATTGATGCTTAAAGAGGTAAAAGTCATTCGTCTAAGGTAAGTTTTAGTTAGAAGAAAAAATAGGATTCAAAGTCAGATCAATCTGCATGCAGGATCCATTTTTCCCTGTACGTCACAATTTTACCCAATTCCATTTATTCAAATAGTAATTATCTATAGATAACTATGAGAATTGCATTGGAAAAGATGTGGATATCTATGATCTCTAAGTTTTCTTCCATGTGTATTCTTCTTGTTCTTATATATGTGTAATATATATATATAATAGCTGGGTAGAAAAATCAAGCAAATAACTAGGCATCTACAAATGATATCCTTAGTTTTGTCTAATTAATGTGAGTTTACATGTGAGAAGAATTTCTTTGATAATTTTTTTCAAATTTAATTTACTTTTGTGATATAAACTCATTTTTGATACAGCTATACGTCACAACCCCCAAACTGAAAATCCGAAGTATGTGTGTGTAGTTTAAAAATTTAATTGAGGAAAACAAGTTTAAAATTTCCTCTAAAATATTGATATTAACACCATATATTAATATTAATAAGACATACCACATACAAACAAAAATGTCTGTTTAAAACAATATCCAATAGAGCTTGTTTTTACCTGGTTTGTCTACTCTTAGTACTAGAACCTTAATTTGTGGATATCAATTTAGAAAAATGATAGTCAATGGTTATTATTGCTGTATCAAAAATTTATAAAACTATTAAGATTTACTTACGAGGGCAACACCCATCACCTCTGTAAACATACATTTACTGAATATCTACTATATGATATACATATTCTGAAGATTTACTGGTGAGCAAAATCAATACAACAGTTCACCTCACAAAACACAACCTAGTTGAAGAGACAGACATTAAACTTATGATTACAAAAATTACTACATAATTATTATAGCATTTGCATGCTCTTAGACACACACTCTGGAATGAGAATCATACATTTTTACTATATATAGAATTTATATGTTATGATATATACCATATTGTAACTAAAATCCAAGGAGGTCATGCTATCAATTTTGAATTCTTGTAAGGCTTGATATGAGAGATGATAATAAGCGTTAGCCAGACATTTGTTTTTGTTTGTCTTTATTTTAATTTTTGTTGTTCACTTTTCTGCTAGTATCCTGCTTTATTATTCATGGTACTTTCTCCCCCATTCCTATCAGAGAGTTCCTTGAAACATGGTTTATATTTTTAGTTTTAGAATTACTCACTTTTGGATCTTGGATTAGAACCCTGATCCAGAACAAAGGTTCATGCAGGCTAAATTGCACAGATGAAAAAGCAAAGGATTGGAGTCAGAGAAATCTCCACCATGTTCTACGTTTCTGTCTGTTAATACATTTAATAGTTCTGACTCCCAGTGTCTTGTAAAGCTATCATTCATCATTGACATACATTAGCATACATTCCAAAACGACAAATGGAATTTCGAATCATAAATTACATTTCTAACATGTAATGCTGATGTGATCTTAAAGTTTCTGAAATTATTGAAAAATTGTGACAGTGCATGATAGTAAATGGACTGCCATTAGTCAGAACCTTTTACTAATATCTATTCATTTCTCTATTTAAGACCGTATCGAGTTCAGATTTCTCATATACAGAGAATTTACAATTTCCCTAAGATATATTAATAATATTACCAATGATGATTTATTTAATCCTTAACTAACTTCGTGTAATATATCAAGCATGTTTGCAGGGACTTCATTTTGAGAGATGACATCAGGAAGAAGTTCTGGGGGCCAGGGAAGAATGCCATGGAAGGAAAGAGATAAATCCAAGGATTCATTGTCAATATGGGAACCCCTGTAGACAACTAGCACTCAGACTCCCTGGAGGCCTTCTGAGATGCAGTATGGAACACACTCCAGGTATGAAAGAGCAGGTACTTACTTGTGGGTTCTCATGTCACCTTTCAACTACCTTGCCTTCTCAGATTTGCCCATGATAGAATGGATGAGCAGACTCCTGCAGGCAAAATTCCAGCTGGAGAGAGAGGAACCCTGGCAGGAAGTGAGCTGAGTGTGTCACTGAGGCTAAGCTGAGGTTCTGTCAGTTTCCCTCCACCCACAGCTTGCTGCCGTGGCAACAGTAGAGTCACGGGGCTCATCAAAAGGATGTGAAGTGGGCCCAAGAGATTTCGGATTCAGTAGAGGTTGGGTCAGGTTGGCATCTAGGCTAAATTAAAATGGAATCCAAGTTGTCTGATCCCTGCTCTTAAATCTGTCTGCAATGCCAGGGATAAAAGCTTATACTGGTAGTAAACTAGACCTCTAGTCTATCCTGAACAGTCTTCCAAATTCTCCTTTACTTCACACTGCCTGCTGGGTTAGGCTGAAAAATATTATTTCGGTTTCCCATCTTGGTGGAAACACCTTCCTCTTAATGAGGGCCAGAGCTGAGAATTAAGATGAAACACTGGTAATCTCTTTTGGCATAGGTGTTCACGGAGTTTGTGAGAACACTTTCATTTGTAGTATCAAGTAATTCATACTAAGTCTTATGGAGAGGCGAGCAAAAATGTTTGCTGCTAGAAAAATGAGTTCCTTTTTCACCACACTGGCAATGGAAGTGTAACTACTTTTAACAGTCAAGAAATTGTTTGCATTCACAGTCTGATTAATAATGAGGAGCTCATCTCATATGCTGACTACATATTGAAAATTTAAACATTTCTGTTAATTTTCCTTAAAACGTGTGAAGATTTTTGTATTTGTTTAAAAGAATAATTATTCCTAAACTGTGAAGATTTTGATGTCAAGAAATTTAACACTGTACTTATTATTAAATTTAATGCATTTTAAAATCCATACGCTTATTTCCATTTTGTATTTGTTGTCTTGGCTCAGGGCCTTCCTACACTATGCTTTCTATGCTTGGAACACTTTCTCCAGCAAAAACTTCTACCTGGTAATTACTTCTCCTCATTCATGTTTCAACTCGGGGAAGATTTCTGACAAACTTGCCCATAGCACCAATAGAGACAAATTCTTCCCTGTATTGTTCTTTATTGTAAATAAGCATTAGCTCTTACATTTTTGTTTAATATCTGTTTCACCTACCCATATAAATTCCATGAGAGCCCTATGTATTCAGTTCTAAGCATAGTGCCTAAGATTTCTTGTTAAGTATTTGTTGAATCCAATAATTCAACATATTAAAAAATACAAAAGTATGACTTATCTTTAAGTACTTAATTTTAATTCATTTTATGAAATCAAAGTGATACACATCTATAGTATGTACGAAGACACAATAGACAGCTCAAGACACTTTCTACATATTCTTTATTTATTATGTAGTACATGTATTTATGTTAGTTGTTATAGTATTTATGTTTGCCATATGGTGTCACTCACTGCTACAATTCATTTGGTTTTAAACTTGATAAAATAGGATGGTATGTGATAGGGTGACAAAACAATTATGTTTCTCGTACTTCATTTTTACCAAGTGTTACAGGGCGATGTCATCCTCAAGTAAACACTGAGCTCACTGAAAACTAGGAATGGGTGACAGGAGTCTACCTATAGATTGCAGAGACCCACAATTAAAGCCGCATGTATCTCTGGTGATCATTAATTATAAACATGACATTCTGGAGGTCAATATAGATTGAACCACACTTGACAATCTGTTTAGGCTGAGACAATGACATTTAAATTAAAGTCTATACTTGAAATACCACATGACAAAGCATCATTCATATGTGGTATATCAGGTCTTCTAAGGTGACTCTAGTGATTCCTGGGTAGAGCTGCATAAAAGATCACTAGCTATCAGTTCTGAAGACAGTACCAGTGATGTGTGGCTCCCGAGGAAAGTAACATTTCTGGGTTCCAATTTCTTATGCATGAAAAGAAAACAAGTTAATAGTTCTTACCATCTAGGCTGATTCTGAGGCTTAAATTAGTTAATATTTATACAGTCCTTAGAACTACTCCGACTACTAAGTACTATATGTTACACTAAATAGTATGTGAAAGATGTATCTTTTTCAGAAGCAAAATATTACGAAGATATTTATAAACCACGGCGCACCCATCAGAAGAGAGGGCTGGTGTCCTTGCCAGAGGTCACCAGATCCTCTGAACAGCTGCGTTTAACACATCGCAAGGGAAATCGGCCTGGGAAGTAAATGAGCAAGTATTGAGGGACTACTTACACCTGTATTGGGGGATTATTTCCACCTGTGTTGGGGGATTATTTACACCTGTGTCAGACAAAGTACAGGAAGGGTCTGCACTTCCCAATGTTACTAATTTTTATTTTCCCTCCCTCACCTCCCTAGAACACTTCTACTTCATAGTCATTGAGTCAATTTTCGAAGGTAGATCAAGCTATAGTTTGAGAAATCTTGAAATGGATATCCAAGACTATTCCCGTAAACAGCTTTAAATTAAAAGATTATACAGAAATGGAATGAGAGAGGAGAGGGATTAAAGTATTATTTTAAAAAGAGCATAGTTGTCAGTCAAGCCCTGTATCTAATAAGTTAATGGTGTAGAAATACTGTTGTCATATATTGTTTAAAAAATGATGTTTCTTTTTCTTTAGTCTTCACCTCATAGCTAAAATTTTTCTAATGAATTGAACCGGAATTTCCCATTTTACCAAAGACAACAAAGATACCAATCACAAATGGAATATGCACTCACACACCAGAAGACAAAACTGTCACAGATCCGCCAAGAGGATGCCCCATAAAAGGTCCCACACAAACGCTTCGCCAATGCAAAGGGTCCTCGACGTCAGACACACGTCAGAACCAACTGGCAACATGCCCAAATGACACTCCGTGCTCACAAATGGTCCTCAACAGTAGACACACGCCAGAACCAACTGGAAAAATGCCCATAGGACACTCAGGGCTCACAAAGGGTCCTCATGGTCAGACACGCATCAGAACGTCTAGTGCTCAAAAGAGAAGTTAGCACGGGCGCACGCCGGTGCACTTACTCAGTCCTGGAGCTCCTCAGCTTCTCCACACGCGTGTTTCCGTTCCACCAAGAAAAAGTGTCAGTTGGCAGCCAGTGCCGAGCAGGGAGGATCCTCGAAACAAATGGTTTCGGCAGCCGCTAGGAACGTCCGCGCAAATCCCACTCCAGAGGCCGCGAGCCGCGAGCAGCCGGCTCCCAGCAGCCATCCCAGCGCATCGTCATGGCCGCAGCTCTGCTCGGAAAACCCGGGAGCCAGATATCGCGAGAGCGCAGCTGCACTTTCGGCGCCAAAACCTGTAACCGGAAGTGGCGTCCGGCTGCTCGCCGCTCTGCAGCCAATAAAGAGGTAAGGATGGTGGAAAGGAAAGTTTGCTTCATTTCAGAAGCCAGCAAGTGGAGGGGGGGCGCGGTGGGGGGAGGGGAGGGCAGACTTCTCTCCAAAGGCCAGCTCTCCACCTTGACGATCAGGGGGCAAGAGCTTTTGTAGACAGAGGGAGGAGGCTACATGCGGAGACAGCACAGGCAGCTCCGACAGTCACCTCGACATTGTTCATGCGGTGGTCTGATCATTGTCGCTTGATTGTTTTAAGCACAGTTAATCTTCAGTTGCAGAGACAGTTTGTTCCCATGTTTTTGAGGCCAGGTCTCAGAATTCTGGAGGCTTATGTCATGGCCACAGTCTGGTCATCATGTAGTTAACTTCTTCCACCTGGTGGGGCTTTAATATCTATAGGACAGCTCACAGGATATGGCTCAGAATATTACCTAGAGCCCTTGAGGAGGAACTAAATGTCCTTGACTTTGCTTAATGACTACACTATTATTATTTAGTCTTGTTGGACTGTTTTCCTTTGTTTCTGCATTTTCTCCCTTCTTGGATTAAATTTAGTCTTTGGCTAAGGTTTTTCCACAGACAAAAGGCAGGCTGAGGACATGGGGGACAAGGACCGCAGGGTCCTGCTCCGTTTCATTATGAGAAATGAAATTCCCTATATAATCTTATCTGATGAGATGAAAGTGATTTTGCCAGTTGCCTTTCTCAAATCTAATTTTCTGAAAGAGGATTTTGTTCACTTATATTTTGTTTGAATAAATACCTATTTGAAACTGTCCCAAGTGGGAACTTGGTTTATAAGCTATGTTAAGGCAGAGAGAATGTTCTTCGGCGCTCGAGGGAGAGTGTGTTTTAAAACTGTCTCAAAAAACCACACAAGTCAATGTAGCCAAAATCACTAATCAGTAGTCCAGAAATTGGCTCGAAGGTTGTCTAGGAAAGAGATCAACCTCTCTGGAAAGCAATCATAGCAGGCAAACTAATCTGGGGAAGACAGGGAGAATTAGGAAAAAGAAAGATACTTGAAATGTATTTGTTTTCACCAAGAGGAATAGTCAACGACCTTCAGGAGCAGTGACAGTGGTAATAACAATGGTATTTATCACTTATCTTTAATTAAAGGTGAGAAAGCAGAGACACTGAACAGATATCATTATTTAAAATCAGACAGATATTAAATAGCAGAGTGAAGATTCAAACCCATGCTACCTCCACCGCTTTTAAGCAATACTGTATTCAAAAAGTAGAGGGAGGGCTTCCCTGGTGGCGCAGTGATTGGGAGTCCGCCTGCCGATGCAGGGGGCATGGGTTCGTGCCCCGGTCCGGGAAGATCCCACATGCCGGAGCAGCTGGGCCCGTGAGCCATGGCCGCTGAGCCTGCGCGTCCGGAGCCTGTGCTCCGCAACGGGAGAGGCCACCGCAGTGAGAGGCCCGCGTACCAAAAAAAAAAAAAAAAAAAAAATGTAGGTGGAGAGATTCTCAACAGACACACTTCATCAATAGGGACAGGAGGACTGTAGGAAAAATAGGTATCATGTTGGTAAGCCTTATGTCCGGTAATAGTAAATTCCGATATTGACCTGCCAATGCTTCTGTTTTATCTGTGATGTAGAGGTGTTTTTTTTTTTTTTTGTCTGTCTGCATTAGGTCTTGGTTGCCGCGCATGGGCGTTCTCTAGTTGCGGCAAGCAGGAGCTATTCTTTGTTGCGGTGCGCAGGATTTTCATTGCAGTGGCTTCTCTTGTTGCAGAACACAGGCTCTAGGCGCACGGGCTTAGTTGCTCCGCAGCATGTGGACACGTGGGGTCATGCCAGACCAGGGCTCGAACCTGTGTCCCCTGCATTGGCAAGTGGATTCTTAACCACTGCGCCACCAGGGAAGTCCTTGTGGTATAGTTTTTTAAGCATCTGCTAAGAGTGGGGATACGCTGGAAACCATGGATTAATAGTTGATATATTCAGCCCAGTTTTATGATTTCTCTTTAGCAGCACTTTGTTGAAACCTTGTAAACATGGAAAGGGTAGACACCTGGACTCAGTATAGATATGAGCTTTTGACCCAAGCACCATGGTGGAAGGAAAACAGAGGTAATTTGACAGAATCTGATTCAATGTTGGATTGAAAACTGAAATTGGATGGCCAGGAACGTGAAAGAAAAAAGTGGCTAATATGGTAAGAAATTAAAGTGTAATTGGACTAGAAGTGCCAGTTTGTTTATGGAATGGGTATCCTGGGACTAATACTCCTAAGGGACTTTGAAAATAAAGGTGCCCACAGAGAAGAGATAGTTGGAAACACTTCTAGGTCTAGGTTACTAGGTCTACAAGTTCCAAAGTGTGACCATGATAATGTGTGGATACATTTCAGTTCAGGGACAGGTCACAGGAGAAGAGGATGCCAAGAAATTGAGAGGCTACACCTCTGAAAGTGTCATGGGCATGAATGTTAAATCTCCTGAAATGAAAAATAACTGGATAGTGAGAAAAATGGAGACATTGGTATTAACAGTATCTATCAGTGAGTGACGGAAAGAGACCTCAACTTTGAGAAATGACATTAAATTGGAGTAAGTAGATAATAGGTTTAAATAAAGTGACAAAGGGGTGCAGACAATGGGGTTTGTGAGTTCATTAACTTTTAGTGGATCCACAGAGAAAAAAGACTCACAAGATATGAGCAGTGTTTAGAGTAGAATGTATAAAATTCAGTAATGTTACGTGATGTATTAGGAAAGAAAGAGTCCAAGATGGCTCAGGGATATAGGTTTATGTATAGCTGATTCACTTTGTTATAAAGCAGAAACTAACACACTATTGTAAAGCAATTATACTCCAATAAAGATGTTAAAAAAAAAAAAGAAAGGTGACCTTGTCAAACTATTTGGGCTCTTTTGTTTTTTTTCATTTGGACATTGGGAAAGGATTCACCAATATATTATTAGCAAATGTGCTGCTGTCACCATTGGGTTGAACATTTCTTCTCTGAGTCAGAAATTACCTGGCTGAGGTGCTGTCACTGTAGTCACAGGAACACAGAGCTGAACAATTATTGTCTTCCCCAATCGACTGCTAGTTCATCAATAGCAGAGATTTGAGTGTTCTCATTTTTTAAAAATAATAAAACCTGCACTTTGCTTGACCAGAGGAGAGTGAAGTAAATATTTTGAATGAATGAATGAATGGGAAGTTTGTTCATCATGCCCTCCTCATTTTAGCAATGACTAAGAGAAGGGGCAATGCCGTACCAAAACTAATTGGATGATATAGGATATAAGGTTAGTATGGAAATAGCTTCATTCAATAGGATATAAGTTATATCAAAAATTAAAATATTTTGTATTTTAGGTCTTGTGGCCAAAATATTTATTCTAGATGAATTTTCATTACCACAGGGTACTGGGAGAATAAAAAAACAAAACTTGTCATTCAAGATTTTCAGAGGATGCCTATGTCTCTCTGGCTATGATTACAAAAAAAAAAAAAAAATCTCAACGGGAGAAACACTTCTTTCCTTGAAGTCCCAAATAGCTGAGACTTCAAAGTTCATTCTGTCCTCAGGCTTCTCAAAGCCCATATCCACTAGAAACTTGTGTAAAAAAAGAAAAAAGACAGAACTCTAATTTGTATCAATGTTAAGTACTTTGATATATTACCTTCAAATCACATTTCCTTTTTAAGGGAGAAAAGTCAGAGAAAAATCAAATAGGCACCTTAAAGAAGGGGTTATTAAGAAAAAATAAAATAAAGAGAGTGAGTAACAGTAGATCAAAACTGCTGCGGGACGTTCCATTTGTATTCCAGTGGATTCCTTAAAGGAGCCTTTGTGAACAGATGACTGACATAGATTTGCATTTAATTTCCTTGCAGGAACAGAAAATCCTAAACCATCAGTTGCTTTAGAGCACAGTGATTGATCAGTTAATAATTCAATTCACAAAGACAAGACATAATCTTAGTTCATTGGAATACTTGATGAACAGTCAAAATATTTTTTTTCCAACAGATTTTTAAATGTCATTGCCAATGATTCACACGTTGCAGGGCTAAAGGGCTTTAGCATGGATATTCCAGGGAGCAGTTAGGATGTGACAGCTGGAACAACAACAATCTTCTTTTGACCAAAAAAAAAAACATTTTGACATAAAGAGATAATCTACATTAACTAGAGATCTTATGAGTTAACAAAATAATAACATACATAAATAGTCACGGGGAATTTTAGAACAGTTGCATGCGTTGATTTGTAGGACCTTTACCATGAATGCCCTATTTCTTATCACCTTTGAGGGTAAAGGACAGAGCACTTTGCAGAAAAGTCTTCCACACCTGGCAACTGCTAGTTGAGGTCTCTTGATGGAAATCATTCTTAGGAGATGTTTTACTGAAGGTACATTTTCTCTTTGGCCATTTCTTCCATTATTTACATGCACTTATATCTCAAGTTTGATTCCTGGCTTCTCTTAATTTGACTCCTTTTCCTTTCTTTCCTTTCTTTCTCTTTACCTTTTATTTTCTCTTTCCTCTACTTCCTTAAGATTTATCAGTATAAATTTCAGGGTTAAGTGGTAGTCTTTATTCTCCTTGAGACATTCAAGGAGTTTAATTATTTTTCTTATCAACAACAATGCTAAACTAAAACCTTCAGGTTAGCTAAGGTGCCATATTGGAAGCAATCAATCTGCTGAACACAGTAATACACCAACATTTTTAAGGGTTCTTTTACTTTCAGTAGGACTCTCCCACCACCCTTCCCACCACCGTGAATGCAACATCTTCAAACTCTGTTCTACTTTCTAGTACTGTGATGAGCTTAAACAACCCTTAAACCTGGTGCATCATTTGAGGTTAAATACATATATTCATTAAGTCACTTTTTAAAACTTATGCCAGAAAAAAATGTATAGGCCTTCATTGAGCTTACTTTCTAATGTGAGGAAGTGGCAAAAAACACATGAACAGAAGTATAAAAATAAATGCAAATGTAATTTGCTGTAATTTTTAAAAATAGGTGTAATTAAAAAAAAAAAAAAAGAGTGGGGGACCCTTTCTGGAAATTATAAAATTTCCTCTGGGGAGGAATGGCATCCAAGCCAAGCCTTGTCTTTTTTTTTTTTTTTTTTTCCTTTTTCCTTTTCCCTTTTTGCGGTACGCGGACTTCTCACTGCTGTGGCCTCTCCCGTTGCGGAGCACAGGCTCCGGACGCGCAGGCCCAGCAGCCATGGCTTATGGGCCCAGCCGCCCCACGGCACGTGGGATCCTCCCAGACCGGGGAATGAACCCACACCCCCCACATTGTCAGGCGGACTCCCAACCACTGCGCCACCAGGGAAGCCCAAGCCTTGTCTTTTAATATTATGAATGTTTATGTCTAGAATAGGATTCTTTGAAAACCATCCAAGGTCTAAATTAAACAATTTATAAGACACTTTGGTAATCATTTATGCCTCTGAAAATCCAGTATATTTATATGCTACTTTAACTTAATTATTTGAGCACAACAAACTTGCAGTTGAGATCACCTAATTGACATGCATATTTTATAGCTATTCCTTCAATGAGTTTACAGAATAATTTGTACTGACTGCAAAGAATTTATAATATACAACCCATCAAACATTTTATCTAAGTATAAATGAAAACATAAGTCATAGTTTAGTATGGTTTCAGACACATTTTCTATTATAATATAATAAAATCACTCATGAAGGAAACCACCAATTTTTATGGATTCTGATTTTTTAATGATTTCTTCAGCCTAAAAGAAAAAACAAAAGATCATAGAATAGCATGAGAAATATTTAGTTTTGAAGAGGCACAAATACAAGTCTCCAAACTACATTATGAAAAAATAAATACATATAGAACTATGGCATAGAATGATTGTCTTAGAGACAGTTATTCCAATCCTGAAGTACAATGATGTGAAGGAAAAACAGAGAAAATATATCACAAAGTTACTTGAAAGAAAACTTACAGTACAAGGGAAAATAGAGTAATTTGTATTTTACTTGTATTTTTATGGCAAATTGGGTGTGAGAATACTGGAACGGCAGTGCTAGGAATAATTGCAGATCACACAGGTGGATGAATGGTTAGATCCCACTAGGCTGAGTTTATTCATCGCATTCTCTATAGTATCCAACTTAAATAGATACAAAGTAGAACTTTGAATATCTTCATCAGTATACAATTGTGAAGGCCCAGGAATATAAAAATCTTTAAGCAGTAGGTTGCTTTCTTCTCTGAGACCCTTTGGCAGTGTAAGGAGGACAAGTTAAGGAATATCCTTGCCCCTGCAACAGTGGGAGTGTGTAGGGAAAATGTTATTTATTTTTACTATTTTTCAAATTAATGTTTCCTTAGACGTCATGTATGGAAATAACTGATTTACTGAGCAAAGTGCTAAAGGCTTGTCATATGTCGATCCATTTAATCTGCAAAAGAACCCTGTGAAAGAGTAGGACTTCTATTCTTTTCATTAGAGTGGGACGCTTTGGCAGAGCCTAAAGGAGATAGTGTGGTTGGGAGAAGAAAGCTATGCCTAGGCATTTCACATCCGTTATAGATCAGCCTCTATATATTGAATCCTTAAGTTCTGGGAAGAAGCTATGATTAACTCCATATTTAAATGTGGACATCAGCTACATCTTCCTCCAAAGGTCAGATTTTGGTTTTCCTGTTACAAGTCCATGCTGTCCCAATACAGAGGAAGATACAAGAAACGCATTTTTCTTGGTTATGAGTCAGTTAGATTGATAAATTCACTTAAAAGGGGGAAATGGAGATTATCAAAGTGAAAAATTGAACCAATCTGTAATTTTAATGTTTTTAATTTAGCCAACCGCATTCTGTGTATATCTGTATGCACAGCCAAACTATTTTTAAATGCTAATGTATTTTTAGAAAATCAATTAAAAAAAAGTCTAAAATATTTTTCCCCTTTTTTCTTTTTTTTTTTTTGTTTCATTTTAATTCTTAGGTTTGAGGAACTTTGTAGCTTTTCCTGTACAGAAAGAACCTAAATAGTTTTCCAAGCAAATTGTCCCACCTTTTGGGGCAAGTACAGTTTTACCCACTTGCTATTTACTGATCAGATATGTAAGTGTACTGGAAGACTATTTTGTGGTTGGTGCTAGATTTATTCTACAAATTAGGAAATTAAACACCTTTATCATTCTTCTGGTCATTGGAAGTGCAATATTTCTGTGCTCTCCCTAAATAAAATAAGAAAGAGGAAGAAAGGAAGGAAGGAAAGAAAGAAGGAAGGAAGAAATGAAAGAAGAAAGGAAAGAAAAAAATCAAAAAGTAATTATACAGAGAAGAGTTTACTATTTTCTGCTTAGTTTTTTCTTTCTTTCTTTTTTTTTTTTGAGAGCACAATGATTAATTAATTCTAGTAGTCACCTGGTAACTGCTAATACTAAAACTGCTCAAGAAGGCAAATGCTAGAGTTACCAAAAGCAATCTGGAAGGGCCTTCCCTGGTGGCGCAGTGGTTGAGAGTCCGCCTGCCGATGCAGGGGACACGGGTTCGTGCCCCGGTCCGGGAAGATCCCACGTGCCGCGGAGCGGCTGGGCCCGTAAGCCATGGCCGCTGAGCCTGCGCGTCCGGAGCCTGTGCTCCGCAACGGGAGAGGCCACAGCAGTGAGAGGCTCGCGTACCGCAAAAAAAAAAAAAAAAGCAATCTGGAAATCAGTATCTTTGTCATATATGTAGAAAATATATTAGCTGGCCAACGGCAGAATATATGCAAAAGTACTGAGGATTAAAACCTTCCCGCATTTATGGAATGATGTTTTTTGAGAAAAAGAGGCTCTATATCTGAAATCAACCAATGCTTATGCAGAAGAAAACCAAGGATCTTTCTTTTATTACTTTGCAATGACATATAAGCTCAGGTTAGTTTTGAAGTTCTGGAGTTCTTTATTTTTTAATCAATATCTAATCCAACAAAATTAAAAGCACCAGTTGTAATAAGCATAAAATCGATGGATTAAGCCTAGTTGCCTAATAATTACGTATACTGAACACATTACTGGACACTACAATTAGAGCTTGACACTGGGCTCACATTTGTGGATTATTGTTGTAAAAGGCTAATTCTTTCTTCAGATAAATGAGCAGTTCTCTTATGGAAGGATCCACACATAAAGAAGTAATACGTACACGTAGACCCAATCCTGGTATAAATTTATTTAAAATCAATCAAATTGAATAAATCACAATTTGGTCAAACTGCATGTCAAATTCCTGTTCTTTTGATCAAATATGCAGAAAGTAATCTGGAAAAAAAAACTAAAAAGAAACAAATTTGAAACATGTTTTATGAGAAAATAGTTAACAATGACAAAATGATTAACAGTGTTAAATTGAAGCTTTATCCTAGTCTTAACATTTTATTTAAAATTAAAAAATACATATATAACCTGAAATTCCCAACTGTTCTATCCCTAAAAGTTTTATAGAAAAAAGATAAAGCTAATAGAGTCCAAAGCCTTACCTGCCTGACCATAGGAAATTCATCTTCCTTGTTGAATCATTCTCCATCCTGAGAATTTCTGAACATGCCAGAGTGTTTCTGCAAATCTATCCTAATTGTCCCGTCACCTTTCATTGAAAATAGTTTTCCTGTGCATTCTGCACACTATTTCTGTCTCAAAACAATAGCTGTAGATCTATCCCCAGATACTTTTCCCGAATGTGCATGCAAGCTGTTTCCTTTAATTATCCACAGCACAGCCAACATAAGGCTACACTAACCAGAAAAATGTGAAAGATGATGTGAAAATAACACAAGATCATTATGATATCAGGTGGCCTCTGCCTGCAGCGGCTAGATGCAGGGTTTCGGTTCCCTGGCCAGAGATTGAAGTCAGGCTGCAGCAGTGAAAGGGCTGAATCCTGGCCACCAGACTACCAGGGAAAAGTGGCCAGTGACAAGACCCTGGCCCGTCAGCTGTGTAGAAGTGAGTTTCCACACAGAGACGGAAAGTAGTGAAACAAGTAAAGTGTTTATTAGTAGGAAAAGCATACGGATACGTGTGGATAGACGCAAGGGCGGGCTCAGAGAGAGAGAGATGCACACTCTTGGGAGTTTGAATCACTTACATGGCGCATTTCTTCTGGGTTTCCTTTGGCCAATCACCTTGCTTTGCCTAGTTCTGAGTCTGTTTTTGGTTTATCTCAGGGTCCTCCTGGGTGTGTGCGCATCTCTTAGCCAAGATGGATTCTAGCAAAGAGGCCTATGAGTAGGTCGCCATCACTCCTACGAGGTGATGCCCCCTCCTTTTTGACCTTCAAGGAGGCTTTCTGCGTGTGTGTAGTCAGGAAGATCTCCCTGACCTCTAGAACAAGGAATATGTGGTCTTTTGTCTCTTATCCGGCCAGGGCTCAGCTCTTCTCTCTGTTTTGGAGCAACTTCTGCTGTTTTGGAGTTTCTGTCCACAGGGGACGAGTCTAGCAGCTCAGACTGGGGCCCATCTATCTCCTGCCTCAATTACAGTGATTTAAAACTGAATTAAAAAAACAATTATTTTGGTTTTTAACGTAGATCGAGCCAGCAAATTTTATCATCTTGGCTTAAGCAGATAGAACACGTGACAAAAATTATAAAACAACTCTTTTCAGACATTGGACCACAGACTACGCAGACCTGTGACCCCTGACAGGAGAAACACGTAAGATGAATCATGATTGTCCCAGCTTTTGTTGGGAAGTAGTCAAAAATCAGCCTGGGAGTGGATATGCAAACATATCCTGGCAGTAATGTTGAGTCTAGGAAAGAACATTTGGAGTTGGAAGAGGTCAAATTGATTAGAATTTGGGGGACAGAATGTCAGAAAGAAGCGAGCTATAGAGAGAGACAGAGACAGAAAGAGACAGAGTTCTGCAAAGGGGCACCTCCATTGTTGAACAAATACTTCTTGCACATGAGTGACAGAAAAATACCGAGGCTCAGGAAATAACAATCGGAATTCAGCCGACTGAATTATTTTTGGAATTCACACATAGCTAGGATTAGTTCCTATTCAAACCACTCGAAATGGAAAAAAGAAAAATTTAAAAAGCGTGCAATGGTTGGACCCTCAGGTAGGGTCCTCCAAGTATATCATCTTAGGAGCAGAGCTAACCTGTCATTTGAATAAAGTTCTGAATGCCCTAATAAAGCATAAAGTGAAATTTGAAAGGATAAAAACGGATCTCGTGTAACCTAAGTGTGAGCCAAAGCAAAGCCCCGAATACTCAAAGGCATACGAGGAAATCCAGCACCAACAACACACAGAATGTCTGTAGCTGTTGCTGCTTCTCACAGCAGTTGTTTTTCTGATGTTTATTTTGCTTCTAAAAGTAATTCTGTAAAGTCTATGGTCGTTTTCACCCACGGTGACCGAAGGCTCTGATCAGTTAACTTCATGGTCAGATAATAATTGAAGTTTCCCTTAAATGCTTAGAAACGGTAAATCTTGCAGGGTAGGCTGAGGGCCTCTGTGCGTGTCTGGGCTGCACAGTCAAGGCTGAGACAGGCAGGGCCCACCTCCCTCCCCCTCAGCCTTATGTCCCGGTGCCCAGAGCCTCAAAACAACCCAGAGGAGCTGAAGAGACAAAAGTCATCAGGAAGACAGAGAATATTAAATGGGAAATTAGCTCACTTTCCTAGCCTCTTAAATGGGAAAGACAATCTTTTAAAATCTCTGTAACTGCAACTGGTGTCAGCTGTTCCCTAATCCTCTTCCACCCACACCTCTCTTTTCTTTCTTTTTTTTTTTTTTTCCCCGTACGCGGGCCTCTCACTGCTGCGGCCTCTCCCGTTGCAGAGCACAGGCTCCGACGCGCAGGCTCAGCGGCCATGGCTCACGGGCCCAGCTGGTCCGCGGCATGTGAGATCTTCCCGGACCGGGGCACGAACCCGCGTCCCCTGCATCGGCAGGAGGACTCTCAACCACTGCGCCACCAGGGAAGCCCCCAGCTCTCTTTTCAGTCTTCACCCCACCCCCAGTCCTCCTCATATATGCACACCCACCTCCATCAAAGCACTAGCAAGAAACTGTAGATTCCATATCAAGATGAAATTAAGAGAGAATTTTATCTTAAAACCAGCGACCATTATTTGAAATATCTCCTCTGGACATTTCTACAGTGTCTCTAATTATGGAACTGCCTGGGAAGACACCCCCTCTCCCCTTCTGCTGCAGCTCAGTTTCTTTCCCCTCCCCCTCCCCTCCCCCTCCCCTCCCCCTCCCCTCCCCCTCCCCTCCCCCTCCCCTCCCCCTTCTTGTTCCCTCCCCTCTTATCCACCCCCCTTCCCATCCCCTACCCTCTCTTCAATCAGCCTGCCAATCACTCCCAATGCAAGGCAAAAGGTCCCAAATTTAAAAGGAGAGAACAGTTTTTTCCCTCTTATTATTATATCTGTACAACTCCTATATTTTTGCTATCTCTGGAAAAAAAAATTAGAAGGTAGCTAAGTCTTCCTGTTAACTTTCAGCTCTTCAACTCCTTTCTGGGCACAGAATCAATTTTCCTCATCCCTTGGTCCTTCTCCAAAGGAAAGCACTAACTCCAGTGTCTCCAATTTTACCATCTAGCATTTTTTCCAGCAAGTGGACTCCTTGGAAATATAAGAGAAATGTCAGTAGAAAAACAAAAGAAAAAACAGCCAGAAAAGAGGATTTAGGACCTTCCTAGGTCTTTTCTCAGCAGGTACCCAGTCCAGGAAAACATCTACATTTGAATATTTTAGCACCTCTGTGGTTATCTCATTTCTTATCCTATCTTTTAAACTTTTTGGTTAGGCTAGTGTTTGTTCCAACTTTTATCCATTACTTTCGGCTGTAACAACTTTAAACACATTGTGCGTCTTTAGCAAACACCCTCTCAGTAAGAAAATATTAACTCAGGGAGATCTTTGAATAAGGTCAAATAAAGATGGGGTTTTCAAGTTGGGTCTTCCAGGGAAGCAGTAGAAAGGTAAAATCATAATAATTCTTTGGAAATGAGGCTTTCTAACTGCACCAGCTCCACATTGCCCCCTAGATACCAGGAAAGTTAGGCTAATTTTTAAGACTCCTGCTGAGCTGGAGATGGAGGTTGAGATTAAGGGAAGTTAAAATGCCCCAAAGCTCCCTGTTCTTAAAGAGACTCAGCTCCTTGCTTGCATAAGTGTTCTCAGGTTGTTCCGTACTTTTAGTTAATTTCCAGAGTTCTGAAAAAGTTGATTCAGGTGAATTTGTTTGCCATTTATTGTTGCTTTCATGGAGGGGTAAGCTTTCAGAGGCGCTTACTTGGCCACTTTTCCTGGAATCACCCAATTTGCTCTTTTGAAGTTATTATGAAAGTGATATTCGATATATCTTTGGTTGCTTCACCTTCACTGTAAACGTTCAGTGAGTAAGAATGTATTTCTAAATTTCTACACGTTTGATATTCTCCCACGGCAGCGCACTGTTAGCACGTTTCTATCTGATTTTGCCTATTAGCAAACTATTTTAAAGAAAGCAAAAGAAAAATCTCAACAGCATTGTCCATTGGTTAGGGACGTCTTAGTGACATTAGTAGGGCTTATAAATGTTATTAACCTGAATATGGGTCATATGTAAATAAGCCTAATCCTAGTGTGCACTGAATGAACCCTGACAGAATCTAGTGGCTTTTCTGTCAAGGCAAGGTTTGGATTTTGTGAAAAGGGGATGAAATGAATGTGGTATGTTAGGTAAAAAGGCTTAGTCACTCAATTGCTCTCCTGGTTGTAGTTACTTCTAATAATTGATTTATTTCCCAGTGTTGGAACCAAACGGTAAATAATGCTCCTTGCCACCTCTTAGCTCAGAGAAATTCTAACTATAAAATGTTTGAACTCATGGAAATGAAGATATTGTATAATTTTAAAACAATATATTTATCACAATGGAAAAAATAGCTGTTTCACTCAAATCTTGGCTTTGTTCTAATTTTTCTATATTCACGGCAGTATTTTTTAAATAATTTTATATATAATTCAGGTAGCTCATAATAAAGAATAACTTCTTCCCATAATGGTCATATATATATTTATTTATATGTATAGCCTCAGAATAATTTTTTAAAAAACACAGTGAGTAGTTCACATATATTATTTTATTCTGGTTAGCACTCCTCCTGGAAATAAAATTTTAAAAGTTCTGCAGATGAATTATTAACGTACATGAAGAAATAAAGTCTGTTTGTGAAGCTAGACCATGCAGAGTGGCTTATGAGCCCCCAATCAATAGGAGGGAAGCCTGAGTATCGTAACATCTGTGGATGTAGGAGATTGATAGACATGGGATAGATGGTGAGTAGCAACAGCAAAGACAGAGTCAGATGGTCTTTCCTGGTGAAGGAAAATCTTCTCGTAGAAATATCATCTGAGGAGAAAACTTTCAGATACCTTACTGAATCATCTCACAGGTAGTTTACTTACTGGCATGGCTTGATTCCAAACCATGATAAAATAGAACAGGATGAACAACTTTTAATAATTCTCCTAGAGAGATACAGAGAGTACATGTTGTTCTTCTATAACAAAACCTGAGGTACTTATTTGAAGTTCAAAACAACATTTAAATCTACCAATTTATTAATGTGACAAGCGGGAAGTTTTTCTTTTCAGATACTCCTTTTGATAAAATAAGATGAAGTTAAAGTTGGCTTCAACACAAGATTTATTTCTGTTAGCTTTATTTTTCAGTACTAAGTATTTGATAATAAAAAAAGGCAGTCTTTAAAAAATCTCCCTAAATATTTTCTCTGTCTGCCTGTCCATACATCGGCCATACATCCTTGTCAATGTATCCCTATCATTTAATTCACCCTGTTTTGTAAACATGCAACACCTGCCTTCCCCCGCCCTACATGTGTCTTTCCTTTCTCCCTCCTAAATCGTATCTGTTCTCCTATTATTTTTTTAGTCCTGTCTGCTCCATAAAACTGCTTCATTTCCCACTGCACATCACCCCTCCACTCACCTGAATTTCTACGTGTGCTCATTATTTTGTAAGAGTCAGCAGATATCCCCAGTTCCCACAGTGACATACATGAGAGGTACCCCTCTCCTCAAACCCCAGTCCTTCCTTTGTGCTCCCACCATCAAGAGGGTGTCAGATCCTCTACTCCACCAAGGCGCTGGAAGCATCCAGAAGACGTTCACTTGTGTCAGCTCTATTTCTAACATAACTGCATTATCACACATCCCAAACTGCTTCGATTGGCCTCAGAAAATTCCACTCCAACAATTTCCAAGTAAACACACAATCTAGAATCCTGATACCAAGTCACTTCCACAAGGGTTAACTCAGCCTACCAACATATTCAAGTTTGCATGACTCCAAACAAATTCTCCTCGACCCAGCCAGCTATCATAACTAATCTATTTCTCCTTTTCTCCTTCATGTCCAAATCTTTCGAATTTTTTTGTCTATGCTTATAGACAAAAAACTTCTGCTTGTAGATTTTTTTTTCTAAGTCCAGAGAATTGTTTTCTCCCAGTCACACCCAAACCATTATTATAAAGGCCACCATTGATGTTCCGAGATCCAAATCCAGTGGATGCAGTTAATCTGCTGGATTCCAAAATATATGCTTGTTGTAGATTGAACTGTGACACCTGCCCCTGGCCCCCACCCAAAGATATGTTGTAGTTCTCGCCCCTGGAGCCCCAGAATACGACCTTATTTGGAAATAGTGTTTTGCAGATGTAATTGGTTCAGGTGAGGCTGTGCTGGAGTAGGGCGGACTGCTGTCCTCATAAGACACACCGGGAGGCAGAGATTGAGTGACGCGTTTACTAGCCAAGAAACGCTAAGGATGCCGGCAGCACCGGGAGCTAAGGGAAGGGCACGGAACAGATTCTCCTCTAGAGACTTCAGAGAGAGCACGGCCCAGCTGCCACACTGATTTCAAACTTTTAGCCTCCAGAACTGCAAAACAATAAATTTCTGTTGTTTCAGCCAACTAGTGTGTGGTACTCTGTTACAGCAGTCCTAGGAAATTAAGACAATGCTAACCAATTTATTGGAATTAAAAATGGATAATAAACAGCTATTTTAAAAAGCAAGGCTGAATAAAAGATATATTCTCTAATACTGCCCTTTAACAAGAAATTATAATCATATATATACTTTGAATATGTATGTAAAACTTTCTTGAATATCTATAGAAGGTTTAATTTTGGCACTGAGGCATCACAGCCTAGTTTCTAAAAATGCATAATCATAATGACAGATACCCAGATGACACACATCACCCTCATATTAAGTCTGTGTCATATGTTATCAATAAAAGTTATAGTTATAATAAAGCAGTAAAGGATTCCTAATGAAATTGTTATATAAATATGTCTCCTATGTACTAATTTTATAGTGTATCATTTAAATTATGAAAAAATTTTACTGTGTCAAAGCCTGCCTACCAAATTATTGTAAAAAGTTTTGTTTTCTCAAATTACGTGGTTCAATACAATTCTATGTGCAGAATAAATCAACTATTTGACTTATTGTTTTGGATTGCTTAGAACACATTAAAAACCAACAAATTATTAAACAATAGAAATAATTTAAACCAACAGCTTCTATGTACCATAAATAGAGGAAAGTAAATGCACAGCTGTATGCAAATGTTATGAAAAATAACTAAATAATTCTCATTTAAGAAACTGTTGACTCAGTCTAGAAGTAAAGGTAAATTTTATATAAGCCAAAGCAGCGTACCTGTCTACTGTTATATCTGTAGGTGAAAGCTAATGTGGATATATTCGAAAGACATAATATCAATATAAAATGCATTACATTCTTCTTGTATGGTACACACCATTATTTATTGCATCGATCCAAAGTTGACTTTGCATCGTTTCATTTTTTACTTCATATCTTTCAGAAATACTGCACTATACCAGTTAACCTTGTTGCTATTAAAACTAGTTGTTAATGTAAATGCTCATAAAAACTTTATTTGTAATAGCCAAAAACTGAAGAAAACCAAAGTGTCCATCAACAGGTGAATGGGTAAACAAATGTAGTATATCCCTAGGATAGATTACTGTTAATAAAAAGCAATGAACTATTGGTACATGTAAAAACAGGGGTGAAACCCAAAATAAGTATGTTGACTGAAGGAAAACAGACACAAATGAGGACATATTCTATCATTTCATTTATAGAAAAGGCTGGAAAATGCAAGCTGCTCTACAGTGTCAGAGCAGACCAGTAGTTGCCTGGGGAGCGGAGGGGAATAGCAAGGCTGCCAGAAGGAGGGATCACATGTGCATTTCGTTATCTCTCCAGGAAGCTCCCCAGAGGAATCAGGGACAAACTCATTTTGGAAAAACCTCTAAGTCATCTGAGGGCTACATGATCTGGTGTTTCCTTAAATACTTGAAGGTCTCTAATGACTAAACTAAGCTGTCAGTCAGTGTTTCCAGCAGGGAAGCAAGTTCATGCTTAGTTTTCACACAAGAAGTAGAATTGCAGGGGCATAATATGGTGCCCCTAGAAAGAAGATGTTTACAACTCCTGGGGCTTTTTAAGCAGAAAGTGCATCAGTTCAGGAGCATAGGTTGACATCGGTTCCAAAATGACCTCCTGGCTGGCTGGTACAGCTTAGGGTCCCCAGTTCAGTTTGAAGAACTGAATCTTTGTTTCTGAAGGAATGGCTTAGGGTAGTTCGTCCTACTTGTCTTATTAGTTCAAGTCACTAGCCATTCTTCTTCCCCACAAAATGACTGAGAAGGGGAGTGTGGAAAATATCTACATATTGATGGACATTTGCATGGGAGATGCAGGAGCTGGGACCATCCCTGGCTGTTTCTGATACATTCATCTTTATGTTAAGAAGAATGATGATCAAATTGTGGGTTGAGTCTTTCAGGGGATGGTCGGCTCAGCAGCCAGTTAAATTCAAGGTGCTTGTAACAGTTTGGGAGAGCCATCCAGGATGTTTTCTTTGAGAAGAAGGCTACAGGCACTTTTGTTCTGAAAAATAAAGTTGATTTGTGACTCTCCTTTCCCTGTACTTCATGGGGTCTAAGGCTTTTCCTCATCAGGTGTCTGGAGTGTTGCTTTTTCCCTTCATTGCCACATAATTATTGTGACCCATTCTGGAAGATAACCTTAATACTAACGAAGTGTTAAAGTCTTTTTTTTTTTTTTTTTTTTTTACAGAGACATCAATGGTTTATTGGACAGGGGGATCTTACACAAAGGGTCCTGGAGCAACGCCACACACCGTGTGCATCAGACAGTGGACAGGACGTGGCAGTATTCTTCGCTACTCAGGGGAGGAGGCTGCCGTTTACACGGGAATATACATCAGGTGGGCGCATTAGTTACCAGAAGCTAATTAAGCCTTATAATTAAGAGGCTCGGATAGTCAAGTGAGTGAAGCAGGGACGGGTCAAGCAGGCGATGGGCGTGGGTGCTGGCCCCCCTCCCTTTGTTACCCGATGGAATCCAACGTGTCTTAGAAGATCTCTTCAAAAGTAAGCATTTCTCTTTAGCTTTGTATTTAGAAGTGAGCCACGATTAATGTGTAATACACGTTAAAAATAGAACTTGCTTATCCAGCAAGAGATAACATTGTTCTCATCATTAATCTAGCGAACTGTGAGTGAGTCTCTGACTGACAATGACTATCCCTAGCTTTGTAGAAAAGATACATCTTTATCGCTGGCAATTCAATTTTATTCAACTCCATACAAGTCAGTGCAATCAAATAAGCATTTTTTATTTTTTTATTTTTTTTTGCGGTACGCGGGCCTCTCACTGTTGTGGCCTCTCCTGTTGTGGAGCACAGGCTCCGGACGCGCAGGCTCAGCGGCCATGGCTCACGGGCCTAGCCGCTCCGCGGCATGTGGGATCTTCCCGGACCGAGGCACGAACCCGTGTCCCCTGCATCGGCAGGCGGACTCTCAACCACTGCGCCACCAGGGGAGCCCTCAAATAAACATTTTTAAAGCAATCAACTCATGTCTATTTATTTATTGTTAGAACAGAAGTTATTCAGTTGGCTCTCAATTAGCATGTGCTTGATGTTGAGGGTAGGTTGTACATATTAAAAACAACAGGGTAAGAATATAAAGCAAAGTATGTAATAGATCCTATAGAGCAGTCTATAAAGGTTATAAAACTGTAGTGAAGGGACACTTACTTTATTGTTATTGTCCCAGAAAAATCTTGGTAGAAATTTAAATTTTGGACTATCATTTTAAGAGGCTATATAGTTCGAACTGACAGAAGTAACCTGTAATCTCTGAGACAGATTATATACTTCTTTTAAGCAAACTAACTTTCTATCAATATGTCTATCTCTGCTCCATATATACACAATGTACCATTTAAAAGGGCAGATACAGGGGTATCTACCCATTTACCAATTATAATTTTCTGATTAAAACTACATAGACATAAACCAATTTAATTGCTCTTAATCTAAAGTATAATGCATAGTATAATAGTGGTGCTAATATAAGTATATAGTTAAATTGTCTGTAAATCTAGGAACTGCTCTGAAAGTTGTTAAAAGAAAGTGCAATGATGGACCAAATTAGTCTGAATCTGACTTGTACATACGTTGTGCACAGGGAAAAACGTTTTCCGTTCTTTGTAATTTGGCTATTTGCAGACCCGGTCTAGGCTTTCCCTGAAAACAAGAAGCCACGCTTGCCAAGACATTTTAAGCCTTCTTGAAGGTGTTCAAAATCTGGCAAGAAAATAAAGAATATTCTGCCAAAAATAAAGTGACACCAGATACAGAGAGATAAGTGGGTTATTGAAGCATGCTTTTTCTAGAGGGTGTTTGCCATGCCGTGAGATTTTAAGCTTTGGTTTGTTAAATCCTGAAAGTTCTGAATTGTGGAGAAAAGCTTAGGCCCATCCTAAGTAATAAGCGTAATAGGAAAACCCCGTAAATGTAAGACCTTGTGTAATAGGGAACTTGAAATAAACACCCCACTCAGAAGAGCATTAAGAAAATGACCATCATCAAAACATGGTGATGAGCGGAAGAGGAATAATAATAATAAAATGAGGAGAAGGAGGTGGGGGAGGGGAGGAGACAGGGATGAGGGCCGGGGGGAAAATCATGTGCACCTGAGAAACTGTAAAGGAAAGCCTGCCAATTCTCTTAGGTGTTCGACAAATGAATGGAGTTCTCTTAAGTGGATTTCTTCTTTTTAGGTTTTTTTTTTTTTTCTTTGCGGTACGCGGGCCTCTCACTGTTGTGGCCTCTCCCGTTGCGGAGCACAGGCTCCAGACGCGCAGGCTCAGCGGCCATGGCTCACGGGCCTAGCCGCTCCGCGGCATGTGGGATCTTCCCGGACCGGGGCACGAACCCGCGTCCCTTGCATCGGCAGGCGGACTCTCAACCACTGTGCCAACAGGAAAACCCTTAAGTGGATTTTTAAAACTCAGATCAGTAATTTAATTTAAAACATTTCTGACTTCCTAGTGAACCCAGGCAGCTGAGAAAAATCAATTCCAGTTTCTCTCTGGAGAAGTCCATTTTAATTCAAAGAATTCTCACACCTCAAAGAAAAGTGAGAAACTCACTGTTGAAAAACTGACAAAATACACAAGAAGCCACCATATGTAAATACCAGTAGAAACAACAGAAAACAGAATCATGCTCACAAAGCTTCCTAGATGAGCATTATTGGACACAAGAGAGACACTGACTATGATTGATTTGTTTCCATAAGTAAACTAAGTGAGTAAATACAGTCAAATAATGAGTTATCTAAAAATAAAATATTTAGAGCTAAAGATAAAATATTTTGAGGTTTTAAAAAAATCAATCATCAAATTTAGAAATTCAGATGCACCTGAAAGTAGAATTGTTAGTTGGAAGATAAAACAAATAATAGGAATAAACACAATGCAGTTCTGAGAGGCCAAGAGTGGCAAAGCATGAATAGTTACAATAAACGCAGAGATTAAGAAAGATACATGTAGTGGATTTGAGAAGTTTTGAGTTCCAGAAAGAAAGAAGACAGAAAATGGGGAAAAGACAGTATTTGAAGAATAGATGTCTAAAACGATTTTTAGAACTGATTTTAAAAATCTCAGATTGGGTTCCTGAGATGGAGATCACAAGTCAGTGAACTGGCTCCTTTTTGGTCCTATTTTGAGTTTAACCCAAGAAAATTGGGGATGCAAGATAGGAAAGCAAAGGGGGCTGGTGCGGTGTGCCTTGAAGGGCGAGTTTACTCTGCAGGTACACTGGCTCCATCCTGCTGGGGACTTTGGGGGGATGGCTGAGATCAGGGCTTGGCAGACTTTTCTGTAGAGTCGGACGGTAAATATGTTCAACTTTGTGAATCACACTGCCTCCCTTGTGTGATCTGTTGTAGTGCAAAAGCAGCCAAAGACTGGATGTGAAGGATGCCCATGGCTTTGTCTTAGTAAAATTTGACTTGCAGAACAAGCAGCAGGCTGGATGCTGACTCCCAGTGTAGAGCATCCTTAGCGTTGTACCGGCAGAGGGTCGATTGCTCCCCAGGTGGTTAATTCCCCAGCTGTCACACCCTGTCCCCGGGATGGGCTCAGGAAAACAACCACAACCACACCCTCAGGGCGAGAGTTTGCAGTAGCCTCAGGAATTTAAGTGCTGAAGGGCTGTGGGTGTGGCTCTGGTGGGGGTCTGATCCCACCAACAGATCAAGATGCCTATAAATACCAAGATTTTTAGTATTTAAAATAAAGGAATACTTTAAAAAAAGGAACCATCAAAAACACATGGTGGTGAAACAGCAACTTTCAAAGACAAAGGGCCCCTTCAAATGTGAGAGGAATGGAGGAATGGATCCACAACATCCAAGCATGGCACAGAGGCAGGAAGTTCTGTGCATCAGGTTGGACCTGAAGACACCACGCCTGCAGAAGGGCCTAGTGGACCCCACGACCTCCGAAGAGTAGTAGCCTCCATTCCTTGTGACATTCCAAATGCAAGTTCCTCTCACTGATAAAGTCTGCCCTGGAAACAGGGCAAGACTTGCATTCTGGGAAGAATGATCTTCAGCCTTGGTTTGGGTTGTGATGGTGAGGCCAGATGACAACAGACAATCCAGCCCTTCAAGTGAGGTCAACAGTGGTGCTTCGTTATGCTTCTGGAGTCCTTGGGCTCATCATGTCTTCTCTCCTTAGGACATCCAGAAAATAGGCTGTAGTCATCTGATCCACCTCAGAACATTCCACCCGTTAGAGGGGTAGGAGTACGTGACCTCACAGATCTAATGTTTGGACATTTTGTCACTGATCTCAGCTGTGGACGGTGAAGATATGACCAGATCAGAAGAACTCCAAACTGACCTGCTAAACAAGTGCTCTCTTTTATGGTATGAAAACTGATCCACATGAATGCACTGACATGACAAAAGACAGATACGTGACATTGGCTCTGGGGCCAGGTCACAGCAGAGGCTGGCGAAGGAATGAATAAACTGTCCCCAAAGGCTAGAAAAATAGTAAGACCTTTACCTTGGTGGGCTGTAATAAAAGGTCATCTTATTATCTAACAGCAATATGATGGACCATTTGTTACCACCAGCAATTTGGGAAGAGTGACTAATGAACTTGCTGATTATCTGTGGATATCTCTCCTGGCAAAATGTTGAAAGTGTTATGCGTTTATTGGGGCTCTATATCATAAGGCAAAGGGAGAGAGAGACCATCTGCATAGCAAATGTAAAGGAAATATGAAAATAATGACTTGTTCAGTTAGGTGATGAAAAAAAATCTTTTTCTCATCTTCAATCTCTCTACCAGCAAAAGATCCTCAAAGTAAAGTAGAACCTGGACACATAGATCAAATAAAATCTGTCGTATGTGGCTCAAGGATTATTTTCTAAGATGCTTGAAAGATTTAAGCAGAACCTGATTGACCTTCTCAGCTAGGTAAAAGGATGGCTCAAATTCTTCAGGGTCTTATCTACACAGACCAGGCATGATGAGAGTAGCAGTTACAGGCCACCTATCTTGCAAAGAACTGTGGATGTGGAGAATGAATCCAACTCAGATTCATACAGAGCTGAGGAAGATTTTAGGCTTATTGTTCTGGCAAATAGACCATCAGGTTGGACTAAAAGAGACTGAAGCACTTCAAAAAATGTTCTCTTGGCCCCTGATACATTTCTGGCAATGAACAAGCTGAATTATTTACCTAGATGCTAGCATTGATGGGAATTTTATTTTATGACGTACGAAGACGGATGGGTCAGAGGTCTGTGCCCTCTGGGATCTATGCTTTAAGATCTCAGAGAGCAGATTAAAATCTGAGGAGGTGAGTTTTCTTCTTTGTACAAGAAAAAAATTTTCGTATTTTAAAAAAGTTATAAAAATATGCAGTAGGAACTGTATGTAGCTCGCAAAGCCTAAAATATTTATGATCGGGACTCTTACAGAAAATATTTGTCCAACCTTGACCTTGGAAGCCACATCTATGCAGCAACAATGAACATCGGGCTGGATTTATTCCCAGGGAGAAGAATCAAGCTCTTCAAAAGGAATGCTGTCTCCCCCCAGGATAAAGAGTTCTGGAAACAGGTGCATAGATATCAAAATTGCTATGGTGAGTGACTGGTACATGCCTCTAAGTCATCATTTTGAAAGAGAATGTTGGCCATTTTTCTCTCCCTGTCCCTGGTGTCTGGAGGAAGATAACTTAGTGTTTTGTTCAGATCTTTCTGGAACAACAAGAGCCTCTTCCACACCTTGGCTATTTCTAATACTAAGAGCATGCAATAGGTTCCTAAGAAGTACAAGTTGTCAGCCCTTTGCTTTGGTTCACTGATTAAAATAAATACAACATGAAAAGTGTAGGTAATTTTTTAAAAATTCTAAGTAATATGTGCATGTTTTTTCATATACTTGTCACATTGTGTTTTTAACGTACTCCTCAAGGTAATAAAAAGATTCAAAGAATGTCTTCCTATATTTTAGCTAATCTTGACAGTAATGGGAAGACAGGATATACTAAATGAGTTAATACAATAATTAAAATGAATGGAAATATACAAATGATTGTGTGTGAGAGAGAGACAGAGACAGAGAGAGTCATAGGCACATGAGCACAGTTAACCAAAACAGTATGTTAGCTTAAATAACAAAGGTGGGTAATGCTTTTCTCCCTGCCTCCATCCACTACAGAGTATATGAATCTAAGTTTCAGGTGGGTGAGTCTTATTTTCATCAAAGGAGGCAACAGGGCACACTTTTTGTCAATGAGACGTGACGTTAGTGTGCCGTGAAGGTTTCTATGAAACTTTTTACTTTTCTGATGTAAAAAGAGAGATTTGTGTCTTCACGTTTCCTCTTCATCCTGCCAAGAGTGTTCACATAAGCCTGGAGAGGCATCAACTTCCTTGCAACCCTAATGCAATAAACATGAGGAAAAGAGCCAACGCAGTGAGTTTGATAAAGCAGAACGAAAAAGAGCCTGGTCTTCTGATGGTTGTATTGAGTAGCTGAACCAGTGCTGAAGCTGCATAGCCCTTGGGTACTGATATCCAGGGGGAAAGGAAACACCCACGTGTTTATTCTGCTTCTAGTCAGGTTTTCTATTACTTGAAGTTAAACACATTTCTTACTTATACATATATTTAGAGGGAAAATCACTGAGTATTGATTCTTGTTTTTATTTTTTAACCCAATGAAAGCAATGATTGCTTTAGGGAAAATATAAAACAGAAACAACATATCTTTTAGTCTTCCTTTCTTTCTTTTTCTATTTGCTTATTCATACTGCAAAAGTATAATTTTCCATAAGATTAGCTTATTAATTTAGGTCATCCATCTTTTTTTTTTTTTTTTGCGGTACGTGGGCCTCTCACCACTGTGGCTTCTCGCGCTGCGGAGCACAGGCTCTGGACGCGCAGGCCCAGTGGCCCTGGCTCAGGGGCCCAGCTGCTCCGCGGCATGTGGGATCTTCCTGGACCGGGGCACGAACCCGTGTGCCCTGCATCGGCAGGCAGACTCTCAACCACTGCGCCACCAGGGAAGCCCTGGTCATCCATCTTTGGTCTGCTCTTTTAATTCAAATCTTATCTCTGCTCTGACCAAGTATTGCCCAAATCAATAAATAACACTACTATTTTCTCAGGACTTCAATCTTTAAAAGAACTTTAATTCATATCTTTTTTCCCGCTTCCTTCAGCAAATTTTGTTTTCTACATCTTCGTACCTCTCGAGATTTCCACTGGTGTACCATTCTAACTTACGTCATCATCACCTGTTTCATAGACAGTTGGAATCAACTTCTAACTACACTTTCTGTCTCTGCTCTTGACTCTTACATTATCATTTAAGAGTATGATCCTTTTACAACATAAATAAGGTAACATCACTACCCTACCCCGGCCTTAATCTAAGTTCCCTGTGTGATAAAAGTAGATCGGGCCACCTTAATATAAGCTCTGATATCTTACACAGTCTGACCCTGACAACTACTCATTCCATTAGTCATTGTGCTCCACTATGCCTTCTCACCGTATTGTTCTTTAAACACACCGAGTGACTTTGTTGAGGAGGAATAAGTGAAGAAATGAGGGGAATCACTCCAGTGGAGCATCCTTTTCGTGGAAACATAGAGCCAAGGGAAAGGAGAGTCTGTGTTAAATCAGGAGGTTTTTTAAGGGCATTAATGCAGTGAAATAATATATGTTACCCCATGACATAATGTCCAGTAACAGAACATAGAATTTTAGAGTTGAAATCAATATTAAATTGACTTAATATGATTATTGCAGGTAATCTAGTTCTCTATAGTATAATATTTGTTAAATTAATAGACTTGATTTTTAGAGCAGTTTTATGTTTACTGAGAATTGAGAAGATAGAAGAGGATGCTGACATATACCCCCCTCTCCCTCCTGGTCACTGTTTCCTCTATTCTTAAAACCTTGCATTAGTGTGGTACATTTGTTAAAATTGATGAACCAATATTGATGCATTATTATTAACTAAAGCCTACTTATAGTCTATAGTTTACATCAGGATTCACTCTTTGTATTATACAGTTCTATGGGTTTTGAGAGATGCATAACATTATCATTTCAAGCCCTAAAATCTTCCTGTGCTTCAACTATTCATCCTTTCCACCTGTCCCCAAGCCCACCTGACATCCATTAATCTTTTTTGTATCTCTATAGTTTTGTTTTTACCAGAATGTCATATATTTGGAATCTTATAGTTCGTACCTTTTCATACAATTTTCTTTCCCTAAGCAATATGCATTTAAGTTTTCTTTGTGTATTTTTGTGGCTTTATAGCTCATTTCTTTTCTTTTCTTTTCTTTTTTTTTGGAGTATAATTGCTTTATAATGTTGTGTTAGTTTCTGCTATACAACAAAGTGAATCATCTATGTGTATACATATATCCCCTCCCTCTTGAACCTCCCTCCCACCCCCCATAGTTCATTTCTTTTTATTACTGAATAATATCCCATCACTTAGAGGTACCAGTTTGTTTATCCATTCATCTTTTGAAGAACATCTTGGTTGCATCCAGTTTTGGGCAACTATAAATAAAGTTGCTATAAATATTCATGTATGGATTCTTGTTGGACCTAAGTTAAGACTATATTAGGCTTTGTAAAAACAAACAAATAAAACAAACAAGCAAAAAAACTGCCAAATTGTTCTCCAAAGTGACTGTACAATTTGCAATCCCACCAAAATGAATGGGAGTTCCTGTTGCTCTAAATCATCACCAGCACTTGATATTTTGTTTCCTTTTTATTGTAACCCTTCTAATAGATGCGAAGTGATATCACATTGTTGAATTCGTTTGCAATTACCTAGTGATGGGTAATGTTGGGGATCTTTTTATGTTTAATTGTCACCTGTATATCTTCTTTGGTGAGATGTGTGTTCAGATATTTTACACATTTTAAATTGGGTTGGTTTTTCCCTTATTGTTGGGTTTTAAGAGTTGTTTGTACATTTTGTATATAAGTCCTTTAACAGATAATGTTTTGTAAATATTTTCCACTAGTCTGTGACTTGTCTTTTTATTTTCCTTACAGTGTTTCTTACAGAGCAGAGGTTATTAATTTTAATGAAGTCAAATTAATCATTTTTTTCTTTCATGAATCATGCTTTTTGTTGTGTTTTAAAAGTTCATTTCTGACCTCAAATTTATAAATGAAATCTGTAAAGTAAAAAGATAAAAGAACAGTCACTCTAACCTTGAAAACCTGTATAATTTTAGAAAAAAAGTAAAGGCATAAATTTCAAAATTAAATATATTTGAGATCTTTGAAATGGAAAGAATGGTGTGAAAAGAGAGTAGGGTTATGAATTAAACTCCAAGGTCTGCCTTAAGGAATTACCACAAAATGGGTGGCTTAAAACAACAAAATGTATTCTCTCACAGTTCTGGAGGCCAGAAGTCCAAAATCAACCTTGTTGTGTCCTTGCAGAAAGGAAGAGGGAGCTCTCTGGGGTCTCTTTTATAAGGGAACTATTGTCATTCATGAGGGCCCCTGCTCATGACCTAATCACCTCCCCAAAGGCCCCAGCTCCGAATACAGTAACATTGGGGTTTAGGATTTCAACATATGAATTTTGCGGGGGGACACAAACATTCAGTCTATAGCAGTTAAGGTCCACCCTAATTGAAAGTGATTTCATTTTAACTAATTGCATATGCAAAGACTAACGACATTTCCAAATTAGGTCACATACTGAAGTTCCAGGTGGACTACAATTTGGGAGGAAATTATTCAACCCAGTACAAATCATAGATAGGAATATGCTGCAGGTACTTTCATTAGAGCATGCAAAAAGTAAAGTTGCCTAAAACCAATGGGAATGATAATAAAACACCATAAATAAATTTACTAAAATAATCCATAAGTAAGGCCATCCACATTTAATATTAAAAAATAAGTTTTACTAACAAGAAAACTTTTTTAAATGACCTTAGCTGATATCTGAATTTTCTATATGAAGGTGGTAGTGTTTATAATGTGAACTAAATCCTCTATAGCCACCTGTGACATCACTCATGATCCACAGGGACTTTGAACACGTCCTCTATTGTGTAGGCAGCTGGGAAAATGACAGAGGATGTGTTCCCAATATCATACTGCACATTTGTCTGCATTGAGAAAACTCAGAGGGAATCTACTTATAAAGCATCCTCAGCAATTCCTATATTTAAAATAAATTTTGGAGTACAGGTAGCATCAACAAGCTTATTTTGTACTGGACTTTTAGTGTTTATTATAATTGGCTTACTCTCCTTAAAACAAGTTAACAATAGGCATGATGGTTCTGTTGTCTGAGCGAAAATTTAATTTTTGGTTTTGTATGATTGTCAGTTGTCTACATTTATCAATAGCACAATCCCTTTACCACTCTCATGTACAAAAACAGCAAATAAGTGGAAACAAACTCACAAACATAATTATATAGAATAGTTTACATTTAAAAGAGTAATTCTTAGTTTAATTTTTATGCATGAATTATTGGAGTAAATTTAAGACATTAATAAGTATTAGTAAAAGTGGATAAAATGTCCCTCACACTTAGTAGCTGGATTTAAAACATATTTCTAATTTTGAAACATTCAAAATATCAGTACAATTGCTGATGATTATAAAATTTTGATGATTACAACAATTTTCCTCATAAGTTATAAAGAAATTGTAAATCTCAGGATGTGTGTGAATGCTAGAATGAAAATGTGACAGAAAATTTTCATCAATTCAGTGTTAGGAGCTGAAACACCAAATGCATATAAGTTGTCCATATCCACATACAGGGAGAAGCATCATGTGGTGAATAGATTATATTCTAAAGCTGGACTGAGCCAAGTGTCCTCAGTTAAGTCTCTAAGCTAGTTCAACTTCAAACTCAATATTTACTCTGCAGGGTTGGAAGGATTCAAGAAATATGAAGTGAAGCCACCAAGACTGTGGCTAACTCTTTGGGTGGTTGGTGAGATGTATCCTTAGTTGGAGGGTGTCCTCATGAGCATGTGGCACCCCTTATAAACCTTAGATTGATTCTCCCCGTTACAAAGAGTAAGGTCTGGGAAAATGAGATTTTTGAGACTCCTTCATCATCAGGGTACCTAATAATATTTAGGTACTGAAAACAAAATCACTTCACTGAGGTTATTCCAGATGAATGCGGAAGCCTGTCCTGTTTTCCCAAAGAAATTTCTTACACCATGCCTTTTCTTCACTTTGTAGATATGTTCATTGAAATTATCCACCAACTGTATTCTGTTTATTATAAAAATATTTAATAATTTCTCACATCTCTCCACCTGACTCTTAGAGGAAGGAACACCATCCCACTTTGCATACCAAGGGACTAGATGCATTTTGATCACATTGTAAGGGTTCGTAAGTATTAGCTGACTAACAGGTAATTCATTAAAATGGCAATGTGAATATAAAGTCAAATCATGTAATGTTTTCTTGGAATTAATTCTGTTTGGAGATATAAATGCTTTCTGTGCTTATATCCTGGGCTAACATCCTTAAGCATATTCAATTCTTTACTTTCTGAATTCTTATAAGGTCTGACTAGAAAGTGGAATAAGAATGGCTGTTACAACCACAATGGCTCATTTGTAAGTATGGCTGATTAAAATAAACTTATTTGATTAAGTTATGAGAAAAGATTATGAATAATCTTATTTTAATTATATATCACTATTGAAAGTCCTCAGGAAAATATTTTGCAAAATATAAATAAAAGTTTACTTCTTTTATGGTAAGGAAAAAGTTAAGTTTACCTTCACATATTTATGTTCTAATGTATTGATATGTTGAATTTATATAGTTCAGTAAGTTCAGAACCTGCAGGCATATTTACCATCAGACGCTAAGTGTAGTATTCAAACTTAAAGATACCAAAGATGTTACCAAATATACTTAATGGTTAAATACTGTGTTAAAGATTTGGAACCTAGGTAAATATTTTTGTTTCATCACTTTTAAGGGAATCTTGTTTTATGTTAGAAGAAAGATAATTTCAATATGCATAGGGATATTCTTGATATACTTGCATTAACAAACCTTAACAAAGAAACATTATTTTTAAAATAATACATTTTGATTTTAAGAACTCTTAATGCTTCCTGGTGAAAAAATTTGGAAGTAGTACTTCCCCATTGCAATTTGTACTTTGTAACTTCCATTTGTTTTATATTGATAGTTATGAAGTTAAAACTTATTTTTGACCTATTTATAAAACTTTACCCATTAGTTCTTTACACAGTGAAATGAGAACTTGGCTTTAGAATTTAGCCTGAGGTGTAAGTATACACCCAATGGTCCCTAAATTTACACTTTTCAGCTCCCAAATGAAAAGCTGGATCTCCTTGACCTATTTACCAGTGAGAAAACATATATTTATTAATGTAGTTTTCAACAGCTATACTGAAAATATGTGAACTTTAAAATTTTACCTTCAAGGCTTTACATTTTTAAAAAAGTATGAACAAAATAGATGTTTATTTTTATAAATGGACGTAGGATTTTACTTCCTTTTTTATCCTATTTGTATAAGATACTAAAAAAATATATTTCCATTAAAATATTGTCCACAAACATTAGTCAAAAGTATAAATTTGTACCTCAAATACTGAGATCAAAATGTTCCTGGTTATGCTGAAATCCACATTCAGTGAACCCAAACTTTCGGGTCTGACCAAAATAGAGCATATGTCAGAACTGCCTGGGATCCTTTGCATTAGCAAATAATCACATTTATCTTTTAAGTTTTTTAATTAACTTATGAATTTACCACATTCTGAACAATGTATATATTAAATATGATATCATACCTAGGAAAAATATGTAAAAAAATAAGATATGGACCAAACCCTTATGGTAATCGATTTCTTTGCAAATAGTTGTCCTATTAAAAGAAAGATTTTAGTCTGGCAATATATCTCAGTCTCTATTCAATTAAATAGACAATATAAAAATGTTGACCAGAGTATTAAAAATTGTGCTCAAATGAAAGGTTTTTCAACCTACATGTTACATCTTAATCATGAAATCCTCTCTATCATTGCATTTTCAGACAACTTGATATTATAGAGCCATGATAAATAATGTAATGAAACATTATTTCTTTTGTCTAACTTCCCCATATTAATTTATACATATTTATTAAACAGATTTTGATAAATATAATCAAATTTAAACCCTGCTCTAAAAAACAGAAGTAAACAAATATTATAATAAAATGAATAAACACGGCAATTTTGTCCCTAGGTCTATCCACAGTCCCATACTGTTCATCCTATAGTTGAAATCCAGATATAGTCCAACTGAAAGTTTTTATTTTCATTAGCCTTAATTGTGTAATACAGAAAGATCACAGAAGACAAGTTTTGAAATTCCTTATTTTTGTTAAATGATTAAAATTTTTTTTAATATATATATAAATATATATTAAAAATATATATATTTTATCATCAGGCCCCTAGGTCTTCTTCATTGCTGCTGCAGTCAAATATAGCCTTTAACTGACATTCTCCAGGAAGAGAATTCTGAGAATAATAAGTAGATATTCTGTAACACTGTTCTCTAAGAACTGTTAGTTCTGTTATATTTTCTTCACTTGACATTTTGCAAAATCCTGCTGTCTTCATTTGTAGGAAAGAACTGAAAGTTTGTGGAGACTTAGGAAACTTTTCTATGAAATCTTTCAATTAATTAAACAATTGAAATTGAAACTAAGGTGTTTTATGATAGAGTAAATACAGAAATGAACAGTTCTCTGTCAGATCCTAGAAAGCAACTTATTCTGGGGATTTGGAATTTCCTCTGTTTGATCTCTCTATTAAGGCTTTGTGGTGAGTCATACTTCTTATGTCATAAAACTCCCTTCTGGAGTGATATGGTTGTATGATGCTACTAAATGTCAAATATAAATATGGCTAGTACATACTCAGTTTGTTCAATAACAACACTTTCAATTTCATATAAATCTGACTTCCACAGTATACTTCCTTTTAAATTCAGTTTAAACCCAAGTCCAACAAACATGTATTGAGTGTATAATTTATGCTAATCTTTATGCTGAATGCTAGAAATAAAAAGATTAATATGACAGAACTCTTTCTCACATCTAGTTGGGAAGGAATAAATTTAACAGTAAATATACTATAGGATAAGTATTATACTATATTAAGGTGAAAACAGATGGACAAAGAGATTAAAACAGGGAGGAACACTGTGTTATTATTGAGAACTTTTAAAATGTTTGATTATGGTATAGCCATGATATCAGTACACACACTGTCACTGTATTCCTCATCCTGTCAAAGCCTACAATTTAAAGTTCTTTTCTTTTGGTTCAGCTGAAAGTATTCATGCAAAAGTCATTCTTATTTTTATCTCACATAGCTATTTTACTTTCACCTAAAACCTACTGGACCAAAAGAACAAATTTGTTGTTGGATACTATATTTAGTATTTTCATTCCATTTTATATGTCTCTCTCCAGGCCAGTAGACAGAGAGATAGAATATAGTCAAAGGACTTCTTATATAATTGAATCTATTAGAAAAAGGTTGTATTGGTATTTAGCAAAATAATTGTCCTCTGTCTTAAATTATTTAATTCCTTTCCAAAGAACAAAAGGTGCTACAGGCAAAATGTATACAATATCGTCACCATTTTAGCCTGTAAAGAATCAGAAGCAGGTTGATACTACACATGTTTTGAAACATTTATGAGGAAGCAATGAGAGAGCAAAGGTTTACTAACTCTGACATTAAGAGCAAATCAAGTAAAGTACATTCCATTTCATATTCCACTGAATTAAATAATGATCTGCTTGGGATTTACCTGGTATTCTAAGGAAATATTGTTTAGAGAAATTGTCCTCCATTAATCTGTCATCTAAATTATGTCACCTAAATAAAAATACTTTAGACACAGTGGGGTGTCACTCCAGGCCTCACTCAGACATGTAAACTCCCCCATTCATTAAACCATTGATGTCTCTGTTGCTGAAAAAAAAAAACTTTAAATATGTTGAATTCATAAATCCCTATTTAAATAAGATACCAGAAGAAAAAGAGTGAATTGTACAGATGGCTATAAGAGTAAGGAATGATCATATACTTGAGATTAAAAATATGCCCACCTGTGTTATTTTTATTACCTAAGTTGTGTTTCAACTTACTCTGCAACAAAAGCTGTTACCACAGAAAAGTGAGATCTTGCAACCAGCTTATAGAGTGTACCTAGACACATCTCCCACCATTTGTGTTCTCTCTTCTTTAATTTCTAAGACTTGGTCAAGTTCAATACGTGGTATATGTTACAAACAGAAACACTTTCACAGGTAAAAATCCAAATTCTTCACATTTTTGCTTGCCTGTTGATACAAAGGAGCTGATATCGAAACAATTGGTTTGCTTTTCTAAATTCAAATAATAAAAGAGAACAAATGCTATCTTCAAATAATTTATCAAAATCATGATAAGATACTGCTACACACCTGTTAGGATGGCTAAATCCAAGAAAATGATAATATCAATTGCTGGTGAGTATACAGAAGAGCACAAAATCTCCTTCATTACTGACGGGAAGGCAAAACGATACACTCACCGGGGAGGGGGCACAGCTCGGCGGTTTCTTACCAGACTAAACATAGCCTTATCCTATGATCCAGCAAACGTGCTTGTGGATGTGTACCCAAAGGATCTGAAAACTTGTGTCCACAAAAGTATCTGCACAGTAATGTTTATAGTAGCTTTACTCATAATGTCAAACAAACAGAAGCGCAAGATTCTCTTCGTAGGTGAACAGATCAACAGCAAAGCAATAAAATGTCCAGAGTTCCTTCGAGTCATGCCTGATTCTAGGCCTGGTGCAGGCAAGTTAAGTGACTCACCCAAAGCGTCTTACACTTTCAGAAAGTAAGTGTGAAAACACACACACATGCACACGCACACGCTGATGGATATATGTCAAACTTCACCAAAGCCAGTTGAAAGAGCTCCCAATGGCCAAATCTAGAACAACTTTAACCACAAAATAAATAAAGTAGCTTTGGGTTATAACCCCAAACACACAAAATATTTCTACAAGAATATAAGGATATAAATAACTGATTGAATACATTAATTAAGGAAGGAGAACAAACTTCCTATGCAGACAAAATTCCAAATAATTTATGTAGATATTCTGCCCTCATGAAGGTAGACCATCACTTCCTACTCCTTAAGTCTAGAGCTTCCAAAATTATGATATAGAAAGGGGCAGGTTGGGGAAAGTAATGTAGAGTGCAGGGAACTGGCAAATAAGACCTCAGCCGGGTGACCAAGGTCCACATCAACAGCAATAACTCATGTTGACAGCATGTACCCTTGATACAATGGAGTAAAACTGACACTTTATGATCTCCCTTCCCAAAGCCCATAACCCAATCTAATCATGGAAAAAAAATCAGACAAATTTCAGTAGAAGTACATCCTACAACACACCTGACCAGTACTCTTCAAAACTGTCAGTGTCATCTAAAACAAGAAAAATCTTAGAAACTGTCACAGCCAAGAAGAGCCTAAGGAGACAAGATGAATCAGTGTAATGTGGTATCTCAGATGGGGTCCTGGGTGGGAAGAGAAAAAGAGCACGAGGTAAAAACTATGGAAAAGTGAATAAACTATGAAGTTTAGCTTATAATAATGTATCAGTATTGTTCCATTCATTGTAACAAGTGTACCGTACTGATTTAAGATATTAGCAATAGGGGAGACAGTGTACAGCATATGTTAAAACTCTGTACTATTTTCTCAATTGTTTTTCTATAAAGCTGAAACTCCCTTAAATATAAAATTAATTTAAAAAATGAGTACTTCATAAAAGTCCTCCTTAATAGTATCAGTAATATATGTAAAGAACATCCTTGATCTTCAAACCAACATACATGACAACCTATCCCCCTGGCTTTCCCCAGACTGGAGTCTCAGTAAGGCTCAAAAATAGGGTGGAACTGAAACATTGAAGCAGGGGGAGAAAGGGAATTGATGTGGTACCATTACTGCCAGTGTGTTGGGAATTCCCTGGTAGCCTAAGATATGATGATGGTTAGAGAATTACTGAAGCTATCAAATGTGAACATGACTGGGTAATAATAAACATAAAAAGCTTAAAACATTGTTCTTCAAATAACATGTATATCTGTAGTGCTTAGAGTATATATGTTATATGCCACTGGTACCAAACACCCTTCAAAATCTTCAAAAAAGAGATTATTGTACAACTAAAATATTGACATTTTAGAAAGGCATCCTTTCCACGAGCATACCCATTCACTTTAACGACAGGATAGATGTGGAGAGAAGTTTATCTATTATTGGTGGTAAATTCTGTTACTATTCTCTTCACTGCTTTCTGCTAAAAGTGAATATTTTGATAATGTTTCCCTATGTGACAGCAATTTAGTCCCTTGAATATTCCGAGTTCATAGGAGAAACGTCTGCACCTTCTCATCACTGCTAAATCTCCCTTCATGCCTGCTCAAAATGTTGGTATATTATTTAATTTTTTTCTTTTCTATCTCCTCCTCGATCAGAAGCAAGCAAAGCACTGAATCACCAGATGTGGCCTCATATTCCCTGGCATTGTCATATTCCCTGCACAATTATCTCCATTTCAGATGGTAAAGTTTTCAAAGGCAAATGTTTTTATCATTTTGCTCTGGAGGTGAATAGAAAATACATTTTGAAGCCTAAGAACATTTTCATACAGATAGGTCAAAATTTAATGCAAAAATAGTTACTAAGAACATCTATAACCAGGTAGCTTGTGATGTCCAGTGTTAAGTATTCAAGGGTGCACCTTGCTGCACTCCGGGCAACCAGAACTTCTAGTCAGAAGAGACAATAGTACAGCTAGGACTCAAATTTTTACTTTAAAACCCACCTTCAATTCTTGATTCTTTCAGCATAAAGCCTGATGAGTTTTATCAGTATCCTAAGTGGGTAAGAAATATAGGAACTCCTTTTCTTATGAAATTTCACTGATGTAAGCAAAACTATACAACAGAACAAAACATCATCTGTGCCCACCACCAAAAATGACATTCATCTCATTTGTACGGTGTTGCTTTGGATTAAATACAAATGGGATCAAAACCTGTTTTCTGGAACCTAAACTATCTGTAACAAACTGCATTTCTTTAAGCAAAACTGGTAATTTTGAACTTTAAGTGATAAATTTTTTTGCTGAGGTTTGGTTTTACACAAACACCTGTGTTTGCTGACTGTCAAGGTGATATCTTCTAGGCATCCTGCTGACCACAATGTGAGTTTTTGCTGGAATATTGTAAGCTTTTTTAGTAAGAGCTGGCTTCTTCATTATCTAACTGTCATATATAGGACATTCCCGTTGTCTGGCTAAAGTCATGCAGGAGGCTTCAGATACATTTTTATTTAGTCAATGTATCCATTTAGTTCTTCCTCTGAGGTTCTCAGCTTTGTCCTTTCCTTTTGGATCAAAGAGAAGAAAAGTGTAAGTAAGTGAAATGATTGTTCACCTAGGCAGTCCAGCCCCCACTGGTACAAACACCATTTAATGCAACAGCACATCTGGCCACACATACAGCCCAATGCTTCTTTCCACTGGTGTCATTTCCTTTACCCACTGTTTATAGGAAAGTGGCCCTGCCTATTGACAATATATTTGAGAAAGGATGCGAAGTTCATGAATTTGACTGTAACTGTATTTGCCAAATAACTAAACTGTCCTTTCTTTTAGCAGATAGTTAAATTTGCATTTGGTTTTAGATGAAAAGCCATATTCTTCCAATGGAATTTGGTTACCTGTTAGTGAAACGGAGCAGGACCGTACGGTCCTTGTCCCCCATGTCCTCAGCCTGCCTTTTGTCTGTGGAAAAACTTTAGCCAAAGAATAAATTTAATCCGAGAGGTGAGAAAAATGCAGAAACAAAAGAAAACAGTCCAACAAGACTAAATAATAATAGTTTAGTCATTAAGCAAAGTCAAGGACCTTTAGTTCCTCCTCAAGGGCTCTAGATAATATTCTGAGCCATATCCTGTGAGCTGTCCTATAGACACGGAAAGCCCCACCAGGTGGAAGAAGTTAAGTACATGATGACCAGACTGTAGCCATGACGTAAGCCTCCAGAGTTGTGAGACCTGGCCTCAAGGAAATGGGAACAAACTGTCTCTGCAACTGAAGATTAACTGTGCTTAAAACAATCAAGCGACAATGATCAGACCACCGCATGAACAATCTCGAGGTGACTGTCGGAGCTGCCTGTGCTGTCTCTGCATGTAGCCCCTCCCTCCGTCTATAAAAGCTCTTGCCCCCTGATTGTCAGTTGCGGGGAGTCGGCCTTTGTACAAAAGTCTGCCCGTCCTCCTGCAAAACCTCCTGGTTGCTGGCCTCCGAAATAAAGCAAACTTTACTTTCCATGAACCTTGCCTCTTCGAGGGCCTCAGAGCAGGGAGCAGCCCTGCCCCATGGGTGGTGGGGGTGGGGGTGGGGGCGGGGCGGCTGAACTCTCGCGACATCTGGCTCCCAGGTTTTCCCCCAGCAGAGCCGCGGCCGTGATGACACGCTTAGGACGGCTGCAAGGCGCACGGTGCTTGTGGCTTGCTGGCCCCCAGAGGGGATTTGGGGGGACAGTCTTAGCAGCTGCCAAAGCCATTTGTTTTGGGGACCCTCCCTGTTTCTCCCCTGCTCTGCACTGGCTGCCAACGGATGCTTTTCCTTGGTGGAATGGAAACATGCATCTGGAAGATCCAAGCCCAAGTAAGTCCACTGGCGTGCATCTGGGCAAACCTCTTTTGAGCATGAAGTGTTACTTGGGCATTTTGCCAGTTGGTTCTGATGTGTGTCTGACGTCGAGGGCCCTTTGTGTTAGGGAAGTATTTGTTTGGGACCTTGTATGGGTCATCCTCTTGGAGGATCTGTGACGGTTCTGTCTTCTGGTGTGTGAGTGTATTTTCCACTGTGCGATTAGAAAATTTTTAGCTATGAGATTATGACTAAAGTAAAAAGAAAGATAATGTTTTAAACAACATATGGCAACTGTATTCTTTAGACTCTGGAAAAAATTGGTTAAGATCAAACTCTTTATGAAATGCCAAAACTGGTTCTTTTTGCATATACATTTAGAGAAACTTGATAAAATACTGTTTTCAGAATTCTGACCGAAAACTATATGTAGGAGAGAACAAATACATGAACAAATACATGTTCTCTACATGAGAACAAAACATACGTAGAAGAAAGCTTGAGGTTAACTTTTATCATGTCCTTGAAATACAAACACAACCCACTTTGCCTGAGACTCCAGCCTCGACTTAATTAAGAAAACTTTAGAAGATGTTTGGGCTCATTAAGCATGCATGTTATACCGCATTAAAGAGAAATTGTGCTATGAGAAAAATGTATGTTTCTAGAGGTTATGGAATATGTTCTTAAGTTTGCCAATCAGAAAATGCTGGTAGTACAGTTCAATTACTTGTTTCTTGGTTTTGTTAAGGTCTTTTAAATGTCAAAAGTTGGGCAGTTGGGATAACTCAGTCTGGAATTAAAAACTGAGGACCACTGTGGAGGCTTAAACTTGGATGCAATGTACACAGAGGGAATATAGTTTTTAACATTGGAACAACTTCTTACAATGATGGCAGTAACTGGTCTTCCTGTGATCATTTCATAATGTATAGAAACAGAATCACTATGTTGTGCAGCTGAAACTAATACAGTATTATATGTTAATTAGAAAAAACGCTAAGGGTTGTGTGTATCTCGTCATTATTAAAGGCATTGACTACATCAATTTAAAGGTCATGCTGAGTGAAAGCCTGATTCGGTTTGACTAAAAAAAGTAAACTGAATTAAACTAAGGTGAACTGTAAAAGCTTCATGGTTATTTTGTGAAAAAACAAAAATACTGTGAAGGAGTTCCTGTTGATGCCCGCCCCGAATTTTTTTTGTCTCCTGCAGTATCAGAGCTATAGCTAGATATATGACATATTCCCTTTTAAGTCGGTTGCTAGATGAATAACTGGCCTGGTTTCTAGGTGATTTTGTGCAGGTTTCTGCCACCAGGAGTTAGGCAGGGACGATCTTTCTGCAGTTCTCGCTGTTCCTGCTGTCTTGCATCATCATGATTTCCTGCAGCAAATCCCACAGAAATATTTCAATAGAAAAATTGGACCAGTGTTGCACAGTGATTCACCTTGAGGGCTACTCAACCAGCTCTTTTTTCCCAACAGTTCCAATGATTTTACAAGCTCTTATACCCTGTACTAAATCTCTTACTGATTAAAATACCTAGAGTGTTTTCTATTTCCTGCATTATCCCCTGACTAATGGGGAGAGGTGGCGCCCACATCATATCCGAATGGTGCAGGATAGAATAGTGTTCTTTGTGCCCTTGAGGTGAAAAGTACCGTAAGCATGTTCACACAACTAATATACTGAGGAATATGAAAATTGGTTCTACCGGACATCAAACTCCATGTGTGTTTGTTTTTTAATTCTGTTCGTATATAGGAGATAGGAGTTATAATAATTATATTTTAAAACAATCTGTTTTATTCTGATTTTACAAGTTGTGGTAAGGAATGACAAGTAAGGAGAACAATTTATAGGCCTAGGTATCATCTCAGTTCCCAAACAATATTTTAAGAGTGTCGGTTGTACTTCGAAAGTAACATTTTACACAAAAGGTGTTGGAAATATTATTTTTCCACAAAACAGAAGGGAGCAGCTATTGTCCTTTGTGAGAGCCTGCTTCGTTCTGGAGCTGAAGACCTCAGCTGTCCCTGTTACAATGATTACAGGCAAACACTGAGGGTGTTTTATCAAATGCAGTCCTCTCTTGTTAAATGTTAGACTACATACCTAAACTCGAATTCTATCTAAATACAATATATATATATTTTAATTCTTGTGCATATACTCTGCATTCAGAAAATATATTACCATATTTCCTATTACTAGCCACATTAAATTTTATATTAAATGTCATCTGATAGAATGGAAATATACAGATATACTCATTCATTAAATATTCATTTACTCAACACTGACTGAAATCAGTCTTTGCCAAGCACTTTATTGGTGTTTCCTGGAAATTTGGTAAAATGGTAATCCAGTTAGAGGTAGATGTAGCAAAGAAGCTCTATTCTGCTCTTGTGGGGGAAGTTTTCTGTAAATGTCAATTAGTTCAAATTGACTGTGTTGTCCAAGTCACCTATGTCCTTGCTGATTGCCCACCAGCTTGCTTCTACCAATTACTCTGACTATAATTGTAGATTTGCCTGTGTCTCCTTACGGTTCTATAAGATTTTCCTTCATTTATTTTGAAGCTCTTTTATTAGGTGTATAAATGTTTGGGATTATTATATCGTTTTTTTTTTGTTTTTTTTTTTTGTGGTACGCGGGCCTCTCACTGTTGTGGCCTCCCCCGCTGCGGAGCACAGGCTCCGGACGCGCAGGCTCAGTGGCCATGGCTCACGGGCCCAGCCGCTCCGCGGCATGTGGGATCCTCCCGGACCGGGGCACGAACCCGCGTCCCCTGCATCGGCAGGCGAACTCTCAACCATTGCACCACCAGGGAAGCCCTATTATATCATTTTGATGAATTAACCCTTGATCATTGTGAAAATGCCCTCTTTATTCCCGGTAATAGCATTTGATATGGAATTTACTTCATCTGATATTAATATAACCACTAAATGTTCCTGGGCGTAGTCATGACATGGCATTTATCCCATTCATTTACTTCTAAACATTCTGTGTATTTACATTATGTTGTGTATTTACATTAAAGTAGTTTTCTTCAGGCAGTATATATTTGGTTCTTGTTTTTCTATCCAATCTGACAATCTTTTATATGGTACCATGTACATTTAATGCGATTATTATTCTTACTGAGTTTGATTGAAGTGGCTAAATATATTTAAAGATAATAAAAAGAGGAAAACTTATATATGCATTTATATTTATAATTTAAGGTGTCAAATTCCAAGTATCATTTCCTTCTTCCTGGAGGAGGTCCTTTCACAGCGACTGTAGCACAAGTCTTGTGATGAATTGTTTTAGCTTTTGCGTGTTGCTTTTGTTTATATAGATTTCGAATTTGAAGGTTTTGTTGTTATTTTTGTTGCTAGAGCTGTTTGGCAGTGTTTTCAAGATAATAATCCACTGTTGTCTAGGTTGCATTGTGTCAGAATAGAAATCTGACCTCTCCATCTCATCTTTGTTTTTCTGTATATAATGTTGTATCTCTGGCCATTTTAATCTGATTTTATCATGACTTTAATGCAGTTGATGATCATATATGCTTTACTATTGTTTTCTTTATGTTTTATGTTGTTTCACTGAGTTCCTTTGTTCAGAGTTCCTATCAAAGTTGTAAAATTGCAGCCATGATTTCTTCAAGTATTTCCTCTCCCTCTGTTCTCTCCTTCTCCCTCATGTGCACAGCACTCTCACAGATATTTGACCACTTCAAACTGTCCCGTAGCTTTTTCATGCTCTCCTACTCTCTTCTCCTTGTATACTTTTTGTTTGTTTCTAGTTTGTTTTTTATGTCATTTTCTTTCTCTACTTATATTTTTGTCTCTTCAAGTTCCTTCTGCAGTATTTAATTTGTTGCTGATCCCACGTGGTGCATTTTTTTTTTAATTCAGCCATTGCTACAGTCATCTCTAGAAGTTACATTTTGTATTTGTTATATCTTTCAATTCTTTTCTCTACTGATTTTTTTTTTTTTGTAGTACATGGGCCTCTCACTGCTGTGGCCTCTCCCGTTGTGGAGCACAGGCTCCGGACACGCAGGCTCAGCAGCCATGACTCACGGGCCTAGCCGCTCCGCAGCATGTGGGATCCTCCCAGACCGGGGCATGAACCCATGTCCCCCGCATCGGCAGGTGGACTCTCAACCACTGTGCCGCCAGGGAAGCCCTTCTCTACCTTTTTGAACATAAGGAATGTACTTAAAATAGAAGTTTTTAAGCCCCTGTCTACTAATTCTATCACCTCTGTCACATATAGTTCTTTCTCTATTGATGGTTTTGTTCTTCTCGTGGCTTGTATTTCCCTGGCTTTTAGAATCCCCAGGAATCAGTATCCTTCTTAGCACTCTACCCTACACTCTGAAGGGTATGACGTTCTCCACTCTGACCAGGGGGGATACAAACTCTTCCTGGTCCTTTTGGAGCTTTAGAGATTATTACCTTTAATTCCTTTCCGTGGTTACTTTTCAGACCCTGGGTAGTTCCTTCACATGCATGATCTGGTCAGTTCGTGGCTGAAGACCCAAGAAGGACCTCAGCAGAACTCCAGAGTGTTCTCTGCCTCTCATTCTGTCTGTCTGTTTGTCTATCTCTCTTTGTCTCTGCAGGTCTCACCTCTCTGGTTCTTGTCCCTCCAAACTCCAGCCACCTTGGCTCCTTAGACCAACAGCTTTCACTCCTTGACTGCAAGCCAATGCAAGATCCTCCTAGGGTTCTTTGTGCCTGTCCAGTGGCCTGGATACCTGTTTGGGGCAGTAATTTGGGCAATTTTAGGACTCACATGTTTTGTAACTATTTCTCAGAAATTGCTTTCCTACACTGCTGAGATCCGAAGTCTGCATCAATTTTAAAAAATATTTTGTTAGTATTTTTTTTCCTTCTTTTTTAGCAGTGTCAGTAGGAGGATAATTTTTGGTCTGTGTTACTGGTCAGGAGTTAAAATAAAGCTTTATTTTTTAAATTTTATTTTCAGATGATTTTTTAGGTAACATTGCAGAAGATATAAATTGACAGGATTGGAAAATTTTGACAGGGAAACAAATGTGAGAGTAGTTATAGGAAGAAGGTAATATGCATGCTGCAGTCAGTTCAGAAGGTCAGTAGAAGGAATAGCATGAACAATAAAGTATGTTATTGATTCTCCCTCCTTTGCTTTCCTAATTCGTCTTTTTACTCACTTTCATTTTCTTAGAATTGAATTCTATAATTAGATTGTCAGGCTTAAGCCTTTGTCCCAGATTCTGTTTCTGGGGTACACAGACTAAGATATTTAGTGACACTCTTTTTGTGTGTGTTTTTTTTTTTATGGTGGTCTCATTGGCAAAATGAAAAATAATTAATTCTGTAGTTTTACTTTCTAAGTCTTCAGTCAGTTGTAACAACTTCAGGACAAGGGTTAGCTATAACCATGAGAAAGAATATAAAAATAAGTAAAGCTGGGCTTCCCTAGTGGTGCAATGGTTGAGAGTCTGCCTGCCGAGGCAGGGGACACATGTTCGTGCCCTGGTCCGGGAAGATCCCACATTCTGCGGAGCAGCTAGGCCTGTGAGCCATGGCCGCTGAGCCTGCGTGTCCAGAGCCTGTGCTCCGCAATGGGAGAGGCCCACAGCAGTGAGAGGCCCGCAAAAATAAAAAAAAAAAAAAAAAAAAAAAAAGTAAAGCTACAAAAAAAGGTAAAATATTAATATGTAAATAAGAAATATTTTTATCCAATCATAGTGAATGACATTTAGTTTACTTATTAAAAATAGTATATCTTTACATTTTGGGACTCAGGTGGGTTATAGGAAATAGAAGAAATAATGCCTTAATAATTCTATTGACTATTAGCTAGGAGTTGATACAAATAAAATTTGAAAAAACATTAGTATTTAAAAATTTGCTTTGAGATTATAAAAGACTAATATGCAACTATTTAAGTCTTTGAAAAGTAATAAGCTATAATAAATTAAATTGCTACAATTTTTTCTTACTCAGTTTTATAGTTACATGATATATTGAACAAAGAATGCCAGAGTAAATGTTTCCTTTATTTAACAAAGCTATAATAGAAATAAAGAGGTAGGTTTAGAATAGTTCTTATCATTAAATGAAAAAAATATGAATTATGTTAAATGTTTTGAAAATGCTATATTATTATTTATCACTTTGCTCTTTTAGAAAAGAGATTCATAAATGATTTGTATCTTAAATAAGAATCACACTAAGGATGAAACTAGTATAAATATGTTACTTCTGTATATAGAAACATAACAAAATATTGGTTTTGCATTTATTTTGTCATGTTTTATATATAATTTTTGCAGTTTTTAACATCGAATAGAGATGAATGGGGAGAAAACCCATTTGACCTACCTAGTATTTGATATCTTTATCACAGAAAAATATCACAAAGACATCACTAACAATTTCTCATTGTTTCAACTGTTTTATATGTTAATATAGCAAGAGATTTCTATATTATTAGTGAAAAAAAATCACTCATCATATTTTATTATAGTCTTGTCACTTTCTAACTCACCAGCACTGAGCCTAATATAAAACAGTTGCTCAGTAAACATTGCAACATACATTTTCCATGTTTCATTATTCACTGGGTTCCTATTTCCCTGAGTTCTCCATATAATTATATAACAATAAATCATTGAAAAACAGGGGCAAAGGCATCTTTCAAAGTTGGTGCTTTTTAAAAGTGCCAACAATTAAAACCTTATACTAACAAAGAGTTTAATCTCAGTGAAAATACACAAAGAATATGGCTTTCAAACCTAGTTCTATAAATTGTGTGTTTTGGAGGTAAATTAAGTACAGAATGAATTTCAATTTGCAAAATGTGAACTGGGTAAATAATTTTGTGCTAATATTTCAGAGAGATTTTTTATAAGGGACTTTCAGTTTTAAATGTTTTAAAAATATTTAATGTCACCTGAAAATGTGCTCAGCACCTTGAAATATGTTAATTTGTAGAGTCAAGTAAATTTAGTTATTAGATGAAAGTATCAGGAAAACTATAATGAATACCTACCTAACTCTAAAATTGGGACAGTAGCCTAAATCACCTGGGTAACTATCCAAACTGTTGCTTCTCATGTCCTTGAGTGCTTTGCCTAGATGGAGGTGCTAAGAAGAACACAATATGTAAATAGCAATCATCTCTCTAGAACAATGATTTATTTTCAGCATGAGACTTGGAAATCAAGTTCATTTGGATGGCCCATCTGGAATAGAGCTGATTTTAATTTAAGTCACCATAAAACCCACTAGGACAACTGGATTTATTTACACTCACTGCTGTTCCAACTTCACATGATTCCAACTCTGCCTGAAGCACTGATGAATACTACAGCTGCTGTTTCTTACCTTCAGAATTCAGCATCATCATGGAGGGATAAATCAGAGAAATGAACTTAAGTTTACTCCAAAGTTTGGGAGCCTGATAAGCTAAAGACTATATAATTATAGAAAACAATAGTTATCCTATATTTAGAGAGCACAGACCATCTAGTGATTTCTAAATCCCTTTAAAAATGGCTACGAGACACGTACTGTCCATTTGTTTAATTAATTTATTTTTTTTAAATTGAAGTATAGTTGATTTACAATGTTGTGTTAAAGGTGTACAGCAAAGTGATTCAGTTATATGTATATATATTCTTTCTCAGATTCTTTTCCCGTATAGGTTATTCAAACTACTGAGTACGGTATAGTTCCCTGTTGTATACAGTAGGTCCTTGTTGTTTATCTATTTTATATATAGTAGTGTGTATATGTTTTTCCCAAATTCCTAATTTATCACTGCACCCCACCTTTCCCCTTCGGTGTTTTTTTTCCGTGTCACGACTCTTCTTTCTTTTTTGTTTTTGGTTTTATTTTTTGCGGTACGCGGGCCTCTCACTGCTGTGGCCTCTGCCGTTGTGGGGCACAGGCTCCGGACGCGCAGGCTCAGCGGCCATGGCTCATGGGCCCAGCCGCTCCGCGGCATGTGGGATCTTCCCGGACCAGGGCACGAACCTGTGACCCCTGCATCGGCAGGCGGACTCTCAACCACTGCGCCACCAGGGAAGCCCTCGACTCTTCTTTCTTCTCCTTGCTGTCCTCCCCCTGCCCTCCCTCTTCCACTCTCCCTCGTCCTCTTCCTTCTTTAGGATTTCAAAAGGAATGAACTTGTGGAGGTTTTTGCTGTGGGTGGTTTGTTTTCTGAGAGGGACATGAGAACAAGTGCCTTTCTTAATATGCTTCAGTGAGGCAACCTCAAATTTTCTTTGCTTATTATATCAAGCTATTTTTGTTAAAATACCAGAAAGAAAATGAAGAAAATAAAAGTAACATTTATTTATGTCTACTATGGTTCAGACATGGCGTTTGTTCTTTCCATGTTGAATTTCACGTTGTGTTCTCCCTCACTGTGTGTTAGAACTCATCGTTTTATTTTTCATACAAGAAAATTGAGGTCAGAACATTTTTACGATTTGCTTAAGGTCACAGAGGGTAAATTTGTTCAGGAGACTATTATCAATCGGGAATTTAAATCTAAAATTTTAGAACTCATGTTATGTTTAATGAAATATGCACCCTGCCTCTGATCGTCTCTAATGAGTAAAATTAAAATTGTGCTATAAATTCTAAGTTTCCATAAAACTAAATAAAATAACAGATGTAGGAGTTAATTCATCTCAATCATTAGATAATTAAACCAGAATTTTAACACTCTTTTTTTTCAGATATTTACCACTTATTAGGCACAGAGGAATTTCAAAATTTAAACAATTACCACACAAATAGTTAAATATTTAAAATTTTGTTGATTTGCTGAATAAAGCAGTAAGTTACCATAAATAGGGAAGTTATATATGAAGGGTTGGTCACAAAAGAAATCAAGAAAATTTCAATTATGGGTAAAAGATTTTAAAATAGATAATTGCTCAAAGCGGCATTGCCTTTAGAAAACAAAACAACTGAATATTTGCACATTAGGGTAATAAACACAGATCATGAGGAGCCTGGGCTAAGATACTGGGGAAAGATGGGGTTAAGATGGTTTGACCTCAGGAGAGATGGTGTAGAGATGGAGCCTTTGCACTCATCAGAGAAGGTGGGAAAACTGGGTAGGTCTGCCTGTTCCTGTTGGGATTGCAGAGCTTCCACGGAACTTTGTCTCATGAGCAACCTTACAAGTGTATTAAGCATAAAAATCTCTGCTCTGAATCTCTAAAACCACTTGGTTCCGGTGGCCCTTAAGGATGGCGGTAGGTCTTTTCAGTAGTAACACTATATTCTTGTTTTTCAATTTTCTCCTTCACTAGAGAGGTCATGAAAACTGACAAAATAATCAGGGTGCTTTCATTTGTTTCTTTTCAACTTACACAAACATAGTAGTCCCTGAGCTGTTAACCAATATTTCGTCTTGCCTCCTTTAGACATGTGGTAGGATTGAATCTCCCCCTCATTGCATCCCTGAAGTCAGCTGAGGCCACAACTACCTTTGGCCAAAGAAATATGAGCAAAAGTGGCAGGTTCCACATTTAGACGGAGGCCATTAAGAGCCAGAACTGATTCATCCTGTACTCTCCACTCTTCCTTTACCCCAAACACAAAAGCATATGTCAAGATGGAACCTCCACAGCTTAGTTCTCTGAGAATCAAACAAACAAACAAAAACAGAAAATAAAAGAAAGAAAAAAGAAGCATACGTTTTTGTGTTAAGCTAACTGAGATTTTGGCACTATTTGGTTTTGTAGCATAAAGTAGCCCATCCTGATTACTACAGTAATACAGTCAATCAATAAAGACACCAAAGTAACAATGACAGAAATGTTAACATTTTGTTTAAAATATTTTCTTGGATGCTGAGAAAAGGAAAAAAAAAAAAAGAGAAAAATGGCCATCATTTTAAAAATGCTGTATTTTTCAGTGTTTATAATATGTATTATAATATATATATTATTTATATTTATATATTTATAATATATCTATATAGTGTTTAAAAGTTAAAAGTATATTCAACAGGTCCCCCTACAAACTCATAAGTTCAAACTAGTGGTATAAAACAAGTTAAAGGCATGTTTCCCACCTGGTGATGTGTGTTGCTCACCTCTGAGGGCATTCTCAGGATAATAAAGATTAAGTCGGTTTGGTGTTTTGATTTGATATGTCATGCCCTATGCAACTGATGTTTCTTTGTAGTATATTTGTGTGATGCTTTCTAAACACTTAAGACTGTAAGCCTATGGAATAAGAAGACACTTTTTGGCATTTTTTCCAGTAAGGATTTCATTCTAGAAACCATCTGAGATTTAGTCAAATCACATGTGTGATAGAGTGATCCTTCATGCACAATCCACAATTCTGCTTTTATCTTCAATTGCTTTTTAGCCTCCGAGACTTAGCCCAAAACTGTGTCTCAGCATTCAAAATAGGTGTGAATATTTGCTTTGAATGTATCCACTTCCAAGGAAAGCAAGTAAATGAAAATTCAATTACATTCTTCCAACAAGGCATTTCTCATGATACTTTGCTGTACCATACAAGCTCAGAAACCATGGGAGGTTTTTTAAGCAGCACAAATCTACCAACAAGTCTATTACCTACTAAATGAAGCATAAAATGAACAGATACTCCTGATCCATATCATTGTTGCTAATACAGTAGGCATAATAATGAACAGTACACCACTGAGCTTCATATACATCAGGCAATAAAAAAGAAAGAGGGAAAACAAAGAGAAGGAAATGTTGCTGCCAATGATTCATTCACTTAGGCAAATGCAAAACCCTTGACAGGATAAATGAGAATTCAGATATTCTCCAAGAGCACATACAGGCACAAAATAGTGCCACTATTGATTATTTTAACTCAAAAAGAGCTGAGATATAAGGAAAGGGAGAAAGTAAGAGAACAAAAAAGAAAGTCTAGTCATCATCCAGCAGACAGAATAGCAGTGACTGGAATTTCTTTACTGATGGTTGATTTTTCTGTTATAAAAGAGACAGTGTCTATTTTGGCTCATACAGTAGTGAGAAAGATCACATACCTGTAGAACAGATGGATTCATCAAATCAGGGGAGACCTGGGGAAATCTCAGCAGGAATTAAGAGTGGGACTGATGGCATTTTGTATCAAAGGTCAAAGCACGTGAGCAGTTTTGATTATGGAATTTTGGCAATTGCTGGTAGGTATCCTAGCTGGTCTTAGGGTGGCCTCAACTCTTTTCTGCATTTTACTTCCTTGAACCCATCCAGATTCTCACCATGAAGCCGAGACTGACCCTCCCATAGTTCTTGCAGGGGAAGGAAATGTATACCATTAAGTGCATTTACTAGAAAACAAGATATCTCAAATCAAAAATGTGTCTACCTTAGCAAACTAGAGACTGAAATGCAATTTAAGCCTAAAGCAAGCATAACAAAGAAAGTAAATTCACAGCTGAAATATGTGTAATTGGAAAAACATAATATAGACAAAGCATCCAAACCAAAGGCTGGCTGTGAAAAGATCAGTAAAACCGATAGATCTATGACAGGTCTCACCAGGAAAAAAAGAGAAAAGGCACAGATTACTAATCTCAAAAATGAAAGAGCGGTCATTGCTACTGATCTCGCATAATTAAAAGGCTGATTAAAAAAAGAAAGAAAGAAAAACTCCAAACCAAAACCAAAAACTATGAACACTATGCTCACAAATTTGATAGATTCATGTTTAGTGTAATACCTATATCAATGGTTATATATAAAAAGATTTATAGATATGTGTGTAAATGGGTTAGTATATACACACTTTTCCTTACCCTGCCAGGTGAGGTCCTACACACATCAGCTCTCCAGACCGGTAGCAATAAGCACAAAAGAGCCCATGTCTTGCTTTCTTATACCATTTTCCAATAAAAGGACCCAGACTCTTTGGAGAAAATGATGATTCTAGGACTTGGAGAGGTAACATATAAGATGAGCCTGGAGCATCTTGTCCTGCCAGAAAGTAAGGAACTTTTAACACACCCACAGACACACAGACACGAACAGAAATGTCACAAGAGCACAGGAGTGAACTGAAAGGGTTTCCAATGGCCAAATCTGGACAACTAGAGTAACAAATTTAAAAAGCATTGTTGGCTTTTTAAACCTAAGTCTAAAATCAATATTCATATGTTCACAGTGATATAAACAATTGAATCAATAAATAAATGGAGAATAGAAAAATATCCCATGCAGAAAAATTCCAAATTACATTATTAATAATAATAATTAATAGTATGTACCATATATTCTGATTATTTTAAAATATACTTTTAAAAAAAGAAAAAGGTAGCAAGGCAACTCCTATTTACATGCATAAGAAATGTGATTAGAAGGATAAGGGTAAGATAAATAACCTTTAATTCACTCCCCAGCTTGTAAGGGCACTATTTTTTGGTAATAAAAACGTTTGCCATCACAATTCAAGAGGAAATTTCTTTGAGCATAGTGTCCTAGGAATATGACTTGGATGTCACATGTTTACCTGTTAAAGACAAACCAAAAAACCCCCCCCAAAACAAACAAAAAGGACCCCCTTGAACTAATAAAGAGGCAATGGAGAATAAAAATATGAGTTATGGAATTACCAAAGTCAGATGTTTCCATGAAAATCTTTACTGAAATCAAAGCTGGCTTAAGTAACCTAGCAATTAAGAAGTAAATATTAAAGTTTAAGTTCTGTATCCCTTTCTCTAATATATATATATGTATATATATATAGATATAGATATAGATAAAATATACTGCAGTCTGATTTCTGATACAGGTCACTTAGCCTCTGTCATATGTTTTTGGCATATTATGGTCAGTTGAAAAATCACAAATTCTGAAACTGTATGCTTGCAGCAGTTTTAAAAAATAAAAATTTTTCACAAAATAACTATTTAGTTTGGAATTCACAGAGTCAAGGAACTAGATTTCATTTCAAATGGAGATTTTACCCAAATAGATTATATATTTACTTCAGATAAAATTTGCTAAGAGATCTATGGATTCACTATAGATTCACGCATGTTTATTATTGACTATACTTCTTAAGCTTCTTGGAAATCAAAGTAGGACATATTTAGTGAAATATGTCAAGTCAACATTTTTGCCAGGAGAATATAGTATATCGACTTGATTCTGAGTCAATAGAGCAAAGATGAATTACATTTGAAAGTGCTGCTTCATTGAACAGAACAATTTATTTGTGGTACAAAAAACTATTTAAATGAATGAGTTTTAAAATGACATTTGAATAACTGTAATTTTAACAGTTTTTAAATGACAGGAAAACCACCCAGGGATTTACATATCTCATAATCCTTGGTAAAACTCCCCAAGTAATACAGGAGAATTGAGGACATTGAATACACTACACATTTTCCTTAGTTGTCCTGTATATTAAACTCAGGGAAGCATTTTGCTTATTCCAAAAGCAGTACACATAAATTCCCCAATATGATATATATTAGTAATGTTCTATACCTATAAAATTGCCTTTTAAAAGCCCATTAAATTATTAAGAAACTTTTGAATAACATTTCCTTAAAAATAAATTTATTTGCCTAAACATTTTTTAAAGCATGCAAATCATTTTTCAAAAGCCATATTACTATTTCCACTGAAGGATGTGTCTGCATATACTGATCATCTTTGGATAGAAAGACTGAGGAAGAATATGCTGATTTATAAATTATCTTCAAATGCATAATATTGTAATCATTATATTTGGTGTTTCATAACTTCCTTATATATCTAAGAGGAGACCCAATTGAGAAGAAATATTTTCAGAAAGATTTCTCAATGCTTTTGGATTATTGCCAAATGCACAAAGAAGGACTCAGGTGAGCAGAGATTTAGACCACAGAGATTTTATATGTGTGGCAGAGTGTAGGTAATTCTTCTGATTAAGGTGGAAAAAAATCACAAGAAGCAATTATGTCCAGACAGGCTCAGGAAAGCAATACAGCAATTCCATGTAGTCCCTCTCCCTGGTCAGGAGGATGTAATCTCAGGAGTCAACATCACTCTTGATCAGTATCACAGCTAGAAATTCTGAGCATCTATCTGCTAAACTGTTTATTCTTGTGCAGACTTACAGAGCTTTGGTAACAGAAATGTGCCCAAACAGGGCCATCTCTACATGTGATACCAGCTGCTGTGTATTCTCATTATCATTAATTTCTTCTGAATGGCAAAACTGATTTTTTGTTGCGATGTGAGCATTTTTTAGAAAAAAATATTCAGGTAGGTAAAAACAAAAATTCTAGTATTTGAGTTTGTGTCCACTACCATAAGTCTGTTAATAATGTTTCTCTATCTTTAAATATAGCTACTGAGCCTACATGTAATATACTTTTTATATCCCAGGATCCCAAAGTAGGAGTGTGTAGCACAACTTTGGCAGAGCATGATTGAACTAGTTCACACTAACATCATTCAGATTGGGTGAAAATTAGAAGAGAAAAGAGCAAAGTCTATGATACCTCAAATGGGTACGTTGTAAAATAAGTATTAGTCATGACATCTGTCTCACAGGGCCACTGTAAATGACATGACTTGTGTAATGTAAATTCATGTAAACATGAATTGGTAATTACCTCCTCTGCCTTCTATGTAGCATATTATAAAAGAATTATGTGAACAGAGGGTATCAGTTCACTGAGCCTACATAATTTACTTTTAATTTAAAACTAACACCAGAACTGATGTTACCATATCATTGGCTATCTGAAGATTCTCACTGTGTTGACCAGTCCCTCCCATCAAGCCTCTTAGATAGCCTCATCCACTGGAGGGCAGACAGCAGAAGAAAGAAGAACAACAATCCTGCAGCCTGTGGAACAAAAACCACATTCACAGAAAGATAGACAAGATGAAAAGGCAGAGGGCTATATACTAGATGAAGGAACAAGATAAAACCCCAGAAAAACAACTAAATGAAGTGGAGATAGGCAACCTCGCAGAAAAATAATTCACAATAATGATAGTGAAGATGATCCAGGACCTCGGAAAAAGAATGAAGGCAAAGATCAAGAAGATGCAAGAAATGTTTAACAAAGACCTAGAAAATTAAAGAACAAACAAACAGAGATGAACAATACAATAACTGAAATGAAAACTACACTAGAAGGAATCAATAGCAGAATAACTGAGGCAGAAGAATGGATAAGTGACCTGGAAGACAGAATGGTGGAATTCACTGCTGACGAACAGACTAAAGAAAAAAGAATTAAAACAAATGAAGACAGCCTAAGAGACCTCTGGAACAACATTAAATGCAACAACATTCGCATTATAGGGGTCCCAGAAGGAGAAGAGAGAGAGAAAGGACCAGAGAAAATATTTGAAGAGATTATAGTCAAAAACTTCCCTAACATGGGAAAGGAAATAGCCACCCAAGTCCAGGAAGGGCAGCGAGTCCCATACAGGATAAAGCCAAGGAGAAACACGCTGAGACACATAATAATCAAATTAGCAAAAATTAAAGACAAAGAAAAATTATTGAAAGCAGCAAGGGAAAAATGACAAATAACATACAAGGGAACTCCCATAAGGTTAAGAGCTGATTTCTCAGCAGAAACTCTACAAGCCAGAAGCGAGTAGCATGATATACTTAAAGTGATGAAAGGGAAGAACCTACAACCAAGATTACTCTACCCGGCAAGGATTTCATTCACATTTGATGGAGAAATCAAAAGCTTTACAGACAAGCCAAAGCTAAGAGAATTCATCACCACCAAACCAGCTCTACAACAAACGCTAAAGGAACTTCTCTAAGTGGGAAACACAAGAGAAGAGAAGGACCTACAAAAACAAACCCAAATCAATTAAGAAAATGGTCATAGGAACATACATATCGATAATTACCTTAAACGTGAATGGATTAAATGCTCCAACCAAAAGACACAGGCTTGCTGAATGGATACAAAAACAAGACCCATATATATGCTGTCTACAAGAGACCCACTTCAGACCTAGGGGCACAAACAGACTGAAACTGAGGTGATGGAAAAAGATAGTCCATGCAAATGGAAATCAAAAGAAAGCTGGAGTAGCTATACTCATATCAAATAAAATAGACTTTAAAATAAAGAATGTTACTAGAGACAAGGAAGGACGCTACATAATGATCAAGGGATCAATCCAAGAAGAAGACATAACAAGTATAAATACATATGCACCAAACATAGGGGCACCTCAATACATAAGGCAACTGCTAACAGCTATAAAAGAGGAAATCAACAGTAACACATAATAGTTGGGGACTTTAACACCTCACTTACACCAGTGGACAGATCATCCAAAATGAAAATAAATAAGGAAACAGAAGCTTTAAATGACACAACAGACCAGATAGATTTAATTGATATTTATAGGACATTCCATCCAAAAACAGCAGATTAGACTTTCTTCTCAAGTGCGCACAGAACATTCTCCAGGATAGATCACATCTTGGGTCACAAATCAAGCCTCAGTCAATTTAAGAAAATTGAAATCATATCAAACATCTTTTCTGACCACAATGCTATGAGATTAGAAATGAATTACAGGGAAAAAAACGTAGGAAACACAGACACATGGAGGCTAAACAGTACGTTACTAAATAACCAAGAGATCACTGAAGAAATCAAAGAGGAAATCAAAAAATACCTAGAGACAAATGACAATGAAAACACGACAATCCAAAACCTATGGGATGCAGCAAAAGCAGTTCTAAGAGGGAAGTTTATAGCTATACAAGCCTACCTCAAGAAACAAGAAAAATCTCAAGTAAACAATCTAACCTTACACCTAAAGGAACCAGAGGAAAAAGAAGAAACAAAACCCAAAGTTAGCAGAAGGAAAGAAATCATAAAGATCAGAGCAGAAATAAATGAAATAGAAACAAAGAAAACAATAGCAAAGAGATCAATAAAACTAAAAGCTGGTTCTTTGAGAAGATAAACAAAATTGATAAACCATTAGCCAGACTCATCAAGAAAAAGAGGGAGAGGACTCAAATCAATAAAATAAATGAAAAAGGAGAAGTTGTAACAGACACCACAGAAATACAAAGCATCCTAAGAGACTACTACAAGCAACTCTATGCCAATAAAATGGACAAACTGGAAGAAATGGACAAATTCTTAGAAAGGTATAACCTTCCAAGACTGAACCAGGAAGAAACAGAAAATATGAACAGACCAATCACAAGTAATGAAATTGAAACTGTGATTAAAAATCTTGAAACAAACAAAAGTCCAGGACCAGATGGCTTCACAGGTGAATTCTATCAAACATTTAGAGAAGAGCTAACACCTATCCTACTCAAACTCTTCCAAAAAATTGCAGAAGAAAGAAAACTCCCAAACTCATTCTATGAGACCACCATCACCCTGATACCAAAACCAGACAAAGATACTACAAAAAAAGAATATCACTGATACTCTTATCACTGAAGACTATAGATGTAAAAATCCTCAACAAAATACTAGCAAACAGAATCCAACAACACATTAAAAGGATCATACACCATGATCAAGTGGGATTTATCCCAGGGATGCAAGGATTCTTCAATATACGCAAATCAATCAATGTGATAAACCATATTAACAAACTGAAGAATAAAAACCATATGCTCATCTCAATAGATGCAGAAAAAGCTTTTGACAAAATTCAACACCCATTTATGATAAAAACTCTCCAGAAAGTAGGCATAGAAGGAACCTACCTCAACATAATAAAGGCCATATATGACAAACCCACAGCTAACATTCTCAATGGCGAAAAACTGAAAGCATTTCCTCTAAGATTAGGAACGAGACAAGGATGTCCACTCTCACCACTGTTATTCAACATAATTTTGGAAGTCCTAGCCATGGCAATCAGAGAAGAAAAAGAAATAAAAGGAATACCAATTGGAAAAGAAGAAGTAAAACAGTCACTGTTTGCAGATGACATGATACTATACATAGAGAATCTTAAAAGTGCCACCAGAAAACTGCTAGAGCTAATCAATGAATTTGGTAAAGTTGCAGGATACAAAATTAATGCAGAGAAATCTCTTGCATTCCTATACACTAGTGATGAATAATCCGAAAGAGAAATTATGGAAACACTCTCATTTACCATTGCAACAAAAAGAATAAAATACCTAGGAATAAACCTACCTAGGTAGACAAAAGACCTGTATGCAGAAAACTATAAGACACTGATGATAGAAATTAAAGATGATACCACCAGATGGAGAGATATACAATGTTCTTGGATTGGAAGAATCAATATTGTGAAAATGACTATACTTCCCAACGCAATCTACAGATTCAATGCAATCCCTATAAAATTACCAATGGCATTTTTTATGGAACTAGAACAAATCATCTTAAAATTTTTATGGAGACACAAAAGACCCCGAATAACAAAAGCAGTCTTGAGGGAAAAAAACGGAGCTGGAGGAATCAGACTCCCTGGCTTCAGACTATACTACAAATCTACAGTAATCAAGACAGTATGCTACTGGCACAAAAACAGAAACATAGATCAATGGAACAAGATAGAAAGCCGAGAGATAAACCCACGCACCTATGGTCAACTAATCTATGAGAAAGGAAGCATAGATATACAATGGAGAAAAGACAGTCTCTTCAATAAGTGGTGCTGGGAAAACTGGACAGCTACATGTAAAAGAATGAAATTAGAACACTCCCTAACACCATACACAAAAATAAACTCAAAATGGATTTGAGAGCTAAATGTAAGACCAGACACGATAAAAGTCTTAGAGGAAAACATAGGAAGAACACTCTTTGACATAAATCATAGCAAGATCTTTTTTGATCCACCTCCTAGAGTAATGGAAATAAAAGCAAAAATAAACAAATGGGACCTAATGAAACTTCAATTTGCACAGCAAAGGAAACCATAAACAAGACGAAAAGACAACCCTCAGAATGGGAGAAAATATTTGCAAATGAATCAATGGACAAAGGATTAATCTCAAAAATAATGCTCATGCATCTCAATATTAAAGAAGCAAACAACCCAATCCAAAAATGGGCAGAAGACCTAAAGAGACATTTCTCCAAAGAAGACATACAGATGGCCAAGAAGCACAAGAAAAGCTGCTCAACATCACTACTTATTAGAGAAATGCAAATCAAAACTACAATGAGGTATTATCTCACACTAGTTAGAATGGGCACCATCAGAAAATCTATAAACAACAAATGCTGGAGAGGGTGTGGAGAAAAGGGAACCCTCTTGCACTGTTGGTGGGAATGTAAATTGATACAGCCACTATGGAGAACAGTATGGAGTTTCCTTAGAAAACCAAAAATAGAATTACCATATGACCCAGCAATCCCACTACTGGGCATATACCCAGCGAAAACTATAATTCAAAAAGTCACATGCACCCCACTGTTCATTGCAGCACTGTTTACAATAGCCAGGTCATGGAAGCAACCTAAATGCCCATCGACAGATGAATGGATAAAGAAGAAGTGGTACATATATACAATGGAATATTACTCAGCCATAAAAAGGAATGAAATTGGGTCATTTGTTGAGACCTGGATGGATCTAGAGACTGTCACACAGAGTGAAGTAAGTCAGAAAGAGGAAAACAAATATTGTATATTAATGCATGTATGTGGAACCTGGAAAAATTGTACAGATGAACTGGTTTTCAGGGCAGAAGTTGAGACACAGATGTAGAGAACAAACGTATGGGTACCAAGGGGGGAAAACCGTGGTGGGGTGGGGATTGTGGTGTGCTGAATTGGGCGATTGGGATTGACATGTATACACTGATGTGTATAAAATTGATGACTAATAAGAACCTGCAGTATAAAAAAACAAGCCAAAAAACCAACTAATACTAAACTTTCTTTGGGTTATTTGTATGGAAATATGTTAATATAAATGTTTTAGACATTAAAAAATATAATAAGTATTAGACTATTTGAATTAGGGACAATATCAACTTCAGGTTCAAAGAGTTATATTTGGGACTAAATAAAATTTTGGCTTAGTTGTTATGAACATGCAGAACATTTTACCTTAAAAATGCCTTCTGAGGAAATCCATATTTAAAAGGAATGATAAGAACTTCCAGTTACTCATGGTCTTCAGATTATCTTGTCTTTTCTCTCACAACTGTTGTCTAAATAATGAGTAAATTCTCCTCAATGACTTTGACATTGCCGTAACTTTCAAGGACTACCTAGCTTTCATTTCCATTGTGGAAATAAACACAGACCACCCACGTGAGAGCAAGCAGAGACTGCCAATTCAGAGCTTGCTCTGATGAGGAGGCCCGTCCCATTATTTATATTTGGTAGAGATTCAAGAGCCATAAAAGAATAGGAAAGCTTTATAATGAAAAAAAGGGAAGGCTTCAGGTGCGGCCTGAGAAATTCAAAATCCAGTGGAGAGTTGGTCGTCTTCCCTGGAAGCAGATCCTGATATGGAGTTTCCTCTTTAGGTGATTTTTAGGGGGTTCCCTCAGAAGACGTGGAATGAGGAAAGAGGATAGTGCAAAACCTCTAACAACAGTGATTATAGGGGAATTAAGTGCCCTTTGTGATTACGTGTTGAAACAAGTTCAAGTTCTCCAGTCTATGCTACCATATCGAGTTGCATGAACATTTCTTTTAGCATTCATGACATATGATACACGTATCTGCCTTATATTTTAATTATAATTTATTGGAAAATAAGGAAAGTATCTTGTTTACATTTTATTCTCCAACATGCAAATATAGCACTCACTCATAATAAGTTCTCAGTGAACACTTCTTAATTGAATTAAACTTTTATTAAAAACAGTATTATCTTGCATTGTGATGTCAGCTAAGAAAATACAGAGGTCAGAATACAGGAGTGGTAATTAATACATACTAGAGCTATAATAAATATTAATAGTGAGTGGAGGCATCTGAGTATAGGGGAGACAGCAATTAGAACAATGATATATCTAAATAATATGAACTATTTTAGAAGTGGGATATCCTCTGAGTTAAATATTCTTTGTTATCCCTAATTGTTTAATATGCCTTTTTTTTTTTTAACATCTTTATTGGGGTATAATTGCTTTACAATGGTGTGTTAGTTTCTGCTTTATAACAAAGTAATATGCCTTTTTAAATGGCTTTGCCTTAATTTAGCAAATGCAAGAGATTTTTTTTAAAGTGTTGTATCTTTTTTTTGCAAGAGCAGACTCCTGAGATCAGCACAAATGTGGAAAGATTAATCAGGGAGAGACCCTGTTATTGAGAACAAAGTCACATTAGCATAATCCATCTACACTTCTCCATCATCCTTTGCATTGAAACTCTTCTTTGCCAACCTTAGAGTTTAAATTTTTTTGTTTATTTTTAGTATAGAAATGTGCATAATTCCAGGACTAAGGTAGAAAAAGTACCAACAAAGGCTAGGACATGTGATTGTTCCAGAAAGCAAGGGAGTGCTCAAAGAATAATGAGGACAGGTCAAAAGGACATAGAAGACAGTCTTCACGGGTTCCCACTGGCCATATCAAGATAACCTACGTAAAAAATAAATAATGATCTAAAGTGTAACTTGTTGACTAACACTGGATGTGGAGCTATAACTACATGGAGATGTAAATAACTAAATATGTCAGGGAAAAGTTTGGTGAAGAATGCAATACATACTTCCAATCAAATACTTATTAATTAATAAGATAACTCTACGGTGGAGAAGCCTGGCGGATCCCACGCTAATCAAGTGCTCAGAGTGATCATCACCAATGCCACCCCACAGGCTGGATGCAAAGAACACGGCATCACTCCTGTGATACTCCTGCCAAAGGTGTATAATCTGAATTTAGTCAGGAGAACTGAGACACACCCAAACAGGGGGATATTCTAAAAGCTAAAGCTTATAATATTCAAAAATACCAAGGTCGAGAAAGTCAAGGAATGACTATTTGTTTCAGACTGAGAGACAAAGGAGATTAAACAACTAAATGCAACACATGATTCTGAATGAGATGTTTCTCCCTCTCTTTCCCTGTCTTGCTCCATCCCATCCTTTCTATCTTTCTCTCCTTTCTCCCTCCTTACCTTTCTTCTTTTCATCTTTTCTTCCTCCCTTTGTTCCTTCCTCCTTGCCTCCCTCCCTTCCTTCCTTTCTTCCTTTTTTCCTTCCTCCCTTCCTGTCTATTTTACTTTATTTTTTTCTTAGTAATATCCCTTTAAGGTACCTTGTTGCCTTGTTATACCTTGTATGGCGTTAGGGTTAAGTCAGCACAATCATTGCCCCCTGGTTCTAAATTTCTAGGAGAAGGTAAATATCTCAGTTGATCCCCATCCAGAATGAGACTTTGAAATTTATGTAAGTTGTTCAACATCTTCCCAGAGAAATTAATATGTAATTTGCCAATAATTTACAACAGAAGAATTGGGGGGGGGTGTATTGGATTTAAAATGTACTATAAAATGCTCTATAAAAGCATATAGCATGAGCTCCAAAATAGACAAAAAGATCAGTAAATAAGAATGAATATTTCCATAGATAGATCTGAGTACACTGGGAACTTAACATGTAATAAAATGGACATACAATTTTGTGGAGAAAAGGATAGATCATTAAAAGAGTAAAAATAATATTGTCATAATCATGCATTAATAACTTGCATGAGGTTCAGTATTTTTTAAATATGGTAAAAAGTAAAATGGTAAAAATATTAGAAGAAAATATAGAATAATTGTTAAATTGCTTCTTAGTAAAGATAATCTTTTGAATGCAAGCTGTAAAAATCAAAAGACTAACAGAAAGTATGGAAAAACTTGACAATATACAAATGAAACATTTTAAGAAGAAAACAGCTATACAAGTAGATTTGGACAAATAGTGAAATGTTATGTGCTCCTTTGCATTTTTAAGATTTACTGTTCAATAGGTTTTCATATTTAACGGTTAACCCTAACACACGTACAGATCTCTGAATTAATCAACATTTCATTATTAAGATTTCAGAGGCAGAACCCATGAGAGATTCCATTCCTGAATTTGAATGTATATTTGGAAATCCATTCTATTGAGTTTGCTTAGATTATAAACTTCAGGAAAGCAAGTAGTGTTTCAAGCTTGCTCAGTTTCTGCCACATAGTAGGTGTCAATAAATATCTGAAATAATGAGTGTTTATCTAGGTGTAGAAAGTGCTTTCTCTATAGGTAAATGTGGTACTTCATTCTTTTCATAGTTAATATGCTGTTTAATGCTTCTAATTTATTTTCTGCTGCAAAAATTCTTTTTAATCTTGAATATGTAAATGAAAATGTGTGTAAAGTATGATTGAATGAATCCCCCAAGGACATGCCTTATGTATTTGAAAGAGGGTTGAGGAAAAAAAAATTCATGAATAGGGTGGATGTCTTTTACTAATTGGTTTTTGTTAGCAATTCAAGGAGAAAAGATCTGAAACTGACGGGGAGCCATATGCTCCTCTTTGTTGAAAGCAGACAGAATTTTTTTTTTTTGCTAGTCGTGCATGAGAAGAGAAACAAAACTGATATTTGTAATACAATATCTAAAAAATCTGCCATGGAAAAAACTATCAATAGAATGATTTTTCCTCGTGAAAAGCTGATCATAAAATGACACGATTCTCTGCTTCTCTCAACATCTCAATAAAAATCGCATTTTCATGCATTACATTCTATTAGGTAAGCTTGAAACTGTATTGTTTAAGGATTTCCCATAAGTTACCTTCCAAAAATATCTTCTTTTTTTCCCAGCCTAATTACTCCTAGGAAGAATGTCTCATTCAGACATTTGTTTGGAGTTTGGATTCTCTTTACTGATCTTATTCAGATTTTAACTGAAATTTAATTGTTGTTATGTATGTATGTTCTTTTTCTGTGTATTTTTTTTCTGGAGGACTATGTAGACAGAGAAAATAAAAGACAAATTGTGAATTTCTTTTTAACTTTGGACAGAACGGCAAGCTGTTAATGCTCAGAATCTCATAAAACCCAATAGGAAGAGATCTCCCAACTAAGAGGTTTTTCTCATATTGGTTACCGTATCTGGGGCAACCAAGTATCAAAACAAACCTGTTCACGCTAAGAGAATAATATTTTAAATTGTCCAGTCTTCTTGAAATTGAGAATATTTCATGGCTACTGCTCTTTCATGATGTCTTTTTCTTTTTCTTAGTGGCCAATCTGCATATTACAAATCTCTTCTACTCATGTCTCCCTTTTGTCTCTTATTTCTTGTTCCATAAAGGCTGAGTTGAATGAAATCTCATTGATAGAATAGTCTACTATCTCTTGATATTAGAACCTTAAGTTATGTTCTTTAATCACCCTCAATCCAGAGTGTAGGAACCTCAGTAGGAACCAAGGTGTATTTAATATGTCAACATACCAACTTGTTGTCCTTTTCTTTGAAGGAATTCCATGTGTCTCTGAGCTCGAGCTCCTTCCCCCCTCCCACTCCCCCACCCCGCTGTGGAATTGTCCTTTGTCTCAGCTGGAGAACCATATTCAGGTATTTCTGATTGAGGGGTGTTGCTGAAACTTCCAAAATTTGTGTCCTCAGAAGCCTTCATGCCTAGAGTTTTTGCCCTTTCTCCCCTAAAACTTTGTTTTCTTCTCCTTTTGAATTTCCTAGGACTTCAACTGCAAAAGACTTTCCTCTCTACCATCTGTCTTCCAGCAGCAATGAGGCCCTGATGCTGCCTCCTCTGATGTTCCATTTCCATTCTTGCTCTTCTTTTATGTAGATACTGCTGAATTTTGAAAACCTTGAACTGCTCCCTAAATGGTTTCCTTTTCTTCTCCACCACACGTAGGGATAAAGCTGTAATCTTTGCTTTCATTTGTTTTCTTACATGCCTTTCCAAATTGTACCCAGTGAATCTCCTTATGAACTTACATGAAATATTTCTGATTCTGATAAAACTAATTATTTTTTTCCAAATAAACATTGCCATTATCCATTATTAAGGGCCTTATCTCTCTAAGTAAGGTAATCTCTTCTATTGGTCTATTCCTGCATCCTAATTCTCTTGTGCGTCTCTCTATAGTTTTCCAAACAACGATTCTTCAATTCTATGATACCCACTGGACGTCCTATGATTCAGTTAAATTCTGACACTAACGAAGGGCTCAGTACCACAAGGCTTCACTCACTTCAGACTCCAGCCACAAGTGGGGTCTCCAGGTTACTTCTGTCTGGGCCATTCTAAATTTAGGGGTTCCTATGACCCTCCTTCAAGGTTTAAAAATTTGCTAGATCAGCTCATGGAACTCAGGAAAATGATATACTTATTTTTATAGTTTACTGTAAAGGATACAAATGAGGCAGGCCGGTCTGAAAATGTCCCAAGCACAAGAACCTCTGTTCCTGGGGATTGGGGTGTTCCACCCTCCTGGTACATGGATGTGTACCATCCTGAAGCTGTCTAGGGGCCCACCAAGAGTTATCTCATCAGCATAAACTCAGGGATGGTCAAAAGGAGCTCATTATGTATAATGAAGACGCTCCTATCAATTAGGACTTTACAAGGGTCTTAGGAGCTCAAGGCCAAGAAATGATGACAAAGACCAAGTCTACATCTTTTTATTGCACCAGAGTTCCTTATTCCATACATTTACTGGAATAAACTAGTTTTATAAACTTGGAGTGATAGGCATTGATTTCAGTACATCTGGAGAGAAGTAGCCCTTGAGCTCTCCTCATGGAAGGATTAAATTAAAAAAAAATACTGCACATGAAAGACTCATTAATAAAAGCAACTACAATCATCTTACGGGAAAATAATAAGAACATGAATTGAAAGACATGTATTTTTATCTTTTTCCTTGAATAAATGACAGTCGGCAATCTGGTGACTGGAAATAATGTCTGTATTGTAAGAAACACTTATTAAAAATAATACTATGAAAAGATATTTCTTCATGGATTTCTAAATATTAAAATTGGCTTATTATGTCCTAGTTCTTGAGGTTTAACTGGTTCACCTCCATAAGTAGGTTAGCTTAAAAAAGAGAAGCCACAGGGACTTCCCTGCTGGTCCAGTGGTCAAGACTCTGTGCTTCCACTGCAGGGGGTGCAGGTTTGATCCCTGGTGGGGGAACTAAGATCCCGCAAGGCATGACCAAAAAAAAAAAAATAAGAGGAGAAGCCATGAGCAGCAGCATTTTTTAAGGGTCATCACCCCATACCTTTTGATTTTGATATCCAAATATGAGTTCTTTCTCAGGTATTGGCTTCTTGTCACCCCACTGTACTATTCAGAGTTACTTCTGAACTCTGAACTTAGCCACTAAGTCCCTGAGGTATGTTGGAGATTTGTCTGTGTACGGGTATTGTGATGCAGCATGGTGTTTTCCATCTCTAAAATGGCTCTAGTTTTCATTTATAACTCTGATTTTGACAATTTCCAATTTGCTCACTTGGGAAACTCCTCAGTGGATAAAATCCCAGCGGCCTAGCTAGGACATGGCTCTTTCTTCAATACTAAGGCTTAGGCACAAATCATACACAAAAAAATGGCTTTTACATTAAATTGTGCCTATTCTTTTAATGTAACTCTTTTTCACCATGGGCTTGGAACTCCTCAGAATTAGGTTATATCCTGGTCATTTTAATACACCGGTCTTACCACAGAACATGGTGCAAAAAACCTACAGATGAATAAATATGTAGATTTCAAATATGAGACAGTCCTACTGTGAAATGTTGTTTATCTTTCAATGGAGGAATGAACTGAAAGTTTACTGGATTGGAAAAAGTTCTGTTTTCAAACTGAATTGTGGACAAGAAGATGATGGTTACATAATGTCAAGAGAAATAAAATACTTACATAAATATATTAGCCCAGATAATATGCATGTTCCTTGGGGAAAAGAACAGGTTTACTAATTACTTTTGAGTTTTTTTGTCTGGGAGAATATCTTTTTAACCAATGAAAGTTAACCTCAAGAATGAATAATGTATTTTTCATGATCCAAATTAAAATGTTAAAGATAGGAGTTATAAACTCCCTCCTTTCCCTCATAAATATGTGAAAAATAAAATCCAATTAGCACTTGAGTGAGTGGATCACTAAAAATGATAGTATTTCGCAAATTACTTGGAATTGTGAAGCATGGAATTTCATATTTTGGAATAAATTTTAGGTTCCTGAGGCTGAACTTAAATCAATCTTTATCTTTTCCCTCTTTATATTGACTTTCAAATCAGGGGGTATTATCAGAATAATCTACATCAAAGATAAAATTAATCTTTATTTTCAGTTTGAAGTATTGCTAGTAGATAAGTTATATCCCTTTAGGTCAACTGCTAATGATTTCACAAATAAAATTCAAGTTGTTACTGTCTGTGGATATACCATATAAATTACTCATTGCTTTTGAAAAACCTAAGCTATTAATGTGCTCATCGCAGTGTACTTGTTTATTTCCCTTCATTATAAATGATTTATGCAATTCATTAGACTGTGATAATTATCATTTAAGACTCATAAGGCTCTTGTTGATGCGAGCTTTGCTAGTGTTGATGAAGTGTATACTGATTTACAAGACAGGTTTGATACGTTGTGTATATAGGATAATGAACCCATTCAAATTATCTTTAAAAGATATCTAGATGCAATGTATTTTATTTCTGGTAAAACTGCAACTGGAAATGATTTATAAAACAATTATTATATACTGGGTATACTGGGGAACTATGGAAAAGAAAAAGCCTATGTCAATTTTGGTTTATTACCCCCAGATTAAACACAGAGCTGGAATTGGTAGTCTGGATTTCCCAAACACAAAACAGAAGTTAACTGAAATTACACCTGACTGCTGTATCTTTCCAAGTGCTGCAGTTATCATAACGAAAGCTGATTTCATCCATAAGCTAAAACAATCAGGAAGTTACAATACACGTATTTTTAAATATATCCTAAAAGGGTAAATTATTATCCTCTCAATTCAACATTTGAAGTGTTTTTTTTTTCTTTTGTTTTCAAATATACCCCTTGGTTTTTCTAATGTCACCAAGATGCTTCAGTAGGAGACTCTAGCCTTGATCTCTCCAGCAAAGATCAACAATCAAGCAGCTATCGGGGAACAAAAACAGCTCCGAGGGAGCTCAGGAGGCCACTTAGACACTTCAGCAACACCATGGAACAAAAAACCCTAGGAATAATCACAAAAAAAAGGAAGGAAGAACAGCTTCATTTTGCCTGTGTGGTCCCATCACCCAGGCGGCACTGCTCAGCACAAAGAACTGAGCTAGAAGGGGTTCCCCTCCCAGGTAAGGGAGAGCAGGTGAGCAAGCAGCTTCCCTGGCTTTCCAGGCAGCCCACCCAGAGACCTGCAAAGCTGAGACTTACAGAGACAGCCAGGGACAAGGAAGAAGAGCAGGGACCACCCGTAACAACCATGCAATGGGGGTTAACTTGGTTCCCAGTGAGCTGCTCTGCAGAGGCCCCCAGCCGCCTTCCCCACTGAAGAAACCAAGGGCAAGCACAGCTGCCACAAACCCCTGGCAAATTTCGTGGGTCTTCTCCCCACAGGTATAAATGCAGGCAGGTGCCAGCCACTGAGTCCCTACCCGGTTCCCCCTCTCACCACCCCCAGCTCCCAGCCAGAGCCTGGGATGCACTCCAGCATCCCCTTCAGCCTCTCCTCCAGCTGTGCACCTGACTCCTGCCATGGAGATCCAGCCACAGAAGTGCAGGGTGACAGCCACGCCCACACAGCTGCTTGTGGGCCTGGATTCGGCTCAAGGTCCAGTAATTGGCCTCCACCCGTGGGCTCGCCTCACCTAGCCCCTCAGGCTGTGCCCCTGGACACCGCCAAATTCCTCAAGCCCAACTCCCTTCACCAGCCCCAGCTGCTGTGGTCCTGCCGTGACCCTGCAGCCATGGTTGTGCCCTTGACACTGAGGGCCCCCAGAGCTGCTTTGGGGCCTGATGCTAGAACTGACGCCACCATTATGTGTGTGTCTGCACCAGCCCCTGTCTGCTTGGAGAGGTCAAGAGGACAAACACTGGTCATGATACAGAAGACTAAAGGGAAACAATTAATAAAAAACACATTGGTCCATATCAAACTGTAAATCCTAAAAACAGAGAATATACCTTTTGAAAGTCAATTCTTAGATGATTCATAAAAAAATCTTGACCATATATTTAGACTCTAATGTGTAATAAATGGCAAAATGATTGCAATAGCAATTTGTGCTTACAAGAAGGCTAGAATTTAATAACAAAATAAGAAAACGTGTATACACGTGGAAATGATAAAGTTCTCAAATTAAGTAGGAAAATAAAGGAAATTGACCAAGTATATGGAAATTAGCACCAAAGAAAATACTAAATGCAGACTTTATGGGAGTTTGGAGAAATCTATATTCTTAAACACTTATAAAAATATACCAATAACTGAAGTGTGTATAAACAATATTATGATTACACGAATCTGAGTATTTAAAGGCAATATAAATTTAAGTATGAATATAAAGGCAGAGTAATCTGATATCTTGAAGGAAATTATGAAAATTACTATTTCACAAAATAAACAAGCCCCATGTTGTAAAATCAGATACAGTAACATAATAATTTATACTATATTTGACATGCCTCCACGAAACAATCTTTCTTTGTTTCGGTGGGGATGCTAAATTATCTATCTCTGCTTTATATGATGGTAATTTTATAATATCATTTTAAGAGGAATATGGAAATGTAGTTCAGTCCTTTTTTTCTAGCATTGTTGATTATTTTATTACAAAAATGATTATTATTGGTGATTAATAAAAAGTAGTTTCAGTTTGACAACTATCATTGGCAATGCCATATAAAATTTTTGGATTTTTGTCAGCTACTCAAATTTCCATCATAAATGTGCTTTAACATTTAAAATACTGCATATAATCTCCTGTCTACATGTGTTTCAAATCTTGTTTTTCCTCTTCTACCTTTGTACGGTCCATGCATGGAGCTTAAAGACACTGCCTTAGTTTGTCTGGACTACTATAACAAAATGCCACAGACGGGGAGAATTATATAAACAATGGAAATTTGTTTCTATTTAGTTCTGGAGGCTGGAAGTCTGAGATCAGGACTACAGCACATGGTGAGGTGAGAACCCTCACTGAGTCACAGACTTCTTGCCAGTCATCACATGGTGGAAGGGGCAAGCTTTCTCTCTGGGGTCTCTTTTTATAAGGACATTAATCTCATTCATGAAGGTTCAGCCCTTTTGACCTATTTACCTCCCAAAGGCCCCACCATCAAAGAGGACATAAGGATTTCAACACACAAATTTAGGCAGAACATGAAAATTCAGACCATAGCAGCGATCACATCAAAATACACCTCCAAGTAGTGTTTGGCAGGAGTGATCCTAGAAACCACCATTTACACCACAACAACTAGCAATAGTGAAACTACACAGCAATATAACTGAAAAACTACAAAAATATAGCCCACCCAACTCAAATTAAATCTATCCTAATTTAGCTTCTCTAGACTTTTTCCCAAGCTGATAGCTCTCCAATGCCAACCAAAATAGAAGTGTGATAGAAAAATAGTTGGAACATTATAAAAGAGTGTGATCTTAACTCATTGCAGTTAAATTTATTTTTTTGCAAAATTTACAAATGTATTTGACTATGTAAAGATATTTGGGTTTCCTCCCAGGGTTTTGGATGGGCTCCATGTAAGTAAGGATTCCTAAACTTTGTTTCATTAGCTTTTGGTTAAATTCGCCTATGATTTACATTAAACTTTTGTAGAACAGAAAAAAATTAAGATTAATAGAGTAAATCTGCCCTAGCCAAGAAAAATCAAAAGTGAACAAGTCAATACTGTGAAAGCAGAAAAAAAAAAAAAAATCCTCTCAACTGCTAAGATTTTTGGTTCCTTTTTTGCTCAAAGCTGCATGTGAATTACATACACAGTAAATCCACTAGAGATTCTTCTTGTACAAATGCTTATTGTTTCCGTCCTAAACAAGCGCTAACATTTAAGCATACCAACATTTTCTCCCAGGTACCATGAATTCTCCTAAGAACAAGAGCCAACTGAATTGGTCTACAAAAAACTCACCCATTTTCTTGCCCTTGAAAGCATTTTATGTCATATAGATGACATTGAAAAGTTTGGATAAAAATATTTGTGTCATTAAATCTACAAAGACACAGTTTATCTATGTTAATAATTTTCTCTAATTCTATGAAATTTAAAATGTTATTCTTGATACCATATGAAATATATTGAAAGACTACACACAAAAAAAGATGTGGTTTAGATCTGTCTCTATTCGATGAATTCCAAATTATTTTGAATAAAATAATGACATATGAGAAAACAAAATTTTTACTACGCGAAAATAACCAGTTTTAACATTTGGAAAATGTGTGTCAAGAATAACTGGAATAATAACAAGCTCATATTCCAACAAATGTCTTTTTATTCCCCTGAAAAAATGCCGAGGATACTGACTGAAAATGAAAGCTGAATCCAAATTTGCCACTTATAATGGTGTAACCTCTGTCATAAGAATTGTCAGAGCAATCAATTAGAGACAAGAAGTAAAGAGCCACATTTTAATGAATATTTTTTAAAGGACTGAGCTTTACCACAGAAAGAAATCAATGCTGATTTTATATCTTTTTTACTCTCCTAAAGTCTTAATACTCAGTTACAAATAGAAAACAGATTTTTTAGAACACATGTGAACTCTAAATTTTCATTCAGTCGATACTGATTAGATTTAGTTTCACTGCAATTTGTATGGATTTTACTGGAGCATCTCTTTTTCTTCTATTTTGTTTCTGGACAGATCTCTACTATAGGAATTGTTTTAATCTCATTTTCTGACAGGCCAACTACTACTGTGCAATTGAATTTTTCTCTCTCAAAAAATACCAACATTTTTTAACTTCTTCAGTTATGGCAAATCTACGTTTTGAAATAAATGACATTGTAATTCTCAAGTGCAGGTTTTCAGTTGGGAATTTCCTGATTTGACTCCCATCTGGTGAGATAATATTTAGCATCCTTCTGAATCGCCATACTTTCATGTCTAATTGAATAATAAGAATATAATCTAGCCATTCTGTAAATTTCAGGATCTGCATATATGCCTTTGGCTTGCTAATGGACTCTGATAAAACTTTGGCCTTAAGATGTCATCAATCAGAACATGTTTGCAGTAGTCTAGGGACAAGGTGAAAAACACGGTTTAGTTCTATTCTATACATCTGTGCCGGAAGGTCACAGAAATATGAGGAGGTGAAGCTACCTGGCATTTATAGTGCTGTAAATCTTGCTAAGGGAATCTACTTTTATATTACTCTTTCCATCTGTTTTCTAGACTTGTTTCTGATTGAAGATTCGCTATTGTATATAGTTCCTCAAATATCTTGTTTCAGGTGATGTTCCCAATAGTTCTGAATATTAACTATATATCATACTTGCCTGAGTATCAGCAGACAGTCCTAATATGTAAAGCAAGCAAATGAACAAAACCACACACACACACACACACACACACACACACACACACACACACACAAAACCCCCATAGCACTGGAAATAAATTGTGTACAAAAATAGTAATAATGAAATGAGTTTAGTCCTTAGATAACTGTTTCAAATAAAATTGGAGGCAGAAATGAGAAAGCTACATGATAACGTGAATGAAGGTCAACATCTTTAAACATAATCAACATTTGATTTACTCACATCCTGTTTCACAAAAGCAAATGCCTTTCATTTTCTAATACTCTGATACAAGGTAAAATAAGGTACTCTGGTTATGAGTAAAGGATATATAATATCACCAGCAAGCATTTTAGGAACTTCAAGCTACTCTTTTACATGATTTATGGTAGGACACACAATATACATGCCCAGAGGGAACTCAACAATGATTTAGCCATAAGGGGTCTCGTAAGATGACTATAAGGTCACCATGGAAGTTCACAGAAGTATTCCAAGGTAGAAGGCTCAAAGTTGACTGCAAAATTTATTAAAATATTTATGAAAATAATAATATATAAAAGAAGTAAATGTGCTTTTAGTTTTACCTGGTTCTGTATGTTAGTAAAACTTTGCCATGACTGTTGTCCTGAATTTTGAAAACTAGATTGTTCTTGGTAAAGAAGGTAAAAAATATTTTTCCTAAAAAGAGTTATACATAAACCCTCCCCCCACAGATGTCTCAAAATATGTGGCTGTTTTTTTACATGCTTAATGTAATGCTTAATATAATTTCCTTTTCAATACAAATATTAAGCATCATTTCAAACTTTCAATTTAATATTTTAGTAATTCTATTTCAGTGGTCCTCAGTATTTATGTGTGCTGAAATATCTGAGCGAAGCAATAAGATTATCTTAGTTTAAACAAAATAGCTCAAAATCCCTATGATCCTCCATAAAAGTGAAGAGTATGAGCCTGTCCTGTGATAATCACTCTTCTGGAAATGAGTGATTGTGTAGGTTACCAATAAAGTGTGTCTATTAGAATAGAATATCATTAACGTATGTTGCTTAGGAAGGCAGACTTTCTTTGCTCGAATCTTGGGTTTACTGTTTGCTAGCTGGAGACTTTGGTCAATAAACTTAATTTCCTCTTCTATAAAATGGTAAAAGGAATATGTAAAACTCTGTAAGTTTGTTGTGGGAATTAAATAAACTCATATATGTACACTATTTAGTATGGCACTTGGTTGGTACTAAACAAACATATACATGGCTAGCAGAACACTCAGATACTTCGAGTCTAATCCATACTTCATTGCTTTGGTTTCTTCATTAACAAGAAGAGCCATGCTGATAATGACGACGAGATGAATTTTAATCTTACGGCTGAAACATCAGCAAAAATGTTCTATCAGCTGTCCATTTTGGGTCCCCACACTGAAGGGCCACATTTTCATCAGCTTGCTGCCAGCAGCAAATGTCTAAAATGTGCCTTGACAATTAAATTCAGCAAATGGTTTTCGTGTGCGTATTGTGTGCTTGGAACTGTGATTGGGCAGAGAGGGAATTCTCTAGTGCACCTGGGGACATGGGGGAGAAATGTGATGCATTCCATGCATTTTAATTTTCACCAGAAGATAATCTTAATTCATCCTTCCATTTCCCAGATCTCAGTTTTTATTAAATATATACATAAGGAGTCTTTCAAAGTTTGTGCATGAATTGTTGATAACAATTCTGCCTTACGTCACCCCGAAAATATCACTTGGATCAAGCAGTTATTTTTAAATAATGTTGTGTGTTCAAAATTCGGCTTTGCATCACAAGTAAAAGTGGTTTCTTTGGAAGCTAAAACTGACAAGCCTTAAGCGAGGCTGAGTAAGAAAAAGAGAAGATTCAGATGAACAAAACTGAGGAAGAGGGACATACCTACTGAATTTTCATAAGTAAAAACAATTAGAATGAAATACTATGAACAACTAAATGTCAACAAATTAGGTAACATAGGTGAACTGGTCAATTTTTAAAAAACACAAACTACCAAAGATGACTCAAGAAAAATAGATCTGAACAGACCCATAAAAGAAAAGGGATTGAATTAATAATTTAAAATCTCCCAGAAAGAAAAGTCCCATGAATTCCAAATATTCAAAGAAGGGTTAATGCCAGCTTTTCACATACTCTTCAAAAAAACAGAAGAGAAGGGTAATATTAAATATCCATCATCACATTACCATACGGAATAGTTTTACGACCCTAAAAATCCCCTATGTTTTAACTATTCACCCTTCTCCTTCCCAAACTCCTGGGAATCACTGATCTTTTTTACTGTCTGTTCTGCCTTTTCCAGAATGTCATAAAATTGGAATCATATAGTCTTTCAAAATTGAATCTTTCACTTAGAAATATCTGTTTAAATTTCATGCGTATTTTTGGTAGCTTGATAGCACATGTATTATTGTTGAATAATCTTCCATTGTATGGATGTACCACAGTTTGTTTATCCATTCACCTATTTAAGAATATCTTGGTTGCTTTTAGTTTTTGGCATGTAGGGTATTTATTTTATAGATATAAAATTTTTAAATTGGTTGGTTAAATACCTGGGCACACAACTGCTGGGTCATATGGTAAGACTATCTTTAGTTTTGTAAGAAAGTGCCAAACTCTTTTTTTAAAAAGAAGGAAAAAGGAACCGTCTTTAAGATATGGCATTCTTTCCCAGGAGGTAAGGGTTTTTCAGTATATGCAGATCAATCAATGAGATACACCACATTAACAGACTGAAGAATAAAAACCATATGGTCATCTCGGTAAATGCAGAAAAAGCTTTGGGTTTCAACCATGAAGAAAGTATATACATTGTACAATGAAAGCTGGGAAGGAGAAGGCAGGGTAATCCTATGCATCAAAAATATCTACACTGCACAGAAAATTGCAGATATCAGTAAACATTTCAAGTGGCCAAATAGAGACATTAAAGCGAGTGTTGTTCTAGGAATGTGACTGAACTATGTAGCCAGATGGACAAACTGATAACATCAATGACAGGTGCAGAAGAGATGCAGGCAAGCTCTCAGGGTCTGCTCTCTGGGCACTGGCCGGATCACTTCTTGGCCTAAGGTGGAGAATCAGGGAAAAATACTGATGGATCTTTATGAAAATTTTATTTTATTTTATTTTATTTTATTTTTTGCGGTATGCGAGCCTCTCACTGTTGGGGCCTCTCCCGTTGCAAAGCACAGGCTCCGGACGTGCAGGCCCAGCGGCCATGGCTCACGGGCCCAGCCGCTCCGCGGCATGTGGGATCTTCCCGGACCGGGGCACGAACCCGTGTCCCCTGCATCGGCAGGCAGACTCTCAACCACTGCGCCACCAGGGAAGCCCCGAAAATTTTATTTTTTACAAGGTAGAACATTGTTTCTCAAAATATTAATATGTAACACCCACAACAAAAATCTTAAAGTATATATTGGGTTGGCCAAAAAGTTTGTTTGGGTTTTCCGTAACTTTTGGCCAACCCAATACTTTATACTTCAGATTCTAGAGTCTTCTACAGATTCAATAAATTTTGCTTGTGGTACCAAAGTTTCTGATTTTTAAAACCAGGCATTCTAGGTGATACTTGCTGATACTTACGTACACACAAAGTTTGAGAACTGCAAAGACATGGGAAACAATTGACTGAACTGATTCTCCTAATACAGTCTAACAGAAGTTGGGGAAGGAACTCAAGGAAATGTGACTCTTTTATCCGAAGGTGTATTATCGTCAAGGAAGGAGAAATTGAGAAAAAACTAACTGCTTTGCTCTCCTCTATGATAGCGGATTTCAAAAGCTTAAGTGAAATGTCAGCTTCATCTCAAAGCACAAGTCTCTGGAAAAGAAATCTCTTGAGAGAGTTGAGTTTCTCTTGCAATTCAATCCAGTGTGCAATTGTTTAACTTCCCTGTGATGAACAGGGTGCAGTATGTAAAGATGCCAATCTGGTTGTTTGTGTAGGAGCTTCTTAGTTCCCATTTCTGAAAGGATGTGGACAAGACAGAGAAGACGCGATGGGGCTCCCTACTCAAGAGCGAATAGCAAGTGTTGGCACAGAGCTGTAGGGTGTAAGGAAGGCTGTGTCCTGAAATGAGCAGACGCCAAAATGCTAGCAACACAGGTCTGTTCATTTACTTATCTCATTAGCTTTTCATTTTACAGAGATCAGAAGAGTTTTGCTATTAGGGTCTATTGTGAAATGATAAGGGTTGGCCTTTTTAACTGTTACTCTATTTCTATCTTCTAAGTTATTTTCGCACACAAAAAATGTGTGAAAAGAATATAGATAAAAACCGAAAGAGGACTGTTTTTCCCCAGACATAGATTGGAACTTGGAACTGTCACTCAGTAGTTCTTAGACTTTAGGAAATTTCTTACTTCTTTGAGCATCATTCTTCTATCCTTTTTATCCTAAAAATGAGGAGAAAAAATATCTGACTCATAGATTGTGGATAATGAAGAAATAATAGTATAAAACTCTTATGCAGATACACAAAATGTTATTTTTCAAAAAAAATCAAGTTTTGGGCTCAAATTTCTTCTTACCCTTCCAAAGGCATTTGCAAATAAAATTGGAAATTGCTGAATCAGGTGGGTCATTTTTGATGCATGTGGAAAACGGGAGAAATGTCAAGACAATGTCATTCTGATTTTTAAACTGGGGACAATGTCAGATTTAGAAAAGTAGAGATTTGTGTGCTTAACATTGATCTCTGGCAGGATTTTTATTCATACGATTCAAAGAATGGAATGTTTGCGTGTAGACCTAAGACACACCAGGCGCAGACAGCGGTTTGCTATGAGCAAATCACATCAGATTTACTGAGTTTCTTTCGTTGATGAGGCGCCATCCATCAGGGAACCTTGTTGGCAGAAGTGTATGAATAATTGCAAAGCATCTGTTTCGTTGTGTTTAAAAATTAAATGGCTATAGCTATGGTTGTTGGATTAGGAACTGACTGAGTGTTGATAATGTTTTTCACGTGTTAAAAGATAAACTGAGGCATATGAAGCATTTTAACAATTCATTTGAGCAAAAATCCATTCGAGTTGGGCAGCACCCAATCTAGCAGGTAGAAAGGAACTCCAGAGAGCTGTACAAAATGAGAGTTTTACAGGCAGAGTGGAGTGGGAACAAGGAAGTTATACTTTGCAAAAAGAGCAGGCTGGTTATTGCAAAGTTACTTTTCTTCAGGGGACGGCAGGGGTGTCTCAGGCAGGTTACGTAACTACTGCTGATCAGCTGATTCCTGACTGACTGGTTTAAGATCCCATTTCCCGGAGGGCCGAAACTGTAATCAAGTTTGTCCTGGTTTGGCTACATGTAGCTTACCGTAAGTGACTCCATTTTGGGCCTGCTGTCTTGTATTTAACACATTCATTTTCCTCAGAAACTCGGTGATCACCCCTTACAACCTGTTACTGTGAAGAATTAGGTTGATGGATATAAGCTGGCTTGGGTGGTTTTCCTTTGCTGCTGTGGACGCGTTTTCCTAACAGTCCGTTCCTTTTAATGGCAGGACCCATGGGGTGGCTTTGGGAAGTGGGCCTGGGTGTGGGTAGAACACAGAGGGAGCCAGGCTGCAGATCCCCCCAAATGCCAACATAAAGGCTCCGAATCTCCAGGGACAACACTTGCATTTATTCCCGCGTAAAGCTGCCTTCGACGTTTTTGTTACACATGCGATTTCTTTCTTTGTTTTTTTTTCAGCATCTGATACAAAGCCCAGAGTTTCCTCAAGCTTTGCTCTTTCACTTGGGCTTGAGCGCCCAGTGGCTGCCTAGACAAACCACTTTTTTTGGAGAGTGGTTCTCAAGTTTTATTCAAGAAGTTAAAGCTTTTTTCCACCCGGCAGAACCCAGGAATGGGGAGAAGCAGCAGCCATGTGACCAGCTGTCAGGAATTGACCTTGTTAGTGGTTAAGCAGCCCTGGGCCCGAGGAAACGGGAGAGGCAGCACCCACTGGCCAGCTGTCGGCAATTAAGGTTGTCAGTGGTTACCCTGCCCGTGGGCGGGAGGTGCACACCTGCTTCTTATAGAGGTTGCTTCTTGGCGTCACTTTGCTCGGAGCTCTTCTGGGAAGGAGCACGCTTTCGTCTGCTCTCTTGGGTGAGTGTTTCTCCTGGCTTTTATGTTTTCCATCCGTCTGTTTTTCAGCATTTCGGAGTGTAAATTTTCCACGTCATGCTTTCCAACCTTGTTATGATTTTCTGCTTCCCTTTTTGTTTTCTTTTTGCTCTTTGTGTGGCCCTTGAGAGATACACGAGGTTAGTAGACCTACTGGTTGTTTTCTTTGGTTCACAATGTTTATATGGCTGCTTCTTTAGGGGGAAAACCAAACCAAACCAAAGCAAGAAAATACTTCTGTTAGTCGTTCTGACACAGTCGCATGAAGTGCTGGTAAAGTGTTTCAGATTTTAGAGAAATATTTGCTACTGGAAGCTTGTGAAATAGGAGTCATCTCCACCTGAGAGATGAGGAAACTAAAACTTAAAGTAGTTCGGTTACTTGGTCTCAACCAGTAAGTGGACGAGCTGGGAGTTGGCCCAAGTCTCATGATTCCAAATGCAAAAATTTATAATAAATGTAGTAAAAGCACTGCAATGTACTGGATGAATTGAAAATATATTTTTAAAATGCACTAAAACTCCAAGCTGTTGTAATTAGATTATGCGTTCGTTTTCTATCCAGAATTCTCTTTGTGTTTTTACATAGTTGCATCAAAGGCTCAGAAATCGCAGAGGTAAAGCCACTGAATCACTGAGGTAAGGAATTAGTAAAAATTTATTGTGCACACACACGAAGTTGGTGAACCGGGAGCCCTGAAACCAGACATGGACTGAGCCTCAGAGGCGTGTTATAAAGGAGTTTATACAGTAAGGAGGCAGCGACTGTGTATTCCTCACAGTGGTTGGTTATAATATTAGCGTTTTTTTGACAGTAAGGAATTGGTTCGTTTCTATCAACTTGGAATAATTTCAGTTTCGCTTATGATTTTCAGAGGCATTAACAAGAGGTGTACGAGGTCAAGCCTCACTTGTCTTGCAAAATAAGCTAAATTAAGTATTGCTTGTATGAGTAAAGTGGTTTCATCTGCTCAAGAAGTTTCCAAATCTGACCTCTGTGTGTGTTTGATTTTAACAATTGTAATTATTACAGTGGTTTCCTGTTTAAAAAAAATTTAGGTTTTATTTTCACCAAAACAATATTAAAAATACTGCCATTACACACATCTTTATGCATTTCCTCTCAATATTTCCTGAGGGCAAATTCACCAAAATGGAAATTTCAATTCAGAAATTAAGTGGTCTAAACACTTTGATGTTTCCTATTACATATACTGACAAATCTGTTTTCTAAATGTCTTGTTCCAATTAACCTCAGTCTTACAGCAAACTCTATTGCTTTGTAGCCTTCTCGTTATTATTTACCTTTACAAAGAATACTGCCTGAGCTGGCTTTTACTATCAGTGTATCTTAGAGTATAGAGTGTGGGAGATGAGGCTTAGCAACTACTAACATTAAAAAGGCAAAAAACCTTTATTGTTAATTCCAAGCCTTATACGAGGAAAGGTGCATAAAAACCAGCAGAAGTAAAATATGATATTGGGCTTCTAATAAAAATAGGATTTACTTTTGGTAGCCTGAGTCCTTAATTTGTTGAATTGCACCCAGAGCATCTAGGCCCGTGCATGGCTTATAGTAGTTAATCATAATGTAAAGCGAAAGTCAAGTACTTTCAGTTCTCAACAGCATGGTTTTAAAAATACGTGACTTTTTTTCTCTAGGTGAATGAAACGGATGGGAAAAGGCTTAAAACTTTGGCATGTTAAGAACAGTTTTAAAAAAAAAAAAAAACTTGTCGGAAGAGAGGAAAATAAGAGAACATGATACTCTTAAAAAATAAGATACACTGTTTAGTCCCAAGTGATAGAATTAGAAACCACACAGATTGAAATTTAAGTGATTTGAGGTCAGTATGAGGAAGACTTTCTAACAAATCAGGCCAAGTATAAAATGTGCGGTGAGAGCTAACGAATTTTTGGCCACTTTCTTGGAAAGTCTGGAGTTTCTGATGAGGGGTTGAATTTGGTAAGCTTAATAATTTGTAGAACTGTGGTGCTCTGTAATAATTACTAGTGCAGGTTCTGGGACTCTTCAATCAGTAGAATTGATCAGAGGCCAGAGGAGGAATTCAGGAGAGGCTTTTCGGCGCCTCTTGCTGCAGCACGAGGGGGCGGCAACGAGTACCAGGTGCCCTTGCTGCTCCCTGAGTGGGGCGGGCTGATGCCTTTAATGGGATGCGGGTGGGAGCGGATTGTTGGGTCGGGCTGGAGGGGGTCTTAGGTGGTCCGCCCACCCCCTTGGCGATGCTGTGTGTCGGCATCATGCGCAGGACCCTGCTTTTGTTCCCAGCACCTCAGAAATGGCTTTTTGGCCTTTTTGTGTCTTGCTGTTCATAATTTGCCCCAACTGCGCGTGCCGGCAGTCATTTCTAGTCCCTTAGAGTTTCTGTGTGTCTGTTGCTCGTGGAGACGTTTGTCCAGGTGCAAGCCCTGCAGTAAGGGTCCCAGGTCCCAGCCTGTTTCAATCTCTCTTAAAAGCATGTTCGGTATAACCCAAAAGCTAGTCCAGATTGGAATCTCATGTCTGTAAGCAACATAAATGAGAACTGGTTGAATAAAGGTGATAAAAACAAGAATATTGTCTTAAAAAGTTATATTTTCAATAATTTATCAGTGGATTTGTCTCTGAATTAAAATGGAAGGACTTAACTTTCACTGTGTTATTTAAAAAAGTAATCTAAGAGATTGGCATTTGTTTTGAATTTTCTATAACCAGAAAAATGAAAAATGGTGTTTGGGAAGAGATTTATTGTATTCCTTGTTAATTTGTCCTAAAGACAGATATTTTCATATAGTTAATTGTCTCAATAAATGTAATTTGATTTAAAGTTAAACACACATTACTTGTTTGAGACATCCTAATAGTGGACTTTTTATTCAGTCAAGATTTCAAGACAGTGTTCTAAAATCTATAGTTTCCACAAAAAATCATCTGCTTTGTCATAATATATCAAGTCTATTTTATGGTTGCTTAAAAGTGGTAGTTACTATTAAGACCACTCACATCATTTATTTTGGTGGTAGATTTTCTATTCACATGGAAAATGAATTCAACTAGAAAACCAGTAAAAGGTGCATATAGTTAAAAATCCTAGGTAGGAAAGGAGAAAGTGGGATTGATGTTTCTTTAGTAGGCAGGCCAGAGGCAGGGGAGCTAAGTATTATTAATACCTGTTCTAAAGTTTATTGTCCTTTGAATAGCTGACTTTGACAAATGCCTCTCGGGCTTGGAGTGTGTCATGTGCTAGACAGATGTGGCCATGAAGGCACAGGTGGGAAGTTCAAGGTACTTACCAGGAAGAGAGCCAATTCCATTCTAGTGGCCCTAGAAATCACATAAATCCAAGTGGTGGGTTTATTTTTATCATGAATCCCTTTCTAGTAAGCGAGTGGTTCCATTTCCCCATAATCCTTTAGGCATATAAACTGGAAAGTCATAAACAAGTGGAATAGAGCACACAAGGAAGCAACCTACCTAATTACATAGTTACCTCAAACTTGGGGGTCTCCAGTAGATTCCTAAGGCAGTGGCTAACCAAGAACAGCATAGGTGGGAACAGATTTTTTATGGCAATAACAATAGTTTCCTCAAATCTTTTCCCTAGTGGTGTGGCGAATCCCCCTTCGCATAACCTAAAGTTGCCAACAACAGGGTGGTAACTTCTTATGACTGTCAACTCTGTCCTTAGTACAATCATAATTTTCATTACTCCATGAACCAATGTTTTTAAAGACTTTACCTTGTCAGGTGATTTTTATTGTTGAAAGCCTCCAAATTCTTAATCTTGAACCAGCTGGGGTAAAGCAAGAGCCCTTCTCCCAAAAGAGGAGAGGAAACAAGGTGAATGACACAGTGCCCCCCACCCCCGCCAAAACCCAATTCTGTCCTCACAGACCAGTGAGATGCTCTGGAGTTTTAAAGGGGATGGATTTGTTATAAAGTGGAGGTAGCCCCCAGCCAGTTTTAAAATGGGGGCTTTAAAAGGGGGGAAAAAAAAACGGGAACAAGACAAGGGCCTCTTCAATGACTCCCAAAGGCTTTATTTTTAGTTTCAAATATGTTCTCTGGGTTCATAGCAGAGTATTTCTTATAAGTGGGATGTATATCTATATGTAAGTCTGAGATGGGGATGCTGTGAGGTATTAGTTATTGGCCAAAGAAATAAAGAGACTGAAGTCCAATAAGTCTTTATTAAAGTAACTAATAGCATCAGGGACAAAATTTTGGAAGTTGGAGAGTCACATAATCAGTTGATTGTGTAATCTTCTAGATTTTCAAAACAGCTTAGAATGACCATGGAACTCTTATGTTGACTGAGTAGATTTTACTAGCTACACCTGTTTCGCCCCTTCATAAAATCCTTCTGTAGCTTTCGATCTCATACCAAATGACATCCACATGTTTTGACTTCGTGGTTCTCAGGATTTAGCCTGCATCAGAGTCACCTGGAGGGCTTTAAAACAGTTAATCCTTAAACAACATGGGTTTGAGCTGCGTGGGTCCACTTATATACAGATATTTTTCAGTAGTAAATACTATAGAATACTACACAATCCCTAGTTGGTTGACTCCTCGGATGGGGCACTGCAGAGACTGAGGAACATCGGGTACAGAGGAACCCTGTGTGTGGAGGGCATATTACACGCAGCTTTTCAACTGTTCGGAGGGTCAGCCTCCCTGACCCCCACGTTGTTCAAGGGTCGGCTGTGTAGATGCTGAAAGTGAGGATGGAGCCCGAGAACTTGCGTATCTACAGTTCCCAGGTGATGCCGCTGCTGCTGGCCGAGGGACCACGCTTGGAGAACCACGAGCGCAGAACGTTCTCCCTGATTGGACCCAGGCTCGCCTAATCTTGGACCATCTTCTCACACTCAGGCGGGTTTGTCCAACTACTCGCGCTTCCCAAATACGAGTGCTCCTTAGTGCCCCTCTGCTCCGCCTCCTGCCTTCAAGGGTCTTTTAGATGAAGTCTTGTCTGAAGTCTGATCCCCCAAGATCTCCTTTACGTCTCCTTTGCTGTTCCAGCCCTTTAACACAGTTGTTAGTTGATAGATTTTGAGGCTCCTAATCTTACTTGGTTCATTTTTGTTTCCTTAGTTTCTGCCACTGAGTTTTGGGTTCTCTGGGAAGAACTGTAATCACTTGTCAGATTCATAAGTTTCACCTTAGTTTTATCTGCTCTGATGCAATGGTTATGAGCAGGTATTTCAGAACCAGATGGTCTGGGTTCAAATGTCAGTTCTTTGAGAACCTTTCTGTCTCTAACTATGGCAAGTACCTTAGTCTCTAGGAGCCAGAGTTCTCACATCTGTGTGAGGATGATACTAATGACCTCATTCCTTGTAGTTCTGTGAGTGTTAACACATGTGAAGAATTGAGAGCAATACGTGGCAATTATGTCAGCAATACATGAATGTATGATACTGTTATCATTAGAAGGTACTATCCACAAGGGCAGTGACTTACGATTAAATAATTTACCGTAAGTGATTGAAGAGGCTTGGGGATGGCCTCAGTAACTTGGATTGAAAGATGAGAACATTTGCAGTTGGAAGATTATGTCAGCAAGAACTATATCAACATGGTAATGCTTTTCATGTTGAATATGCAGTGTTTACATTTTAAAAATAGCCTTTACTCTTAAAGCAGTCTCATGTTCATAGAAAAATTGAGCAGAATTCTCATTTTCCCCCTCAGGGGACACAATTTCCCCTATTAACATCTTGTATTTTGGTATAATTATAATATTTTATAATGAACCAATATTAATACATAAAGTCTATAGTTTACATTAGGGCTCACTCTGCACAGTTTTGTGTTGGGAAATTCACGTCATGTATCCACTGTTACAGTGTCATACAGAATAGTCTCACCGCCCTAAACATGACCTGTGCTCTACCTCGTCACCTCCCTCTGCAACCGTGGCAGCCCCTAATCCTTATAATTTCTCCTTAAATTCGCCTTTTCCAGAATTTCAGTTAGAATCATACAGTATGTAGTCTCTGCAGATGGGCTGCTTTCACTCAGCAGTGTATACTGAAGGTTCCTCCATCTTTTCGTGGCTTGATACAGTTCATTATTTATCACTGAATAATACTCTTATTTGGATGTATCATAGTTTATTGACTCACCTATTGAAGGACATCTTGGTTACTACCAGTTTTTGACAGTTATGACTAAAGCTGCTATCAACATTCATGTACAGGTTTTTGTGTGAACAAAAGTTAACTTGGGTAAATACGTAGGAGTATGATTGCTGGATCGGATGATAAGCCTCTGTTGGGCTTTGTAAGAACTGACAAACTGTCTTCCAATGCGGCTGGGCCATTCTGCATGCCCACCAGCAATGAACGAGAGTTCCTGTTGCTCTACATTTTCTCCAGAATTGGGTGCTGTGAGTGTTGTGGATTTTAGCTGTAATAATAGATACTTATGTTTACATTTTTTTTAAGTCCAGCTGATAAAGTTTCTTCCTGGTTCATTATTGGTCATGTGCTTGTATGGTGGTAGGTTGATGACTGGAAGGTCCAGTGCTGAACCTTTCGTATGTTTCCAGCCGGGAGCCAAAGTTGACAAATTTGCTCGTTGAAGTGCATAAAGCGAGCTGTGCAGTATCACTGACATGAGTCACGCGAGGAACTCGCTAATTAATACTGGAAATAGGGCAGCACAGGCATAAACCGATCTTTGCCCTAATCTCTTTTAGATGGTACAGGGTTTCATAATATCAATCTTCATGGGCTTCCCTGGTGGCGCAGTGGTTGAGAGGCCGCCTGCCGATGCAGGGGACATGGGGTTCGTGCCCCGGTCCGGGAAGATCCCACGTGCCGCGGAGCGGCTGGGCCCGTGAGCCATGGCCGCTGAGCCTGCGCGTCCGGAGCCTGTGCTCCGCAACGGGAGAGGCCACAGCGGTGAGAGGTCTGCGTACCGCAAAAAAAAAAAAAAAAAAAAAAAAAAAAAACCTCATAGCACAGAAAAGAATGAGAACTGGGAACCAGGCGCCTTGGGTTAACGTCGCTGACGTTCCACTAGTTAATCTGGTGGCCCTCAAGCAAGTCGCTTAACCTGTAGATCCCACAGAGAGTTGTACTACAGGGTTTGTAAGATCCCTTGAAGCCCCACAATTCTGATTCTAAAATCAACCTTGGCATGACTGTTCCGGCACAGACCAAGGGAGAGAGGCCGCCAAGCCCTCGCTTTGAGGCAGACGTGAGTTCGTCAAGCAGCAAACCCTCTTGAGTGGATGTCGGTCTCTGAAGCGGCTGAGACTTGTGACACGGTGGCCTAAGGTAAATTGCTGGGGGGAGATGCTGAAAACTTCCCAAAGGGGATCTTGTGTGTTGACAGCCCGAGCAAGGGGCTCGTAGGAAGTGGGCACCTCTGACTGGGTTGGGGGATTGGTGGTTTGCAGCAGCTGCAGCCGCAGGGATTATGCAAACGGAGTGAAACACACCCGTTTTAAGCGCTCTGGTGTACAGCGATGCTCTGTCTTGCTGAGAGCTTTTTTATCTTTTCGTTTATAGGCGAGGTTAGAGGGATTGTATGACAAGCAAATTAAAAACTGAATGGGGTGAACAGGGACACGGGAAAGAGCTGGGGAGTGACAGGAAAGCCATTGTCACACAGCGTGATTCTGCATCACGGTTCCTGGGGCTCAGTGCAGTTTCTAGGGGCCAATGAAATCCCTTCTCTCCCTCAGACTGAATGGCTGGCGTGATATTGCTGGGAGCAAAAAGGGACATTTAACTTTAAGGAAATGAAAGGTATCGCTCACATTTTTCTCTCGTGCTTGTATCTTTGTCTCCGGTTACGTTTCCCACAGAACTAATTGGTCTTTCTGAAAAGCCACTGGGCTGCGGGAAGCCAAATGGTTGTAAGTGAAGCCGGATGATTTCTACCCACCCCCCAGGGTCAGAGTTGTCCTTAACAATAATCGTTGGTGTTAATAACTGTCCTTTACGGCAGCAGAGGAGCAGGGTACTGCTCATCCATTAGGCTGTTTTAATCTTTCTGAAATGACCCCCCCCCACCCCCGAGCATTTCTCAATTTCTTTAGTGCATTATCATCCCTGACTACCTGTGCCGGAGGCCGAACAGGTGAGGCCTCATCACAAAGGAGGGGAAGCTGCAATGGGATGGGCAAGCTTCGCACTCACATCAAAGCGCAGGGGCAGGCGGCGCCTCAGGAGGTCCTGCCGTTCTAGGTGTGTCTGTTAGTGGGGGGACTAGATCCAATAAGAAACCGGCCCCCAAGTGATTAATGGCTCAGACACAATAGAAACTAAAAGACCGGAGGGTTGTCTAGGCCGGCAGGGCAGCCCCTTCACACAGACGTCCTGGCGCTGGTGGGAGGGTCTTCAGCACCTTCAACGAATGGCTTCTAAGCCCCCCTGGGTGGGGGAGGAGCTGTCCTAGCAGAGGGAGAAGCACGGGGCAGTGCAGGGGTGGGCGTTTCAGGGGCCAGACCAGGAAGTGCCTCGGGTCACTTCCATCTGCAGGAGCCAGTCACGTGGTCCTACCTGGTGGCAGAATCTAGCTTCTGAGAAGCTGCTGCCTGGTGCGATTCTCTATGAAGGACAGAGCAGACACGTTGGCAGGACATTGACCGTAAGAGTGTCTGAATCAAGGTAATTGTGGCTCGTGCTGTGCTAGGGATCGGGCATCCTAGAAGATCTTTGTTCCAGAAAGAAGATGCCTGTGGAAAGAGGAACGATGCTTAGAAGTGTCTTTACGTGGTGTTAGGGAAGGTGCTCGAGGGGTGATCCATCCCCTTCCTTGGTTAACGGTAAGAAATGCAGGCAGGCCGGCTCTGGTCTCCCCTCAGCTGATTCTTAACATGCAAGACTGCGTTTCTCAGTGAAATTCTGACCCACCTCCCTGTGGAATCAGGGAGCCTGCGAGTCGGGGAGAGGTCTGTGTCTTCTCACTTATCCTTGTCGTGGGCATGTCCTCGGCACTGATGTCTCTCTCTCTCACTCTTCTATTTTGCTGGTTCTACAGATAGAAAGGAATGGCCCATTGTGGTCAAACCCAGCTCCAAGGTGGTTTGCTATACTAGACATATTTCCTTTTAGCCACGTTTTGATTGAGAAATTTGTAAAAATTCTAACCGTTTTATAGCAGCATGTTTTCCACACATTGCTGGTCATTTTTGGCTGATGGAAGCCTCTGGTAGAGCCTGAGTTTTCCTAACTCACTCCCAAATGATACGGTTCAATCCTCCAAAATCCTTCTTTACCTTCTCCTTCAAAGCTCCCATTCCCTTAGCAATTGGAGGAAAGCATTTTTACTAAAATAATAGCTAACAGGCAGGTGTGAGGGATGAGATATACTTCAATGTGTGATCCTGCTTATCTTACAAGTTACCAGATTAGCCCGAAGGATTGCATCTCTAGACATCTAACCAAGCGTTTATCACTGCACCCTCTTCCTGGCCGTGGCCTCCTTGGTGTGCCTACTTGGTCACATCTGCATTCGCTTCTGTGAGCTGCTGCAGCCATCAGGAGCTGATGGGGAAGGGAGGGGTGGAGTAGTAAAAAGCATCTGTGTCATTGTCATGAGGCCCGGGTCCCCTTTCTGTGTCCTGCGCTGCATCCATGGAAAACAATCAAGGCATTGAGTGCTGGGTTTCCTGCTTTCTCTGAAACCTGTGAGCAGGTGTTGCAGGTTCACTCCAATTTCCCCGTGGTGGGGGTGGGGGACTTGCATTTTCCCTTGCTTTTCAGGAGGCAATTGCAACCTCTTGTTACTTTCCTAGACAGTTTTTCTTCCAAGAACGAACTCACTCTGCCCTTCCTCTCCATCACCTCCACATTGTCTTGTGGGGTGTGATAATCTTGATCTAACACAAGTGGATTATTATCTTGGCGATTTAAAAAATTTGAGAGTTTTTATAACCAGGAAAATTTTAGTAACTTAAGATTTCACCTTCTGAAATGACTTTTTTTTTTTTTTTTTTTTTTTGCGGTACGCGGGCCTCTCACTGCTGTGGCCTCTCCCGTTGCGGAGCACAGGCTCCGGACGCGCAGGCTCAGCGGCCATGGCTCACGGGCCCAGCCGCTCCGCGGCATGTGGGATCTTCCCGGACCGAGGCACAAACCCATGTCCCCTGCATCGGCAGGCAGACTCTCAACCACTGTGCCACCAGGGAAGCCCTAAAATGACTTTTTATGAGGTTACCAAGGACTGTGATCGGACTTATCTCAAATGTGGAACATGTTCATTTGCCTTCAGAGAAAATACAGCTGATTTTTCTAATGACAGTAAAATGCCAACTGTTTTCAAAATAGAAATTTCATTGGTGCCATGTTGTGCTCTTGAGTGATGTGTAATATTTGCATGAATTCCAAGATGGGTATCTCTTATTTGGTGTGAACACTACCACACATATCAGGGTATCTTGGACCTGGACTCAGAAGGACTTAATATTTTTTCAGCTGTTACTAGTGTAAATTTGGGAAAGTTTATTTAACCTCTGTGTTCTTGAGTTTGCTAATCCATAATTCTGGGATAATAGTATCTTCAGAGTTGTTATGAAAAGTGAGATAATGCATATAAAATATTTGCAAGTTTCCAGAATGTAATATCCATGTTTAAAATATTATTATTTCTAATATTTATTTGCTCTCATTTCCATAAGCGAATATTTCACAATTTACCGTCAGT